>NC_142476.1:36882258-37507258 GCF_049115385.1 Moschus berezovskii | reverse complement strand
TGAGAAAACCACAATTCTAAAAGACACATGTATCCCTAAAGTTCATTGCAACACTATTTGCAATAGCCAAGACATGGAAGCAGCCTAGCTGTCCATCAAGAGATGGATGGATAAAGAAGATGTGGTACATATACAATGGAATATTACACTGCCATAAAAAAGAATAAATTTGAGTCAGTTCCAGTGAGGTGGATAAAACTAGAGCCTGCTTTATAGAGTAAAGTCAGAAAGAGAAAAACAAATATAGTATATTAACATGTATATACATAATCTAGAATATATATAATACACACACATATACAACACATATATGGCAAATGGGAATATATATAACACATGTAGAGCATATTAACACATATTTATGGGAGGGAGGTTTCAGAGGGAGGGACATACGTATCTACGGCTGATTCATGTTGAGGTTTGACAGAAAACAACAAAATTCTGTAAAGCAATTATCCTTCAATTAACAAATAAAAATTTTAAAAATAAAGCGAAAAGCAAATATAACATATTAACACATATATAAGGAATCTAGAAAAATAGTATTAATGAGCCTATTTGCAGAGAAGGAATGGAGACACAGAGAATGGACATGTGGACACAGTGAGGGAAGGAGAGGGTAGGACAAATAGAGCAAGTAGCATTGACCTATGTACACTATCATGTGTTTTAAAATAGACAGCTGGTGGGAAGTTGCTATGTAACACAGGGAGCCCAGTCTGGCACTCTGTAATGACCTAGAGAGGTAGGATGAGGGGATGAGAGGGAGGCTCAGGAGGGAAGGGATACATGTATGATTATGGCTGATTCACGTTGTTGTATGGCATAAACCAACACAACACTGTAAAATAAACAAATAAATATAAGAACTACAAAAATAAAATAAAATTGTATTTGTGTCTTCAGGGCACACTAATGCTAGTGGTTGGCAGCCCCATGCACCAGTATGGTCTAGGAATGCCAGTGGGCCAGGGATGCTAATACAGAACTGAAAATCTGACACTGTTTATCCTAACATGAATTTCCAGATGCAGAAGTTGTCATTGCTGTTGTTCAGTCACTAAGTTGTGTCCAGCTCTTTGCTACCCCATGCACTGCAGCACACCAAGCTTCCCTGTCCTTCACTATCTCCTGGAGTTTGCTCAAACTCATGTCCATTGAGTCAGTGATTCTATCCAGCCATCTCATCCTCTGCCACTCTCTTCCCCTTTTTCCTTCAATCTTTCCCAGCATCAGGGTCTTTTCCAGTGAGTCAGATCTTCTCATCAGGTGGCCAAAGTATTAGAGATTCAGCATCAGTCCTTACTGTGAATGAATATTCAGGGTGGATTTCCTTTAGGATTGCCTCATTTGATCTCCTTTCAGTCCAAGGTAGATGAACAGTCAGCTCTTGCAGATGATAAAACAAAATCTGAGGAGCCTCCTTGCTTGACTGTTTGATTTGCTGACCAGCCCCTGCTCAGTGCCTTACCGACAAACTACAGATTTTAGATGAGACACTCACCACCCTCGGGCACATTTTATCTGAAAATGAGTGTGTTGAGCTGGACAATCCCTTGGGTCCCTTCCAGTTCTAAAATGCTCCATCCTGGTAAATATCCATCCCTCACCCAGAACTTAAGCAGAGGTAGGGTTATGTGGGAGTCTGGCAGGCTACGGATCATGGGGTTGCATAAGAGTCGGACACGACATAGTGACTAAACAACAGCAACAACGATAGGGTTATGTAGGGTAGAAGTGAGGGGACAGACATCACCTCTATAAGCAGCAGACTGGCAGAAGAAGAACTTGGGGTAGCACCAAGATTGTAGTGAGAAAAGGGCATACTTGTGCACCCAGCGGGTGAAGGCTTATAGGCTTATTCTCCCCAGACTGAGCCTAGTGGGTGGCACCCACAAGGGTTGATATAAGAGGAGGCTTTCTCTCCTGTTTCTGTAAGGACCAGGATTTCTGAGCTTCCAACACTGTCTCACCTAATTTAATAAATGTCTCAAATGTGTGGTCTTGAGCCTGGAAGGCAGATTCTGAGGCTGCAGTGCCCTGCTCCCTGCTCTGGAGGCCTGGAACTCAACCACACTCACAAGTAGGCACTCAACAAGTGAGAGCAAACTGAATGGCCCTTGACTTTTCATACGAAACAACAGGATACTTGGCCATCAGTGATATTATACAAACACTGTCTATGCAAACATCATCACTATTCACTTTTGGAGTGCCTTGTGTGATTCCTGACTACATTCATCCTAACTCAACATCTACTTTTGTTTGTTTCACAAATCCTTTGCCTACCTCCTATTGGAAGGGTGTGGAAGGATGAGGGAAATGGCCCAGAAAAAGTGCTGGGATACCCAGCGAGGGAAAAGCCACCCGCTTGAGATCAGGTGGACATCTCCCCACCCAGTGAATAAGGGTAAATGATATCAGCAGCCTCCCCGCACCGCACTTGGTTGCCGCTGCTGCTAAGTCGCTTCAGTCATGTCCGACTCTGTGCAACCCCATAGACGGCAGCCCACCAGGCTCCCCTGTCCCTGGGATTCTCCAGGAAAGAACACCGGAGTGGGTTGCCGCTGGGAGGGTATTAATGAGACCACTCCTGTGTCCCCAAGAGAGAACTGAGCCTAGAAAGAGTCTGGTTGTTTAGTGTCTCCTGAGCACTGGGAGGGGGCCAGGCAGAGTGTGGGGCCCTAAGCCCTCTTACCTCAACTCTCCTCTTGCTGTACCACCTGGAGATCTGGTCAGGTCTGTGGCTTGGGAAGGGGACGTACTCTTTTCTGTAAATGGTCTGGGGGGTTTTTTCAGTGGCTTTTGTGAACTGGAAAAAAAAAATGTTTCTTTTCAGGGCAGTTTCTGTGATGCCCCTTCTCAAACTTACGCTGCATCCCCTCAGTTCCCAACCATTGGAAGCTTGGCAGAGAAAGGGTAAATAGGCATCCTGTACAATGTGGACTTGATTGTACCCCTTCCCTTTCAGTACTTGAAAAGGAGTGCATTCAGGGACTTGGCACTCCAGTCCAAGACCCCTTGGGAAAGCTGTTTGGTGTCACGTGGTCTCTCACAGTCTACACCTGTTCCCTTTCTCTCTTCTCACTCCCTGCCCCTCCTCCCTCCTGCTTGACTTTTCCCTTTCTTTTTCTTCTTTGTTTCTCACTCTTCCCAGCTCTATGCTTGCTTTCTTCTGAAAATGAAATTGTTAGAAGCTCAGTTGTGTCCAACTCCTTGCAACCCCATGGACTGTAGCCCACAAGGCTCCTCTCTCCATGGAATTCTCCAGGCAAGAATACTGGAGTGGCCAGGGCCACCATGCCTTCCATGGTGTCCAGGGATTTACCCAACTCATCCTAGGATGGCATTGGCCCATCTCAGTAGAGTGAAAACAGCCTCTGCACTGGTTTTGTGTCTACAAGAGACACTGGGCACCTTCAAGCTTCTCCTTGGACTCACAAAAGAGGTGGCCCAAGCCCTCTGGAGCCCCACCATCATAGTTGAAATAGAAACACAGAGAGAGAGTTTCTGTTGATGAGTGGGCTTGGAAGCTGACTGCTAGTAACACCAGAGAGGCGCCCTTTGAATTCCAACCATCAGTAGCACCCTGTTCAGGATGCATCATCTAAACAACAATCAAAACAAAAATACAAACACAATCATCAGCAGACAGGATTACCACCTCACTCAGCCTTGCCCATCAGAGGAAAAATAAACAAACAAACATAACTCAGCACAAATCTCACCTTATACAAACCACTGGACCAAACTCAGGAGGGCAGAAACCAAAAGAAAGATAGAATTCAACCTTGAAGGCTGGGAAAGGAGAACTCAAACACAATAAGTTAAAAAACAAATAATGAAAATGCAGAGAAATACTACACAAATGAAGGAACAAATTAGAAACACAGAAGTCCAGATAAATGAAGAGGAAATAGGCAAACAACCTGAAAAATAATCCAGAATAATGATAGTAAAGATGATCAAAAACCTTGAAAACAAAATGGAGAAAATCCAAGAATCAATCAACAAAGATCTAGAAGAATTAAAGAATAAACATACAGAGACAAACAACACAATTACTGAAATTAAAACTAATCTGGAAGGAATCAATAGCAGAATATCTGAAGCAGAAGGACAAATTGGTGAGCTGAAAGATAAAATGGTGGAAATAACTTCTGAAGAGCAAAATAAAGTAAAAAGAATGAAAAGAACTGAGGATAGTCTCAGAGACCTCTGGGACAATATCAAACACACCAAAATTCAAATTATAGAGGTCCCAGAAGAAGAAGAAGAGAAAAAGAAAGGGTATGAGACAATTTTTGAAGAGATTATGGTTGAAATTTTCCCCAACATGGAACAGGAAACAGTCAATCAAGTCCAAGAGGCTCAAGGAGTCCCATACAGGATAAACCCAAGGACAAACACACCAAGATACATACTAATCAAACTAACAAGGACTAAACACAAAGAAAGAATATTGAAAGCAGCAAAGGAAAAACAACATGTAACACACAAGGGAAACCCCATACGTTTAACAGCTGATCATTCAGCAGAAACTTCAGGCCAGAAGGGAATGACAGGATATATTTAAACTACTGAAAGGGAAAAATCTACCACCAAGATTACTGTACCCAGCAAAAGTATCATTCAAAATTGATGGAGAAATAAAAAGCTTTACAGATAAGCAAAAGTTAAGAGAATTCAGTACTACCAAGCCAACTTTACAACAAATGTTAAAGGGACTTATATAGTAAAGAAATACAAGAGAAGGAAAAGGACCTACAAAATCAACCCTAAAACAATTTAAAAAATGGCAATAGGAACATATATATCAATAATTACTTTAAATGTAAATGGATTAAATGTTCCAACCAAAAGACACAGACTGGCTGAATGAATACAAAACAAGACCCATATTTATGCTGTCTACAAGAAACCCACTTCAGACCTAAAGACACATATAGACTGAAAGTGAGAGGATGGAAAAATATATTCCAAGCAAATGGGAAGCAAAAGAAAACTGGAGTAGCAATCCTCACATCAGACAAAATAGACCTTAAAATAAAGAAGATTACAAGAGATAAGGAGGGATCAAGGGATCAATCCAAGAAGAAGACATAACAATGGTAAATATCTATGCACCCAACACAGAAGCACCTCAATACATAAGACAAACACTAAAAGAAATAAAAGGAGAAATTGACAGTAACACATTAATAGTAGGTGACTTTAACACCCCACTTGCACCAATGGACAGATCGTCAAAACAGAAAATTAATAAGCAAACACAAGTCTTAAATGATACATTAGATGAGATGGATCTCATTAATGTCGTCAGGCCATTCCATCCAAATGCAGAGGAATACATCTTCTTCTCAAGTGCACATGGAACATTCTCCAAGATAGACCACATCTCAGGTCACAAATCAAACCTCAGTAAATCTAAGAAAATTGAAATTGTATCAAGCATCTTCTCTGACCACAATGTTATGAAACTAGATATCAATTACAAGAAGAAAACTGTAAGAAACACAAACACATGGAGATTAAACAATACGTTTCTAAATAAGCAACAGGTTACTGAAGTAATCAAAAGGGAAATCAAAAAATTTTCTAAAAATAAATGACAATAAAAATATAACAACTCAAAACCTATAGGGTGCAGCAAAAGCAGTTCTAAGAGGGAAGTTTATAGTAATACAATCCTACCTCAAGAAACAAGAAAAACATCAAATAGATGTCGGGAGCCGGCAAGAGAGACCCCGCCCATGACAAGGAGCCGGCAAGAGAGACCCCGCCCATGACAAGGTCTTGGTTCGAGGAGCTGGCACACAAGGCTGTCCAGACCTCCGGGGATTTCTTGGGGCTGCCCCATCATCTACTCCCGGGCCTCTGTCTTTTCTTCTTCTGATGCTTGGTAGTCCTCTGTGCTTTCTAAGAATTCTTCTGACTCCTGCTCAAATATCCCCCGTGAAGCCTTTGCATGGCAGCAATAAAGGCCCTGAGGGTGTATGGGCCCTATAAACAGGCCAGGAATGAAGAAAATATTTTTACACAGAACATCCTACCCCTTCTGGCCCTGTTGGGGTTATAAATGTAAATTTAGAATTTAAAAGGCTCAGGACTGTACAAAGCGCCCCTGGCATAAAACTAAGTCTGCTAACAATAGGCCTAAACACTCCACAAGCAAAATAGATACAGAGCCTTTCACGAGTTTAGAAGGGCCCCTTAGGGTGAGATCTGGAGGGAGCTCATGAGACTCTTGACCCTCAAGTTCACATACCAGTGCTTGCTGATATGTCTCCCTGCCCCATGTCTATGGTGTGCCTGGGAGTACACTAGAAGAAAACAGAGATAAAGGTTGATGACAAAATGAATAAGCATATAGTATTAGTGTAAAAAATTGTCTCTGCAGATGTATGGGGGTAGAGCCCAAAACCAGATACCATGCTACAAAGGGAGTCACAAAGTCTGCCCAGAACTGAGGCTCCCAAGATAAGGCTTGTTAATAGTTTTTACAGTTGACTAACTTTTATACAGTTAAAGCCATTTTTCATGGCTTGTGGCCTTGATGTCTTAAGAGCCCATTGTTTTAGAGTTATGCATGAAGGTACTGACTGTTCTGGAAGATGGTTTATGACTGCATTCCTGACACAATTTTATCAAGACAATCCCTCCTCCCTTTTTAGAATTGTTGGTTTTAGGGTATATAAGCACTGATGTAGAAAAATAAAGCAGTCTTGATTCTGCACTCAACCAAGACTCGACTCGCTATTTTTCTTCGCCGACGCCGCTCATCCTGAGGGTATCCATGGACTCTGCTGAGGCTGGACCCCAGCAAATAGACAACCTAACTTTACACCTAAAACAGTTGGAAGAAGAAGAAGAACAACAACAACAACAACAAAATGAACCCAAAATTAGTACAAGAAAAGAAATCATAAAGATATGAGCAGAAATACATGAAAAAGAAATGAAAGAAACAACAGTAAAGATTAATAAAACTAAAAGCTGTTTCTTTGAGAAGATAAATAAAATTGACAAACTTTTAGCCAGACTCATCACTAACTGTTGACCACTGCTGCTTTCCAAGCTCTTCCTAGCCTGAAATATGAACTATCCACTTTTTCCTGTTTGAGCTCTGAGTTAGCAAAACAGAGACCAATCCCTCAGGCAGCTTCCAGACAAGTTACAGTGTTGCTCCACTCCCTCTGTGTTCCAAGGAGGGAACTGGGAGTTGGGCCACTGCTTCTCCCACACTGTACCATGCTGTGCTGGGGTAGGAATGGGGGGAGGGCAGGTAAAAACACCATGGAGTTTCCTACTATTTTGAATGTGGCTTTTTCTAAAATGGGCATTTAATTTTTTTGCTATAGACCTTTGTTTTCCAGAGCTCCTATATATTTGTTTCAATTAGGCTAATAGTTGCTTTTTAAGTGTTTCCGTGGGAAAACAAGGGACCTGGAACTTCTTAGTCTGCCATCTTTCTGAAATTGCTCCAACTCTGCTCTCTTTATGCAGTCTCCTCTCAGTGTAGGATCAGTCCATAATATCCCCAGGTACTGCTTTGCCTACAGGAGCCCAATGGGATTGTTTAACCAGTCTTTCTTGCTCTTGGATTGCACACACACCTACTCCACAAACAAAAACAAGCGCAGTCAAGCTAAAAATTGTCAAAAGCCATGTCTGACCAGAAGGGTGACAAATGCTAAAGTTCCCACATGAAAAGAGCCTTTTCTAGTTCTCGGAAGTCACTATTAACCTTCCCCCCACTTACACGAAAGTTGCCAATTCTGTCTCACCCTCTTTCCCTTGCCTATTTTCCAAGAAGATATGAAGATGTCTAGATGTCTCTGCAGAAACATATGTGGGTCAGTCTTGATTGCCACAAATGAAGATACTCAATTTTATGCAGGTCAATTTAGGCAAAGTATTTTGAGATGGTCTTTAAGATACATGGGAACACCAAAAGCACACTTGTTCTGTTTTGAAAGTGAAAGGTAAAATGCACAGGCAGGGCAAAGTTGTGGAACAGGTGCCAGAGAGCAGCAGTTCATCCCTGGACATCAAGACAAGGAATGTCAAGCCTGCCTTGGCAGGTAATACATCTGGAAGGACCAACCCAGGGAGAGTAGATGTTCTTCAAATCAAGATGCAGCTGAATTAGGAACAGAGAACGTTGGATGCCTAGAAACACTCCACTGACTATAGAACTTCAAGGCACAACCTTATTGACACCTGTACTACGATGTTTTCAAGATATAAATGGGGACTTTGATGGCTGCTTGAATGTAACTCTTTTGTGTTAGGGAGTCTCTCTGCACACAGTTCCTAATGCCACCTTCTTAAGATCCAAGTATTTGTGGCCCTTGATTTAGAAATAATAATAACCTCGGGTGGTAGAGTGGTAAAGAATCTGCTTGCTAATGCAGGAGACAAGGGATGGATCTCGGAGTCGGGACGATCCCTTGGAGTAGGAAATGGCAACCTGCTCCATTCTTACCTGGAAAATTCCATGGACAGAGGAACCTGGCGAGCTAAAATTCATGGGGTCGCAGAGAGTTGGACATGACTGAGTGACTGAGCACACACGCACACAATGGCCTCACTCATCCTCCCTGCCAGGTCTCCTTCTGAGCCCTCCGTCCACCTTCTTTCTTCTTACCTTCCTCCTCTCCTCTGTCCAGTTTCCAGTGAGCACTCTGGTTGAATACTTGGTCTCAATCTTCCAGCTTGGCGTGGAGAATGACTGTGGACTTATGACAGTAAAAAACTGCATTTGTCCCAAGCTTCTTTGACTTGACACAGTTTTAAGTTTTGGGGGTGGGAGATGTTGTGAAGCTGCTGAGTTTGGGGTGCCTTTTTTTCTTTTCAGCAGTCAGAATGTAGATGACACCCAGCTAAATTTGCAGGATTAAAGGGCCCTGAGAGTCCACTTTCAGCCTTCAGAAAGAGGTGATGTGATCTTGGATTCCCTACTGTTGACAATCTCCATGGTGATAGACTGTGAGTATAAATACTCTCCTTAAGGGGGCAGCTGATTCCTCAGAAGCAAAATTGACGTTAAAAATGCAAATCAAACCAACAGCAATCACCACAAAAGCAGAAGGGCCAGAAGGACCTGGTTTCCATGTCATGAAACTTCCTGGTTACCAAGAGGTATCATGCATGCTGCATTTTTATACCTAGATGAACTGAGATGATCACATTCTACCATTTAATGAATGCTGACGTGCTAGGCCCATGCTGAGACCTTTACATATACTCACTTGTTTAACACTCAAAGAGTCCTATGAAGCAGGTGCCATAACTGTACCCATTTTAGGGATGAGGACACTGAAGTAAAGAGGGATTAAGTAGCTACCTTAAGTCACACATGTGGAGAGCTGGGATTTAAATCCACTCTGATTCAGTTCTTTTACCACTGGGCTCTGCTCATTGCCCGTCTGCCTCTTTGCCTAAGGGGCTTCCAGGAAGATTGCTAATAAATATGATTCATTCATTCCACAGTCATTCTATCAAGCGTATACTACATCCAGAGCACTGACCTGGAGCTATTAGTACAATGCATCAGTGGCTAGACCAGGGCTCCATCCCAATAGAGCTCAGTCCAATGGGATAAAGACCATGACTTTGCTTAGTCATTAAACCAAAAAATCAAGAACCAACCATCTAGATATCTACCAATGGAGGGCTGGCTCAACAAACTGTGGCATATCATATGATGAAATACCCTGTAGCTGTTAAAAAATGCTGACATAGGAAGATGCCTGCAATTTATGGATAAGTTAAAGAATCAGTAGGCTTCCGTGGTGGCTCAGATGGTAAAGCATCTGTGTGCAATGCAGGAGACCCGGATTTGATTCCTGGGTTGGGAAGATCCCCTGGAGAAGGAAATGGCAGCCCATTCCAGCACTCTTGCCTGAAAAACCCCATGGACGGAGGAGCCTGGTAGGCTACAGTCCGTGGGGTCACAAAGAGTTGGACACGACTAAGTGGCTTCACTTTAAAGAACCAGCACACTGTAGTCTTATTTTCAGTTTAGTTCAGTCTCTCAGTCATGTCCAGCTCTTTGCAACCCCATGGATTGTGGTATACCAGGCTTCCCTGTCCATCACCAACTCCCAGAGCTTGCTCAAACTCATGTCCATTGAGTCAGTGATGCCATCCAACCATCTCATCCTCTGTCATCCTCTTCTCTTCCTGCCTTCAATCTTTCCCAGCATTAGGATCTTTTCCAATGAGTCAGTTCTTTGCATCAGGTGGCCAAAGTATTGGAGTTTCAGCTTCAGTATCAATCCTTCCAATGAATATTCAGGACTGATCTCCTTTAGGATGGACTGGTTTGGATCTCCTTGCAGTCCAAGGGACTCTCAAGAGTCTTCTCCAGCAAAACAGTTCAAAAGCATCAATTCTTTGGTGTTCACCTTTCTTTATAGTCCAACTCTCACATCCATACATGACTACTGGAAAAACCATAGCTTTGACTAGATGAACCTTTAAAAGGTAATGTCTCTGCTTTTTACTATGCTGTCTAGGTTGGTCATAGCTTTTCTTCCAAGGAGCAAGTGTCTTTTAATTTCATGGCTGCAATCACCATCTGCAGTGATTTTGGAACCCCAAAAAATAAAGTCTGTCACTGTTTCCATTGTTTCCCCATTTATTTGCCATGAAGTGATAGGACCGGATGCCATGATCTTAGTTATTTGAATGTTAAGTTTTAAGCCAACTTTTTCACTCTCCTTTTTCACTTTCATCAAGAAGCTCTTTAGTTCTTCTTTTTTAGTAGTCTTGCTTGCCACAAGTAAAGACATTCTATTTCAAGCAGGCAATTCAAAGAAAGTGTTTTCCAATGACCTTGAAACTAAAGTAGAGGAATTCCAGGAAACTATTTATTCCATATTGAAACAAAGCATGTGACAAGGAAAGGGCATGGTAGATAGAACAGAGCAAACTTTTTTTGGCAGGACAATAGTTGGAGTAGGGCTTAAGCCAGTAAGATGGGATGTCCTTACAATCAAAACACAGGAGAGCTACGTGTTCTGTATAATTCCATTTTTAAAAACTTCTTATTATAAAGTGTAACACAAACATGAAAAATTACGTTAAAAATAAATGAAATGGTTTATAGTTGATTTAGTTATAATAAATTCCACACTTTCCATAAATGGAATCCTATAGCATGTATTCATCTGAGTCTGATTTCTTTTCCTCAATACAGTTAATGTTTTTAAGAATCATCTGTGTTGCATGTAGCTGTGCTGTGCTTAGGTTCTCAGTCATGACTAACTCTGTGCAATCCTATGGACTGTAGCCTGCCTGCCAGGCTCCTCTGTCCACAGGAATTCTCCAGGCAAGAATACTGGAGTGGGTTGCCATGCCCATCTCCAGGGCATCTTCCCAACCCAGGGATTGAAGCCAGGTCTCTCACATTGCAGGCAGATTCTTTACCATCTGAGCCACCAGGGAAGCCCTTGTAGCTGTGGTTCCTATAAGTGTGGGGGGCACAGAACAAGTATCCTGATGGCCAGATATTGCCATTTTTCTAGGGCAGTGTTCTTTCAAATTTTTAGTTTCATAAAACCTATAGAAGACCCACAAGACTTCTTAAAGTGTGGATTATATTAGTGGTCTGAAGTCAGATTGTACCAGTTTGTGAGAGCTGACACTACATTCTAGTCATGTTGGTTACTTTAAATTGGTCATGGTAGGAATATTTACACCACGGAATTTTCCAACCCAGTGAATTATATTATGCATTAATATTTATTAACTTATAAGTAACAGCAAACTTTTGATCTATTGGAGTATGCTGTTTAGTTTAAAGGAGAAAATCAGTCTTACAGAGACATGTAGTTAGAAGAGAGAGAAGAATTGTACTAGCCTTTGAAATTAATTGTTTGGTTTGCTTTTTTTTCTCTTGGTCATGTCTTGCAGTGTGTGGGATCCCAGTTTGAGACCAAGGATGGAACCCATGTCTCCTGCAATGGCCATGCACAGTCTTAACCACTGGATCGCTAGGCTTTTTAGTTCCTCTTCACTTTCTGCCATAAGGGTGGTGTCATCTGCATCTCTGAGGTTATTGATATTTCTCCCGGTAATCTTGATTCCAGGTTGTGCTTCTTCCAGCCCAGCGTTTCTCATGATGTACTCTGCATAGAAGTTAAATAAGCAGGGTGACAATATACAACCTTGACATACTCCTTTTCCTATTTGGAACCAATCTGTTGTTCCATGTCCAGTTCTAACTGTTGCTTCCTGACCTGCATAAAGGTTTCTCAAGAAGCAGGTCAGGTGGTCTGGTATTCCCATCTCTTTCAGAATTTCCCACAGTTTATTGTGATCCACACAGTCAAAGGCTTTGGCATAGTCAATAAAGCAGAAATAGATCCCCACACCCGAGGCCAGGGGTGGTGGCCAAGAGGAGCTATGTTATGCCCGAGGCCAGGGGAGGTGGCCGAGAGGAGCAACCCCACGTCCAAGTGGCGGTGGCTGCGTGGGCGCAGGAGGGCCAAGAGGAACTACTCCGCGTTCAAGGTCAGGAGGGGAGGCCATGAGGAGATACCCCTCATCCAAGGTAAGGTGCAGTGGCTGTGCTTTGCTGGGGCAGTCGTGAAGTGATACCCCACGACCAAGGTAAGAGAAACCCAAATAAGACAGTAGGTATTGCGAGAGGGCATCAGAGGGCAGACACACTGAAATCATAATCACAGAAAACTAGTTGATCTGATCACACGGATTACAGCCTTGTCTAACTCAATGAAACTAAGCCATGCCGTGTGGGGCCACCCAAGATGGGCGGGTCATGGTGGAGAGGTCTGACAGAATATGATCCACTGGAGAGGGAATGGTAAACCACTTCAGTATACTTGCCTTGAGAACCCCATGAACAGTATGAAAAGGCAAAATGATAGGATACTGAATGAGGAATTCCCCAGGTCGGTAGGTGCCCAGTATGCTACTGGAGATCAGTGGAGAAATAACTCCAGAAAGAATGAAGGGATGGAGCCAAAGTAAAAACAATACCCAGTTGTGGATGTGACTGGTGATAGAAGCAAGGTCCGATGCTGTAAAGAGCAATATTGCATAGGAACCTGGAATGTTAGGTCCATGAATCAAGGCAAATTGGAAGTGGTCATTCCAACAACACAAGGAAAGACTCTACACATGGACATCACCAGATGGTCAACACCGAAATCAGATTGATTATATTCTTTGCAGCCAAAGATGGAGAAGCTCTATACAGTTAGCAAAAACAAGGCCAGGAGCTGACTGTGGCTCAGATCATGAACTCCTTATTGCAAAATTCAGACTTAAATTGAAGAAAGTAGGGAAAACCACTAGATCATTCACCAGTACAATGTTGATTAAAAATGACATGAGCAACTCTTGTCCTATTCCTTTTAAGGAAAAAAGTTTAATGTTTATTATTAAGGATGACGTTTTAGTAAATGCCATTTATTGAGTTCAAGAATTTTCCTTCTATTCTAAATTTGCTGAGACAGCTTTCATAAACAATATTTAATCTTTTGCATCTATTAAGATAATCACAATTTCTTTCATTGACTCCATTAATGTGATAAATTATATTGATTAATTCTGCAATGTTAAACTACCTTGCATTTCTCGTATAAACTGTTGTATATATGACCACGATATAGTATCTTTTTTCTAATATTTATGGATTCTGCTTGCCAAATGTTTTTTAGAAATGTTTTGTTTCTATATCCATGAGTAAGACTTGTGTAGCCTGAATGTTTCATTTGTGCAATTTTTTGAGATTTTATTATGATTAAGTTAACCTTGCAGAAAGAATATGCCTACTTTTTATATTCTCTAGGACAGTTTACATAAGATTAATGTGTTTAATCCCTGAATATTAAGTAAATCAAGACATCTGGGCCAGGAGATTTTTGTTTTGTTTATCTTTGTTTTAAGGCTTTTCACCGTAGACTTAATATTTGTTATTAATTACAAAACTAAACTCATTTTTCTCTTTCGTGTCAGTTTGGCGAGTTGTGTTTTTCTAGGAATTTACACATTGCATCTAAATTTTCAAATTTGGGGTTGTTCGTTGTTCCTAATGTCCCCTTATTTTTTTAGATAGCTTTAGGTTCTGTGATGGAGTCCCTTTTTTATTTCTAGAGTTTACTCTTGCACTTTTTTTTCTGTATTGTTCTCATTAGATAATGATCAATTTTATTAGTCTTTTCAGACAGCCAAAATGTGACATTGTTGATCAGTGCTTTTGCATCAGTATTTTAGAGATTTTGCCCAAAATATACATATCCGACTCTCCGCGACCCCATGAATCACAGCACGCCAGGCCTCCCTGTCCATCACCAACTCATAAAGATGAGCATATTGGAAAGTATAAAATAGTTTTTATAGTCTTTTCAATTGGAATATAATTGCTTTTCAATATTGTGTTAGTTTCTGCTGTACCACAACATGAATCAGCCATATGCATACATATATTGCCTCTCTCTTGAGACTCCCTCCCAATCCCTATCCCACCCATCTAGGTCATCAAAGAGCACTGAGCTGAGCTCCCTGTGCTATATACCAGCTTCTCACTAGCTATCCATTTTACCCATGGTTGTGCATATATATCAATGTTGCTCTTTCAGTTCATCCCACCCTCTCCTTCCCACCCCACCCGTGTCCACAAATCCATTCTCTGTCTGCATGTTGATTCCTGCCCTGCAAATAGGCTCATCAGTACCATTTTTCTAGATTCCATATATATGCATTAATATATAATATTTACTCATTCAATTATTTTAGGAAATTCTCAGCTATTACATGTTCAAATATTGTTTCTGCCTCCTTTCTTTCCAGAACACCAGCTGCATATTTGCCACAACTTTCTCACTGAATCCTCAAAGTCTCTGGCCCCGCTTCCGTATTTTCTATCCTTTTGTTTCTTTGTACTTCTGAATAGTTTCTTCTGATCTATATCCCAGCCCACATATCCTCTCTCAAGTGTGTCTAATGTGAAATTAAACCCACCCATTGATTTCTTGCATTTTTCAGTTCTAAACTTTGCTTGATTAATAATCTATGTATATATGCTACTTTTTACAATCCCAGGGGTTTTTTAACTTCTGAAGTACAGATTATTCCTTGTTGCCTCAAATGCTCAAATATGTAGGTTTATAAGTCTACAGATTTATATATTTTAGATTTATAGATTATAGTTATATATTGTGTTAGTCACTAAGTCATGTATGACTCTTTGTGATACCATGGACTATATAGCCTGCCCAGCTCCTCTATTCTAGGGACTTCTCCAGGCAAGAGTACTGGATTGGGTTGCCATTATATAAAGATTTATATATTCTATTTATATAGATTATAAGTATATATATATAGACTTTACTTGGACATAATAAGCAGAACTATTTTATAGTCTGTGGCTTCCTTTCTTTTTACCTGTTGTTTCTGTGGGTTTCTATTGCTAGTTTCTCTCTTCTCATCGGCCTGGTATCTGAAAAGCTAAATGTGAAAATGGTATGAGGTCTAGGATGATTCTATCTTCCTCCAAAGATGATTGCCATTTGTTTTTCCAATCAACTGTGCCTATTAGAAATGGGATTACTTTAATCCAGCATAGGTTCAGACACTTTTGGTGTCTGCTCAGCAGCACACAGGAGGAGCTAGACTCTGCAAGCCACAGGAGAAGGGTCTAATTTCAGAGAAGGTGGCACCCTTCTATGGTAAGACCTCACAGGTGGATAATGAATTGACTTCTCCCAGTCCAGTACATCCTAGAAACACTTCTTAAAGATGGGCAATCAGCTTCGGGTTATTGCATAAGAAATGGGATTGGGGATGGGGAGGGGGCATTGCTGAGTACTCAGACAAACTTGGCTTCCACTTCAAGTCCCATCTCTTTTTTTTTTTTTTTTTTTTTATTTTTTTTTTCAAGTCCCATCTCTTATCAGCTGTTTCCTTTTGACCAAGTTCCTGGGTCAAGCCAGCTTTGGTGTCCTAATCTGTAAACTGGGAGTAATTTCATGGCTGCAGTCACCATCCACACTGATTTTGGAGCCCAAGAAAATAAAGTCTGTCAGTGTTTCCACCTTTTCCCCATTTATTTGCCATGAATTGATGGGACCAGATGCCATCATCTTATTTTTTTAAATGTTGAGTTTTAAGTCAACTTTTTCACTCTCCTCTTTTGCCCTCATTAAAAGGCTCTTTAGTTCCTCCTTGGAGAAGAGGGTGACAGAGGATAAGATGGTTAGATGGCATCACTGACTCAATGGACATTAGTTTGAGCAAAGTCTGGGAGACAGTGAAGGACAGGGAAGTCTGGAGTGCTACAGTCCATGGGGTCACAAAGAGTCAGACATGACTTAGCGACTGAACAGCAAAAACAAAATTGGGAGTCAATATCCTATACTTCATAAAATAAGATTATGAGAATACAATGAAATGTCACCTACAAAACACTTCATAAAATACCTGTCACATATAAGAGATCAATAAATGCTCAACCTTCTCTTTCCTTTGTGCCTAAACCAAGCCTATTTTAGCAACAAAATCCATTCCTTTCCCTATATTAGAAGAGTGAATTTGGGAAATTGGGGCAAAAATATCCCAAAGGGAACAACTGTATATTCTTTTTTAATAGAGAATTCCTGAGCATAAAAACAGCTTGTTATCCCCACCAGGGGATAAGCTATGAGTCTAGTAACCAGCACATCTGTAACTGTCCACTGAACAGCAGATACCTAACCACAACTGCTATTGATTCAGCCTGCTTTACACAAATACCCAGATGTGCTCAACATGATTATCCCCATTTCAAGGCAAGAAAATTTACAGCTTAGTAGGTTAAATAAATGTTGGGCCTCCAACTGGTTCTAGACTATGTGTCTTCCATCACTCTGCCTCTTTGTAGAAGCTGTAGTAACAAACCCAGAATGCAGTATGTCTCTTCAACTTAAAATTAAAACTGCTCTATCCTTTGGTGATGACAAAGCAGGGAGTTGTTTCAAAATAAGGAGGTCATGCCCACACTTGTGGGTTTTTCCCTGCAATAAGAAGTGCTTTGAAACTAAGCCCCGGGCACTGCCTTATCAGAGTCAACCTTGTACAGTCATTTGCAAGAAACCAGTTGCAATGTTGGAGCAGGGGTGATCTAGCCAATAGCAAGCCTTGGCAACCTGGAAAAGAGGAGCTTTCTGCTGACTCTGGTGTCTTTTACTTTGCTAGACGAAGAAAAGGATGTTAGAGGTAACACACCAGCAACATTACAGCCTGCCCCGACTCCTCAGCTGATTCTTGGAGAGATTCATTTGCGTTAAAGACATTTCCCTTTAAAATACAGACCTACAAGCCAACTATGTCCTATGCAACCAGGTGTCAAGCAATTTTCAATTTTCTTTCAAAATCAACTTTCTTTCTGCTTTTGGGATTGGTGGTTACAATCCAACTACTTCCCTCACAGCTGAGATCTGCTGGGGAAAGGGGAGAATGGGACAGACATCTTTATTATTATTATTATTCATTTTTGGCTGTGCTGGGTCTTTGTCGCTATGTGTGGGCTTTCTCTAGTTGTGGCAAGTAGGGGCCACTCTTTGTTGCAGTGCCCAGGCTTAGTTGCCCCACGGCACGTGGGGTCTTCCCAGACCAGGGATCAAACCCACGTCCCCTGCGTTGATAGGCAAACTTCCAACCACTGGACCACCAGGGAAGCCCAGACAGGCATCTTTACAGTATCCATTAATGTGGAAAATTGTGTCAGGCCAAGGATAGAGTCAGTCCTCCTTGAATCTATCACAGAGAATCACACATGCAGAAGCAGGCACATGCAGATACGTTCACTACAAACTTGTAGGGAATGGCTAAGAACTGTAATAGAGCCATCCCATGGATTACCATGCAGTAGCTAAAAAAAGCAAGAGGAATCTATATGGTTTGCTAGATTTCTAAGATACATTGTTGAGTGAAAAAAAAAACCCAAGTGGTACAACAGGTACAGAATAATCTCTGTTATATACAACATACAGCAAAGCCGTCCCACAAAATAATACTCTGTATTTCTGTAGGTACCTATCTGTACATGTGAAAGCCTAGAAACGGGCTTTAAAGGGTTGGGAAACCAACCCTTCACTCCCCAAAGAAGGTAACAGCAGATACATCCAGATCAAAAGGACTAGAGTTGAGGGAGGGTGGTCAAAGAGACTTTAGATTTATCTCTAAAAGGAGAATATTTTTATAAAAGGGAATTCCCTGGTAGTCCAGTGGTTGGGATTCTGTGCTTTCACTGTGGAGGAGGCAGGTTCCATCCCTGGTCTGGGAAGTAAGGTTCTGTAAGTAACACAGTGCAGCCAAAATAAATAAATAAAAGGAGAGTATATTTGTATATAACTTGCTGCTGCTGTTCAGTTGTGTCTAACGTTTTACAACCCCATGGACTGCAGCATGCCAGGCTTCCCTATCCCTCACCATCTCCCAGAGTTTGCCCAAGTTCATGTCTATTGCACCGGTGATACCATCCAGCCATCTCATCCTCTGACACCCTCTTCTCCTTCTGCCCTCAATCTTTCCCAGCATCAGGGAATTTTCCAATGAGTTGGTTGTTCACATTAGGTAGGTAACCAAAATATGGGTGCTTCAGCTTCAGAATTATCCTTTCAGTGAGTATTCAGGGTTGATTTCCTTTATGATTGACTGGTTTGATCTCCTTGCAGTCCAAGGGACTCTCAAGGTTCTTCTTTAGCACCACATAGCTCTTACATAAAGAGCCTCTTGATGAAAGTGAAAGGGGAGAGTGAAAAAATGGGCTGAAAACTCAACATTCAAAAAACTAAGATCATGGCATCCGGTCCCATCACTTCATGGTAAATAGATGGGGAAACAATGGAAACAGTGACAGACTTTATTTTCTTGGACTCCAAAGTCACTGCAGATGGTAACGGAAGTCTAGAAATTAAAAGATGCTTGCTCCTTGAAAGAAAAATGATGATAAACCTAGACAGTGTATTAAAAAGCAGAGATGTTACATTGCCAGCATAGATCAATATAGTCAAAGCTATGGTTTTTCCAAAGCTTTGGGCTTCCCTGGTGGTTCAGATGTTAAAGAGTCTGCCTACAGTGCGGGAGACCTGGGTTTGATCCCTGGGCCAGGAAGATCCCCTGGAGAAGGAAATGGCAACCCACTCCAGTATTCTTGCCTGGAAAATCCCATGGACGGAGGAGCCTGGCAGGCTACAGTCCATGGAATCGCAAAGAGTCTGACATGACTGAATGACTTCAATTTCTTTCTATGATTTTTCCAGTAGTCATGTATGGATGTGAGAGTTGGACCATAAAGAAGGCTGAATGCCAAAGAATTGATGCTTTTGAACTGTGGTATTGGAGAAGACTCTTGAGAGTCCCTCGGACTGCAAGGAGATCAAAACAGTCAATACTAAAGGAAATCAACCCTGAATATTCATTTGAAGAACTGATGCTGAAGCTCCAGTACTTTGGCCACCTGATGCAAAGAACTAACTCATCAGAAAAGACCCTGATTCTGGGAAAGATTGAAGGCAGGAAGAGAAAGGGATGACAGAGGATGAGATAGTTGGATGGCATCACCGACTCGATGGACATAACTTTGAGCAAGCTCTGAGAGATGGTGAAGGACAGGGAAGCCTGGCGTGCTGCAGTCCATGAAGTCACAAAGAGTCAGACACAACTGAGCAACTGAACAAGAATGGAAATGAAAATATTGAGAGTATGGTTAGCTGTAATACTGACCACAAGTATCTGCCACTCTTTTTATTCTCCTCTGTCCTGTCAACATCAAGCTTAGTTGACAGAACATAGGTTTTGCTTTGACCAATGAAAGGTGAGCAGAAACAGAAAGCATCACTTCTAAGCAGAAGCTTGGGGAGCCAATGTGTGAGTCAACATTCTCTTTCTCCCTCTGCCATGAGACCGGAGATACCTCAAATAGAGGCTGCTCCATCAGCCTGGATCTGGGGGTTGATGAATGTGGAGCCGTGCTGCCTCTGACCTTTGCTGAGGTGCTTCAGTCGTGTCCAACTCTTTGCAACCCTATGGACTGTAGCCAACCAGGCTCCTCTGTCCATGGGATTCTCCAGGCAAGAATACTGGTGTGGGTTGCCTTCCTCCAGGGGATCTTCTCGACCCAGGGATTGAACCCATATCTCTTACATCTCCTGCACTGGCAGGTGGGTTCTTTACCACAGAGCCACCTGGGAAGTCGCTGACACTTGAGGGTTGTTGTAATATGTAATTCAGCAGGAAATAGACCTTTGCTGTCATAAGATACTGAGACTGTGGTGCCATCTGTCACTTCGGTGGAGCCTGACCTGTACTAGCCTGTATATCACTAGCATGCCCAGAGAGGAGGAGAGAGCAGGCAGGGACTACAGTGCAGAGGGTACAGGGGTAGAGGGAGACAGGGTTTAGAGCCAGACAGGCAGGGAAGCCCTGGGTGGAGGTGAGAAGTACCCTGAGGAAGACACCATTTTTTTTTTACTTTGCCCTAAGATCTTGTCTTCAATTGCCTTCTGACAAAAGAAAACAATTTTGGTTACAACGCATTATCTTTTATCTGATGGCACTTGCTGTGAGCAAACTGGTAGATCTTTTCAGGGAAGTCCTGGGAACTAACTGAGAAAACACTCCCAGAGTGTCTGGGCATAAAGGTGGCTCCATCTTCCCGAGCCGAATTAGCAGGGCATGCCAGCTGTGCATTCCCAAATGGGGCTATGGTTACCTATTCCAAAGCCATTGTGACTTAGAGAAAGCTAAAGTCAAAAAAGCAAAAAAAAAAAAAAAAAAAAGCTGATGGCAAAAAGACTTGATACTATCAATCTGCCTCAGATCAGAGGGTAGTTAACACCCCGTTGGATGGGAAATGACTCACACAAGGTCATGTAACTCAGTCATGTCTCTCATTTTAATTCTGAATGATAGGAAAGAAACGAGCTAATGGGCTACAGGGCTTGGTAGAAAGGGTTTGCTGTCTGACCAGAGCCGCTATGCTCAGTGTTCCACCAACTACAAGGATTTGGGTAAACTACTAAATCAGCTCATCTTGAGCCTGACTAGAAATGGTCAGGAAATGAGTGTTGTTAATATCTCTGGGCCTCAGTTTCCTTATGTGTAAAATGGGCTTAAGGGTACACACTTTATAGAATTCAAGTGTACACATAGTGAAGGGTGGGCTGGGGCAGGACAGCATAGCTGGTGTATTAAGACTGAAGATGATGGCTTGCTCAATGAGGGTGCACCAGCCCCTCACACAGGGTCAACAGGGAACTCCCCCCACATCCAAACTCTCTCTTTGAGGAAGTGAACACATAGGGGTCATTTCAACTGAAAGTACAACTTCAATACACTCACACGAAGGAAGTAAAGTCACAATATTTATTATTTACAGATCCCAGAAATAGGTAGTGGGGTAGGGGTGTGCAATGAGCAGGGGCAGGGAGGGCAGTCCTCTGTTCCAGGTCATGAGTGAGCAGGAGATGAAGAATAGGACAGCAAGCAAGCACCTATTCCTTCTAAGGTGTTGGGGTGGAAGTCACTAACTTTTCACAGGCTCAACTCTAAAATGGTTATCCTAAAAGATGACCAGGGAAAAGCAGGAACTTGTGGTGGGAATCCTAAGCACAGGTCTTTATCATAATGTCTAGACTCTGGATGTGAGCAGAGCTGTCATACCATGAAATGCCTAGGCAGCAACCCAGCATAGATGTTTTTCATCACAGTGAGGTGGCAGATTTAAACAGCCCTGTATGGAGCCTAGCATGCAGCAGACTCTTAGTGAACATTCATTCCTACCCCTTTTCCATTCCCTGAGCCTCAGGAACAGGTTGCAGGAAGGACAGCCATGAAGCATAAAGGAGAAGAGAGGAGTATCATGTCCCCAGATCAAACCAACCATTGTGGGTGAAAGGGCTTCATCTCTCCCATAGCCTGCAGAAGGAAGCAGCCTCAGAAATAAGCCCACCCAGCATTTTTCCATACCCTAGTGGAAGTGGGTGAAAGGGTAACCCACTATCTCCACTGGGCACCATCTTCCTGTGGCTCACCCACTCCTCACCATCCCACCATTGAAGAGCTGACCACCCAAATTTCCAGAAGGTCAGCTCACTTTCCTCCACCTATCTCCAGGGCTGGGGGAGAACCAAGACCACAATACAGGCCTAAGGCCACCAATCAGCTCAGAGACCTGTCTCAGAGGGGACAGTTCACTAAAAGCTATGTGCTTTTAGTGAGTGATTCCTAATTCTCCAACAAAGCTGGCCTTCCTGCTGTGAATGGACCAAGAAGCCATCCAGAGGGATTCCTCTCTGCCCCACATGTCAGCTTGAACATTCACCTTATTGAAAGTTAAGGGCAAACATGGGACCCTTTATGCAGCAGACTTTGTGCAGGTCCTTTGGTTCTTGGCCTATAAAAGCCACTGGCCAGTCAGGAGCAGGGCCTCCTGAGGACCAGGTGGGGGCAGCCTGAGAGCTTGGGCTATCCCTTTCAAAGGAATTTTTATTCCTAAGTGGCAAGTGATCAACTTGCCCAGTGGTCCTTGACATCTCTTGCCACTTCCAAGGACCTTGACTCAGGCTTCAGTTGGGCTTCCATAGTAGAGTAAGTGTTGATGTGAGGGAGAAGTCATCCATTCCCCATGCCCATCCAAGCACCAGACGGAGCTGACCCCACCCTCCACTCCAAGGAGGGTATGGGACTTGGGGCTGATCAGTCATAACTTTCCACGTTCTTGGTTTTAGCAACTGGATACACCACTCAGAAAACCGACAGAGCCATCAAATTGCAGTGTGATTTCTGCTGGGACTGCTGAGAATTAAGTAAGTTCATTATAATGAACTTGACTATGGGAAAAGACAAGCCACATCTAGAGAAGGGAAGGTGAAGTTCATAAACACGGACTATAGTAAAGAGAATGTAGCTGGTGATATTGTTTGAGTTCCTGGATCAAACCATGACTGATTTATCCTTGCAGTTTGTAGCAACATTAGCCAATACACTCTCTTTGATTTAGGCCAGTTTGAGCTGGTTCTGTGTCTTAAAGTAGTGATAGTTCTCACTAACATATCTTCAGTTCTTTGGGCCCTCCTTTGATTTCCACTGTGGACATGGTTGAGTTTGGTCAGATTTCATCTTCATAGGTCTCCGGCTTGGGACTTAGCTTCCCTCTGGACTCTGCTCCTTGAGCACATATAATATTGCTTACAAGCCCTTGGCTAAAAGCCTGACTTTGACTCCAAGAGCTCCAGTCTGTCTTTATCTACCACTAAGTGTCAACCACCATGGAAAACCTACTCAATCCATCTTCACTCTTCCAGTCCAGGCAGTTAAGACTCTTGAGCTCAGAGATAGAGAAAGGGCAGGAAAAATGTCACCATGTACCCAGAGGAGGAAGATGAAACCAGTTTCTGCACCACCACCCAGAGCTAGGACATCAGGACCCCTGCCCTCTGAGCCAGGAAGAGGCCCATGAGATTGCACATGATGCTCCCAGTTTATTCCAAGGCCCAGACAAGTAGACACTCCTGTTGCCCACAGCCTGGATCAGCCTGGGCAGCCTGAACTCTCCCTCAAGGAGGCCATGAATGGTCTTTACTTGCTCATTCCCTCTTGCAAATGGTCACTTAAGAATGTCAGCTTGATTTTTCCCTGACAGTGATCATGCATCATGGAGAGAGAGCCCACCCTTCCCCTAAACCTGTCTCTTCTGCTGTTCTCCTTTTAGACATCAGAGACATGCAGTCTAGGATTCCAGAACCTAGTAAGATGACATGGTGACCTCCGTACTCTCCCCAGCCCTACCCAGCATCACCTACATGAACAACAGGGACCCCCGATGAGAACCAGATGATGGCAGAATCCACACTTTTGCAACTGCAGCAGGAAGGAAAGATGGTCACAGCCCCTTTATGAAATGAGCCACAGCATCCAGAATCCTCGAGGAGCAGGGGAAGTAAAAGCAGCTCATGTCAATGGTGGTCCACACTCCGTGAAAACCATCCTCCATGTGGTGCCAAGTTACTCTAACCCCCAGGTCCTCCAACCTCTTCTTGTACAACAGCGAGTCATCTCGAACTATATCATACTCACAGCTCACGATGCAAGCTTCAGGGAGCCGAGACACTACTTCATCGTCTGCAATCAAGGGTGAGTTTATCACATCTAGAATGATTTTTGTCTCCAGATAGGCAGCCTCATTCAGGGGCTCATGGGACACAGGCTGGTAACCTCTCTTCTTAAACTTGTCTGGGATGTTTTCTGAACCCAACCACTTCCTGTACTTTTCCCAGACTTCTGCAGGCAAGTGGGCACCTTTCAATACAGTGCTTCTCCAGGAGGGGCTGATATCCAGGTAACCACACCAACAATAGAAGGCCAAATTCTGGCTGAGCAGTGGCATGTTCTTGTTCTGCTGATAGGAAGGGGACTGGAAATTCAGGGTCTGGAGAGCGGAATAGATGAGGATCTGAGCACGAATCTTGGGGATATCAGAACGGTCCACAAACTTTTGACAAAGAATCGTTGCCACAGCCCCGCCCACACTGTCACCACAGACTATGACCCGGGTTGGATCCACCCCATACGTATTCAAGGACTTCAAGAAGTGGATTGTACCCACCATGCAGTCTCTTACTATCACTGGAAACCTATGCTTAGGCACCATGCGGTATCTGAAAAGGAATCAAGGAATACAGTTTACACTCACCACTCCTACAGGGCCCAAAACACCTGTGTCTAACATCCTTCTGCCCATATTTCTTCTATTCAGTTCTTTTTCTGAAGCTTGAGAAGGTGAAGTCAAAGTAGAAGGCTTAAATGAGATGGCAGACAAAACCTTCAATGCCCAGGCACATAAGCTCAGAAATGCCTGAGGACTGACTTCTGTCAATTTTACTTACTTCACTGGCTATATCCCCACCAAGATGCTGGCAGTGGATATCTCTTCCTGGCATGTGCATTTAAATGGAATTGCAGGAAGAGCTTGATCAGAAGGAACCACCCAGGCCCTGGGTGATGATGTGTCAGGCAGCAGGCAGGAGACCCAGGGAGGATCTCTCCAGGTTCCAGGTCATGTGGTGACCCACCCAGATCAGTTAGGAGAGACACTGGTGTTTTCATTTTTCCTGCTTCCTTCAGTGGGTCTCACCAGGGTGGACCTCCCTCTCTGGAGCACTTGGAAATGATGTGGCAATGTTTGAGGTTGTCCTGGTTACAGTGCAGGGCATTGTGTGCATTTGGTGGAGGGAGGTACTCAGTGTGTAAAAGGTGCAGGGCTGTTCTGCTCCACGTACAGTGTTCCACCCAGACATGCCCTGGTAGTGAAGTTCTGCCCCAGATGTACTTTGCAAAGATCACGCAGATGTACTTGCAAATACCACCCCCTATCCAGTTTCCAGATGATGCAATGCTCTAAAGGCATCCTTTAAAGATACCTAAGGGCCACCCGCAGGAGGAATGCCCCATCTCTGCCTCTCCCTGCTTCTCCCTTCCCCTCTCTCTTCCCTGCCCTCCTGCTCACCGTCATCTCACAGCCCATCCTGTGCTCCTGGCGTCCCTCAACACCTGCCTGCCACAGACTCCTGGCTCCCTCCCCTTTATTGCCCCTGGGGCTCCTGGAATCCCAGCATGTCCGCATCCTTGCCTTACTCACCCAACTGCTAGAACCACTGCATCACTCTTCTTGCACAAGTTACAGCATATGCCATGGTGTGTTTCTAAAAAAATAAAAGGTTTGAAACATTCAAGCTAGGGAGGTTAGTGGGCTCCTTTTGCCAGCCATCCTCACCTGCCCCTTCTTAAGGATAACCTCAGAGGTCAAAGGACTGGGTTGATTCTAACAAGGTTTTGCATATTTTCCTCCAGCTGTAGTCAGCCTTCCTCTCTACTTTCTCACTCTCCTCTGTTGAACTGTCTCAACAGCTTTCTCTAAGACTCACCCCCACCCTACACCTGCAACCCTATTGATTCTACAGTGCATTTGCAGCATCTGAGAAGATGTCTGACCATGGAGTACAGAAGTTCAGTGGGTGAGCTATGGATTCAGACCTGAGTTCAGATCCCCAAAAGTTTTCCTCATTTTGGCTTGACCTAAAGTTGTACCATCACTTCATGGGAAATAGATGGAGAAACAGTGGAAACAGTGTAAGACTTTGTTTTTTGGGGCTCCAAAATCACTGCGGATGGTGATTGCAGCCATGCAATTAAAAGACGCTTACTCCTTGGAAGGAAAGTTATGACCAACCTAGACAGCAGAGTAAAAAGCAGAGACATTACTTTGCCAACAAAGGTCCGTCTAGTCAAGGCAATGGTTTTTCCCGTGGTCATGTATGGATGTGAGAGTTGGACTGTGAAGAAAGCTGAGCGCCGAAGAATTGATGCTTTTGAACTGTGGTGCTGGAGAAGACTCTTGAGAGTCCCTTGGACTGCAAGGAGATCCAACCAGTCCATTCTAAAGGAGATCAGTCCTGTGTGTTCACTGGAAGGACTGATGCTAAAGCTGAAACTCCAATACTTTGGCCACCTCATGCAAAGAGTTGACTCACTGGAAAAGACTCTGATGCTGGGAGGGATTGGGGGCAGGAAGAGAAGGGGACGACAAAGGATGAGATGGCTGGATGGCATCACCGACTCGATGGACATGAGTTTGAGTGAACTCCGGGAGTTGGTGATGGACAGGGAGGCCTGGCGTGCTGTGATTCATGGGGTCGCAAAGAGTCAGACATGACTGAGCGATTGAACTGAACTGCAAGTTGTACCCGGCAGGTCCCTTCACCTCCCTCAGGCTTCATTTCCTTTTCTGTAAAATGGATATAATGACAGTGATAGGGTTGTTGGGGACTTAGATGAGATGCTTTCCAATATATTTTAGGTGCAGACAAATACTGTTTGATTCCACTTACATGAGGTACATAGAATATAGAATAGTCAAATTCACAGAATCAGAAGGTACACTGGTAGATGCCAGGGTCCAGAGGGGTGGTGGGAGGAGAAAGGAGGACTAAGTGCTTAATGGGGACAGAGATTCAGTTTCAGTTCAGTTCAGTTCAGTTCAGTCGCTCAGTCGTGTCCGACTCTCCGCGACCCCATGAATCACAGCACGCCAGGCCTCCCTGTCCATCACCAACTCCCGGAGTTCACCCAAACCCATGTCCACAGAGTCAGTGATGCCATCCAGTTTAGGAAGGTGAAACATTCAGGAAATGGATGATGGTGAGAGTTGTACGGCAATGTGGGTGTATTTAGTGCCACTGAACTGTACCAATAAATATGTTTTCTATTACGTGGCTTTTACCACAATTAAAAAAAAATTTACAAAAAAGGTTATGCATCTACACAGATTCCATAGTATCTGCCATGTAAATATTAATATTAATAATGTCAACAAATAAATATTGGCTCACTATCATTGGTTATGCAAACCAAAACAAAACCACAGTTGTATTAAATCCCTTATTCTCAACGTCTACAGCAAAGGGACCCTGGCATTCCACAGATCAAGAAGTACTATATAAAGGTGGTTTTTCTCCCTAATTTCTCCACAATGGAAAAAATTAAGATATATAATAACATTGACCCAATTTTGCACTCATTTCCCCCCTCACTAATTTTCCTCTACTCTTTGGTCCTCCTGTCTGTCTGTACCAGAAATTTGTCTCAAGCAGTACTTATTTTGAAACACACTTGTGTTTTCATTGTTTTTAATCCTTATTTACAACTAAATAGAGGTGGTGGTCACATATTTGAATGTACTAAATACCACCGAATTGTACACTTTAAAATGGTGAATTTTATGTTGTATAAATTATTTGTGTGTGTGTATATATATATATATATATAGAGAGAGAGAGAGAGAGAAAGTGAAGTCACTCAGTCATGTCTGACTCTTTGTGACCCCATGGACTGTAGCCTACCAGGCTCCTCTGTCCATGGAATTTTCCAGGCAAGAGTACTGGAGTGCATTGCCATTTCCTTCTCCAGGGGATCTTCTCAACCCAGGGATCAAACCCGGGTTTCCCGCATTGCAGGCAGATGCTTTACCATCTGAGCCACCAGAGAAACCCTTAATATATGTGTACGATATATATACATATGTATATGATCTGGGCCCTGGTAACTGTCCTGGTGTCCCCTGGTCATAACAGCAGCTTTGAGAGCCCGGGAAGATGATAGGAATGCCACCTCCTGCTGAAAGGTGTGTCCACCCGGCTGTGCTCTGGGACATCACACTCCAGGCAAGGGATCTAAGGAAAGGACTCTTACTCAAGCTTCCTAGGATGCCCCCGCCGCCATGGTAGAACACAATGCCAGGCCTGAGACCGCTTGCAGATGCCTTGGGCTGGTACAGCTTCACAGGGATCGTCCCAAACCAGAGGTCCTTGACCACCACATCCGGATGCTTCCTTAGTGGCGGCAAATCATGAAAGAAACGGACAAACTGGGGCATAGCGCAGATTCTCAGTTTCTCAAAAATCATCCCCTGTTGGTGACAGAAAAGGAAATGGGATGAGAAGGGTTTCAGAGTGTGCTGTGCCAGGGCTCTATCACCGCAGTACCCTCCGCAGAGTGGCGGCAGACGGGACCACAAGCCTACAAGTCCCCCGCTGTGCCTCCATCAGCTGCAGAAAATCTATCCTCACTGAGGCCCTCACTGCTCCAGTACCAGCACCTCTCAATCCTCTCTCCTCTGACACCCAGCCCCACAAACCAGGCTCTGGTCACCCCTCAAGGGACCCTGGAAAGGCTCCCACCTCAGCCTGCATGTGTAGTCTCTTCCCAGGGAGGACTTTCTGGACCATTCTAGTCATCATGGCCATCCTAAGCATCTGCTGCTATTTTTAAGAGTGAAAATTGCATAGTGGTTATGTTTTTTTAAAGGGACGGTGGGACAGAGGGAGGTCTTGTTTTTTAGAGATACCTACAGAAATATTTTTAGATAAAATAATATGATATCTGGGATCTACTTATGAGGAAACGGGAATGAGGGTTGGTTGGGAATCAGTAATCATGAATGCTATGAGTGGAATGTCTGAGGCTTCTTTATACTATTCTGTGTCGTTGGTTACGTCTGTAAGTTTGCATGATAAAAAACATAAACAAGTAATGTGGGCTCTCCCCCGGGCACTGTCTTTCCAGTGCTTCCTCATCCTTTTCTGTCCCAAGGGCATTTTGGCTTTTAGCAAAGTCTGTGGCCTTTTCATAGAATACATTTGAATATATAAAATAAAATACATCGGATAATTACATTTTACTGCTCCAAAATCACTGCAGATGCTGACTGAAGCCAGGAAATTAAAAGACGCTTACTCCTTGGAAGGAAAGTTATGACCAACCTTGATAGTATATTAAAAAGCAGAGACATTACTTTGCCAACAAAGGTCCGTCTAGTCAAGGCTATGGTTTTTCCTGTGGTCATGTATGGATGTGAGAGTTGGACTGTGAAGAAAGCTGAGCGCCGAAGAATTGATACTTTTGAACTGTGGTGCTGGAGAAGACTCTTGAGAGTCCCTTGGACTGCAAGGAGATCCAACCAGTCCATTCTAGAGGAGATCAATCCTGGGTGTTCATTGGAAGGACTGATGCTAAAGCTGAAACTCCAATACTTTGGCCACCTCATGAGAAGAGTTGACTCACTGGAAAAGACTCTGATGCTGGGAAAGGTTGGGGGCGGGAGGAGAAGGGGACGACCGAGAATGAGATGGCTGGATGGCATCACCGACTCTGTGGACATGAGTTTGAGTGAACTCCGGGAGTTGGTGATGGACAGGGAGGCCTGGTGTGCTGTGATTCATGGGGTCGCGGAGAGTCGGACACGACTGAGCGACTGAACTGAAATATAGTTATCAAAATATTAGAGTAAATGTATGCTATAATAGTTATACCTTCAGTACTTCCTTATTAACATACTAAATAGAAGACCTAGTGGCTGGTCTAATACTATCATAATTTCAAAAGAACAAGGTACACACGCAATTGTTTGCAATCTTCTATGCCTGTAATAGGCTCTGAGAATATCCGTGATTCCTCTTGCTGACAAAGTTGAGGGTTCTGCTGTCCCAATGGTGATTTGTTCCCTTCATGCATGATGGAAGGAAATACCACATTTGCATTAGAGGTTAAGTGAAAATGGGGCAATTTCCACCCCATCCAAACTCATGGACTCTTTGCATTCTGTTACCCTTGGGAGTTCTAGGAACTCCAGGTTAAGAAACCCTACTATACTCTACTGTAGCCCTACTGTTTTACTCTCCTCACAGCACCTGCCACTTTGTCATTTGGTTTATTTGTAGTAAGTTTGCTTATTTATTGCTGACTCCCCACCCGGCACTGCCATGAGTGTTCAGACTGCCTGAAAGTCACCTCTGTCTGGGGCTTTATTTCTCTCACCCATCACTAATCCTCAGAGCTGGAAAGGGAGAATGACACATAGCAGTTACACAACTTTGTAGAAAAAAATATTAAAAAATAGCAATAAGGCTAAGATTTATGGATGGTTTACTCTGTACTGGGTACATAAAGTCCACTCTGGGTAGATTAACTCATTACGTACCCACCAAGTGCTGTGAAGCTGGGTCTTTTATTTTCCCTGATCCTGCAGATGAGGAAATTGAGTCATTGTATATATGAGAGTCAAGGCCAGGAAAACCACAGGACTGAACCATCCCATCTCGTACAAGCTGACCCTATAGGTAAGAAAATTGGCCCCTGAGTTCTCCTCCATCAAGGTTACATTGAGAACAAGTGCTTGCCATCACTTTTCATGAAGTCAGAGACTAAAATGTATCTTCTGTATTCAATCTCCATCAGCCCTTTAGAAAATCACAGCAAATCCTAATTGGCAATATTTACACAATCCTCGCCATGATCTACTTACAAGTATTTGATTAAATTATACAAACCAGCAACAATGAGCAGAACCTGACTATATTACAGAAAGAGTTTTCCATCTCTCAAAAGCAACAAAATAGTTCTCCAAAAAGTCACATTCTGGAGTTGCACTCATCTCTACTCATTTACTCATCTGCTGCATCTCTTTATTTTGTGGTTGGCTGGTTCTAGGTAGCAGGTAGCCAACACGGGCCCCAGATTCAGAACAATTATCCCTGTCTTCACCACTCCACAGTATGGTGGATGCCATGGAGAAAATAAGACAGGCAGTGGGGTGGAATTTCTGTTATCTGAGGAAGTGAATCATTTTTGGAATGTTGTGACTCTTAGCCTAGGCCAGCTTGAAAAACATCAGGAAGAGGTTAAGAACCATGTTATCCAATAGAAAATCTTCAGGTTTGGTAATACGCTGTCAGCCTCCACAGCCATGATGTGACTGTTAATTTAGCTGAAAGCTACTGGTATGTCCTTTTTCTAGTTAGTGTTGGTTGCTCAGTCATGTCTGACTCTTTGCGACCCCATGAACTGTAGCCCACCAGGCTCTTCTGTCCATGGGATTCTCCAGGCAAGAATATTGGAATGGGCAGCCATTCCCTTCTCCAAGGGAGCTTCCTGACCCAAGGACTGAATCCAGGTCTCCTGCACTGGCAGGTGGATTCTTTACTGTCTAAATCACCAGGGCAGCCTGTTGTTTTCCTAATCCCACTCTTAATTCTCTGGAAAGAAAGTGAAGTTGCTCAGTCATGTCCGACTCTTTGCAACCCCGTGGATTGCAAAGGCCTGCCAGGCTCCTCCGTCCATGGGATTTTCCAGGCAAGAGCACTGAAATGGGTTGCCATTTCCTTCTCCAGGGGATCTTCCTGACCCAGGGATATTAGTCTCTGGAGGAGGGAACAAACAAAACACAAAACTCACCCATGTGATCAAAAGCTGGAAGATGCAGTTGAGGACCCACAGTCTCACTGGATGGCTGATGGCAGCAGGGATGTCTGTGGTGAGGAAGTGGTTGCCGATGACCCATAGTCCGACACCCACGGAGGCCACGCAAGTTGTAGCAAGGAGCAGGAGGAGGAATGAGATCAACATCCTGCTGTTTCTACCATGGGAGAGGCCAAGACGAGACTGTGCTCAGGACAGGACCATTTGACACAGCTGGGAGCCGGCAGACTTGCTCCACTTATACCCCACCACTTGCACTCTCCACCTTCCCATATCTTGCAAGCATTGGTCCAGCCAGGTGAGTCACAAACTCAGGTGAGGTCCTGGTTCTAGGACAGAGCCCATACAGAGGAGAAAGTGGCTTGTGCAACCTGACCCAGCTGGAAAGGAGAGCGCCAAAATCCAAGCTTGCATCTAGCACTGCTACTAGAAATGGCCTTAGCTAAGTGACTGCAAAGAGATCAAACCAGTCTGTCCTAAAGGAAATCAGCTCTGAAGATTCACTGGAAGAACTGATGCTGAAGCTGAAGATCCAATATTTTGGCCACTTGATATGAAGAGCCAACTCATTGGAAAAGACCCTGATACTTGGAAAGACTGAAGGCAAAAAGAGAAGAGGGCAGCAGAAGATGAGACAGTCAAATGGCGTCACTGACTCAATGGACATGTGTTTGAGCAAACTCTGAGAGATAGTGAAGAACAGCGGAGCCTAACATGCTGCAGTCCATGAGGCTGCAAAGAATCAGCTACAACTTAGATGCTGAACAATAGTAAAGTGACTGTGGACATCACACACACTGTTCCTTCCACCAACACTCTGACCTCATCACCACCTCCTAATTCCACTCTGATTGCACTTACTAATCCTCAACCTGCCAGAGGCCCCAGGGCCTTGGCACTTACTATTCCCTGTGCAACATTCTTCCCTGAGACTTCAGCTGACCTCAATCACTCCCCTATTGTGAGTCTCTGCTCAAATGTCACCTTCTGAGTGAGGGCCACCTTATTTAACATTGTAAGTCCCCACCAGTATTCCTATACCCACCCTGGCCCACCTGCATACTCTGTTGCTATGGCCTTTATCATTATCTGGGATACCACATGTTTCACTTGTTCACGTATTACCTTGAATGTAACCTCTGTGAGGACAGGAATTTTTGTTTTGTTCCTTGCTTTCTCCTCAAAGGTTAGATCAGCGTTTGGTACTTAATGGGTGCTCAGCAACGTCTACTGAATGAAAGAATGAATGAACAGGCTTTGTCCTTTTCATCATAAAGCAGAATTTCCAGATTGGGTCAGAGGTTGATATCAGCATTCAGAATCTTCCCTAACAACACAGTCCCTCATCCTCTATAATAATGATGATGTCTGCAATTTCTCCCACCTCCCCCACCCTCATGTCAGGGCAGTGGTTTTTAAACAAGCGGATTTTACCCCGCCCCGCTGGGCACATCTGGTCTTATCTAGAGACATTTTTGGTTTTCGACACTCCATGGGGTGGGGACTGGCATTGGCATCTTGTGAGTGGACCCCAGTGACTTTGGGAAGCATTGTACAGTGAACAGAATGGTCCCCAGAACAAGGAATTTTCTGGTCCAATGTATCAATAGTGTTGAGGTTGAAAAACCCTGAGTTAGTAAGACTTGGATTTGTATCCTGCTGAATGCCAGCATTCTGATCATGAGCAAGTTATACTCTCTGATCCCCCATTTCCAAATCTGTAGAATGGGAAGGATAATAATAGTACCCCATGGAGTTGTTGGGTGCAACAAAGGCACTGTGTCTGTAAGCACCTAGCCTGAGCCTGGGTGTTTTGTTGTTCAGTTGCTAAGTCGTGTCCCACTCTTTGTGACCCCAAAAACTGCAGCACTCCAGGCTTCCCTGTCCTACACTATTTCCCAGGGTTTGCTCAAATTCATGTCCATTGAGTCAGTGATGCCATCCAACCATCTCATCCTCTGTCACCCCCTTCTCCTGGGTGTGGGAACACTCAATACATTTCAGAGAGCAAGACTGAGACAAAGTCTATAACAAAAGACAAAATAGGGCATTATATAATGATAACGAGATCAATACAAAAAGAGGAATATCATTCATTAACATATGTGCACCTAATATAGCAAACATTTACAGACATAAAGGAAGAAACTGATAATAATATTATAAAATTAGAGGACTTTAACAGCTAAGTTACATCAATAGACAGATCACCCAGACAAAAGATCAATAAGGAAGCAGTGAGACATAAATTGAAGTTGAAATTAATGTCTACAGAACATTTCAACCAAAAACAGAAGAACACACATTCTTTTCAAGTGCATATAGAACATTTTCTAGAAAAGATCACATACCAGGGGGAAAAAACCAAGACTCAACAAATTTAAGATGATAGAAATAACGTTAAGTATTTTTCTGAACACAGTAGTATAAAACTGGAAATCAAATACAGGAAGAAAATGGGAAAATTGCAAACATGTGGAGACTAAACCATATGCTACTAAAAAATGTGATCTTAGAGAAAATGCTTTAATGTTGAGCATGATGTTAGCTTTGTTATAAATAGGCTTTATTATGTTAAGGTATGTTCCCATTACACCAAATTTGTAGAGTTTTTATCATGAATGGATGATGAATTTCGTCAAATGTTTTTTTCTATATCTATTGACATGATCATGTGATTCTTATTAATGTTATGTGGTGTGTCACACTGACTGATTTGCAAGTACTGAACCATCCTCGTATCCCTGGAATAAATCCTACTTGATCCTAATGCATAATTCTTTCAGTGCATTGTTAAATTTGATTTGCTAACATTTTGTTGAACAGTTTGCATCTGTGCTCGTCAGGGATATTGGCCTATAAATTTGTGTGTGTGTATCTTTGGTTTTGGTATCTGGGTAATGCTGGCCTCATAGAATGAGTTTGGAAGCATTCATTCCCTTGATGTTAACTCTTTAAATATTGGTAAAGTTCACCCGTGAAGCTTTCTGGTCTTTGACTTTAGCTTATTGATAGTTTTTAAATTATTCACTCAGTTTCATTACTATTAACTGGTCTACTCAGATTTTTCTGTTTTTCCTGATTCAGTCTTGGAAGATGATATGCTTCTTTTAAATGGCCCAATTTGTTGTCATATAATTGTTCTCAGTATTTTCTTATGATTGTTTGCATTTCTGTGATATTGGTTGTAACTTCTCTCACTTCTAATTTTATTCATTTCAGTCCTCTCTCCTTTGTTCTGGTGCATCACCATTTCTTTTCTCTTGTTTCTATCTGTCTCCAAGCAATTCTCAACATCTGACACACTGCGTATTTCTACGTATTCACTTTCTGTGTCTCATCCATGAAATTAAAAGACACTTGCTCCTTGGAAGAAAAGTTATGACTAACCTAGACAGCACAGTAAAAAGCAGAGCCATTACTTTGCCAGCCAAGATCCGTCTAGTCAAGGCTACGGTTTTTCCTGTGGTCATGTATGGATGTGAGAGTTGGACTGTGAAGAAAGCTGAGCGCCAAAGAATTGATGCTTTTGAACTGTGGTGCTGGAGAAGACTCTTGAGAGTCCCTTGGACTGCAAGGAGATCCAACCAGTCCATTCTAAAGGAGGTCAATCCTGGGTGTTCATTCGAAGGACTGATACTAAAGCTGAAACTCCAATACTTTGGCCACCTCATGAGAAGAGTTGACTCACTGGAAAAGACTCTGATGCTGGGAAGGATTGGGGGAAGGAGGAGAAGGGGACGACCGAGAATGAGATGGCTGGATGGCATCACCGACTCGATGGACATGAGTTTGAGTGAACTCCGGGAGCTGGTGATGGACAGGGAGGCCTGGCGTGCTGTGATTCATGGGGTCGCAGAGAGTCGGACAAGGCTGAGCGGCTGAACTGAACTGAACATCACAAAAAAAGACAAGCTATAACAAGTGTTGGTGATGATGTGAAGATAAGGGAACCCTTGTACACTGTTGATAGGAATGTAAATTGATGCAGCCACTATGGAAAACAGTGTGGAGGTTCCTCAAAAAATTAAGAATAGAATTACCATATGATCCAGTTATCCAAGAACATGAAAACACCAGGTGGCACTAATGGTAAAGAAATTGCCTGCCAATGCAAGAGACATAATAGACACTGGTTCAATTTCTGGGTTGGGAAGATTCCCTTGAAAGAAGGCATGGCAATCCACTCCAGTATTCTTACCTGGAGAAACTCATGGACCGAGGTATCTGGTGGGCTATGCTCCATAGGATTGCAAAGAGTCAGACACAACTGAAGCAACTTAGCACGCAGCATGAAAACACGTTTGAAAAGATACATGCATGCACCCTTATGTTCATCACATTATGTATGATTGCTGAGATATGAAAATAACTGAAGTTCCCATCACTGAATGAACAGATGAAGAAGTTTATGTGTGTCTATCTACTCAATCGTTTAGTTGTGTCCTACTTTTTGTGACCCAATGGACTATAGCCCGCCAGTCCTCTGTCCATGGGATTTTCCAGGCAAGAATACTGGAGTGGGTTACCATTTCCTACTCCTGGGGATCTTTCCAACCCAGGAATCGAACCCATGTCTCCTTCATTGCAGGTATTGGCAGATGGATTCTTTATCACTAGTGTCACCTGAGAAAAACTGCAAGATATCGTTTTTATGGCTGAGTAGTAGTTCATTGTATGTGTGTATATATAGATATATATATGCATGTATGAAGTCATATATATAAACACACACACAATGGAATACTACTCAGCCATAAAAACAATGAAAGCTTACCATCTGAAACAACATGAATGGACCTTGACAGCATTATGCTAAATGAAATAAATCTGATGCACAAAGACATATAATGTCACTCATATGTATAATATTATATAAAAATGAATAAAAATAAATGGACAAACCAAACAAAAAGAAATGCATAAATACAGAGATTAGAGTAGTGGTTAAGGGAGGATATGGAGGGTGAAATGGGTAAAGAGGTCAACTATATGGTGATAGATGGAAATTATACTGTATACAGAAGTAGAAATATAATAGTGCTATACTGTATACAGAAGTAGAAATATTAATGTTGAATATATGAAACATATAATGTTACATAAATCAGTATTACCTGAATAAAAAATAAATCTAATTTTTAAAATAATTTTTAAAATGCCATCATCACCTGCAGTCCTGAAATCATTCCCCAAATAAACATCATCAGTGATATACAAGTTCTAGACACCAATTCTCCAATGATATTTGTTTCAAATCTAGGTTTCCATTCACATGATTGTTTAAGGATAGGGAAGTAACATTAGCACTCAAAAATAAAATCAGAAAAATAAAAAGATAAAAAATAAATAGACCCAATTTGGAGAAAAATATAGAAATCCTCAAAAATCAACCCAACTAGTTGATCAAAAATGTTCATAATTATTCAAAACTAACTCAATATACTCAAAAATAATGATTAACACATTTATATTGATATTTATGGTCACATAATTTTCATTTTATGTCATTTATTATTAATACTAAATAATTGCTGTTGTTGTTGTTCAGTCTCTAAGTTATGTCCGACCCTTTATGACCTCATGGACTGCAGTACACCAGGCTTGCCTGTCCTTCACTATCTCCTGGAGTTTGCTCAAACTCATGTCCATTAAATCGGTGATGCCATCCAACCATCTCATTCTCTGTTCGTTCTCTGTTGCCCCCTTCTCCTCCTGCCCTCAATCTTTCTCAGCATCAGGGTCTTTTCCAATGGGTCAGCTCTTCACCCCAGGTGACCAAAGTATTGGAGCTTCAGCTTCAGCATCAGTCCTTCCAATGGACATTCAGGGTTGATTTCCTTTTAGTATTGCTAGTTTGATCTCCTTGCTGTCCAAGGGACTCTCAAGAGTCTTCTCCTGCACTACAATTTGAAAGGATCAATTCTTCGGCACTCAGCCTTCTTTATGGTCCAACTCACACATCCGTACATGACTACTGGAAAAATCATAGCTTTGAATATACAAATCTTTGCTGGCAAAGTGCTATCTTTTTATTTTTAATACGTTGTCTAGGTTTGTCATAGCTTTTCTTTCAAAAAGCAAGTGTCTTTTAATTCCATGGCTGCAGTCACCATCTGAAGTGATTTTTGTTCAGTTCAGTTGCTCAGTCGTGTCCCACTCTTTGCAACCCCATGAATCACAGCACGCCAGGCCTCCCTGTCCATCACCAACTCCCGGAGTTCACTCAAACTCATGTCCATCGAGTCGGTGATGCCATCCAGCCAGCTCGTTCTCTGTCGTCCTCTTCTCCTCCTGCCCCCAATCCCTCCCAGCATCAGAGTCTTTTCCAGTAAGTCAACTCGTCACATGAGGTGGCCAAAGTATTGGAGTTTCAGCTTTAGCATCAGTCCTTCCAATGAACACCCAGGATTGACCTGCTTTAGAATGGACTGGTTGGATCTCCTTGAAGTGCAAGGGACTCTCAAGAGTCTTCTCCAGCACCACAGTTCAAAAGTATCAATTCTTTGGCGCTCAGCTTTCTTCACAGTCCAACTCTCACATCCATACATGACCACTGGAAAAACCATAGCCTTGACTAGACAGACCTCGGTTGGCAAAGTAATGTCTCTGCTTTTTAATATACTATCTAGGTTGGTCATAACTTTTGGAGCCCCCCAAAATAAAATCTGTCATTGTTTCTACTTTTTCCCCTTTTATTTCCATGAAATGATGGGACTGGATGCCATGATCTTAAGTTTTTGAATGCTGAATTTTAAACCAGATTTTTCCCTCTTCTCTTTCATCCTCATTAAGAAGTTCTTTAGTTCCTCTTCACCTTCTGTCATTAGAGTGGTATCATCTGCGTATCTGAGGTTGTTGATATTTCTCCCAGCAATCTTGATTCCAACTTATGATTCATCCAGATTGGCATGTCCTATGATGTACTCTGCATATAAACAGGGTGTTTATTTACTCTGCATATAAACAAGGTGTTTATTTACTCTGTAAATAAACAGGGTGACAATATATAGCCAGATGTACTCTTTTCCCAATTTTGAACCAGTCCATTGTTCCATGTCTAGCTCTAACTGTTGCTTTTTGACCAGCATACAAGTTTGCAGACGATGGCAATTTGATCTCTGGTTCCTCTGTCTTTTCTAAATCCAGCTTATACATGTGGAAGTTCTCATTTCACGTACTGTTGAAGCCTAGGTTGAAGGATTTTGAGCATTACCTTACTAGCATATGAAATGAGCACAACTGCCCAACAGTTTGAACATTCTTTGGCATTGCCCTTCTTTGGGAGTGAAAATGGACTTTTTCCTGTCCTATGGCCACAGCTGAGCTTTTCAAACTTGTTGGCATATTGAGTACAGCACTTTAACAGCATCTTCCTTTAGGACTTGAAATAGCTCAGCTGGAATTCCATCACCTCCACTAGCTTTGTTTGTAGTGAAGCTTCCTAAGTCCACTTGACCTTGCACTCCAGGATGTCTGGCTCTAGGTGAGTGATCACACCATCATGGTTATCTGGGTCATTAAGACCTTTTTTGTACAGTTCTTCTGGGTATTCTTGCCACCTCTTCTTAACCTCTTCTGCTTCTGTTAGCCCTTGCCATTTCTATCCTTTATTGTGCTCATCATTCCATGAAATGTTCCCTTGGCATCTCCAGTTTTTTTAAGAGATCTCTAGTCTTTCCCATTCTATTGTTCTCTATTTCTCTGCATTGTTCACTTAAGAAGGATCTCTTGTTTCTCCCTGCTGTTCTTTGAATTCTGCATAACAGTTGGGTATATCTTTCCCTTTCTCCTTTGCTTTTCACTTCTCTCATCTTCTCAGCTATTTGTAAGGCCTCCTCAGACAATCACTTTGCCTTCTTATGTTTCTTTTTCTTTGGGATGGTTTAGGTTACCACCTCCTGTACAGTATTATGAACCTCTGTCCCTAGTTCTTCAGGCACTCTTGTCTATCAGATCTAATGCCTTGAATCTATTTGTCACTTCCACTGTAAAACTGTAAGGGATTTGATTTAGATCGTACCTGAATAGTCTAATGGTTTCCCTACTTTCTTCAATTTAATTCTGAGTTTTACGATAAGGAACTCATGATCTGAGCCACAGTCAGCTCCAGGTCTTATTTTTGCTCACTGTATAGAGCTTCTCCATCTTTGGCTGCGAAGAACATAATCAATCTGATTTCAGGGTTTTATCCATAGGTAAAATTGTCTCTTGTGTTGTTGGAAGACGGTATTTGCTATGACCAGTGTGTTCTCTTGGCAAAACTCTGTCAGCCTTTGCCCTGCTTCATTTTGTATTCCAAGGCCAAACTCGTCTGTTTCTCCAGGTATCTCCTGACTTCCGACTTTTGCATTCCAATCTCCTATGATGAAAAGGACATCATTTTTTGGTGTTAGTTCTAGAAGATCTTGTAGGTCTTCAGAGAACCATTCAACTTCAGCAAAATTAATTAATAAGTAATAATATATAATTAATATATTAAATACTAATTTAATCTTAAGCTTCCATATTATTTTGTCTTCACAACATAAGGTTGATATTATTACTGCATTTTAGAAATGAGGAAGGTGAGATTCAAAGAGGCTACATAATTTAAATAAGGCCAAATGTCCAGAAAATGTTAAAACATTTCAAACGTATAGAAAAGGGAGATTTGGCAACTCTCTAGCCATGCTCTGTGCTTCAGCACAGTGCCTTCCCAGACTGAAGCTCCTAGAATAGCTTCAGTAGCAGCACAAAGTAGGCCCTCAATTAATATTACTGATTATTATTAATCAGGCTTCCCTGGTGGCTCAGAGGTAAAGAATCCACCTGCCAGTACAGGAAACACAAGTTTGATCCTTGGGTTGGAAAGATCCCCTGCAGAAGGAAATGGCAACCTGCCCCAGTATTCTTGCCTGGGAAACCCCATGGAAGAAAGCCTGGCAGGCTATAGTCCTTGGGGTCACAAAAGAGTCAGACATGACTTAGTGACTAAACAACAGCAAACATTAATTGCCATGTAATTCAAAAATGATGAATTTAAAGTCTGATACCTAAGCATAGCTGAATTATATTTCAAAGGCAAAGCAATACATCCTGAAAAAATAAATGTATTTTAATTTAATTAAAATCTCAAGTTTATTTTAACCCTACTTAGCCAACTTTAGTTCCTTACCTTTAACCACCAACTTAAAAGCAACACAGGACCTTTTCTCTTTTCATAAAATAGAAAATTAGACTATTATCTATAGTCTCAGAAAGTTTGTGCTTTCAGATACATATTTCAGTACTTCTGGCTTTCTGATCTAGTCTCAGTAAGAATTACTGCAAACTTCTGTTTATGAAGACAGTATTGTATTTTGGTTTTCTTGGAAAAGACCACTGGATACACACTGTTATCACAATGACACAGCCCCAAGAGGAAGTGAACAAGTTTGAGGAGCTACCCCACGTCCAAGGTAAGGTACAGCGGCTGCGCTTTGCTGGAACAGCTGTGAAGAGATATTCCATGACCAAGGTAAGAGAAACCCAAATAAGACAGTAGGTATTGCGAGGGGGCATTAGAGGGGAGACACACTGAAATCATAATCACAGAAAACTAGTTGATCAGATCATATGGACCACAGCCCTGTCTAACTCAATGAAACTAAGCCATGCCGTGTGGGGCCACCCAAGACGGACGGGTCATGGTGGAGAGAATGTGGTCCACTGCAGAAGGGAATGGCAAACGACTTCAGTATACTTGCCTTGAGAACCCCATGAACAGTATGAAAAGGCAAAATGATAGGATACTGAATGAGGAATTCCCGGGGTCGGTAGGTGCCCAGTATGCTACTGGAGATCAGTGGAGAAATAACTCCAGAAAGAATGAAGGGATGGAGCCAAAGCAAAACCAATACCCAGTTGTGGATGTGACTGGTGATAGAAGCAAGGTCCGATGCTATAAAGAGCAATATTGCATAGGAACCTGGAATGTTAGGTCCATGAATCAAGGCAAACTGGAAGTTGTCAAACAGGAGATGGCAAGAGTGAACGTCGACATTCTACGAATCAGTGAACTAAAATGGACTGGAATGGGTGAATTTAACTCAGATAACCATTATATCTACTACTGTGGGCAGGAATCCCTTAGAAGAAATGGAGTAGCCATCATGGTCAACAAAAGAGTCCGAAATGCAGTACTTGGATGCAATCTTAAAAATGACAGAATGATTTCTGTTCATTTCCAAGGCAAACCATTCAATATTACAGTAATCCAAGTCTATGCCCCAACCAGTAATGCTGAAGAAGCCGAAGCTGAACAGTTCTATGAAGACCTACAAGACCGTTTAGAACTAACACCCAAAAAAGATGTCCTTTTCATTATAGGGGACTGGAATGCAAAAGTAGGAAGTCAAGAAACACCAGGAGTAACAGGCAAATTTGGCCTTGGAGCATGAAATGAAGCAGGACAAAGGCTAATAGAGTTTTGCCAAGAGAACTCACTGGTCATAGCAAACACCCTCTTCCAACAATACAAGAGAAGACTCTACACATGGACATCACCAGATGGTCAACACCGAAATCAGATTGATTATATTCTTTGCAGCCAAAGATGGAGAAGCTGTATACAGTTAGCAAAAACAAGACCAGGAGCTGACTGTGGCTCAGATCATGAAGTCCTTATTGCCAAATTCAGACTTAAATTGAAGAAAGTAGGGAAAACCACTAGACCATTCAGATATGACCTAAATCAAATCCCTTATGATTATACAGTGGAAGTAAGAAATAGATTTAAGGGACTAGATCTGATAGAGTGCCGGATGAACTCTGGACAGAGGTTTGTGAAATTGTACAGGAGACAGGGACCAAGACCATCCCCATGGAAAAGAAATGCAAAAAAGCAAAATGGCTGTCTAAGGAGGGCTTACAAATAGCTGTGAAAAGAAGAGAAGCAAAAAGCAAAGGAGAAAAGGAAAGATATAGCATCTGAATGCAGAGTTCCAAAGAATAGCAAGGAGAGATAAGAAAGCCTTCCTCAGCGATCAATGCAAAGAAATAGAGGAAAACAACAGAATAGGAAAAACAAGAGATCTCTTCAAGAAAATTAGAGATATCAAGGGAACATTTCATGCAAAGATGGGCTCGATAAAGGACAGAAATGGTATGGACCTAACAGAAGCAGAAGATATTAAGAAGAGGTGGCAAGAATACACAGAAGAACTGTACAAAAAGATCTTCATGATGAAGATAATCACGATGGCGTGATCACTCACCTGGAGCCAGACATCTTGGAATGTGAAGTCAAGTGGGCCTTAGAGAGCATCACTACGAACAAAGCTAGTGGAGGTGATGGAATTCCAGTTGAGCTATTTCAAATCTTGAAAGATGATGCTGTGAAAGTGCTGCACTCAATATGCCAGCAAATTTGGAAAACTCAGCAGTGGCCACAGGACGGGAAAAGGTCAGTCTTCATTCCAATCCCAAAGAAAGGCAATGCCAAAGAATGCTCAAACTACCGCACAATTGCACTCATCTCACACGCTAGTAAAGGCATGCTTAAAATTTTCCAAGCCAGGCTTCAGCAATATGTGAACCGTGAACTTCCAGATGTTCAAGCTGGTTTTAGAAAAGGCAGAGGCACCAGAGATCAAATTGCCAACATCCGCTGGATCATGGAGAAAGCAAGAGAGTTCCAGAAAAACATCTATTTCTGCTTCATTTACTATGCCAAAGCCTTTGACTGTGTGGATCACAACAAACTGTGGAACATTCTGAAAGAGATGGGAATAGCAGACCACCTGACCTGCCTCTTGAGAAACCTGTATGCAGGTCAGGAAGCAACAGTTAGAACTGGACATGGAAAAACGGACTGGTTCCAAATAGGAAAAGGAGTATGTCAGGGTTGTATATTGTCACCCTGCTTATTTAACTTATATGTAGAGTACACCATGAGGAACGCTGGGCTGGAAGAAGCATAAGCTTGAATCAAGATTCCTGGGAGAAATATCAATAACCTCAGATATGCAGATGACACCACCCTTATGGCAGAAAGTGAAGAGGAATTCAAAAGCCTCTTGATGAAAGTGAAAGAGGACAGTGAAAAGTTTGGCTTGAAGCTCAACATTCAGAAAATGAAGATCATGGCTTCTGGTCCCATCACTTCATGGGAAATAGATGGGGAAACAGTGGAAACAGTGTCAGACTTTATTTTTAGGGGCTCCAAAATCACTGCGGATGCTGACTGCAGTCATGAAATTAAAAGACGCTTACTCCTTGGAAGGAAAGTTATGACCAACCTAGATAGTACATTAAAAAGCAGAGACATTACTTTGCCAACCAAGGTCCGTCTAGTCAAGGCTATGGTTTTTCCCGTGGTCATGTATGGATGTGAGATTTGGACTGTGAAGAAAGCTGATCGCCGAAGAATTGATGCTTTTGAACTGTGGTGCTGGAGAAGACTCTTGAGAGTCCCTTGGACTGCAAGGAGATCCAACCAGTCCATTCTAAGGGAGATCAATCCTGGGTGTTCATTGGAAGGACTGATGCTAAAGCTGAAACTCCAATACTCTGGTCACCTCATGCGATGAGTTGACTCACTGGAAGAGTCTGATGCTGCGTGATTGGGGGTGGGAGGAGACGGGGACGACAGAGAATGAGATGGCTGGATGGCATCACCGACTCGATGGACATGAGTTTGAGTGAACTCCGGGAGTTGGTGATGGACAGGGAGGCCTGGCGTGCTGTGATTCATAGGGTTGCAGAGAGTTGGACACGACTGAGCGACTGAACTGAACTAAACTGAACTTCATCATAAAATGTTTGAAAGGTTTGGAAACCCTAGTGGTCAAAAATAAAACTAGCCACTTAAGAAACCTAAACTTTGCTTTCAAAGCAGTGAAATGAAAGGTCATCAAAATAAAATGAAGAATCAAACTCTGAAAATAGCAAAATGGTTAAACAGTATTCTGTCAAAACTTCAATTTAATGAGGATTTTATTCCTCAACTCAGAACTGACATCTCTACTAGGGTGGGGTCAAGTAACTATCTTTTTAAATCAATCATCCTGAAGGAGCTTTCTTACCCTGACCTCAGAAATGTATAAAAGAAAGAGTTCTAAGTTTAAAGTCAGCTGTAAGTTCTATTTATTTTCCTGACACTTGACCAGTTGTATAAAAGAGAGAAAAGAACAGGCTCCTTCCTGATTCTCAGAGATATAGTGACTCTCAGATGTGGTAACATAGATGGAACTGCTTTGTAAAGAACAAAGCCCAAGATAAGAGGGTCTTTAACACTTTTCTCCCCAGGGTACATTTGCCAATGTCTGGAGACATTTTTGATTTTCACAAGTGGGGGTGCAGATGCTACTTAGCATCTAGCAGGTCAAGACCAAATATATTGTTAAACATCTGACAGTGTACAGGACAGTAACTCACATCAAAGAATTATCCAGCCCAGTACATATATATGGGCTTCCCTTATATATATGGGCAGATTCAGCTGGTAAAGAATCCACCTGCAATGCAGGAGACCTGGGTTCAATCCCTGGGTTGGGAAGATTCCCCTGGAGAAGGGAAAGGCTACCCATTCCAGTATTCTGGCCTCGAGAATTCCATGGGGTTGCAAAGAGTCGGAAATGACTGAGCAACTGAAATGACTGTACATATATACAAAGGAATACTACTCAGCCATAAAAAGGAAAAAACTGGGTCACTTATAGAGATGCGTATGGACCTAGAGATTGTCATACAGAGTCAAGTCAGTCAGAAAGAGAAAAACAAATATACATTAATGCATACATGTGGAATCTAGAAAAAATGGTATAGATGATCTTATTTGAAAAGCAGATATAGAGACACAGATATAGAGAGCAAACATGAACACTTCTTTTTTTATGTTTTTTTTTTAGTTACAAGTCTGATCTTCATTAATGTCCCTTGAGAAACATGAATAAATCTGAATTATTAAAAAACAAAACAAAACATGAACACCAAGCGGGGAAAGGTGAGAGGATGACTTGGAAGATTGGGACTGGCACATTTACACTTCTGATACTACGTATAAAATAGATAAGTAATGAGAACATACTACGTAGTTCAGGGAACTCAGTGCTCTCTGGTGACCTAAATGGGAAAGAAATCCAAAAAAGAGAGAATATATATATGTGTATAATTGACTCACTTTGCTGTAAGTAGAAACTAACCCAACATTGTAAAGCATATATACTCCAATAAAAAATTTTTTTTTAAAAAAGTGTTATCCAGCCCCAATGTCAGTAGTCACAAGATGGATGATATCTGCTCCTGACAAATGTCAGCTATCCAGAGCTTCCCCAACCAATGCCTCAGACCCAGGAAATCTTCTTGGTGTGCCATATGACTGTGACCCTGAAACGAAGCTTCTCATATCCAGATTTTCTCACTCAGCAAGAGTGAAGAAGCAAAGCAGTCTTCCCTTTCTGTCCTAGGGCAGAGCCCCAGGGTGAGGACATGCAGAGGGCTGAGGGAAGGTCTGAGAAACCTTTATCAGTCTCAAGATTTCTAATACTCACCTTCCCTAGCTGCTTTCCTGGGAAGGCAAGTGGTCATGCTCTCCAACTGGATGGAACATACAGTTCTAAACAGTAAACACCCACCTGATTGCCATTAAGAATACAGTTATATAATAGATTTATTTGTCTCTTAGTTAATGAATAAAAATCTATGCTGTCACCATCTAGAAGTGTAGAATCTAGTGGATGAGATGACACAAATAACCAATGAAGCATCCGAGGCAATTTTGTCCTTTCAAATTTACATGTGGTATCATGAAGTTAGTAGGATATAGACGTGGATCAGAAGGAACAGAAAGGTCATCAAGGTGGCAAGAGTAGCTGTGATAGATAATTTTATGTGTCAACTTGATTGGGCCACAGGGTACCCAAGACAGTTGCGCAAACATTTTTTGGGTGTTTCTATGAGGGTGTATTTTGAATGAGATTAACATGTGAAATGGTAGACTGAGTAAAGCAGACTGCCCTCCACAAAGCAGGTGGGCCCCATTCAATTAGTTGAAGACCTGAATAGAACAAAAAGGTTTACCCTTCCATGGATAGAGGGAATTTCTCTATTCCTGACCACCATTTAAAACAGTAAGCATGACCTTTCAAAAACAGGTTAGATAATTTAATGAGGGAGGAGGTTTATTTTCAGAAGTCTATAGCCCTCAGTGGAATTCCCTGGTAACTCAGCTGATAAAGAATCTGCCTGCAATGCAGAAGACCTCATTAGATTCCTGGGGCAGGAAGATTCGCTGGAGAAGGGATAGGCTACCCACTCGTATTCTTGGGCTTCCCCAGTGGCTCAGCTGGTAAAGAATCTTCCTGCAATGTGGGAGACCTTGGCTCGATCCCTGGGTTGGAAAGATCCCCTGGAGAAGGGAAAGGCTACCCACTCCAGTATTCTGGCTTGGATAATTCCATGGACTATACAGTCCATTGGGTCTCAAAGAGTTGGACACGACTGAACAACTTTCACATTGCCCTCAGCAGATCCCCAGAGCATGGGGGAAATATAGAGTTCAAGAAATCTATATTTTTCAGATAAAAAATGAGCAAGCAGACACAGGAGAAAGCTTTTGTTTCTCTGGAGGTCTCTTTCCCCAGTCTAGCCTGAGAGTGGCAAAGACAGCTATTGAGAGGGGAAGGGAGAAAGATACAAAATAGATGGAATGACCTTCTTTCTCTTCCCTCTCCCTTTTTATCCATCCCCCAGCTTTGCTAGCAGAGGGCTATCATGTCTGTTAGGGCTGCAGAGCCTGGAAAACAGGAGAAATACCCTTCCTTTTTAGCCATATGTGGCAAATAGGGCCCACAGCACTGGAAGATCAACCATGGGCCAATGCCTATGAAAGAAGACACAAGGAGACTCTGGGCAATAAGTAGAATCCAGAAACTGAAAAATAATCAATAGAGCTTTATATCTATCCATCAGAAGATATTTAACACGTATGTACACACAGGCCCTTTGCCAGAATATGACTAAAATCTTGTCACCCAGTTGCCTGGCTGCTACAATTTCCTGCCCAAGTAGGATGAGCTAATGAGAGCTCTGGATGTCAAGTCAGGAGACTGAGGATTAATCTCAACATGGCCACTTATTAGTGTGTACACTTGAACAACTTACTTCGCTTTTCTAGGCCTCAGTTTTGCCATTTGCAGAATCGAAGCACTATGGTACTTTTACAGAACTGTTATGAGATATAAATATGTGTTAGTGCCATAGAACAAGTACTAAACAAATCTCAGGTATATAGTATCCTATAAATGTTATTTTACTTCCTTCTCTTTTGGTATGGATTTCAGTTGGTCCTCCCTGGCACCAACTGAATATGAAATTGAATATGAAATTTTTTTCATATTCCATTGTAGATGTGTTCTAACCATTTCCTGTCCCTGAATTCCTGTCCGAAATCCCAGGTCCTGGATCTCATAGATGTCTCCTCACCTCTTCTGGAAGTCTCAATGGCTCTAGGCTTACCTCTAAAATTCCTGCTCCTCCCCTTTTCTGATTACCTGTATCCCTATTCTGCTTATCAAGAGTATAATCATATCACATCCATGGACATTCTTCTAATCCAACTTTCTGTTCTGAAAAGTAACTCTCATTGTTGACGTTATGGGAGTCTAATGAAGGTAGGAACTAGGACATTTGATCTCCAATAGTCTTTCCTGATTCCAGAGGGAAGGGACATGAGTGATGCTCTGAGTGTGGATGTTCTTCCCGAGGCTTTGCCTGGTAATAGGCACAGCTCACACAAGGAATCCTTGGTAAATCACAGTCTCAGTGTTAATCTCTCTAAGACTAGAAAATAACCCCAAGACCTGCCTTTTGGAAGTCCCAGGGTCTCTATGCTCCTTCTTTATATACTTACCAGATGTTTGGTCATTTCATAAATGCTAATGATTAGCTGGTCTTATGGGATTCTCCCACCTTTAGCAGCTCCTATAATTTGAGAACAACAAGGATTCCTATAGGTAAATCACAATATGTTATTATTTCTTGCTTGTCAGTTTCTAACAGTAGGAATTGGGGTTCAATTCATTCATTCATCTTCCTAACAAAACAATAGCACAAATGATGCATTGTGCAAAAACCAACATCAAACACCTGACATACTACGTATTTCCCATACACTTCGCTCTGCTCAACCACTTGGTTTTCTCTCCTCAGCCATGTTTCCCAATTTCTTCAGTGACAGCTTATATTTCATCATCTCTACCCTACTTCCTCCCTTTCACAACAGATGGTTTTCCCTCCTACACACCAAGAGGCCATTAACTGAAAACTACAACTTGCCTTTCCTCCACATCCTTATGTCTGTAATATGACAATGAACAGCAGTCAATGAACAGCAGTCAAGAAATTCATAGTTTTGCAGAAGTAGAGTCCCATGGGTTGGTCATATGGAAAAGCCCTGGTGGTGGTAAAGGTTCAAAACAACATTATCTGGGAGAGAGAGAAAGTTAGTCATTACCACCCCTTAAAGTGAAATATTTCCTTCCCTTTAGCAAAGTCAGCATTGACCTAGTGTCTAAGGAAGGAGATGCCTCATTGCTGTATCCACAATATTGTAGCAATGCAAACAGGGATCTCAGAAGTCACCAGGCCAAATTAGTTTTAGCGTTTTCTTAAAATCCCTTACATCTTTGCTTTTGCATTTCTAGCCTTTCATTCATTCATTTGACCACTATTTGTTGAGACTTTCTACATGATTTTAAGAGAATAAAAAATCCCTGTTCTCATGAAGCTTACAGTTTTCATGGAATAAAAGAGTTAAATAAATAAATGCATGGTGTGATAAAAGGTGGCAACCCACTCCAGTATTCTTGCCTGGAAAATCCCATGGATGGAAGAGCCTGGTTGGCTTCTGTCCTTGGGGTCCCAAAGAGTCGGACACGACTGAGTGACTTCACTCACTTAAAAGGGGAATAGGGAGGGGGTGTAAAAGGGTGGGGAGAGGAGTTAATGGGATTACAATAGGTAGTTAAGGAAGACCTCTCTGATTATGAGAATAAGTCCTGAAAGAAATGAGTGTGTTAGCCATGCAGGTATCTATGAAAACAATATGAACAGAGGGAAAAGCAAGTGCAAAGGCCCTATGGCAGAAAGCAGTCTGATTACTACAAGGAACAAGGAGCCCAGTGTGATTGAGGCAGAGTGACTGAGGAGATACATAGGAAAAAAACAGGTCAGCGGGGTAACAGAAGCCATTCATGGTAGGTTTTTCAGCCTCTGTGATTAGGTTCTGCTTTTCTTAAGGGTAAGGAGGGAAGTCACTGGATAATTCTGATAAAAGACATGGCAAGTGAATATGTAGAAATATGCAGTATGCCAGATGTAAAGAACTGCTGTGGAGAAAAATAGAAACAAGGGAAAAGAAATGGTGTGGTGCACTAGAAAAAAGAGAGAGAGAGAGAGAGGATCTAAATGAATAAAATTAGAAATAAGAGAAGTTACAACCAATATCATAGAAATACAAACAATCATAATAGAATATTAAGAATAATAATACAACAACAAATTGGATCACCTAGAGGAAATGGATAAATTCCAAGAAACATACCATCTTACAAGGCTAAATCAGGAAGAAAGAGGAAATCCAAACGGACCAGTAATAAAACTGAATCAGTAATTTTAAAAAACTACCAATAAACAAAAGTCCAAGAACAGACAGCTTCACAGGGAATTCTACCACACATTTAAAGACAAGTTAATTCCTGTCCTTTTCAAACAATTCTGAAGTATTAAAGACTGTAGGGAATGCTTCCAAACTCATTCCACGAGGCAAGCATTATCCTGATACCAAAACAAGACAAAGACACTAAAAATTACAGGGCAACATTCCTGATAAACTAGATGCAAAAACCCTCAGCAAAATATTAGCAAACCAAATTCAACAATACATTAAAAGGATCATACATCGAAATCAAGTCCGGACTCACTCCAAGGACATTTGCAAATCAATCAACATGATACACCACATAACATTAATAAAAATCATAGGATCACCTCATTGGATAGAGAAAAGGCATTTGACAAAATTCAACATCCATTCACGTAAGAACTCTTAACAGAGTGGGTACAGAAGGAATATACCTTAACATAATAAAGTCATCTATGGCAAAACCATCACTCTTAAAATATCAATGGCATTTTTCACAGAACTAGAACAATTGTAAAATGTGTATGGAATCACAAAAGACCCTGAATAAAGAAAGCAATCTTGAGAGAGAAGAAGCAGGAGGTATCACACTCCCCAGCTTCAAATTATACTACAAAAATGTAATAATCAAAATAGTATTGTACTAGCACAAAATAGACACGTGGATCAATTAACAGAACAGAAAACCCAGAAATAAACCCACCACATATGGTCAACTAACACATGACAAAAGAGACAAGAATGGGAAAAAGAGTGTACTAGGAAAATTGGACAGTTACTACACAAAAGAATGAAAATAGAACATTTGTCACTCCATATACAAAAATAAAGTGGATTAAAGACTTAAATGTAAGGCCTGAAACCATAACAGTCCTAGAAGAAAACATAGTATATTCTTTGACATAGGCCAACAAATCCAATATATTTTGGTTTAGCAAAATTAAACAAACAGGAGTATATCAAACTAAAAAGCATCTATACAATGAAGAGAACCATCAACCAAACAAAAAGGTAACTACTGAATGGGGGAAGATATTTTAAAATTATATATAAGAAGTTAATATCCAAAATTTAAAAAGAACTCATATAACTCAATATCAAAACAACTTGATTTCAAAATAGGCAGAGTATCTGAATAGGCATTTCTCCAAAGAAGACCTACAGATGACCAACAAGAACATGAAAAGATTTTCAACATCACTAACTATTAGAGAAATGCAAATGAAAACCATAATAATATCACCTCATATCTGTCAGAATGCCTATCATAAAAAAAGACAAGCAATAACAAGTGTTGGCAAGGTTGTAAAGAAAAGGGAATTCTTGTGCACTGTTGGGAATGTAGAGTGGTGCAGCTAACTCTGGAAAACAATATGAAGATTCCTCAAAAAACCAACAATGGAACTATCATACAATTCAACAATTCCATTCCTGGGTGTTTATCAAAGAAAATGAAAACACTAATTTGTATGTATTTCACTGTTCATTGTAACACTATTTATAATATCCAAGATATGGAAGCAATCTGTGTCCATTGACAGATGAATGGATAAAGAAGATGTGGTGTATATATACAATGAAATATTAATCATCCATAAAAAGAACAAAATCTTGCCACTTGTGATAACATGGATGGACCTAGATGGTATTATGTTAAGTGAAATAAGTCAGACAAAGAAAGACAAACAGTGTATTTTTCTTTCATAAATAGAATCTAAAAAGCAAAACAAATGAAGAAATATAACAAAACAAAATCAGGCTCACAGATACGGAGAACAAATTATTGGTTGCCAAAGTGGAGGCTAGAAGGGTGATGAAAAAATAGATGAAGGGGATTAAGAGGTAAAAACTATCAATTATAAAATAAGTCACAGGGATGTAATGTATAGCACAGGGACTATAGTCAGTAATATTATAACTTTGTATTGTTCCTAACCTATAAAATATAGAATTACTATCTTGTACAATTAAAAGACGCTTACTCCTTGGAAGGAAAGTTATGACCAACCTAGATAGCATATTAAAAAGCAGAGACATTACTTTGCCAACAAAGGTCCGTCTAGTCAAGGCTATAGTTTTTCCAGTGGTCATGTATGGATGTGAGAGTTGGACTGTGAAGAAAGCTGATTGCTGAAGAATTGATGCTTTTGAACTGTGGTATTGGAGAAGACTCTTGAGAGTCCCTTGCACTGCAAGGAGATCCAACCAGTCCATTCGAAAGCAGGTCAATCCTGGGTGTTCATTGGAAGGACTGATGCTAAAGCTGAAACTCCAATACTGTGGCCACCTCATGTGACGAGTTGACTCACTGGAAAAGACTCTGATGCTTGGAGGGATTGGGGGCAGGAGGAGAAGGGGACGACAGAGGTTGAGATGGCTGGATGGCATCACTGACTTTTTGGAGGTGAATTTGAGTGAACTCCGGGAGTTGGTGATAGACAGGGAGGCCTGGCGTGCTGTGATTCATGGGGTCGCAAAGAGTCAGACACGACTGAGCAACTGAACTGAACTGAACACCTTAAACTGGGGCTTCCCCAGTGTCTCAGTGGCAAAGAATCTGCCTGCAAGGCAGAGACGTGGTAGACGTGGATTCAAACCCTGGGTCAGGAAGATTCCTTGGAGGAGGGTATGGCAACCCTCTCCAGTATTCTTGCCTAGAGAATCCCATGGACAAAGAAACCTGGCTGGCTATAGTCCACAGGGTCGCAAAGAGTTGGACACAACTGAAGTGATTGAGCATGCATGCACAAACATCTACAACCAACATGATAGTGTAAGCAAACTATGCATCGATATTTAATTGAAAAAAATAATAAATGGTTATACAACAGGGGAGAAACAAGGAACACTGTTGTTATTTTGCCCTTTTCCATCTTCTTTGCCTTTCTAACTCAACTGATTATTTGAAGATCAACTCAAATAACATCTCCTCCAAGAAGCTGTCACTGAATCTCCCTCCTAAATTAGGTGAAAGTTATCCTTTTCTGTGATCTCATAGCACCATAAACAATCTTTTCTTACAGCACTTATCACACTGTATTTTGATACTCTGCTTACTGTGCTTTGAACAAATGCTATCAAAATGTTTGCTGGAGAAATGAAAGGATGGATGGATAAATAGAATAATAGACAGAGTGAACTGAAGTACAGAAAACAGTCCCTGAGGAGATATGGAATAGAAGTAGTGACAATGAAAATAAAAAGGAAGAGTCGGGTGGTAGAGACATTTTAAACATAAAATGACATTTCTGGGACTTCCCTGGTGGCATAGTAGATAAGAATCCACCTGCCAATGCAGGGGACACCAGTTCAGTCCCTGCTCTGGGAGAATTTCACATGCCACGGAGCAATTAAGCCCATGCACCACAACTTCTGAGCCCCTGCTCTAGAGCCCATGAGCCACAATTCTTGAGCCCATGAGCCACAACTACTGAAGCCCACACACTCTAGGGCATGTAAGTGGCAACTACTGAGCCTGTGTGCTGCAACTACTGAAGCCCCCACACCCTGGAGCCACACACTGCAACTACTGAAGCCTACGTGCCTAGAGCCTGTAGTCCATAATAAGAGAAGCCAATGATAAGAAGCCCATGTATTGCAAAGACGAGTAGCCCCCACTCATCACAACTAGAGAAAGCCAGCACACAGCAACAAAGACTCAGTGCAATCAAAAATAAATAAATAAATATTAAAAAAAATTTTTTAAATGACATATCTGATAACATTATGAATTTTAAAGCAGCCAAAGAGAAAAAGTCCCTTGAATGATCTCATGGGTTCCAGTAAATGGAAGGCTTAAGAAAAACAGGAATTCTTGTTTTTGTATCCATTCAGCCAGGCTTTGTCTTTTGGTTGGGGCATTCAACCCATTTACATTTAAGGTAATTATTAATAAGTATGATCCTGTTGCCATTTACTTTGCTGTTTTGGGTTCAAGTTTATAAACCTTTTCTGTGTTTCCTGTTTAGAGAAGATCCTTTAGTATTTGCTGAAGAGCTGGTTTGGTGGTGCTGAATTCTCTCAGCTTTTGCTTGTCTGTAAAGCTTTTGATTTATCCTTCATATTTGAAAGAGATCCGTGCTGGGTATAGTAATCTGGGTTGTAGGTTTTTCTCTTTCATCACTTTAAGTATGTCCTGCCATTCCCTTCTGGCCTGAAGAGAATCTATTGAAAGATCAGCTGTTATCCTTATGGGAATTTCCTTGTGTGTTATTCGTTACTTTTCCCTTGCGGCTTTTAATATTTGCTCTTTGTGTTTGATCTTCATTAATTTGATTAATATGTGTCTTGGGGTGTTTTGCCCTGGATTTATCCTGTTTGGGACTCTCTGGGTTTCTCAGACTTGGGTGACTATTTCCTTCCCCATTTTAGGGAAGTTTTCAACTATCATCTCCTCAAGTATTTTCTAATGACCTTTTTTTGTCTTCTTCTTCTGGGACTCCTATGATTCAATGTTGGGGCGTTTAACGTTGTCCCAGAGGTCTCTGAGGTTGTCCTCATTTCTTTTCACTCTTTTTTTCTTTTTTCCTCTCTGCTTCATTTATTTCCACCATTCTATCTTCCACCTCACTTATCCTATCTTCTGCCTTGGTTATTTTACTGTTTGTTCCCTCCAGAGTGCTTTAGAATTCAGTTACTGCATTATTCATTATTGAGTGACTCTTTTTTATTTCTTCTAGGTCCTTGTTAAACATTTCTTGCATCTCCTCAATCCTTGTCTCTATTCTATTTATCTGTAACTCCATTTTGTTTTCAAGATTTTGGATCTTTATTGTCATTATTCTGAATTCATTTTCAGGTAGACTCCCTATCTCCTCCTCTTTTGTTTGGTTTGGTGGGCATTTATCAAGTTCCTTTACCTGCTGAATATTTCTCTGCCTTTTCGTTTTGTTTAGATTGCTAACACCCCTATATATGCTGCCTACAAGAGACCCACCTCAAAACAAGGGACATATACAGACTGAAATTGAAGGGCTGGAAAAGATATTTCATGCAAATGGAGACCAAAAGAAAGCAGGAGTAGCCATACTCATATCAGATAAAATAGACTTTGAGATAAAGGCCATGAAAAGAGACAAAGAAGGACACTACATAATGATCAAAGGATCAATCCAAGAAGAAGATATAACAATTATAAATATATATGCACCCAACATAGGAGCACTACAATATGTAAGGCAAATACTAACAAGTATGAACGGGGAAATTAACAGTAACACAATAATAGTGGGAGATTTTAATACCCCACTCACACCTATGGATAGATCAACTAAACAGAAAATTAGCAAGGAAACACAAACTTTAAATGATGCAATGGACCAGTTAGACCTAATTGATATCTATAGGACATTTCACCCCTAAAACAATGAATTTCAACTTTTTCTCAAGTGCACATGAAACATTCTCCATGATAGATCACATCCTGGGCCATAAATCTAGTCAGTAAATTTTAAAAAACTGAGATCATTTCAAGCATCTTTTCTGATCACAATGCAGTAAGATTAGATGTCAACTATAGGAAAAGAACTACTAAAAACACAAACATATGGAGGTGAAACAACACGCTTCTGAATAACCAACAAATCACAGAAGAAATCAATAAAGAAATCAAAATATGCATAGAAATGAATGAAAATGAAAACACAACAACCCAAAGCCTACGGGATTCAGTAAAAGCATTGCTAAGGGGAAGGTTCATAGCAATACAAGCTTATCTCAAGAAACAAGAGAAAAATCAAATAAATAACCTAACTTTACATCTAAAACAACTAGGAAAAAAAAAAAGAAATTAAGAACCCCAGGGTTAGTAGAAGGAAAGAAATCATAAAAATTAGGGCAGAAATAAATAAAAGAGAAACAAACGAGACTATAGCAAATATCAACAAAACTAAAAGCTGGTTCTTTGAGAAGATAAATAAAATAGACAAACCAACAGCCAGACTCATCACGAAACAAAGGGAGATGAATCAAATCAACAGAATTAGAAATGAAAATGGAGAAATCACAACAGACAACACAGAACTACAAAGGATCATAAGAGACTACTGCTGCTGCTGCTGCTGCTAAGTCACTTCAGTCGTGTCCGACTCTGTGTGACCCCATAGACAGCCTCCCACCAGGCTCCCCTGTCCTGGGATTCTCCAGGCAAGAACACTGGAGTGGGTGGCCATTTCCTTCTCCAATGCATGAAAGTGAACAGTGAAAGTGAAGTCGCTCAGTCGTGTCCGACTCTTAGCGACCTCATGGACTACTATCAGCAACTATATGACAACAAAATGGACAACTTGGAAGAAATGGACAAATTCTTAGAAAAGTATAACCTTCCAAAACTGAACCAGGAATAGAAAATCTTAACAGACCCATCACAAGCACAGAAATCGAAACTGTAATAAAAAAATCTTCCAACAAACAAAAGCCCAGGACCAGATGGTTTCACAGGTGAATTCTACCAAAAATTTAGAGAAGAGCTAACAGCTATTCTACTCAAACTCTTCTGGAAAATTGCAGAGGAAGGTAAACTGTCAAACTCATTCTATGAGACCACCATCATCCTAATACCAAAACCAGACAAAGATGACACAAAAAAGAAAACTACAGGCCAATATCACTGATGAACATAGATGCAAAAATTCTCAACAAAATTCTAGCAAACAGACTCCAACAACATATTAAAAAGATCATATATCATGACCAAGTGGGCTTTATCCCAGCAATGCAAAGATTCTTCAATATTCACAAGTCAATCAATGTGATATACCACACTAACAAATTGAAAGATAAAAAGCATATGATTATCTCAATAGATGCAGAGAAAGCCTTTGACAAAATTCAACATCCATTATGATAAAAAAAAACCTCCAGAAAGCAGGCATAGAAGGAACATACCTCAATATAATAAAAGCCATATATGATAAACCCACAGCAAACATTATCCTCAATGATGAAAAATTGAAACCATTTCTCCTAAAGTCAAGAACAAGACAAGCATGCCCACTCTCACCACTACTATTCAACATAGTTTTGGAAGTTTTAGCCACAGCAATCAGAGAAGAAAAAGGAATAAAAGGAATCCAGATTTGAAAAGAAGTAAAACTCTCACTGTTTGCAGATGACATGATCCTCTACATAGAAAACCCTAAAGACACCACCAGAAAATTACTAGAGCTAATCAATGAATATATTAAAGTTGCAGGATATAAAATTAACACAGAGAAATCCCTTGCATTCCTATACACTAACAATGAGAAAATAGAAAGAGAAATTAAGGAAACAATTCCATTCACCATTGCAACAAAAAGAATAAAATACTTAGGAATAAATCTACCTAAAGAAACAAAACATCTATATATAGAAAACTATAAAACATTGATGAAAGAAATCAAAGATGACACAAAAAGATGGAGAAATATACCATGTTCACGGATCAGAAGGATCAATTCAGTGAAAATCAGTATACTACCCAAAGCAGTCTATAGATTCAATGCAATCCCTATCAAGCTACCAATGGTATTTTTCAAAGAACTAGAACAAACAATTTCACAATTTGTATGGAAATTAAAAAAACCTCAAATAGTCAAAGCAATCTTGAGAAAGAAGAATGGAACCGGAAGAATCAACCTGCCTGACTTCAGGCTGTACTACAAAGCCACAGTCATCATGACAGTATGGTACTGGCACAAAGACAGAAATATAGATCAATGGAACAAAACAGAAAGCCCAGAGATAAATCCACGCACCTATGGACAGCTTATCTTTGACAAAGGAGGCAACAGTATACAATGGAGAAAGGACAATCTCTTTTACAAGTGGTGCTGGGAAAACTGGTCAACCACTTGTAAAAGAATGAAACTAGAACACTTTCTAACACCATACACAAAAATAAACTCAAAATGGATTAAAGATCTAAATGTAGGACCAGAAACTATAAAACTCCTAGAGGAAAACATAGGCAACACACTCTCTGACATAAGTCACAGCAGGATCCTCTATGACCCACCTCCCAGAGTAATGGAAATAATGGGGAAAATAAACAAATGGGACAAAGAGTCAGACACGACTGACCGACTGAACTGCCTGAGACATTACTTACACAATCATGTTTATGTTGTTACTATGTTTTCCAAGTGCAGAAGAAATTTAACGTACTTTATACACTGTGAACTATGATATATTTAAATTAGTGAGACTAGAATAAGGATGTCCTCAATAAAATAGTAGACGGTAAATTCTCGGAACCCTTCCAGTGTTTTAGGTCAAGTGGTTTTCAAACTAGCCCAAATTTATCCAGCCTACTACCTGTTTTTATATGTCCTGTGAACTAAGAGTGTTTTTTACATATTTAAGTAGTTGAAAAAAAGAAGAATATTCTGTGGTATGTGAAAGAAAGTGAAATTGCTCAGTCATGTCCAACCGACTCTTTGAGACCCCATGGACTGTAGCCTACCAGGCTCCTCCCTCCATGGGATTCTCCAGGCACAAGTACTGGAGTGGGTTGCCATTTCCTTCCCCAGGGGATCTTCCCGACCCAGGGATCGAACCTGGGTCTCCCACATTCCAGGCAGACGCTTTAATTTCTGAGCCACCAGGAAAGCCCGTGGTATGTGAAGACTATATTAAATTCAAGTTTCAATAGTAGATAGTAAACAATTCTGGTTCCAAACTTCTCATCCATCTCAAATGATATCTAACCAAGAAGACCAAGTTCCCGGCCTGAGCCTTGGATTTGATTTTATTACTGTTTAAAAAGCAGGTACTATCTGGAAGTCCAGTGGTTAGGAATTGGTACTTTCACTGCCTATGGGCCCAGAGTTTAATCCCTGGTTGGGGAACTAAGAGTCCACAAGCCACAGAGCATGGTCAAAGAAAAAATAAAGTTAAAAATAGCAACTAACAGGATTAGGAACTAAGCCAGTTATGATGACATGTGCATTTCTGATCGACTCATACTGAAAAAAAGAGTTAGTTAATCTCAGTGGCATAGAAAAGGCTGCATGGAGCAAAGATATGTATTATTGAAGCTGGAGGATTATGTTAACATATTTTTAACCTGTGGGCCCCATGAAGTAGAGAGCTCTGCTAAGGAGGTGGGGCCAGTTCCATTCCCACACTGGCTGGTTAGCTCAGGGATTATAGACACATTCTGCTCTCCTAAGACTAAAGCAAACATTTCTCAGTCCCAGTCTGGCACACATGAAAGAAACAGGACCTTGGCATATAGTAGGTACTCAGGAAATATTTAAATGAACGGATGAATATATGGATAATTTTGAACTATTAGAGTAAAAAAACCATGCATTCTAGTAAAGAGGCCATTAACAAATGTTATTTACTCTGTCCTTGTCTTTTCTGTTATGGGAAACATAAGAAATATAAACTCTACTGATTGGCCACTTACTCATTCACTAATTTCACAACCATACTACTAAATACATATGTTACAGACACTCTTCAAGGAGCTGGGCCAACAAAGCTAAGACACCAAAGGGGTGCACACTAACTCTCATGGGTTCTAGGTACTTTTGTCTTCATGGGTCCCTTCCTCCAATAAAACAATATTAAAAGTTTTACCTTGTGTTAATATAAACACAAACATACTTGGACTGGATACTCATGTGTGCAATGTGTGCTAAGTCACTTCAGTCCTGTCCAACTCTGTGACCCTGTGGACTGTAGCCTATCAGGCTCCTCTATCCCTGGGATTCTCCAGACAATAATACTGGAGTGGGTTGCCATGCCCACCTCCAGAGCATCTTCCTGACCCAGGGACTGAACCCACATCTCTTATGTCTCCTGTACTGGCAGGTGGGTTCTTTAAGACTAGATCCACCTGGGAAGCCCATTATACTCATGGTTATTATTATTTTCATTATTGCTTCTGAATTTAAATGAAATTAAGACTACAACAAAGTGGTGGACCCCCAAAAGTACTGTGGGCCCTGGGCGTCGTGTCCACTGTGCCTTATAAAAGGGCCAGCCCCACAGCAGTGTCTGTCTTCTTGCCATCTCTCCTGAATTCAGTCTAAACATTAATTGAAGTGGCTGAACAAGATAGGTGAGCTGGATTCCAGAGTGTGGGAGTCCTGCAGGGTAATACTGGAGAGCTTCCAAGGTCGGTGGGGGGAGCCCTGTGGTGAGGGGGTAAGGAAGGCAGCTGTGTGGAGGGACAGTGAAAGCAGTGGAGGTATTAGAATCTGAGTAGAGTGAGGAGGAAATCTAGTTGTGAGTCAGGGTCACCATAGTGATGGCAGGATAGCTGAGCAGGAGCGCAGGAGGAGAGGGACCTCACCTCTCAGTGCAGGCTGCCAAAGGCTGAGTGGAGTAGGGCAGATGTCTACGCAAGGGTGCTAGGTGGTGGCAGTGGCCCAGTAAGAAGCCACTGGGGATCAAGAGGGACTCTGGGAAGGCTAGGGAAGCAGAAGAAACCGCCTGGTGAGGGGGCAAATAGGATGCGGAGGACAGTGTGGGATGTCAGAGCCTGGGCAGGGTGGATCAAGGGAAGTACTGTCAAACTGGGGACAATGTGATAACAGATTTGATAAATACTGATAATAACAGATTCAGTTCAGTTCAGTCGCTCAGTCGTGTCTGACTCTTTGCGACCCCATGAATCACAGCATGCCAGATTCAGTTCAGTTCAGTCGCTCAGTCGTGTCCGACTCTCCGCGACCCCATGAATCACAGCACGCCAGGCCTCCCTGTCCATCACCAACTCCCGGAGTTCACTCAAACTCATGTCCACAGTCAGTGATGCCATCCAGCCATCTCATTCTCCGTTGTCCCCTTCTCCTCCCGCCCCCAACCTTTCCCAGCATCAGAGTCTTTTCCAGTGAGTCAACTCGTCGCATGAGGTGGCCAAAGTATTGCAGTTTCAGCTTCAGCATCAGTCCCTCTAATGAACATCCAGTATTGATCTCCTCTAGAATGGACTGGTTGGATCTCCTTGCAGTATAAGGGACTCTCAAGAGTCTTCTCCAACACCACAGTTCAAAAGCATCGATTCTTCGGCGGTCAGCCTTCTTCACAGTCCAACTCTCACATCCATACATGACCACGGGAAAAACCATTGCCTTGACTAGACGGACCTTGGTTGGCAAAGTAATGTCTCTGCTTTTTAATATACTATCAAGGTTGGTCATAACTTTCCTTCCAAGGAGCAAGCGTCTTTTAATTTCATGGCTGCAATCAGCATCTGCAGTGATTTTGGAGCCCAAAAAAACAAAGTCTGACACTGTTTCCACTGTTTTTCCATCTATTTCCCATGAAGTGATGGGACCAGATGCCATGATCTTTGTTTTCTGAATGTTGAGCTTCAAGCCAACCTTTTCACTCTCCTCTTTCACTTTCATCAAGAGGCTTTTGAGTTCCTCTTCACTTTCTGCCATAAGGGTAGTGTCATCTGCATATCTGAGGTTATTGATATTTCTCCCGGCAATCTTGATTCCAGCTTGTGCTTCTTCCAGCCCAGCGTTCCTCATGATGTACTCTGCATATAAGTTAAATAAGCAAGGTGACAATATACAATTAGAACTCAATAAATAGGAATCCATGAGGCCACACCGATATAAATGAATGAATCTGTTAACTGATTGATTTATAAGGAAAAGAGAAAGCTTTTCCTCATAGCAGAATGCCAACTGATAAATGTAGAATGAATAAGCTAATAAGAAAATCATTATCTGGTAATCAACTTAATAATATTGATTCAGACAAGAATAATCAATGGATGCTAAAACTGACGGGTGAACATTTGATGCAGAATGGAATATTCAAATAGTCTCAAAGTACCTCCCACAAAAATACTAACTATAAAGGGGAAAAGAATACTTCAACAATAAGGAAGGCTGATCAAAGCGAATGTCACCGTTAATAAAACAAACTGGAATTGTGCACCACCTATTGGAGGCAGTGAAAAGACCATCACTGCTGTGATATTCCTGCCAAAAAGAAAATAATTTTAAAGACTGACTGAAATCTAATAATGACATCAGACAAATTCAAACTTAGGTACAATCAACAAAAATAACTGCCCTGCAATTTAATAAACTGTGAGGGCTCTGACAGTCGAGGAAAGCTTGAGAAAGTCCCCTATTTGAAGAAAGCTAGACATGACAACTAACTGCAATACACAGTCCTGGGCTTGTGGGTGAAACTTGAAGGTATCTGCAGATTAGATTGCATTGATTATATCAGTGTTATTTTCCTGATTTTGATGGCTGTATGATCATTAGGTAGTAGGATGTCCCTGTGAGCGATACATTAAAATATGGGGTGGGGGCGTGGAGTGACGGTATTAATGCCAGAAATTCCACTTCAGTTGTTCAAGAAACAAAGTTATTATACTATTCTTGAAACTTTAGTTTGAAATTATTTCAAACTAAGAAGACAAAATTAAAACCAAGGACTACAAAATTTGTTACTTAACTATTGTGTATTCCTTGAAAAGCATTTGATTTTATTGATTTATAATATTTTTAAAATAAAATATTTTTTTCTGATATAAAAATATGGCTCCCACATGCAAACCTAATCTACAGTAAGAGAAGTTAGGACACTGGTTACCCTGGTGAGAGAATAATGGGGAATAGTGACTAGAAAAGAGAGGTGAGAAGTTTCTGTAGTTCAAGTATTATTTCCTAAGCTGGGTGCTTGCTATGTAACCTTTATGTATTTCCTCACCCTGCACACATAAGATGTGTGCTCTTTTCTGTATGCAGGATATACTTCAACAAAATTTAAATGTAAATGAAAAAAGACATAATCTTTAACTTTTAAAAATCCACAATCCACTAAATACTCTGCCGCTACTGCTGCTGCTAAGTCGCTTCAGTCATGTCCGACTCTGTGCGACTCCATAGACAGCAGCTCACCAGGCTCCCCCATCCCTGGGATTCTCCAGGCAAGAACACTATATACTCTAGATGATGCCAATTTCTCAGAGTTGCATATCTAACACTCACAAATCAACAGTGAACCATAAAACTAACCTAAGAAGCTCTAAATTGGTGAGTAAACAAAAATTCAAGAGAGAAAGTTGCTGGGGGCTCTAGTAGTCAAAAAATACACTCACTAGCTAGCTGTTCCGGAGAAGGCAATGGCAAGCCACTCCAGTACTCTTGCCTAGAAAATCCCATGGACGGAGGATCCTGGTAGGCTGCAGTCCATGGGGTCGCTAAGAGTCGGACATGACTGAGCAACTTCACTTTCACTTTTCACTTTCACACATTGGAGAAGGAAATGGCAACCCACTCCAGTGTTCTTGCCTGGAGAATCCCAGGGACGGGGGAGCCTGGTGGGCTGCCGTCTATGGGGTCACACAGAGTTGGACACAACTGAAGTGACTTAGCAGCAGCAGCAGCACCTAGCTGTTCATGACATCTTCTCATACAAAAGTGGAAGATGGAAATCAAGATCCAATTTCACTATTCCTTGTTACTGCTTTCCTCCAACAATGCGAGGCAGCATTCAAAATGTTTATGGTAAAGGGACTTGGTCAATGGGGAGACCCCCATATGCTTTAATAGTTACGAGCCTATCCGAGTGAGCCCACGTGGTGCTGACACCTAAACAATGATGTCAGCAGGACTCCAAAGGATGTGAATAAAAATAAAGGCAGGAGCCCATCTACTCCTGCATGACGGAAGTAGGAGGGATAAACTTCCAACACACACTCCCATCTAAGTGTAGCAGCCCTTTCCTCCTCACTGAGGGTGAGGCATTTTCACCTAGAAATTCCAACTCCCTCAATCAGGAAAATAGCACAACCATGCAAGCATGTGGACCCTGCTACCTGGATCAGGGCTTTTACTCTGCACAATGGTTCTGCCTCCTCTTTGTACCTGTCAGATTTCAACCTGGGGACCTTGTTAAAATGCAGGTTTCGAATGGGATTGCAGGCGATTCAGTTTTCTAACATGGTTCTGCCAGTGCTGCTGATCAGCAGTCTCCTCTGGTCAGCCAGGTGATGGAGACCAGCCCTCGTTTATTTCATCAATCTGCTTCCCCTTTGTGGGGAAGGGTTCAGCTGGTAAAACTTTAAGCGCACGGAGGAATCTATGGAGCTTCTCTACGATTACGCAAATACTCAAAACATATAATAAAGAAGCCTTCAAGAAGGGTGAGAGTAGATAGTGTCTCCTCCCACTGCTGTAAAAATACTCCATCCTTGGTTGGTCACATCTGCAGATGCAGAATCCACAGACTCAGACAGCCAACTGCAAGTGGTGTGAGCATCCAAGGATGAAATGCCCTGTGGATACAAAGGGATGACTCAACTTTGCCCTTCTTGGCTATAGGAATTCCATTGTTCTGCATTAGACTTCAGCTCAGGCACCTGTAGGTTATGTGATTTAGGACAAATTACTTAACATCTTTGTACCTCTTTCCTCATCTATAGATCAAAATAATAATGTGTACTTTGTTCTGTGTGTATTAAGTAAAACTTAGTCTGAGCACTCTTATATAACTAAGCAATGTTAATAGATAGTCAGGGCATAAAAGGAAGCCACAGTCATGGAGAGAAAAGGTGAAACAGATATACAAGCAAAATAATAATGATGACAAATAAAAATCACTGTGAATATTAATATGACTTACTGAGTGGCCAATCCTGTACTTCAGCTTCACATGCTGACACTTCGTGCCATTTCACTCACTCCATAACACCACTGTGAGGCAGGCGTTACTGTTATCACTCACTTTATAGACAGGAAAACTAAGCCCAAGAGGCTACTTGTGTGCAAGGAAATTCAATTTTTAACTGGTAAAACAGAGCCAGGATTGAAACCCAGATCTGTTGGATCCCAAACTCCAAAAACAGCAAAATGAGTTTTGAGTCATCTATCATAATCACCTGGAGGGCTTGTTAAAATCATAAACTCCTAAGCCCAAGCCAAGACCCACAAGTGTGATTCTTACACCTGCCACCAGTCCAACCTGCCACCAGTCCACCCAACTGAACTTAGGAACCACTGCCTTCCTCTAGTAATGTGGGGGAACATTCAAAAGACATTTGTTGTGAAGGGATGTGGTCAGTATAAAGACCCTAATGATGCTTTACCAGTTATGAGCACCTCTAAGTGAGCACTTGTAGTGTTGGTTCTTACATTCAATTTAGGGAAACTTGGACGCAGGAGCAGAGAAGGTCAGAAGAGGCCTCCTGGAGTCACCAGTTCACCATGTCGCTGGCCTCCAGTTCATCCACAAATTCAAACGCATCCAAGTGTCTATTACTTCCTCCCTGCTTCCCACCTGGTACTCCTTGGAACTGAGCCTTGGTTGAAGACTTGCTTGAAGCTGAGTGATCCTGCTTTAAATCCCAGATTCCTGGAGCTGAAGGATGAAGCCCATTGTCCTGGAGGAAAATTCAAGGGGTAGCAAGAGACAATTCCTCAGTTGGGAATAGTCCTTGAGATGTTTTTTTCCTTCATGAAGGTGTCTAACGTTTCTTTCTTTCACAGGAAGGACTTAACTTCCCCCTGCTGACACTGGTCTGCTTTGGCCCTTTGACTCATGTGGGCTTCCTAAAATCTCCGGTACTGCAGACCAGAGCAGATCTCACTTTCCATTTGCTTGGGGAGGGTTTAATCCAGGAGACCTTGGTTTCAGCTATTGCTCTGGTTTAATGGTGGTTCTGCCCTAGCTATGATGACAAATTATTCATCATTCTTCACCTGGGTTCTCTAATCTGTAAGAAAGTGTTTTTATGGAATTTCAAAAATCCTTCAGAATATAAGCCCCACCCAGTGAGTGTCCCATTGCTGAATACCCATTCAGTAAATACTGTATCAAAGAAGAGTTAAATGAATCTTTTTAGACATCAGTTGCCCTGCCACATTCTCTCAGCTCACTTGATTTCAGACACAACTACAGTGGACAGTTCCTAGGAGACTCAGACTGGCCTAGTTCTGACCCTCTCCCACCTCAATACCAGCCCTGCAAGTCTTTCTGCCTCCATTTCTGACTCAGCCTCACCTCCACACAACCTCACATTCAACAGAAAGAAGGAACCATTTATCTCTACGTCCCTCAAAAGTTGGACCATAAAGAAGTCTGAGTGCTGAAGAATTGATGCTTTCTAATTGTGGTGCTGGAGAAGACTCTTGAGAGTCCCTTAGGCTGCAAGAGACCAAAACCAGTGATCAAATCAACCCTGAATATTCATTAGAAGGACTGATGCCGAAGCTGAAGTTCCTATACTTTGGCCACCTGATGCGAAGAGTCGACTCATTGGAAAACACCCTGATGATGGGAAAGACTGAAGGCAAGAGGACAAGGGGGCGACAGAGGATGAGATGGTTGGACAACATCACTGACTCAATGGACATGAGCTTGAGCAAATTCTGGGAGACAGTGAAGGACAGGGAAGCCTGGCATGCTGCAGTCCATAGGGTTGCAAAGAGTCAGACTTAGCAACTAAACAACAATCCTCAAATGTTGCCAATTCATGATTCCAGTGTGAGCAAACATTAATGAATTGAACTTATGTCTCTAAAAAGACATCATTAAAGAAGTTAAAACATTAACCATGGGCTAGGTGAATGTACTTGCAATATATGCATCAAGCAAATACTTGTAACTGGACTCATATCCAAAATATATAATTGCTGGAAATCAATCATAAATAAAAGACCAACAACTCATTGTTTTTTTAGATATGGGCAAAAGCTTAAACAGCCAATTGACAAAACAGGATATCCAAAAGCCAATGAGTATATGAAAGTGGTCATCACTATTAGTCATCATGAAAATACAAATTAAAACTAAAATGGATAACATGATACCCATTCAAAACAGCTACAATGTATAATGCTGAAAATAATAAGTATAGGTAAGTATGTAGAGCAACTATAAATCTCATATACTCTGGTAGATGTATAAGTTGGTACAATCACTTTGGAAAACTATGTGGTAATACCTACTAAAGATATGCATTTTTTTTTATGACCCAGAAATTCTACTCTTGATACATACTCAAAGAAATGAATGCTTATATCCACTAAGATATATACAGTAAAGTACAGAGAAACATCATTTAATAGACCCAAACCAGAAACAACCCAAATGTCCACCAGTGGTAGAATGGATAAATAAACTGAGGTATGATTCATCTAATGGAATACTGCACAGGTGTGAAAAAGAATGAACAAATACTCTTAAAAAAAAATAAAAATAAAACAAGGATGAATTTCACAGATGTAATCATGATTAAAGAAGCCAGACACCAGAGATCATACACCCTATGATTCCATGTAAATAGAGTTCACAAAAGGTAAAACTTCTATCTGTGGTAATGTAAGTCAGAATACTGTTTATCTGGATGGCATATTGACAGAGAGTGGCTATAAGGGAGCATTCTGGACTGCTAGAAACATTCTACAACTCCATTTTGGTGATGGTTTCATGGATGTATAAATGTATAAAATTCATTGAGCTGTACACTGAAGACTGACACACTCACAGCATGTAACCTATAGTTCAATTATTAAAGAAGTACCAGGCTTAGATCACATACCCACCCCTGGATCAATCGCTGTGGCCACAAAGCACAATGATGGACGGGCTTGGGCCTGGGTCATATGGTTCAGCCCTCGGACTGGGAATGGACTCCACCCAGACAAAGAATGGACAGACGAGAAAATCTGGAGGTGTTTCTGGAAGATAAGGAAATGGATGTTCTGAAGGAGATAGGCAACTAATTCCCAGTGGTCAGGATGAAGGTGGTCCTCACTATGAGCAAGTAGACTGGGAAAACCCAGTGTTCAAAGAAAGAGAGAGAGAGAGAAATAGTACAGGGAGACACACCCAGAGTAACCTGGCTCCTGACTTTCTAACTCCTGGTTCTCGGGCCCACGAGTGAAGCTACACTCCCTATTTGGGGGTCTGTAAGATTCTGAGAGGAGCTAACCCACGTCCAAGAGGTGGTGGCTGCGTGGGCGCAGGAGGGCCGAGAGGAGCTACCCCACGTTCAAGGTCAGGAGGGGCGGCCTTGAGGAGATACCCCTTGTCCAAGGTAAGGTGCAGCGGCTGCGCTTTGCTGGAGCAGCTGTGAAGAGATATCCCACGATCAAGGTAAGAGAAACCCAAATAAGATGGTAGGTATTGCGAGGGGGCATCAGAGGGCAGACACACTGAAATCATAATCAGAGAAACCTAGTCGATCTGATCATATGGACCACAGCCGAATGTGGTCCACTGGAGAAGGGAATGGCAAACCACTTCAGCATACTTGCCTTGAGAACCCCATGAACAGTATGAAATGGCACAATGATAGGATACTGAATGAGGAATTCCCCAGGTCAGTAAGTGCCCAGTATGCTACTGGAGATCAGTGGAGAAATAACTCTAGAAGGAATGAAGGGATGGAGCAAAAGCAAAACCAATACCCAGCTGTGGATGTGAATGGTGATAGAAGCAAGGTCCGATGCTGTAAAGAGCAATATTGCATAGGAACCTGGAATGTTAGTTCCATGAATCAAGGCAAATTGGAAGTGGTCAAACAGGAGATGGCAAGAGTGAACGTCAACATTCTAGGAATCAGTGAACTAAAATGGACTGGAATAGGTGAATTTAACTCAGATGACCATTATATCTACTACTGTGGGCAGGAATCCCTTAGAAGAAATGGAGTAGCCATCATGGTCAACAAAAGAGTCCGAAATGCAGTACTTGGATGCAATCTTAAAAACGACAGAATGATTTCTGTTCGTTTCCAAGGCAAACCATTCAATATTACAGTAATCCAAGCCTATGCCCCAACCAGTAATGCTGAAGAAGCCGAAGTTGAACAGTTCTATGAAGACCTACAAGACCTTTTAGAACTAACACCCAAAGAAGATGTCCTTTTCATTATAGGGAACTGGAATGCAAAAGTAGGAAGTCAAGAAACACCTGGAGTAACAGGCAAATTTGGCCTTGGAGCATGAAATGAAGCAAGGCAAAGACTAATAGAGTTTTGCCAAAAGAATGCACTGGTCATAGCAAACACCCCCTTCCAACAACACGAGAAGACTCGACACATGGACATCACCAGATGGTCAACACCGAAATCAGATTGATTATATTCTTTGCAGCCAAAGATGGAGAAGCGCTATACAGTTAGCAAAAACAAGACCAGGAGCTGACTGTGGCTCAGATTATGAACTCCTTATTGCCAAATTCAGACTTAAATTGAAGAAAGTAGGGAAAACCACTAGACCATTCAGATATGACCTAAATCAAATCCCTTATGATTATACAGTGGAAGTGAGAAATAGATTTAAGGGACTAGATCTGATAGAGTGCCTGATGAACTATGGACGGAGGTTTGTGACATTGTACGGGAGACAGGGACCAAGACCATCCCCATGGAAAAGAAATGCAAAAAAGCAAAATGGCTGTCTGAGGAGGCCTTAAAAATAGCTGGGAAAGAAGAGAAGCGAAAAGCAAAGGAGAAAAGGAAAGATATAAGCATCTGAATGCAGAGTTCCAAAGAATAGCAAGGAGAGATAAGAAAGCCTTTCTCAGCGATCAGTGCAAGGAAATAGAGGAAAACAACAGAATAGGAAAAACAAGAGATCTCCTCAAGAAAATTAGAGTTTCCAAGGGAACATTTCATGCAAAGATGGGCTCGATAAAGGACAGAAATGGTATGGACCTAACAGAAGCAGAAGATATTAAGAAGAGGTGGCAAGAATACACTGAAGAACCATACAAAAAAGATCTTCACGACCAAGATAATCATGATGGCGTGATCACTGACCTAGAGCCAGACATCTTGGAATGTGAAGTCAAGTGGGCCTTAGAAAGCATCACTACGAACAAAGCCAGTGGAGGTGATGGAATTCCAGTTGAGCCATTTCAAATACTGAAAGATGATGCTGTGAAAGTGCTGCACTCAATATGCCAGCAAATTTGGAAAACTCAGCAGTGGCCACAGGATGGGAAAAGGTCAGTCTTCATTCCAATCCCAAAGAAAGGCAATGCCAAAGAATGCTCAAACTACCGCACAATTGCACTCATCTCACACGCTAGTAAAGTCATGCTCAAAATTCTCCAAGCCAGGCTTCAACAATATGTGAACCGTGAACTCCCAGATGTTCAAGCAGGTTTTAGAAAAGGCAGAGGAACCAGAGATCAAATCGCCAACATCTGCTGGATACTGGAGAAAGCAAGAGAGTTCCAGAAAAACATCTATTTCTGCTTCATTGACTACGCCAAAGCCTTTGACTGTGTGGATCACAACAAACTGTGGAACATTCTGAAAGAGATGGGAATAGCAGACCACCTGACCTGCCTCTTGAGAAACCTGTATCCAGGTCAGGAAGCAACAGTTAGAACTGGACATGGAACAACAGACTGGTTCCAAATAGGAAAAGGAGTATGTCAAGGTTGTATATTGTCACCCTGCTTATTTAACTTATATGCAGAGTACATCATGAGGAACGCTGGGCTGGAAGAAGCACAGGCTGGAATCAAGATTGCCAGGAGAAATATCAATAACCTCAGAGATGCAGATGACACCACCCTTATGGCAGAAAGTGAAGAGGAACTCAAAAGCCTCTTGATGAAAGTGAAAGAGGAGAGTGAAAAGGTTGGCGTGAAGCTCAACATTCAGAAAACAAAGATCATGGCATCTGGTCCCACCACTTCATGGGAAATAGATGGAGAAACAGTGGAAACAGTGTCAGACTTTATATTTTTGGGCTCCAAAATCACTGCAGATGCTGACTGCAGTCATGAAATTAAAAGACGCTTACTCCTTGGAAGGAAAGTTACGACCAACCTAGATAATATATTAAAAAGCAGAGACATTACTTTGCCAACAAAGGTCCATCTAATCAAGGCTATGGTTTTTCCCATGGTCATGTATGGATGTGAGAGTTGGACTGTGAAGAAGGCTGATCGCCGAAGAATTGATGCTTTTGGACTGTGGTGCTGGAGAAGACTCTTGAGAGTCCCTTGGACTGCAAGGAAATCCAACCAGTCCATTCTAAGGGAGATCAGTCCTGGGTGTTCATTGGAAGGACTGATGCTAAAGCTGAAACTCCAATACTTTGGCCACCTCATGCGACGAGTTGACTCACTGGAAAAGACTCTGATGCTGGGAGGGATTGGGGCGGGAGGAGAAGAGGACGACAGAGAATGAGATGGCTGGATGGCATCACCGACTCGATGGACATGAGTTTGAGTGAACTCCGGGAGTTGGTGATGGACAGGGAGGTCTGGCATGCTGTGATTCATGGGGTTGCAGAGTTGGACACAACTGAGTGACTGAACTGAACTGAAGATTCTCCTGTATCTGTGGGGAACTTCTCATTCTTTTTGGCCATTTGGTACATTGAATCTTCTTTTATCGTTTGGGGAAGTTCTCTACATTATGAATCTTGGTGGGAGGCAGAGACACCCGCCACTGTCAATGATGAAAATGCCAAATGCTCACATTCCCAGCCTTACTTGAAGCTAGAATGCAGTTGGGTGATACAGGCCAAAGGAGAGCACCACTCCTGAACTGCAGGGCCCAGAGGCACATCCATTCTGGACAACGGTCCAGCAGTGCTCAAGAAGTCCAGCCCAGGGCTCGGGGTGTTGGAGGAGTGAGTGGCAGTGGCCCGTGCCCAATAGTGTAAGCCTGTGGTCCTCATACTGTGCTACCTTTGCCTGGTGAGGCCTCACACCTAGGTCTCCAGCCTTCCTGAAAATCTTATACTTGATTCAGCATCCTTTCAATAGTTCTTTTGTGGCCTTGATCAACCAGAATTACTGTGTGCTATTTAAAACCAGGAACCCTAAATGATAACAGTTAGTTCCAAAAAATTTCCCTTTTACTTTATACTAGTTGTGGAAGGTTCTATTGCTTACAACATGGAGAAAAACAAGCCTGAATCCACAGAAGTGATTCTACCATATGAATTATCCAGGCTACTAGGAAGATGTTTGGCGGCAAACAGGCCCTTTACCAGCCCACAAATCACATGATAAGAGGGAAGGGATGGAGCTAATAGATGCAGATGACTGTTAGGGCTTCTTCTTGCATTATGTTCGGTTCTTGTAATAGACCCAACAGATGGTACTGTATCCTTATACTAGGACTGCCATAATATACCAAATACTGGATAGTTGAGATGACAGGAATTTATTTTCTCACCATCCCACAGGCAAGAAGTCCAAGATCAAGGTGCTGGACAATTCAGCTTCTAGCGATGTCTCTCTTCCTGGCTTGTAGCCAGCCACCTTCCCACTGTGTCCTCATAAGGTTTTTCTCTGTTGCATGCATGGAGAGACAGACGGAGATACATAGATAGAGAAGCAGAGAACAGAGGTCTCTGGTATCTCTTCTCCTTGTAAGAACCTCAGTCCTGTTGGATTACGATAGGTTAACCATATGACCTCATTTAACCTTATTACCTCTTTAGAGGCCCTGTTTCCAAACAAAGTCACACTGGTGCCGAGGATTCCAATATATGAGTTTTGGGAGACACAATTCAGTCTATAACAGGTATTGTCCCAACACTGAAGAAGAGAAACATGAGGTTAAAACCCTTGTCCAAGGTCTGAATGAAGCCTTTGCACCTTCCAGCCTCACTTGTGGTGGTGGTGGTTTAGTTACTAAGTTGTGACTCTTAAGATCCTATGGACCGTAGCCTGCCAGGCTCCTCTGTCCATGGTATTCTCCAGTCATGAATACTGGAATGGGTTGCCATTTCCTTCTCCAGGAGATCTTCCCAAGTTAGGAATCGAACCCCGGTTTCTTGCATTGCAGGCAGATTCTTTCCCGACTGAGCTACAATGAAGCAGGTAGAAAGTATCAAATCCTAGAAACACAAGCTTGCAAAGCACCAGATGAAGAGTATGTGGTTGACACAGAGCAGTAAGAAACGAACAACATGGGATGATGTCAGTGTGCCTGTCCAATCTTCAGCCCTGAAGTCAGTGACTGGAATAGCCCAAACTCACCCACTGGCGCCTCTCTGAGCTCCAGCTGTATCCATGGTTGGCACACTGCTTTTTCTTGAATCTCTTCATACTGGGTCCAACGTTTGGGGCCTTATTCTCACACTACTTTGTGAATGCTGACAAAATCTCTCTCTTTGACAGAACAGTCAGGTTCCTTCAGAGCCACTGTACCAAGCCTCCTTCAGCCTGCTGGGTCCAGTTTAGCAAAGAATCCACTAAGCCAGTCAATCAAGAATCAGCTCATCTTTTATATCCAATAAAGACTGAAGGCAGAAAAAGAGTGTGACAAAGGATGAGATGGTTGGATGGCATCACCAATGTAATGGATATGAACTTGGGCAAACTCTGGGAGACGGTGAGGGACAGAGAGGCCTGGCGTGCTGCAGTCCATGTGTCTCAAAGAGATGGACACGACTAGGCAACTGAACAACAAAAACTAGTTCCTCTACCTTTGGCATTTAATCAAGAGTCTCAATAATTTTCCATCTATTCCCTCACCTGCCCTTTGGCTATAAGTCCCCACTGTTACATTAAAAAGTTGAATTCAATCTCTCTCACTATTGCAGTAAACTTAAAGTCTTCCTTGCCATTTTAAATCTCAGGATAATTTTTCTTCAACAGTTTACTAGGGGTGAGACCAACACCTCACATTCCTCTTTACATGTCTCCACAGAACTTAGCAAGTAACCCAACTGGGGGGTTGTCAAGAGGTGAGCAATGTGCAAGTAGTTAAGTGACAGCAAAGAACCCCAGGGACCAGCTACAGAGAAAAATCAAAAGCACCTTGATACCTATGAAGAGTGGCAGGTAGGATCAACTTGGAACAGAAGGATGGAGGAGAACAAAGGGGATAAAACAGGGGTGCCTGGCACATGTCAAAATCAAAGGGAACCACCTTACACTGCCGTTTTGGGCCACTCTAGATGCAAAGGGCCCCAACCTTGAAGGTCCCCCCGTCCTGGGCTGGGCCTGAGAACCCCAGATCTAAGAGGCAGCATTTGGCAGATGAACAAACACAGGATGACTGCTCTGGCCCTGGTTTTGCTACTCTTAGTTGTATGTCGCTGAACCATGCTGATCCTCTCTCCATGTGTGAAATGAGAGTAACAGCTCCCTCACAGGTACAAGGAGAGAAATATGTAAAAAGTTTTTTTTTTTTTTCTTTTTCAGTAGTGAGATCTTCAAGCTGGTTTTAGAAGAAGCAGAGGAACCAGAGATCAAATTGCCAATATCCACTGGATCATCGAAAAAGCAAGAGAGTTCCAGAGAAACATCTATTTCTGCTTCATTGACTACGCCAAAGCCTTTGACTGTGTGGATCACAATAAACTGTGGAACATTCTGAAAGAGATGGGAATAGCAGACCACCTGACCTGCCTCCTGAGAAACCTGTATGCAGGTCAGGAAGCAACAGTTAGAACTGGACATGGAACAACAGACTGGTTCCAAATAGGAAAAGGAGTGTGTCAAGGCTGTATATTGTCACCCTGCTTATTTAACTTCTATGCAGAATACATCATGAGAAACGCTGGGCTGGAAGAAGCACAAGCTGGAATCAAGATTGCCGGGAGAAATATCAATAACCTCAGATATGCAGATAACACCACCCTTATGGCAGAAAGTGAATAGGAACTAAAAAGCCTCTTGATGAAAGTGAAAGAGGAGAGTAAAAAACTTGGCTTAAAGCTCAACACTCAGAAAACTAAGATCATGGCATCTGGTCCCATCACTTCATGGGAAATGGATGGGGAAACAATGGAAACAGTGTCAGACTTTATTTTTTTGGGCTCCAAAATCACTGCAGATGGTGACTGCAGCCATGAAATTAAAAGACGCTTACTCCTTGGAAGGAAAGTTATGACCAACCTAGATAGTATATTAAAAAGCAGAGACATTACTTTGCCAACCAAGGTCTGTCTAGTCAAAGCTATGGTTCTTCCAGTGGTCATGTATGGATGTGAGAGTTGGACTGTGAAGAAAGCTGAGCACCAAAGAATTAATGCTTTTGAACTGTGGTGTTGTAGAAGACTCTTGAGAGTCCCTTGGATTGCAAGGACATCCAACCAGTCCATCCTAGAGGAGATCAGTCCTGGTTGTTCATTGGAAGGACTGATGCTAAAGCTGAAACTCCAATACTTTGGCCACCTCATGTGAAGGGTTGATTCTGATGCTGGGAAGGATTGGGGGCGGGAGGAGAAGGGGACAACAGAGGATGAGATGGCTAGATGGCATCACCGACACAATGCATATGAGTTTGGGTGAACTCCAGGAGTTGGTGACAGACAGGGAGGCCTGGCGTGCTGCGATTCATGGGGTCGCAAAGAGTTGGACATGACTTAGTGACTGAACTGCACTGAACTGATAACTTACTGAAAAGAATGTAAATGCTTTTTCCAGGTAGAATGAAGGAGCTGGGCAGAGTGCATGTTTTTGTTTGTTCTCTTCTCAGTAGACTGTTTCCAAGTGTGCACATCTGCAGGCCTGCTGAAATTTTTAAAGAGTGACTTGTGTAAAACTGGTGCATAGGAGAGAACAGATGTCACTGTCACGATTTGGCTGAGAGGCACATGTACCCACAGCAGTCTGATGGGGGCAGGTAGAGAAAAAACAAGACTGTAGGAGTGGCCCCTTTGGGGGTTGGTGTACTCCCCAAATCTACATCCAGTGGGTGAAGCCAACTCAGGCATCTTTTGGGTTCATCCTTATGTCCAAAAGCAGTGGGCGGTCGCTGGGACATGGTGGGTAGTGGGCAAGTGGCAGCATAGTTCCCTGGGCAGGCAGAGGCCAGGCTATTGGGTGGGTGGTGGCAGCAGGGCTGAGGGTGGTCTGACCAGTCTATGACAGGGGCCTGGCCTACAGCTGGGGCTCAGGACACAGTCAGATTTGGAGGAGAGGGGTTCTGGGGCAGTAGTGTGCTGCAGAGCAAGGTGCCAGCCCCTGGTGGCAGGTAACTGAACCGCTATTTGTGGAACAAACAAAAGCATTGTAAAGGGATGGGAGGGAACCTGAGGGCAGGAAGAGGAGGCCACCAAAGGGACTGTGGTGGGAGAGGGCAGCGTGCAAGAGTCTGCCCCCACCCCCCTCCAGGGCCCAAAGGTCTTCAGGCCTAGCAACCAACAACCTTCATTGTCATCAAAATACTGTGTCATTTCATCCAGGGCGTTACGACTGCTATTTTTAAAACACACACATTCCTGGTGGAAGGTGAGTATCCTCAGCCCGCAATTTCTGAAACCTCTGTAATCATCATAACACTGAGACTGCAAACAGACAAGAACAAACACTGAGGCTGTGTTATTATCTCTATTTTACAGACAGAGCAAGGTAGTTTCTTGGGTCAGCATTTGCCAAATTGTGATCCATGAGATGGTAATGATAGTGCTGAGCAATGAGGGGCTGAGGATTAAAAAAACATTTCTGTAGCCAAACATTTGAAAAATAATGCTAGAGAGTCTCGTGTTCATGAGCACAGACTTAGGAGTCAGAGAGACCTAGATTTGAGGCCTGGTTCCATTAGCCAGGGAGCTTGAGCAAATAGTAGACTTGACTGCCTCATCTGTAAAATGGAAATAATAAAACACCAACTACATAAGGTTGCTGTGAAGCAAAGCCAGTGCAAATAAAATCCTCAATAAATGTGAGCTCTTACTGGCTTTGCAGCAGGTTAAATACTGTTAACACTGTAAACCTGGTCCTATAGTTCTAACAAGGAGATTGATTTTGTTTAAGAAAACACCTTTATAAACCACTTGGAGGAGAGGATAGAGATGAGACTTAAGTTATAGACAGTAATAAGAAGTTAAGACAGTAATAGCTAAGACCAAAACCTGGAAAATGAGGTTGGAAAAAACCAGGGTCCCATAGTGGGTGGGTCCCCAGTAAGGGGTCGACTGATTTCTCACTCAGGCTGGCATAATGGCATAGAGCTTAGGGCCACAGGGACAAGACCGCCCCCCCCACCAGCTAGAGTCTTCACCTCCCTCTTTTGGGTACTACTCCACCCAATGGCACCCCACTCCAGTACTCTTGCCTGGAAAATCCCATGGATGGAGAAGCCTGAAAGGCTACAGTCCATGGGGTCACTGAGGGTTGGACACGACTGAGCGACTTCACTTCACTTTCACTTTTCACTTTCATGCATTGGAGAAGGAAATGGCAACCCACTCCAGTGTTCTTGCCTGGAGAATCCCAGGGACGGGGGAGCCTGGTGGGCTGCCGTCTATGGGGTCACACAGAGTTGGACACATTTGAAGTGACTTAGCAGCAGCAGCCACCCCTTTACACACACACACTCACACATACATAACTCCTTCCTAGGAAGAAAGCCATATGTTCCAATTGAGTAGAGATCCTACTAATCTACTTTTCTTTCTTCCTCTTCACTCCCTGAACTTTTTCTAAAGAAGCCTGTTTCTGTAAGATTTATTTGCAATGAAAGGTAATACCTTAGTAACTAGATATAAAAGCAAAACACTTCTTTAAAAAATATTAAAGACTCTGCTCAGTTAGTACAAGCTCCAGAAAGTGTTTCCTGACCACTCCCAGGTTAGGTACCCCTCTCCTGAGCTTCCAGAATACCCCTCTACACCAACTCAACCAGCTGAAATTATTCAAGTGTTTGTCTCATTTGTCTTAACCAGGTATCAAGCTTCAGGTGTGCAGGGGCCCTGACTTCCTCCTCGAGGTAATCCCAGCAGCTCATTTCACAGCTGACAGGCAATACTTTGGCACTGACGGATCTACAACTGAATCTGAACATCTCCCAAGGAGAAGAGCCCTCGACAAGAGACAGGTAGGGTCTGAAATGCTATCCACCGCCTCCCTGCAGTATGGATGCTCAGACAGTGCACCTTCCAAGGCCCAGAGCAGCGTTCTTACTTACTACATCCTGGAAATCCCCTGGTCACGGGCTTTTGGAGTGACGTCCAGTATGCAGATACTCAGGGCCTGGTCTTGGTGAGCAGCAGCGACGATGCCTTGTGTGAAAGTTCCACAGGCAGCATAGGGATCTTTCATTAGTCATTTCAATGCACACAGCTGTTAGGAATCTGGTGAAGTTTTATTTGGCTGGGGGGAGTGCACTTTCCACTTGTGGGCATCTTGAAAACTTTCACACTAAAAAAGAAAAACAAACCAAAACAAAGTTGAGAAAGTCATCACAGTCCAAAATGGGAAGCCAGAAATTGAGGGTAGAGAGGCTAGGGCAGCAAATATAACAGAAAGAGGCCTGAACATAAACCAAAGACCTAAGTTCCCAGGCAGCCCTGCCACTTCCAGGTGTTCCATGGGCAAGTCAGCCCCTGCTCTCAGGATCTTCCCATGTGAAGAGAGATATCAATGCCTCCCTAGGAGGTGGGGAAGATTAGTGGGTGTGAAAGCCTGGGCCGACTGCCAGGCAGTATTCAAAGATAGACATTATTTCCAGCTACAGAGGCAGAAGACAGAGAGTTCATAGAAAAGAGAGGAGGATGAATGCTGGGGAAGAGACACTGATTGAACCAGCTTCCACACCTTGCTGCATGCGTGCATGCTAAGTCGCTTCAGTTGTGTCTGACTCTGCAATCCTATGGACCCGTAGCCCACCAGGCTCCTCTGTCCATGGGATTCTCCAGGCAAGAATATTGGAGTGGGTTGCCATGCCCTCTTCCAGGGGATCTTCCCGCCCCCGGGATCAAACCCGCGTCTTTTATGTCTCCTGCATTGGCAGGTGGGTTCTTTAACACTAGCACCACCTGGGAAGTCCACGACTCTCTACAGTGCCTGCAAAAGATCCATGCAGAAAGGAAGAGAGGACAAGAGAAAACAGCCACGGGCCAGAGTCGGGTCAGGTGGGCCAGGAGTGGACTCCCCTCGTGTCTCTGCTATAACGGACTGAAGGAATTTTTAAGATTTTTTTTTTTAAGTAGGCTTCTAACTCCACTGTTACCCTGGCCTCAATCCTCCTCTGATTTTAACCTCAGTTTGTTCATGTTTAAAATGAAAAGCTGGATCCAAACACAATTCAGTTGGCCTGTCCTTTGGCAGCATCCCTATGCTTTTCCCACTGGTTCTTCCCTCATGACACACCTGTCACATGTGTTTACTGAATGAGCTGCATGCAACAGAATGCAAGTAAAAAGCCCTTGTTTTCTCCTTGTCCTTTCAGCCCCACTATCTGGATATGTGTTTTCCCTGCCATTTGGATGAAAGCTGAACAATACTATGGATTTTCTAACCACTCTTAGGCGTGAAACAAAGAGGTCCTTTGTCTTGCCTTTAAAAGACCAGCCATTTTGTCTCTTCAGTCTTGGAAATCCACTGTACAGAGGAGGAGGGCGTGGACTTCATTATTTCCCCTGTTTTGCCTCTTCACCTCCCCTCGTTAGCCGCTAATTCTCAACCTGAAGTGCTGGGAGAGAGGGAACTGGGGGTAAAGACACAGTTGTTCATGGCTCCTAATGTCACCACACTGTCTTAGGGTTCTCTGAACTTGGCAAAGTTAAAACACTTAACTTTCCTCTGCTGCTGCTGCTGCTGCTGCTAAGTCACTTCAGTCGTGTCCGACTCTGTGTGACCCCATAGACAGAAGCCCACCAGGCTCCCCCATCCCTGGGATTCTCCAGGCAAGAACACTGGAGTGGGTTGTCATTTCCTTCTCCAATGTGTGAAAGTGAAAAGTGAAAGTGAAGTCGCTCAGTCGTGTCCGACCCTTAGCGACCCCATGGACTGCAGCCTACCAGGCTCCTCCATCCATGGGATTTTCTAGGCAAGAGTACTGGAGTGGCTTGCCATTAACTTTCCTCTAGGGCTGCTTTTAGACATGTTGCAGTAAGATGATATGGCCATCAGGTGGCGGTAAAGGTCTTTTTTCCTTAGAAGAACCTGCAATCAGGGTTAAAATGACTACGTAATTTCCCTAAGATGCTAAATTTCCTTCAGAAAGTTAAATATGCAAATATGCCTTCCCTCTATTTAAAAATGAAACAAACAAACAAAAATACACGACACTACAAACATATCAATCTGACTAGCATACCTATATATTTTTTAATGATGCTAATAACCATTCAAACTACTGCACAATTGCACTCATCTCACATGCTAGTAAAGTCATGCTCAAATTTCTTCAAGCCAGGCTGCAGCAATAGGTGAACCGTGAACTTTCAGATGTTCAAGCAGGTTTTAGAAAAGGCAGAGGAACCAGAGATCAAATTGCCAACATCCACTGGATCATGGAGAAAGCAAGAGAGTTCCAGAAAAACATCTATTTCTGCTTCATTGACTAAGCCAAACCTTTTGACTGTGTGGATCACAATAAACTGTGGAACATTCTGAAAGAGATGGAATACCAGACCACCTGACCTGCCTCCTGAGAAACCTGTATGCAGGTCAGGAAGCAACAGTTAGAACTGGACATGGAACAACAGACTGGTTCCAAATAGGAAAAGGAGTATGTCAAGGTTGTATATTGTCACCCTGGTTATTTATCTTATATGCAGAGAACATCATGAGGAACGCTGGGCTGGAAGAAGCACAAGCTAGAATCAAGATTGCCAGGAGAAATATCAATAACCTCAGAGATGCAGATGACACCACCCTATGGCAGAAAGTGAAGAGGAACTAAAAAGCCTCTTGATGAAAGTGAAAGAGGAGAGTAAAAAGGTTGGCTTGAAGCTCAACATTCAGAAAACAAAGATCATGGCATCTGGTCCCATCACTTCACGGGAAATAGATGGGGAAACAGTGTCAGATTTTTGGGGCTCCAAAATCACTGGGGATGCTGATTGCAGCCATGAAATTAAAAGACGCTTACTCCTTGGAAGGAAAGTTATGACCAACCTAGATAGTATATTAAAAAGCAGAGACATTACTTTGCCAACAAAGGTCTGTCTAGTCAAGGCTATGTTTTTTCCCGTGGTCATGTATGGATGTGAGAGTTGGACTGTGAAGAAAGCTGAGCGCCAAAGAATTGATGCTTTTGAACTGTGGTGCTGGAGAAGACTCTTGAGAGTCCCTTGGACTGCAAGGAGATCCAACCAGTCCATTCTAAAGATCAGTCCTGGGTGTTCATTGGAAGGACTGATGCTAAAGCTGAAACTCCAATACTTTGGCCACCTCATGCGAAGAGCTGACTCACTGGAAAAGACTCTGATGCTCGGAAGGATTGGGGGCGGGAGGAGAAGGGGATGACAGAGAATGAGATGGCTGGATGGCATCACTGACTTGATGGACATGAGTTTGAGTGAACTCCGGGAGTTGGTGATGGACAGGGAGGCCTGGCGTGCTGTGATTCATGGGGTCGCAGAGTTGGATACGACTGAGCAACTGAACTGAATAAACATTCAAAAGTTTAGTCAGACTCCTGAAACTTTTTTTAAGCCCATCTGTAAATGTTTTGTAAAATCTCGTTTTAGCAAGAATGCTAATAAATCAGTTTAACTGGAAATCCCACCCTCAATATCTGATCACCATCAATGACTGATCAGGTTCCTCATCCTCCAGCATTCTGAGGTAATGTCTGATCACCCTGGCTGTCTTTAGCAAGACTCCTGTTAGTCGATTTAACCATATTCCTCTTTAACCCTGGTGTTCCTCTTAGTAATTGTCCATACACTGGCCCCCATCTGCTTCTTGGCTATAGATACCACTTGCCCATATTGCAGTGGTCCCTGTACCTATTACAACTGAATAAAGTTGTATTCTGAATAAAACTTTGTATTCTGAATATTTAAAGTCCTGAATAAAGTCTGCGTTAGTAGGGAACAAACTTTCAAAGAGAAATCTCCGAAGAAATTAATTAAAGATATAATTTATCAATTCTCCCCCCTCTCCCAGTTAATACCATGTGATTCTAAATCTTGTTCCTAGATTTCACTTATAATTTACCTTCCCCTAAATTAGATTCAGAAACTTTCACCAAGGGCTCCCTGTAAGGCATATTGCCATTTAAAGGACTTCAAGGGTGCTGGCTCCAGCGTTCTTGCCTTGAGAATCCCAGGGACAGGGGAGCCTGGTGGGCTGCCGTCTATGGGGTCGCACAGAGTCAGACACGACTGAAGTGACTTAGCAGCAGCAGCATGGGTGCTGGGATCCCTTGCTGAGTTGTGTCTTTGCTGAGGGGGAAATATTAAGTACCTCATTCTGAAAGCAATGTGCTCAGAACATGAAATAAAACTAAAGATATAAGATGCACTGAGACTTTGCTGCTGTGGGCTGGAGGGTTCAGAGAAGGTTTTCATGTAGGAGCTGGACTGACAGCAGAATCTTGAAAGGGTTCCAGTACAAGATGGCACCTAGAAGGCACCTGAACGCACCTCCTCTCATGGACACACCAAACTGTAGATACACACGAGGCAACTCCCTCTGAAAGAAAACCAGAAATCAGCAGAGTGACTACTACACATTGGGTGAATAACAAAATACCCACATATAAAAGGAGCTCAACATATCTTCATCTACTGCGAGTCACTGAGACCAAAGGAAACAGCTTGGACAACATCAGGAAGGTTTGAGAAACAACCCACAGCTCGGACCAGGCTGGATGATAAGTTCGTTCCCTACACGAGACCTGGGGAAAGGCAGTTGTTTTAGCCGATGCACAGACATCAATACAGAGAGTCAAGGAAAATGAAGAAAACAAGATTATGCACCAAATAAAAGAACAAGTCAAAACTTCAGAAATAGATCTAAATGAAAGGGAGATAAGTGATTTATTGGAAAGTTCAAAACAAGGGCCACTGAGGCCAAGAGAACAGTGCATAAACCAAATGAGATTTCAACAAAGAGAATATATTTAAAGGTACCAAACAAATCACAGAGCTGAAAAATACAATAATTCAACTGAAATATTCAATAGAGGGATTCAACATCAGACCACATCAAGTAGAAGAAAGGATCACCAAACTCAAAAATAAGGCAGAGGCATTCATCCAAAAAAGGGAGAAAAATAAGAATGAAAAAGAGTAAAGATAGCTTAATGGGACTTAGGAGTTACCATAAAGAAGATCAACTATTCATCACAGAGGTCCCAGAAGTAAAGAAGGGAAAGGGGAAGAAAACATACTTAAAGAAATAATGGCTGAAACTTTCCTAACCTGGGAAAGAAATAGATATCCAAATCCAGAAAGCCCAGACAATTTCAAAAAAGGTCCAAAGATACCCACACTAAGACATGTTATAATTTTCAAGTTAAAAATAAAATCTTAAAAGCAGCAAGAGAAAAATAACCTGTTAAATACATAGGAACTCCCATTAGACTATAAGCATATTTTTCAGTAGAAACTTTGCAGGCCAGAAGGGAGTGCCACAATATAGTCAAAGTGATGAAAGAAAAAGCTGCTAAACAAGAATATACTACCCAGCAAAGCTGTGTTTCAGAAATGAATGAGAGACAGTTTCCAGACAAGCAAAATCTAAGTTTTCATCACCACTGGACCAGTCTTACAAGAAATGTTAAAAGGACTTCCTCAGGCTGAAGCAAGAGGATGATAATTAGTAATCAGTTCAATAGGAAAACATGAAAGTATAACTCTAAAGTTAAATACATAGTGAAATTCAAAATACTCTAATGTTGTAAAGGTAATGGATAAATCACTTATAAATCTAGTATAAAGGTTAAAAGAAACAAGTAGTAAAAATAACTATAATAATTTGTTAATGGATATACCTGGTTAAAAAAGTAAATTGTTACACTGAAAACAAAGAAAAATGTGTGAGGGACACTAAAAAGGGAGAGGTTTTAGTACATGTTCAAAAGTAAACTGTTACTAGCTTAAAATAAGTTGTTACAGATATGCTTTAGGTAAGCTTCATGGTACTACAAACTGAAATCCCATAGTACACACACAAAATAGAAAGAGAAAGGAATCTAGGCGTATTACTATAGGAAATCATCAAATCACAAAGGAGAGCAAGAGAAGAAGAAAGGAAAAAAGGACTTACAAAATAACCAGAAAACCACTACAAACTGGCAATTTAAGTCCATAACTATCACTAATCACTTTAAATATAAATAAATTAAATTCTCCAATCAGAATACAAGAGTAGCTATGTGGAATGAGGGAAAGAGAGTGTTTTGCCAAAAGTTTTACTTTCATTTTAGGTCCAAAGGATTCACTAACAAAAGAAACCACTCACACACACACACAACAAACAATTTCAATATTTAGTAGAGGATCATTTGACTTAATTTCAATATACAGTCATTAAAAGATGAGAAAAGAGAGAAGCAAAAGCATATACATCACCAAATTGGGGCAACCTACATCTAGTCTTAAAGAGTGCTGGAAATGCTCTCATTAACAGCAAGCTGGAGTCCCACTTGGGAAAAAGTCCAAGACGGTTCATCCACACAACAGGTGAGATTTCAAATTGCAGTTTGGGGGACTCTGCTTATAATCCCAGGCTGTAAAGTGTTATTATCATCAGTTTTTGTGCAAAAATGCAGCTTTGGTTTTTCTTAACTTTTACAAAGCTGTTTGTTTCACCTTGTAAATCATAGAATTTTCTTACACCCCAGAGGGTTGGCCAGACCCTCAGGGGCTCAAAAATGCCAAGACCCACTCTCTCCTTGCTTATCTAAAGTTTGCCTGACTTGCTGTGCTTGCAGGAAGGCATAGACTCCAGGCAGTGACCAGGCAGGTCAGAAGCAGGTCAGAGGTTTGCCTGCCTTCTTTTGAAGCCTGAACAAGACTTCCTCCATTTTAATTTCCATAACAGAGAAAGAGAGAGAGACTCTACTATATACTGCCTAAAGAGATCCACTTTAGCTTTAAACACACATAAACACAATAAGAGTGAATGGTTGGGAAAAGATATTCTATGCAAACGGACACCAAAGCAAAGCAAGAGTAGCATATTATAACAAACAAAACATACTTTAAGACAAAGACTAGTAAGAGACAAAGAAAGTCATTATATAACGATAAAGGGATCAGTCCAACAAGAGGATATAACATTTGTAAATACTTATGCATCCAACATAGGAGCAACTAAATATTTAAAGTAAATATTAACAGAACTAAAGGGAGAAATAGATCTCAGAGAATCCAACATACACTTTCAACAATGAGTAGCAGACTGAAATCATTATGAAAGCATGGGACTTAAAACCATATTAGACAAGGTAGACTTAACAGGCATTTACAGAAAATTCCATCCAACAGCACCAGATTACAAATTTCTCTCAACTATACATTGATCATGCTCTAGGAAAGATCATGCGTTAGTCCACAAAACAAGTCTTAAGAAATTTAAGAAGACTGAAATCAAATCAGGTACCTTTTCTAACTACAATGAAATTAAAAATCAGTTACAAGAGGAAAACTGGGAAACTAACAAATATGTGGATATTACATAATATGCTATTGTTTAATAATAATGCCTACATTAAGAAACAAGAAATATCTCAAAAAAACCCACTAAATATACACCTCAAGAAACTTGAAAAAGAAGAATAAATTGAGTCCAAAATTAGTAGAAAGAATAAACTATTAAAGATAAGAGTGCAAATAAAGACTAAAAAAGACAATAAAAAAAATCAATTAAACTCCACAGTTTTAGTTAGACTCAACAAGAAAAAGAGAGGGCTTGAATAAATAAAACTATAAATGGGAGATAAGACATTACAACTGACATTACATAGTACAAATGAGCATAAGTGACTACTATGAACACTGTTTGCCCACAAATTAGACAAAATGGACAAATTCCTAAAAATATACAACCTACCAAAACTTAATCAAGAAGAAATAGAAAATCTGAACAGATCAATTACTATTAAGGAGGTAAGGAGCTTGAATCAGTCATCAAAAATCTCCTGCCAAAAAAAAAAAAGTCCAGGTAAAGATGGCTTCATGGTGAATTCTAACAAACATTTATATAAGAATTAATACCAATCCTTCCCAAACTCTCTCCAAAAAAAAAGAAGAGGAGGAAACACTTGCAAACTCATTTTATAAGGCCAGTATTACCTTGATCCCAAAACCAGACAAGGATACTACAAGAAAGGAAAACTATAGGCTAATATCCCCAACTATCATAGATGCAAAAATTCTCAACAAAACGTTAGTAAATATAATTCAACAGTACACTAAAAGGGTCAAACACCATGACCAAGTGGGATTTATTCCAGAGATGCAAGGAAGGTTCAACATTCACAATCAATCAGTGTGATACAACCATTAAGAAGATGAAGGATAAAAATCATAAGATTATCTCAAATGGTGCAGAAAAAGCATCTTAAAAATTCCACATCCTTTCATGATTAAAAAAAAAAAACACCTCTCAATAAATGAGTATATACAACACAAAGGCCATAACTGACAAGTCATAACTAACATACTCAATGGGGAATGCTGAAAGCTTTTTCTCTAAGATCAGGAAAAAGACAAGAATGCTTACTCTTGCCACTTTTTTTAATCTAGCACTGGAAGTTCTAGCCAGAGCAATCAGACAAGAAAAAGGATATCCAAATTAGAAAGAATGAAGTAAAACTGTCACTATTTGCAGATGACATGATATTATATAGAGCAAATCCTCAATCAGTTCAGTTCTAAATACATGAACAAAAATTTATGAGAATAATAAATTCAGTGAAGTTTTGGATGTAACTAAAAATATAGATTAAGTTAATACAGAAAAATCAATTGTGCTTCTATACACTATTAACAAACTAAAGGGAAGAGAAATTAAGAAAATAATCCCATTAAAACTGCATCAAAAATAATAAAATAACCAAGGAAGTGAAAGATCTCTCATGAAAACTATAAGATATTGAAAGAAACTAAAGACACAATTACATGAAAGGTATTCTATGCTTATGGATTGGAGGAAGTAATACTAACAAAATTTCCATGCTGACCAAAGTGATCTACAGATTCAATCCAATCTCTTCCAAAATTGCAATGATATTTTTCATAGAATTAGAAAAAGTAATCCCAAAATGTGTAAAACCTCAAACAGTGAAAGCAATCTTGAGAATGAAAAATAAAGCTGAGGCATCAGGCTTCCTGATTTCAAGCTATAGTTCAGTTCAGTTCAGTTCAATTCAGTCGTTCAGTCGTGTTCGACTCTCCGCGACCCCATGAATCACAGCACGCCAGGCCTCCCTGTCCATCGTACAAAGCTACAATAATCAAAACAGTATGGGACTTGGCATAAAAGCAGACATATAGATCAGTGGGACAATGGAGACCCCAGTTAATTTACCTCCTTTAGAAAAACAATGACAATTGCCTCATTTTTCTCACGCTGTTCTGTAATTCTGTCTGTCTCTGGAAAACTGAAATTTAAATACAATAGCCAAACCCAACTTGTGTGCATCTGGCTTAAATTACCTGAAACATAATATAGCAATTTAGACCTAAACCTAAACATAAAAACTCTAGTGTCACTGCACTATAGGGATACCACATGTTCAACACTTCTTTTCATTTCTGTTTTTTCTAGTCATATCTTTAAATGCCTAATGCTAACAGATTTATTAAGCTTGTGCATTACTGCACAATTTGTTGTGTTATGGTGAGACTATAACAGGACAGAACATCAAAGGTTAAGGTTAACTTCTGTTGGAAAAGAATCTGTCTGCAATGCAGGAGACCCTGGTTCAATTCCTGGGTCAGGAAGATCCTCTGGAGAAGGGACAGGATATCCACTCCAGTATTCTTGGTCTTCCCTTGTGGCTCAGCAGGTAAAGAATCCGCCTGCAATGCAGGAGACCTGGGTTCAATCCCTGGGTGGGGAAGACCCCCTGGAGAAGGGAAAGGCTACCCACTCCAGTATTCTGGCCTGGAGAATACCATGGACTATACAGACCACAGGGTCACAAAGAGTCAGACACAATTGAGCAACTTTCATTTTCTAGTGGAAACATTTGGCAACAAGCAAACATTTAAAAGTATTTATAGGCCACCTCATGCAACGAGTTGACTCACTGGAAAAGACTCTGATGCTGGAAGGGATTGGGGGCAGGAGGAGAAGGGGACGACAGAGAATGAGATGGCTGGATGGCATCACCGACTCAATGGACATGAGTCTGAGTGAACTCCAGGAGTTGGTGATGGACAGGGAGACCTGGTGTGCTGTGATTCATGGGGTCGCAAAGAGTCGGACACGACTGAGTGACTGAACTGAAATGAACTGAACTGATACCCATAAAATGCTTAAAACAGTGCCAGGCAAAGAATAAGTGCTTAGTAGATGTGAGCTGCTGCTGCTGCTGCTAAGTCACTTCAGTCGTGTCCGACTCTGTGCGACCCCGTAGAAGGAAGCCCACCAGGCTCCCCCGTACCTGGGATTCTCCAGGCAAGAACACTGGAGTGGGTTGCCATTTCCCTCTCCAATGCATGAAAGTGAAAAGTGAAAGTCAAGTCGCTCAGTCGTGTCTGGCCCTTAGCGACCCCACGGACTGCAGCCTACCAGGCTCCTCCATTCATGGGATTTTCTAGGCAATAGTACTGAGCTAGTTTCATCATTTTTATTACCTGGGGACAAACTTGACGGTTAGATCAGGAAGTGATTTTATAACTAGTAAGGAGAGTTGGACTGTGAAGAAAGCTGATTGCCGAAGAATTGATGCTTTTTAACTGTGGTGCTGGAGAAGACTCTTGAGAGCCCCTTGGACTGCAAGGAGATCCAACCAGTCCATTCTAAAGGAGATCAATCCTGGGTGTTCATTGGAGGGACTGATGCTAAAGCTGAAACTCCAATACTTTGGCCACCTCATGAGACGAGTTGACTCACTGGAAAAGACTCTGATGCTAGGAAAGGTTGGGGACGGGAGGAGAAGGGGACGACAGAGAATGAGATGGCTGGATGGCATCACCGACTCTGTGGACATGAGTTTGAGTGAACTCCGGGAGTTGGGGATGGACAGGGAGGCCTGGCATGCTGCAATTCATGGGGTCGCAAAGAGTTGGATATGACTGAGCAACTGAACTGAACTGAAGTCATAAACAATGCAGAAAGGGACAGAAGGAATGGTGGTGCCAGAGGCAAAAAAAAAGGTAAGATTGAGAGAGAATGAAGAAAGTCCACTCATTCATTCAATAGCCACTTAGCAAACGAGTGCTACATGCCAGTTTTCAAATGCTGAGGAGTTTGATAAAGGCAGCTGGTCTTTATAGTACAATGTGATAACTGCAATGAAAGAGTGATGCCCAGTGCAGCAGGGAAGCACAGACAAAGGGAACCAAAACCAGTCGAGGAGGTCAAACAGGTATCAGGGAAATGTCCTAGAGTGATACCACAGCTGCCTCTTACTGGGGCAGTGAGAGCTGGCCAGGCTAAAGCTGGGAAGATGGACCATTCCAGGTAAAAAAGGAACACTAAGCAGACACAGACTTAAAGCAGCAAAATGTGTACAGGGGAAGTGGGAACACTTCAGTTCCCCTCTGCCTTGGGAAATCAGTCAATTATTGAGCAACGTGTAGTTACTAGAACTATATACACCCAACCAAGGTCTCCTGCAGAAAAAAGACTTCTTGCATCTTCAGACAACCTGAGCAAGAGGGTGAATACCACAAGATGGAGATTTGGTGACATGGAGAAAGTTTTGTCTGCTTCACATACTGAATACTGAAGATGTTGTTACATGTTGTATCTTAATTGTATTAATATCACTTTTAACCAAAAGAGACCTAATCAATACATGGTCTTCCACATTAACCCTCATAACCATCCTAACATAGATTTTATTATCCCACCATAAAGATGAGGAAACTGATTCCCAAAGACATTAAATGATTTTTCTCAAGATCACAGCCACTGACAGAAAGAACAGGAACTGAATTTCAATCAGTTCAGTTCAGTTCAGTTCAGTCGCTCAGTCGTGTCCGACTCTCCGCGAACCCATGAATCACAGCACGCCAGGCCTCCCTGTCCATCACCAACTCCCGGAGTTCACTCAAACTCATGTCCACAGAGTCGGTGATGCCATCCAGCCATCTCATTCTCAGTCGTCCCCTTCTCCTCCTGCCCCCAACCTTTCCTAGCATGAGTCTTTTCCAGTGAGTCAACTCGTCGCATGAGGTGGCCAAAGTATTGCAGTTTCAGCTTCAGCATCAGTCCCTCCAATGAACACCCAGGATCGATCTCCCTTAGAATGGACTGGTTGGATCTCCTTGCAGTACAAGGGACTCTCAAGAGTTGTCTCCAGCACCACAGTTCAAAAGCATCAATTCTTCGGCGATCAGCTTTCTTCACAGTCCAACTCTCACATCCATACATGACCATGGGAAAAACCATAGCCTTGACTAGACGGACCTTGGTTGGCAAAGTAATGTCTCTGCTTTTTAATATACTATCAAGGTTGGTCATAACTTTCCTTCCAAGGAGTAAGCGTCTTTTGATTTCATGGCTGCAATCAGCATCTGCAGTGATTTTGGAGCCCAAAAAAATAAAGTCTGACACTGTTTCCACTGTTTTTCCATCTATTTCAATAGTATGCATAATTTTATTTCCCCTTCCATTCTACCTCTTTAACGAAAACACAGCTTTCAAGACCTCTCTTGAATCCCACCTCCTTGCAAAGCTTTCTCTGGCCTCTGCTACAGTACACAGCCTTTCATAGGCCAAGCACTCAGTAACAGTTTAATGTTTGAAGATGATAATCAATTATTGTTTAGCAATGGCTGATCTGTGTGGGTACAATGTAACCACTGGAAAAAGAGCAACCACAGCAGCCTAGACTCAGGAGAGAAGTCTTATGTGAAGGGCTAGGCAATGGCAACCCACTCCAGTGTTCTTGCCTGGAGAATCCCAGGGACGGGGGAGCCTGGTGGGTTTCCGTCTATGGGGTCGCACAGAGTCGGACACAACTAAAGCAACTTAGCAGCAGCAGCAGCAGCAGCAGGCTTTGACCCAGGTCTTGAAGAAAGTGGAAGCTATGAATTACTAAATGCATCTGGAATAGGAAGGGGTATATCCCACAAATGATGGAGAAGAAATAATTTGTACAAAGGCACAGAATCAGAGTAAAACAATATTACATCTATCTTCCAGGTCTCTGGCTTTAATGTTATATTTTGCCAAATCTTTGATAATTAGGGAGAAAGAAACAATTCTGATTGAATCATCTTGTATGTGCTCCTTTATGCAATACATATTTTGGGTGCCTTCAATGGACAAGGTTCTGTGAGAGGTACCAAGATGAATTATTCACAGACCTATCCTCTCCTGTTTGCAAGGAGAGGAAGACCTATACATAAATATCTTTAATAAAATGTACAAAGTGGAAACAACTATAAACAAGGTATGGACTGCTATGGTTCACTAGAAGAACCTATCACTTCCAGGTGGGGATCTTTTTGATAGCTTCCTAGAAACAATGGTATTGCTGCTAGCTTTGCAAGGAGGATAGGATTTGCAAAGATGAAGATGGGTTCCAGGCTGTTCCACAAGGCAGAGAAACCCACACACAAAAAGAAAGGTAGGAAAGTTCAAATCCAGCAAAGATGAGTGAGGGGTCTGGTTTTACTGCAACCTTGTAGATATAAAGAGTGAAAAATTAAGTTACAAGTGAAGCAATATCATGGAGTGAAAATAACATGCCTGTGAAAAAATTACTATTCTGTCATTTCCTGCTTATGTGATCTTGGGCGAATTATTTAAATTCCTGAATGCCAGTTACTCAGTTACCTCATCTGTAAAATGGGACCAGACAGGTGGGTCCCCAGGCATGAAATAATGTGATATCCCTTCTATCTGATATTCTTTAAATATGGATTCAATTTTTTTTAAAGACAGACAGCACTGAGTCAGGTAGAGACCCCTGCCTTTCCTCTACTGTCTCAAGTAATTTCAAACTTTCAGGCAGTCAAACAACACCCTGTAGTTCATATGAGTGTTCTCCTCTCTTTGAACTATGTTCGGACCCTTCAGTAGGAGTTCCTGGTGAATTCAATATCCCTTATAGGCTGTGTTTTGAACTTATGCCCTTCTGGCCCATGCCTTGGCTCAACTCTGTTCAAAGAATGGTTACAAGGATTAATGAGATTACAAAATCTGAGTGTTCTGTGAGAATAGCTATAGTTGTCACTGAGAGACAAACTGAAGGAGGAGAAAGAGAAGTACTGGAGACTGGCTAAGAGGTAATTTAGGAGGACTGTTACATAACCCAGGAAAAAAACCTGAAGGCCCGAAAAAAGAGAAAGGTGGTGGGGATAGAGAAGAAAGGATAAATTTAAAAGCTCTCACTGAAATAGAATCCTGAGAACTTGGCAAATAACTGAAGTGTGAAATAAAGTAAAGGAAGAGGTTGAAATCTGGGCTCTACAAGGACTTTAGTGTCACTAATAGAACTGGTGAGGGGGGAAAAAAGGAGCAGATTTGGAAAGAAAATCACTGAATCTGTTGGGACACATTCAGTTAGGGGCCAGTAATAGTGTAACCAGGCAGGGAAAAAATAAGAAAGAGAGAGTTCTTTATAGAGTCTCTCCTTGACCAAACTCTACTCAGACTCCATGTCTGTCTCTGCATTTTAGCAAGAATCCTGCTAAGTCAGGTTAGCCAGAAACCCCCATCCTCCATATGTGATCACCCTCAATATCTAGTCCGGTTCTTCATCCTCCACGTGATGTCTGATCATCCTGGTCTGCCTTCAGCAAGAATCCTGTTAGGTCAGTTTAGCCAGAACCGCTCCCCCGCCCTTACCCTTGATGTTTCCTGGAACATCATGGAAAGTTATAAAACTTTCCATCCACTGACACCCACTGTTCTCCTCCCCACTTGTCCTTCTGTTTTGAAATGAGCGAAGTTTTATACCAAGATCTTTTTCTCCTATAGCAATAATTTTTCTAAATAAAATCTATTTTTACCATTTTATGTTCATTTCTGTTTTGTTTTTTTTTTTTTAACAGCAGTTAAGAATTCAGCCTGTTCTAGGGAGAACTAGAGGGTTGACATTTACACAGCCTTTTGTATGTCACACCAGCAGCAGGGAAGCTAATTCAGCATACTGTGACTAAATCATGGACTGTTTTTACATTCTAGACACTTTTGGTGTCTTTTCTATTAAAATCACTCTTTGTAAACCTCCTGAAAACTTTCCATTCTTTCTCTCAGTTATATGGACATGATAGCAAAACAACAGCTCCCAAAAAATGTCTATATCCTAATCTTTGGAACCTGTTAATATATTACCTTGTGGGACAAAAGGGACTTTGTAACCCTGATTAACTTAAAATTTTTAAAAATGATGGCTTATTCTGGATAATTCCAGTAAGCTCAATGTAATTCCAAGTGATCTTATAAAAGGGGGTACTAGAGAGTCAGAGCAGAGAAGGCAATGGTGACCCACTCCAGTATTCTTGTCTGGAAAATCCCATGGATGGAGGAGCCTGGTAGGTTGCAGTCCATGGGGTCGCTGAGTTGGACACGACTGAGCAACTTCACTTTCACTTTTCACTTTCATTCACTGAAGAAGGAAATGGCAACCCACTCCAGTGTTCTTGCCTGGAGAATTCCAGGGACGGGGGAGCCTGGTGGGCTTCCGTCTATGGGGTCACATAGAGTCGGACATGACTGAAGTGACTTAGCAGCAGCAGCAGAGAGTCAGAGAGACAGAGAGAGAGAGGTTGGAAGATGTGACTAGCCTGCTGGCTTTGAAGATAAGAAAAGGGCATGAGTCAACGAATTTGGACAGCCTCTAGAAGCTGGAAAATGCAAGGGAACAGATTCTATCCTAGAATCTCTAAAATAAATACAGCCCTATTAACACCTTGATTTTAGGCTACTGAAACTCAGTTCAGACTTTTGACCCTTGGAATTATAAAATAACAAATCTGTATTATTTTAAGCTATTTCTACAGTAATTTGTTACAGCAGCAATAGGAAACTAATACAATAGGTGTGGTGAATGGTCTAAGCTGTTCAGTTGATTCAGTTCAGTTCAGTTCAGTTCAGTTGCTCAGTCGTTTCCGACTCTTTGCGACCCCATGAATCACAGCACGCCAGGCCTCCCTGTCCATCACCAACTCCCGGAGTTCACTCAAACTCATGTCCATCGAGTCGGTGATGCCATCTAGCCATCTCATTCTCTGTCATCCCCGTCTCCTCCTACCCCCAATCCCTCCCAGCATCAGACTCTTTCCCAGTGAGTCAACTCGTCGCATGAGGTGGCCAAAGTATTGGAGTTTCAGCTTTAGCATCAGTCCTTCCAATGAACACTTTTAGACTTTAGATAAGTCTAAAGGACTTATCTCCTTTAGAATGGACTGGTTGGATCTCCTTGCAGTCCAAGGGACTCTCAAGATTCTTCTCCAACACCACAGTTCAAAAGCATCAATTCTTCGGCGCTCAGCTTTCTTCATAGTCCAACTCTAAAAAGGTGATACACCACATCAAAAAAAAGAAAAAAGGAAAACCACATGATCATCTCAATAGATGCAGAAAAAGTATTTGACAAAATTCAACATCCATTCATGATAAAAACTCTCACTATAGTAGGTATTGCCTTAACATAATAAAAGCTATTTATGACAAACCCACAGCCAATATAATACTCAATGGTGAAAAGTTGAAAGCCTTCCTACTAAAATCTGGAACAAGACAAGAATGCCCACTCTGAACTCTTCTATTAAAAGTAGTATTGGAAGTCCTAGTTATAGCAATCAGACAATAAAAAGAAATAAAAGATATCCAAATTGGGAAGGAAGAAGTAAAATTGTCATTATATGCTGGTTATATAATATTATATATATATATATATATATATATATAAATAAAAGCCTAAAGACTTTACACAAAAACTACTAGAACTTTTAAATGAATTCAGCAAGGTAGCAGGATACAAGGTTAACATACAGAATCTGTTGCATTTCTCAACACTAACAATGAAATATCAGAAAGGGAATGTAAAAAAAATACCTTTTAAAATAACAATAGCACTCCACAAAATAAAATATTTAGGAATAAACCTAACCAAGAAAGTAAAAGATTTACATGCTGAAAACTATAAAACATTAATAAAGGAAACTCAGGATGACTTAAAGAAATGGAAAGATATCCCATGTCTTAGAAGAATTAATATTGCTAAAATGGCCACACTGCTCAATCTACAGACTTAATGTGATCCCTATTAAATTATCCATGACATTTTTCACAGAACCAGAAAAAAATAATCCTAAAATTTATATGTAACCATAAAAGACCCAGAATTGCCAAAGCAATCCTGAAGGAAAAAAAAACAATACAAGAGGCTTAACCCTCCCAGACTTCAGACAATACTACAAAACTATAGTAATTAAATGGCATGGTACAAAAACCTTTTGGTACAAAAACTGACACATGGATCAATGGAACAGAATACAGAGCTCAGTATGGTATGTAAACCCACATACCTTGCAAAAAGCAAGGGAGAAAGGGAAAGATACACCCAACTAAACACAGAGTTCCAAAGAATAGCAAGGAGAGACAAGAAGACCTTCTTCAATGAACAGTGCATAAAAATTCAAGAAAACAACAGAAGGGGAAAGACTAGAGATCTCATCAGGAAAGTTGAAAATATCAAGGGAACATTTCACCCAAAGATGGACACAATAAAGGACAAAAACGGTAGAGACCTAGTAGAAACAGAGGAGATCAAGAAGAAATGGAAAGAATACAAAGAAGAACTGCACAAAAAAAGACCTTAATGAACTAGATAACCACAATGGTGTGCTCAGTCATCCAGAGCCAGACATTCTGGAGTATGAAGTCAAGTGGGCCTTAGGAAACACTGCTGTCAATAAATGGATGTGATGGGAATCCAGTACAGCTATTCAAAACCCTAAAAGATGATGCTATCTGGGTGTTGCACACAATATGTCAGCAAATCTGAAAGACCCAGCAGTGGCCACAGGACTGGAAAAGGTCAATTCTCATCTGACTTACCAAGAAGAGTAGAACTAAAGAATGTTCGAACCACTGGACAATTACACTCATCTCCCATGCTAGTAAGGTCATGCTTAAAATCTTGCATGCTAGGCTTCAGCATTATGCAAAACAAGAATTTCCAGACATCCAAGCTAGGTTTAGAAAAGGCAGAATCAGAGATCAAATTGCCAACATTCACTGGATCATAGAGAAAGCAAGGGAATTCCAGAAAAACATCTACCTCTGTTTTATCGACTACGCTAAAGCCTTTGAGTGTGTGGATCATGACAAACTGTGGAAAGCTCTTAAAGAGATGGAAATACCAGACCATCTTACCTGTCTCCTGAGAAACCTGTAAGCAGGTCAAGAAGCAACAGTTAGAATTCTGTATGGAACAACAGATTGGTTCAGTATTGAAAAAGGAGTACAACAGAGCTGCCTGTTGTCACTCTGCTTAGTTAACCTGTATGCTGAGCACATCATGAGAAATGCCAGGCTGGATGAGTTACAGGCTGAAATCAAGATAGGTAGGAGAAGCACCAACAACCTCAGATATGCGGTGATACTACTCTAACAGCCAAAAGCAAAGAGGAACTAAAGAACCTCTTGATAAGGGTGAGGGAGAAGAGTGAAAAAAGCCAGCTTAAAGCTAAATATTAAAAAACTAAGATCATGGCATCCGGCCCCATTACTTGATGGCAAATAGAAGGGGAAAAGGTGGAAGCAGTGACAGATATCCTTTTCTTGGGCTTCAAAACCACTGCGGATGGTGACTGCAGCCATGAAATTAAAAGACAACTGCTTCTTGGCAGGAAAGCTATGACAAATCTGGACAGTGTATTAAAAAGCAGAGACATCATTCTGCCTACAAAGGTCCGTATAGTCAAGGCTATGATCTTCCCAGTGGTCACATACGGTTGTGAAAGCTGGACTGTGAGGAAGGCAGAGCACCAAAGAATTGATGCCTTCAAACAGTGGTGCTGGAGAAGACTCCTGAGAGTCCCCTGGACAGCAAGGAGATCAAACCAGTCAATCTTAAAGGAAATTAACCCTGAATACTCATTGGAAGGACTGATGCTGAAGCTGAAGCCCCAGTACTTTGATCACCTGATGCAAACAGCTGACTCACTGGAAAAGTCCCTGATGCTGGGAAGGATTGAGGGCAGAAGGAGAAGAGGGTGTCAGAGGATGAGATGGCTGGATGGCATCACCGATACAATGGACATGAATTTGGGAAAACTTTGGGAGATGGTGAGGGAAAGGGAAGACTGGCATGCTGCAGTCCATGGGGTTGCAAAGAGTTGAATGTCAGACAAATGGGCAACTGAACAACCTACAGTCAATTAATCTTTGGCAAAGGAGGTAAGTATACACAATAGGAAAAAGAGTCTCTTCAGCAAGTGGTTTTGTGAAAGTCAAACAGCCACATTTAAATAAACAAAGTTAGAACACATCCTCACAGCATGCACAAAAATAAACTCAAAATGGCTTAAAGACTTAAACATAAGATATGACACCATAAAACTCCTAGAAGAGATCATAGCAAAACATTAATTGTACCAATGTTTTCTTAGGCCAGTCCCCCAGAGCAACAGAAATAAAAACAAAAATTAAAAAATGGGATCTAATCAAACTTAGAAACTTTTGCACAGCAAAGGAAACCATAAACAAAACAAAAAGACAACCTATAGAATGGGAGAATATATTTGCAAACAATGCAACAAACAAGGGCTTAATTTCCAAAATACACAAACAACTTATACAATTCAACAATAAAAAGAAAACCCAATTAAAAACATAGGCAGAAGACCTAAACAGACATTTCTCCAAAGAAGACATACAGATAGATGGTCAACGTTGCTAATTATTAGAGACATGCACGTCAAAACTACAAGATGGTACCACCTTGCACTGGTCAGACTGACCATCATTAAAAAGTGCATAAATAATAAATGCTGGAGAGGGTGTGGAGAAAAAGGAACCCTCCTACACTGTGGGTGGGAATGTAAGCTGGTGTAGCAACTATGGAAAACAGTATGGAGGTTCCTCAGAAAACTAAAAATAGAATTATCATATGATCCAGCAACCCCCTTCCTGGGCATATATCCAGACAAAACTCTAATTCAAAAAGAGGCACACACCATAGCAGTACTGTTCACAATAGCCAAGTCATGGAAATAATCTAAATGTTCCCTGACAGATGAGTGGATAAAGATGTGGTACAAAGACACAATGGAATACTACTCAGCCATTAAAAAGGAACAAAATAATGCTGTTTGAAGAAACTTGGATACAACTAGAGGTTATCATACTAAGTGAAGTTAAGTCAGGAAAAAAAAGACAAATATCATATGATCACTTATAAGTCAGTGAAGGACAGGGGAGCCTGATGTGCTGCAGTCCATTGGGCCACAAAGAGTAGGACACGACACGGTGACTGAATAACAATAATCACTTTTAAGTGGAGTCTAAAATATGATGCAAATAAACTTATCTATGAAACAGAAAGAGACTTACAGATACAGGAAATAGACTTGTGGTTGCCAAGGGGAAGGGGGTTGAGGGAAGGATGAGTGAGAGGCTGGTGTTAGCAAATGTAAACTGTCATATATAGAAAGGATAAACAACAAGGTCCTACTCTATAGCACAGGGAACAATATTCAATATCCTATGAAAAATCATAATGGAAAAGAATATTTTAAAAAGAATGCACATATATGTGTAACTGAATCACTTTGCTGTACAGCAGAAATTAACACAAGTATTAAAAAAAAAAAAAGAATGCCACGGGGGATAAAAAGAGTGATTAGTCTACTTACAAAGTCATTTTGAGAGAAAAGTGAAACCTGAATCTGATCAAGTCTCTAGATCCAACTATTAATTTATTAATTTACAGGAAACAAAGAATGGACGATTCTGTTATATAGCATCCAGGGATCCAATCACCAAAATCTACTGGACAAAGTTTTTCAGCAGACTGCAAGAGTAATAAAAGACAAAAGGATATGGAATGAGGAGGGAGGTGGGGGGGATCTAAGGAAAAAAAGAGACTTGAGACAAAGTAACCAACTGGAATATATGGCAATGATTTGAATTCTAATTCAAACAAACTATAAAAAATGCACATATGCAGTTAATTAATTAGAAATTTAAATACTGACTAGATGATGTATATTAAAGAATTATTGCTAATTTAGGTGAATTGTCCTGTGGCTACTTTTTCAATGGAGTCCTTATCTATTAGAACTACATGTTGAAATGTTTACAGATGAAACAGTATATTAAATTTCCTTCAAAATAATACAGGAGAGGGGTGTGTTTGAAACTAGATTAGGCCATTAGTTGATAATTGCTGAAGTTGACGAAGGGCACATGGGGATTTATTATGCTATTCTCTCTAAAGCACGTTTTAAATTTTCCATATTAAAGTATTTTTAAAAAGAATATTTTAAAACCATCTGTTTCTACTTTAAATATGTCTATTTTTCAGAAAGGGAAAATGGTCTCTCCCCTTTTCCTATATTCCCTCATTGCTCTAAATGATCTATTCACATTTGCCATGCTCAGAAATGTACTCCGGATCAAAACAGAAGAAAGCATACTTAGAGTTCACTTGCCATTAGTTAGGTGCTAAATAAATTTAAAATATTCCAGTTTCAAGTGCATGGATTCACTTGTGAAGAGAGAAACTGGGAGGGCCCCTGTCGTGTGTTAGATTCCAATAGCTCTCTGTGGCTCTTATACAACAGAGCAGATGGAGGAAACGACCCTCAAAAAGCTGAGACCCAGGACTGGGCAGGGCTGCGCTACCACCTCCACCACCTGTGGGGAGAAAGACTACAAGCCTCATTCATCTTTTACCATTAGCCCCTGGCACTGTGCTGGCACTTGGGCATACTGCACATATTTGGAAGGCAGGGAAGGAGGGGGTTGATTTAGCAGGTTTAGTTTTGTTTTTAGTATTTTATTTTGGAGGGGTGGGTTTTTTTTGTGTGTGTGGCTGCACTGGGTTTTCATTCTTGTGCGTGGGCTTTCTCTAGTTGTGGAGAATAGGGTCTACTCTAGTTATGATGTGTGGACTTCTCATTGCAATGGCTTCTCTTGTGGAGCATGTGCTCTAGGGCCTGTGGCTTCAGCATTTGTGGCTCATGAGTTTAGTTGCCTTGAGGTATGTGAGATTTTCCCAGACCATGGATCGAACCTGTGTTCCCTGCATTGGTAGGTGCATTTGTAACCAGTGGACCACCAGGGAAGCCCTGAGCAGATTTAGTCTTTAAGTGAACATGAATAACATGTTTTATGGCGTGTCAGCAATATCCTCCATTCCTCCACAGATGTCTTTGTTTTACAACCATCACGCCCGTAAAGTGACCTCACCACCACAGATGTAGAGTTTCCTGTCTTAGCAGAGACTTTTCAGGAAGGTGCTGTAGCTAAAGCTGTCAGCTGCTGCTTTGTAAGACAAATCCTATATTTAAATAGCTACTCTTCACAAGTCCACTCCAGTGCACCTTATTTTTAACCTTTATCACAGTTCTCAAGGTAAGATGTGGAAAGTCTCGCCCACAGCTGTTGAGTCCCCCCTAAGCTCACCCCACCCCTCCTGACCTTGGGCTAGAGAGTTGCTATACAGCAGGTATGCTGTACAGTAGAGACGTAATATTATTGCATGATATACTTAAAAACTTGCTAAAAGGGTAGATTTCCTGTTGAGTGTTCTTATCACCGGAGAAGGCAATCTTATCACAAACAATAAATACATAAATAAAGGTGGGAGGAAACTCTGGGGAGGAGACGGATATGTTATGGCATATATTGTAGTGAGGGTCTCACAGTTATCTCCAAACTCATTAAGTTGTATACATTAAACACAGTTGACCCTTGAAGAATACAGTTGTGAAGCACCCAGATGCAGTTGTACGCAGAATTTTTTTTTTCAATAATCCATACTACAGTACTACACAATCAGTTGTTGGTTGAATCCGCCAGTGTAGAACCACAGATAAGGGGGAAACAAGGATACAGGGGAACCACTGATGAGGAGGGCCAGCTCAATGTTGGATTTTCAGCACCCACGGGGGTCAGTGTCCCAAGCCTTGAGTTGTTCAAGAGACAACTATATGTATAATTTTTTGTTTAACGATCCTACCTCAGTAAAGAAGCATTGCTGAGCTTGCTATTCAAAGGAACATGGGGTCAAAGAACACAAGTTTACAGGGAACCCAATATTCAGGCAGCATTGAGAAAGAACAGCCTGCTGTTTAGAATGGTGTTTATTTACCCAGCGAAAGATCTATCTATCAGACACAAAGATAATTCCATATCCCGTACGTTTTAAGACTTTATACTTTTGTTATCTTTCTGTAATGATGTTGTTTTTAAATGTCATGTACTCAGTGAGTGATATAAACACATTGTAAATTTCAGTTTTCTAATAAAAATTTTATTTAAAAAAAGATATTTCATACTAAGGGTATAGAATTCACAACTGCTTCCTTGGCACACTCTGCTGGTTACCAAACTTTCTTCATATTTTTCTGTTTAATATAAGTGATTTATTAAAAAGTCTTCCACGTTCTGTGTTGAGAGCAGATGTTATGAAACTTGGCATACTTGAGAAAACAAACATTTGATAGCCATCTGGCTTAGAGGAGACAATGCCAGAGTGAAACCAGGCAGGACCCTATGGTCCTTCCCCACCCCCCGTCCTCTGCCTGCCTTTTGTCTGTGGAAAAACTTTAGCCAAAGAATAAGTTTAATCAGAGAAGTGAGAAAATGCAGAAACAAAGGAAAACAGTTCAATAAGACTAAACAATGATAATTAGTCAGTGATCGCCGAAGAATTGATGCTTTTGAACTGTGGTGCTGGAGAAGACTCTTGAGAGTCCCTTGGACTGCAAGGAGATCCAACCAGTCCATTCTGGAGGAGATCAATCCTGGGTGTTCATTGGAAGGACTGATGCTGAAGCTGAGCTCCAATACTTTGGCCACCTCATGTGACGAGTTGACTCACTGGAAAAGAGTCTCATGCTAGGAGGGATTGGGGGTGGGAGGAAACGGGGACGACAGAGAATGAGCTGGCTGGATGGCATCACCGACTCGATGGACATGAGTTTGAGTGAACTCCGGGAGTTGGTGATGGACAGGGAGGCCTGGCGTGCTGTGATTCATGGGGTTGCAAAGATTCGGACATGACTGAGCGACTGAACTGAACTGAAGCATAGTCAAGGACCTTTAGTTCCTTCTCAAGGGCTATAGATAATATTCTGAGCCATATCCTGTGAGCTGTCTTATAGATACTGAAACCTCCACCAAGTGTGTGACCAGTCAATGGGCACATGACATAAACTGCCACAATCCTGAGAACTGGCTTCAAGGAAATGGGCACAAACAGACCCTAGAACTGAAGAGTTACTGTACCTAAAACAATCAAGAAGATGCTGATCAGACCACCACAGGACCAATTTCAAGATGACTTGAGCTGACTGTGCTGGTTCTGCATGGTAGCCTCCCCCCTTCGTCTATAAAAGCTCTTGACCACTGACTATCAGTGATAGGGAGTCAGTCTTTGGACAGAAATCCCCCCTCAACCTCTTGGCATCCAAAATAAAGCAAACTTTTGCTTTCCATCAGCCGTGCCTTTTATTGGCTTTTGAGTGGCGAGCAACCAAACCCTACTTTTGGTTACAAGAGGAGATACTTTTAGGGGCAGCAATTGTTAGAAATCCAACAGAAGAGAAACCTCACCCTGTCCTCTGGGCTTTGCACCCTGCTGGGGCCTCCGACCAGCACAGAGAAACACTACCCTTCATTGGCCCTCAGCTGCAAGTGCCAATTCATCATCTTTAGAGAACAAAACTCAGTTGAGCTTTCTCCCCAGGAAGAAGGTTGGCTGCTAAAAAGATTCTTTTTGCCAATACTTGCTTTCTGAATAAAGAATTTCACAGTTGGCAGATTGCTTTCAAGTGTATTACCCTACATGCTGTCCTCGACAGGAATCCGTGGTCTCAGGATGTATGGCATAAAAGGAGCATTCAGGACCATAACCTATTTTGATGTTAGAAAAAGTGTGGAGTTTTGATCCTGGCCAAGCACTTACTTGCAGGTGACCTAAGGACACCACCTAACCTTTGAGAACCTCTGACCCTCATGGTAGAACGGGCTATATGAGAAATAAGTAAGGTAATGCCCCCACTGAGCCCAAAATAGCTAGGTCTTTATTAGAAAATTGCAGTTAGAACCAGAGTTATATAGACAGAGTTGTGTCTCCCCAAATTCATATTTTGAAGCCCTAACCCTCAGTGTGACTGTATTTGGAAATAAGGCCTCTAATGAGGTAATTCAGGTTAAAGGTTAGGGACTAATCTTATAGGACTGGTGTCCTACACGAAGAGGAAGAGACACAAGAGACTCTCTCTGCACACAGAGGAAAGGCCATGTAAGGATACAGTGAGAAGGTGGCCACCTGCAAACCAGGAGGAGAGGCTCAACAGAAACTAAGTCTGCTGACATCTTTTTCTCAGACTTTCAGCTTCCAGAACTCTGAGACAGTAATTTCTATTGTTCACACTTCCCAGTTTGCAGTGTTCAGCTATGGTAGTCTTAGAAAACTAATACACAAAAATTTTTGATGACTTTACCTTTCCTTATATTTTCTTGCCTTATGTCTAATTATGATATTACGTGTGCACGGTAATTGTTATTATTATGATCTAGTTGCTATTGGGGGGGCTTCTCTGGTGGCTCAGATGGTAAAGAATCTGCCTGCAGTGCAGGAGACCTGAGTTGGATCCGTGGGTTGGGAAGATCCCCTGGAAAAGCGAATGGCTACACACTCCAGTCTTCTTGCCTGGAGAATCCCACGGACAGAGGTGCCTGGTGGGCTACAGTCCAAGGGATGGCAAAGAATCAGGCACAACTGACACTTCTTTTCTTTCAGTTGCTTTTTAGTCCCTGTTAAGCCTCATAAATTACCTTGTGGCATGTTCTCTTCTTTTTGTACAAAAGATCACTTCGGAGACCTGGTAGAAAAATCAGTGAGTAAGCAAACATGGGTGTGCTGCAACAAAATAGGATATTTTGATGTAGCCAATTTGATCACTAACTTTTCACCTTTTTTATCACCAAATGCTGAGTAAGTAGACAATGCCACTGAGACTCAACATGGGAATGGGGTGAAAGATGGGGTGCAAGCAGAGATTGGGTGAGAGACCATGGATGCAATGGGAGGGATAGGGAGGACTCTTCATACTACTTCAGTTCAGTTCAGTTCAGTTCAGTCGCTCAGTCGTGTCTGACTCTCTGCGACCCCATGAACCACAGCACGCCAGACGTCCCTGTCCATCACCAACTCCCGGAGTTCACTCAAACTCATGTCCATCGAGTCGGTGATGCCATCCAGCCATCTCATTCTCTGTCGTCCCCGTCTCCTCCCACCCCCAATCCTTCCTAGCATCAGACTCTTTTTCCAGTGAGTCAACTCATCGCATGAGACTACTTAGTAGTTTTCAAAAGTTATAATTTAATGTTTGGGAGATTTTAGGGCCATGAAACGGAGTAGGTGTTAAAATGTGCCACAGGGACCAAATGAAGGATGACAGCAAAGACTCAGCTCTGCAGAGGCTGGCACCCATAAAGCCATCTGAGTAACTGATACACAGTGTCCGCAGAAAATGGCAAACATAGGCATAGATCACATGGTTTTTTATTATTATTTCTAACCTGGCAGACAAAAGAAGGAAATACAGGGAAATTCTGGTGATAGGTGTGCTCTTTTCTGGGAGAGCATCCAGTACTCCTATGGGAGATGGGGAAACACTAAATAAACAGAACCCTCGTCAAGTAGCCTCGGGTTCATCCCTAGGGTGAAGACTGGAATGCTGGACATGAATAATACTGAGGTTCCACCTGTAGGCTGGACCACCAAAGCAGGATGAGGGGTGGGGAGTGTGCTCAGTCACTTAGTCATATCTGATCCTTTGAGACCGCATGGACTGTGGCCCGCCAGGCTCCTCTGTCCATGGAATTTTCCAGGGTTGTGGGAAGACACAGCAAATGAAGTCTGTGGGGACTGCTAAGACTCCAAGCTTCATGGGTACTCATGGTCATCTCTGGCACTCTGATACCACAGGATAGGAAGCAACGCTGAATCTTTTGGGTAATGACATCAAATGCCCCTATTCTGACAGATCCAGAAGTGACAAGAGGACAGAGCCATGCCTACTAGAGATACTAATCAAAAGATATAACCCAGGAAAGTGGAAATGGCCAAGGCAGAGCAGACACAAAAGTTCTGGAACTCACTAAATAACTGAGCTATTTATTAATATATGCTGTGGACTGAATTGTATCCCCTCAAAATTCTTGTGTTGAAGCCCTCACCCCCACTGTGGCTTTATTTGGAGTAAATAAGTAATTAAGGTTAAATGAGATCATACGGATGGAGCCTTGTTCCAACAGGATTAGTGTTCTTATTAGCGGAGACACCAGAGAACTCACTCTCTCTCTGCAGCACATGAGGACACAGGAAGAAGGTGGATATCTGCAAGGTCGGAGGAGGGCCCTCACCAGGACTGGAATCCACCAGCACCTTGATTTTGTGCTTGGCAGCTGGTAGGTGATCTCTGGGCCCCAGGAAGGGCCCCTACTGACAAGAGTGTCTTTGTTTTCCTGGAGGACAGTCTAATGATGTGATTTATGATAGGGGCTTTAAGCCATGCTGTACCTTTGACCTCTGGAGGAATTAGAGACTAAAAGCATTAGTTCGAGCCCCCAGAGTGGATGAAAACAGAGTCAGCCCTGTGGACAATAAGTGATCAACCTCCACTGAAAACTCCGGACGTCAAAAGTTCAGGTGAGCTTTCCCGATTGGCAGTATTCTGTGAGTGTTTTCACATATCGTGACCAGGAAGCAACGCCATCCATGACTCAGTGGGGGAAGGAAAATCAGAAGCCTCATGCTTGGACCCCTCCCAGACTATGCCCTTACTTGTTCCTTCCTTCTGCTGATTTTAGTGTTTTTCTTTTTTCCTTTTACTACAATAAAATTTTAATTATAATGCTTTCCTGAGTTCTGCAGTCATTCTAGTGAGTTACCAAACCTGAGGATGGTCATGGCTCTTTAGGCTTTTTCAAGGATTTTAACTTTGTCTTTTATTCTGTAGTAAATAGTTATTTACTTACCAATTTAACTTGTGGTAGTTTTAAACTATTGTGTAATCAGCTTTATCAATCTTTCCCATTAAAGTTTTTGTTTACTTAAAAAGTCTTTTTCACTAGAAAATGAAATAGGTATTCATCTTTATTTTCTTCCTCTCTTTTCTGGCTCTGCCACCAGCTGCCTCAGCTTCCTTGGTTCTCCCTGCATCACACTGAAGCTCATGCCAGTGGGGACACCAAGAACCCCAACTCATGCTCCAATATCTTTATTTTCTAGTTTTTTACAGTATCATTTCTCTTTATTAACTAATTTCATTTGCGATTTATTTTGCTATATGCTACTAAGTAAAAATCTGTCGTTACTTTTTTTCCACACAATTTTGCAACTGACTCAACAACAGCTTTTGAATAATCATATTTTTCTACCTTGTTACCACATGCAAAATTCCCACATATATTAGGGTTTGCATGTGGTCAATATATTCTGTTGGATCTATATGGCTATCTTTTCTTGCACCATCCTGCTTTTAGATTTCTTGGCTTCATAACATGTATTAATATCCCACTACAGGCATCTTTCCTATTTAATGTTCATATTTAAAATCTTCTTGGCTTACATTCCTATTTATTCTTCCACAACAAAATTTTCTGTGTCCCAAGAAAATGTTTTACTCAGAACATAAAAGAAAAATTAAAATCAGTTTGTCAATTCTCATCAACCTCTCAAAATAAAATACTAATATATTTTTTCACTGGAATTGCATTAAACTTAAAAGTTTGGGGAAAATTGATATATGTATTTATAAGGCTAAGTCTTTCCAGGCAGAAATATGATATGTCCCACAGTAAAAATAAATACATTAAAAAAATGTTGATGTTCTTCATACAGGTCCAGCAAGTTTCTTGTTAACTTCAGGGAAATAAGAAATTTTATGGCTCTTAATGCACATCTCTACATAATCTCCACAAAATTTTCATAAAATATAAGACTGAAAATGCCCTCTTGCCAGTCTGAGCAGGTAAAAAAAGTATTCACTATAGATTTTTTTTTCTTTTTTTTTCTCACTATAGATTTAATGTGCACTTCTTTGACTTTTCATGAGGTTGAATGATTCTGAACATATTTATTGATTAGTTGTATTTCTTTCTTTGTGAACTTTTGCCTATTTTATTTTCTATTTTTTATATTAAGAATAATATACTTTGATTCCCCAGGTGGAAGTATTTTTCCCAGTACATCATTTGCCTCTTAATTTTGTTTATTATGTTTTTGGATATATAGAATTTTAAAATTTTCTATGTACATCTATTCTTTACAATTTCTTCATTTATACTTAGGAAGTCCTCCAATTCAAAGATCATATAACATTTATGTTTGTTTTCTTATAGCCATGTATATATTCTTCTGTTTAAATTTTAATTCCCAAATCTACATTGATTTTTATGTTTTTGATATAAATGGGCTTCCCTGGCGGCTCAGACAGTAAAGAATCTGCTTGCAATGCAGGAGACCCGGGTTCAATTTCTAGGTGGGGAAGATCCCCTGGCAAAGGGAATGACTACCCACTCTGTTATTCTTGCCAGGAAAATCCCAAAGACAGAAGCGCCAGGAGGGCTATAGTCCACTCGGTCTCAAAGAGTCAGGTATGACTGAGCAACTAACGCACACATAGTAAAAATGAAATACAGCCTGGGTTTCAATTTGAGTTTTAGGAATTAGTGTATTTAAGTCTGTATATTGAACCATGGTCATTCTCTTTTCGGAAGTTATTCTGTGTCAAAGCGATTTGGTTTATTTAGTAATTTTTAAGTACAGAATTTCTTGGCACACATTTCAGTGGAGTAATAAAATGTTCTCATTATGAAAGGAATTTAAGCAATTACAGCTGAAGCCTTCTCTAGTGTATCTAACAAGGTACTTTAGCTTAAAGAATGTTGTATATCATTCAACTACTAGTTGCCATAGCATTGGGACTTTCCTGAGTCCTCTGAAAGTTGTGAAGAGCTAAAGAGGTTGTTTCACCAGCACCTTCTGTAAAAATGTGTCGCTACAATTCACTTGGAAGGCTCAATCTCCCAAGGGTACAGAGAATTAATTTACAATCACAAGTTTGGCATTCTTACAAGCTACTCAACCAAAGGAAAACAAAACCCTCTGAGAAATCAAATGTGTTTGGCAGATCTGGTTCAAGATTTCCAGCTATGTACTATCAACACAGCAAACCTAAGAAGCAGGAGAAACCTCTCTCGAAATCAAATACGGTACAGTACTAGAAACGTTATATTGAATGTCTGAAAGCCAGGAGTCTTTGCCCCAACACCAGTGATTTGACCTTCATAAATCATTTTAATGAGTTTCAATTTCCTCTCTTTTAAAATGGGTGACCGCATAGGACTACTGCAAAAACTAAATGAGAAAATTTATATGGATGTATTGCGTAAACTGTAATGCACAGGTCAAAACATTCAGTTCAGTTCAGTCGCTCAGTCGTGTCCGACTCTCCGCGACCCCATGAATCACAGCACACCAGGCCTCCCTGTCCATCACCAACTCCCGGAGTACACTCAAACTCATGTCCACAGAGTCGGTGATGCCATCCAGCCATCTCATTCTCCGTCGTCCCCTTCTCCTCCCGCCCCTAACCTTTCCCAGCATCAGAGTCTTTTCCAGTGAGTCAACTCGTCGCATGAGGTGGCCAAAGTATTGCAGCTTCAGCTTTAGCATCAGTCCCTCCAATGAACATCCAGGATTGATCTCCTCTAGAATGGACTGGTTGGATCTCCTTGCAGTATAAGGGACTCTCAAGAGTCTTCTCCAACACCACAGTTCAAAAGCATCGATTCTTCGGCGATCAGCTTTCTTCACAGTCCAGCTCTCACATCCATACATGACCACGGGAAAAACCATTGCCTTGACTAGACGGACCTTGGTTGGCAAAGTAATGTCTCTGCTTTTTAATATACTATCAAGGTTGGTCATAACTTTCCTTCCAAGGAGCAAGCGTCTTTTAATTTCATGGCTGCAATCAGCATCTGCAGTGATTTTGGAGCCCAAAAATATAAAGTCTGACACTGTTTCCACTGTTTTTCCATCTATTTCCCATGAAGTGATGGGACCAGTTGCCATGATCTTTGTTTTCTGAATGTTGAGCTTCAAGCCAACCTTTTCACTCTCCTCTTTCACTTTCATCAAGAGGCTTTTAAGTTCCTCTTCACTTTCTGCCATAAGGGTAGTGTCATCTGCATATCTGAGGTTATTGATATTTCTCCCAGCAATCTTGATTCCAGCTTGTGCTTCTTCCAGCCCAGCGTTCCTCATGATGTACTCTGCATATAAGTTAAATAAGCAAGGTGACAATATACAACCTTGACGTACACCTTTTCCTATTTGGAACCAGTCTATTGTTCCATGTCCAGTTCTAACTGTTGCTTCCTGACCTGCATACAGGTTTCTCAAGAGGCAGGTCAGGTGGTCTGGGATTCCCATCTCTTTCAGAATGTTCCACAGTTTATTGTGATCCACACAGTCAAAGGCTTTGGCATAGTCAATGAAGCAGAAATAGATGTTTTTCTGGAACTCTCTTGCTTTCTCCATGATCCAGCAGATGTTGAAACATTTAGTAGCTATTAATTAGCCTGTAATTGAACTTATTCTACTTTTCTAACTCAAGAGGAGAAGGTAACACCTGCCGTCCCTGGCCTGTTCAGCCTGTCCTGGGGAAACACTATATGGACGCCCACTGCCTCCCCTCGAGTCATGCCCCACCTCTGAACCATGTATGCTTCCTGCCCGCAGCACTTCCCAGGGCAGATGTGTGCATTAGCTTAAGCCTGGGGCCTTCAAGAAAGTAAGCACTGTGTCTAGGAAGGAAAAAAGGAATAACATTTATTGAGCACCTACCATCTGTGGAGCACTGAAAGATATGCTAGCAAAATAGAGACACATGAGGTCAGTCCTGGCACTTTTTGCTTTAATTTTTACTGTATCAGACTCATGAGGTCCATAATGATTCAACATATATCATAGGCCAGAGGGTGTTTGCAAGTATGAATTACATTCTCAGCCTTGGGCAGTGATAGGACTGGAAAAGTGAGATAAATTTATATATAAGTTGGGTGGAGTCAATGGGATACTTGTAAAATGATTTAAAAGTTTAGCTAGCTCGGGACTTCCGTAGTGGTCCAGTGGCTAGGACTCTGTACTCTCAGTGCAGGGGACCTGGGTTCAATTCCTGGTCATGGAACTACATCCCACATGGGGCAACTAAGAACTGGTGCAGCCAAATAAGTAAAAAAGTTCGGCTGGCTCAAAGATGTGTTTGTGCATCTATAAGAATTAGGTTCAAAATTCTTGACATGAACCCAGGACCAAGTCTGGGCTCTTCTTTCAAGAAAACTGCCTAAGTCTGAATAAAGTCAAAATATAATGGGAGGGGACTTCCCTGGTAGTCCAGTGGTTAAAAATATGCCTGCTAATGCAGGGGACATGAGTTCAGTCCCTGGGCTGGGAACTAAGTCCCCACATGCCACAGAGCAACTAAGACCACGCACCACAACTTCTGAGCCCACAGTGCAACTACTGAAACCCACATGCCCTAGAATTTGTGCTCCTCAACAAGAAAAGCCGTCACAAGGAGAAGCAGGCACACTGCAACTAGAGAGTAGCCCCCGCTTGCTGCAACTAAAGAAAGCCCAGGCACGCACAGCAATGGAGAGCCTATTCATTGAATAAATAAGTTTTTTAAAAAACACAATGGAAAGGCATTGAGAAGGGAGGGACATGATCAGATCCGTGCTTTAAAAAGAATACTCTGGTTACAATTAGGTGTCACCTCACAATGATCAGAAAGGCAATCATGAAAAAATCTATAAATAACATGCTGGAAAGGGTGTGGAAAAAAGAGAATCCTCCTACATTGTTGGTGGGCATGTAAATTGATACAGTCACTACGGAGAACTATATGGATATTCCTTAAAAAACTAAAAATAGAGTTACCATATGATCCAGCAACCCCACTCCTGGGCACACATCTGGAGAAAATCGTAATTCGAAAAAGATACTCCAATGTTTGTAGCAGCACCATTTACAACAGCCAAGACGTGGAAGCAACCTAATGTCCAATGATAGATGAACAGATAAAGATGTGGTATATATACACAAGGGAATATTAGTCATAAATCGAATGAAATAATGCCATTTGCAGCACCATGGACAGACCTAGAGATTACCATATTAAGTGAAGTAAGTCAAAGTCACCTATCATATGATCTCACTTATATGTGACATCTAAAAATAATTTTACAAATGAACTTATTTATTTAAAAAACCAGACTCACAAACATAGAGAACAAACGTGGTTAACAAAGGGGAAAGTTGGGGGGAGGGTGTAAGGACAAATTTAAAGTTTGGATTTGACAGATACACACTACTATATATAAAACAGATAAACAATAAGGATCTACTGTATGGCACAGAATCTTATAATAACCTATAATGGAAAAGAATATGAAAAAGAATTTATTATATATATTTATATATTGTATATATGTCATATACATGAAACTAACACAACATTGTAAATCAACTATACTTCAATTGAAAAGAAAAAAAGAACTTTGGTTCCTGTATGGACAACGGAGGGGAATGCTACAAGAACAGAGCAGGTATGCATACCACCTGCATGGTGGTGTGCAGCTGCTGGTTTACTCTGGCTCAAGAAAACTGACTGTGTCCACAATTTTCCCAAAGCCACATGTAGTGGCATCAGGTTGGTAAGCTGAACAAAGCCATGGTGTGAATGTTTACACCAAATAAACCTGCAAATACTACAAATCAGGACTTCCCTACCTGTCTGCTCTCCAGAGCCAGTTTACCAGGACTGGAGGGGCTAGAAAGCTTCTACAGGGGATCAGGCAAGAGAAGCAGTGTGATCCAGAGTGGTGACAGTGGAGGTGAAGGGAAGTGGATGGATTTGGAAAGCTATTTGCAGATGGAATCAGCAGGAGGTGCTGACAGGTGAAGGTGGTCAAGGTGAGGCGAGAGGGTGTTGTAGGGAGAAGTCAATTCTGACTCCATGCTAGAGCTATTTCTTTGATTTGCTTTTTATTGCTTTTGCTATTACAATACTATATAATAGCCTGCCTCAGAGAACCCTGCCCCTCTGCCTGACTGTTAAACTAAAGTGCCTTTGTTTAACTCACAGGGAGATAATCTGACCCTGCACACCTGTTAAAAAGAAGAGATTAACACACCCCTTCCAAAGGCTGGCCCTTCCGAGAGATGTTCAGCAAGACTGAACACCCCTTTTCACTTTACTTCCTCACTGCCTCTCCCTCTCTATTCTGCCTTCTGACTTCACTTCCTTATTGCTTTTCTCCCTCTGGCTCTATGAAAGAACCTGGCATCCAGGACCCACAAGATGGTTAATTTGAGACATTAGTCTACCATCTTCTCCATGAGCAGGCTTTCCGAATAAAGTCGTATTCCTTGCTTCAACACTTCGTATCTTGGATTCATTGACCTCTCATGCAGCAAACAGAGTGAGTTTGAAATCATTAACAAGAGAAGACTATCTCCCAGGTTTTAATGAGTATGAAACTGTGAGCATCAAAGGCAATGTTCTGAGTTTGGCTTTGAGACAGATAATGTCTTGGACTCAGACAATGAGGTGATTTAGAACTACACACTCTACAGTTTTCAGTCACTTGTGACCTGACCCTAGTCCACCCTCCCAACTCACTTGGGGCATTCTCTTTCTGCCTCTCCGCCCTAGCCTCCAGTCCTGCCAGCCACCTTTCAGTTCTTCATTTACAAAATTTACTTAGCCTCTGGGCCTTCCCTCAGCCTACAATGTTCTTATCACAGCTCTCTGCATGGCTGGCGTGTTTCTCCCTCAGGTCCCTGCTAACAGAGGACACCTTCTCCCTCCAACCATATCCTCTCTGTTAGTTTCCTTCTTGGCACTTATCACAATTTATAATCATATACTTGTTGTCTACTTGCCTGTGTTCTGTTTCCCTCACTGGACTGTAAGTCTTCTTTAAAAATTGATTCAAACAAGAAACACAGCCTGCCTGCTGCCTATAAACAACAGACCAAGACTGTACCGCCTCTGCAGCGTACACCTTTTAAGCGTCCGCAAAAAGCTGAATTTAGGAAAACAGTTGAGTGTTTGCAAGTAACTCATTCACAGGATAGGATGTGACAGGCAAGGGCAAGTCCAGGCTTAAGGCCAGTCACTTTCCCAAGTCTAGATCTGTCTAAAGAACCAGAAAGTTCTTACAGTGAAGGTGACAGCTGAAAAAAAAAAAAAAACCTAAAGGATGGGTGTAGTACGTTTCTGTATTAGTTCCAAGTGTAAGAGGGAAGAAGAGAATCTGACTCCAACTTAACATATGTTTCTTTCACTTTAAGCTTTGTTCCCTGTTGCTTCTGTTACCATAATCACTGAAAGGATGCTATCTATAGCTTAGTTGTTGTTCAGTTGCTCAGTCATGTCGACTCTTTGTCAAAGACTCATGTCAGTCTTTGTCTTTGACCCCATGGCCTGCAGCACACCAGGCTTCCCTTCCTTCACCATCTCCCAGAGCTTGCTCAAACTCATGTCCATTGAGTTGGTGATGCCATCCAACCATCTCGTCCTCTGTCATCCCCTTCCCCTCCTGCCTTCAATCTTTCCCAACATCAGGGCCTTTTCTAATGACTCACGTCTTCCCACCAGGTGGCCAAAGTATTGGAGCTTCAGCTTCAGCATCAGTCCTTCCAATGAATATTCAGGACTGATTTCCTTTAGGATGGACTGGTTTGATCTCCTTGCAGTCCAAGGGACTCTCAAGAGTCTTCTCCAACACCACAGTTCAAAAGCATAAATTCTTTGGCACTCAGCCTTCTTTATGGTCCAACTCTCACATCTATACAAGACTACAGGAAAAATCTGTACTTTTGACTAGATGGACATTTGTCAGTAAGGTAATGTCTCTGCTTTTTAATATTCTGTCTAGGTTTGTCATAGCTTTTCTTCCAAGGAGCAAGCATCTTTTAATTTCATGGCTGCAGTCACCATCTGCAGTGATTTTGAAGCCCAAGAAAATAAAGTCTGTCACTGTTTCCATTGTTTCCTCATCTATTTGCCATGCAGTGATGGGACCGGATACCATGATCTTCATTTTCTGAATCTTGAGTTTTAAGCCAGCTTTTTCACTCTCCTCTTTCACTTTCATCAAGAGGCTTTTACTTCCTCTTTGCTTTCTATCATAAGGGTGGTGTCATCTGCATATCTGAGGTTATTGATATTTCCATTGATACTGGGCAAATAGTTCAAACTCCACAGTCTGGCCCAAGATGGAGTCCTGCTTTCAAGAAGGAGCCTGTTCTGTTTCCTCCTTCACTCCCAGCAAGCTCCTTGCTGAGAGAAGAGATTAACACACCCCTTCCAAAGGCTAGCAATTTCCTTGGAGATGTTTTGCAAGACTGAAGACCCTTTCACTTTTCTTCCCCACTGTCTCTCCCTCTCTATTCTGCCTTATGACTTTAGTTGCTTCTTTCTCTCTGACTCTACAAAGGAGCCTGGCATCCAGACCCCAATAAAATGGTTATTTTGAGGTGCTAGACTGCCATCTTCTCAGTCAGATGACTCCCTGAATAAAGGCTCTTCCTTGCCTCAACCCCTCATCTCTCAGGTTTATTGGCCCATCACGTGGTAAGCTGAGTGAGCTTGGACTGGGTAACAAACCCAGCTATATATAAAACTTTTTAAGATTCTAGTGGGCAGGTACCAAGATCTACTCATTTAGTGGCCTCCCTCAAGGCAAGCCTTGCAAGTAAGTTCCCTTGCTTATTAAAAACATCACCTGCCCATCTGGCGTGGTCTGTCTCTTTCTTCAGTCTCTCCTTGCCCTTCATGTACAGGGACCAGTTTGCAAACCAATAGCATTTTTTATGAATTATTACATTAACCCAGTGAAGCAGGCAAAGCAGAGATCAGTATTCTCTGCATAGAGATGAGACAGTTGACAAGTATAAAACTGAATTAAAGTCCAGGTCATCTGCCTCCAAGTTCAAAACCTTCTGCATTCTCCAGTTTCATTCAGAATGTATTTTTGTGCACCTGTTGCAGTAAAAAAGAATTTTTAAAAAAGAATGAGTTTTTTTCTTTACCTTTCCTGAGAACAAAGAAGATAAAGGGAAAAGTAAGCAGGTATAAGCTTTCTTAGACCTGTAAGTATTTTGTTCCTCATCACCAACTTCTGATTATGAGCCCTTATCTTATATAAGCCCCTAGGTGTTCATTGGAAGGACTGATGTTGAAGCTGAAACTCCAACACTTTGGCCACCTGATGTGAAGAGCTGACTCATTTGAAAAGACCCTGATGCTGGGAAAGATTGAGGGCAGGAGGAGAAGGGGACGACAGAGGATGAGATGATTGGATGGCATCACCGATTCAATGGACATGAGTTTGAGTGAACTGCGGGAGTTGGTGATAGACAGGGAGGCCTGGCGTGCTGTGGTTCATGGGGTCACAAAGAGTCGGACACGACTGAGCAACTGAACTGAACTGAACTGAGACTCCTCAAGGTGGCAGGGTGGTGGGGGGCAGGCACAAGCCTACTGTGTTCCCCTCTCTGTCGGCTGAGAATTAAAGAATTTAAGAATTTCTATTTCCTTCAAACTCTGTCTCCACATTTTTCATTCAGCTTCACTGGGCATAGAAAGACAAGATTTTAGCAACATACCGACTATATGACAGATAAATGGGGGTACAGGGGAAATATAAAGCATAATCTTTGGTCTAACAGAGTTAAAAACTTGCAAAACAATTTGAGACTGCTCCCACCATCAATCATCAATGCCTGCTAAGCTGATGGACTGCAGGAACTTGAGAGACAGAGGAGCATGTGTAGGCTGACAGCCAGGAAAAGCTGTTGCAGAAGGTAACTTTGAGTTCTGCAGACCAGTCCTGACACCCTGTCAGTGAAGAGGAGAGGACTTGAGTTCACTGCGTCCCTGCTGAGCTCATCTCCTTGACTTTAACTGATGAAGACATTTCAGAATAAAGACCTTCTTTTCTAATCAGCAACGTGCTGTACATGCAAATATCTGAGATTGTTACAGCCAGCAGGACTCTTCTCACTCCAATTACTCCCTGTTCAGGCTTGCATCATCTTGTTTTTCTTTTTCCTGCTCTGCCATTTTCCACCTACAACATTCAATTCCTATTGACTCAGCACCAGACGATACTTTTCTTCTCTGGAATCCTCTACGGTCTCCATAGTGAGACTCTGCCATTACTAATCACAGATGCCTTCCTTTTGATAGATCACCAACTGCCTGCAGCACGTGCAAATGGTACCAGCGGCCTCCACCGACCCCATCTCCTCAAGAGGGGATGCCATGCCACCCCATGCGTCATTCTCAGACCCCCCAAGTGGCAGTCGGTGGCCATGATCCCATTATCTTTCACGGAAATTGAGAAGGAGCCTGAGAAGAAAAGAGGAAGAGAGGAGCTTCATATGTGATGAGAAGTTAAGGGCCACCGATTATGACTTTAGGAGAAAGTCAGTGACCCTGAGACACAGGCTAAGTCTGCCAGAAAAGCCGCTGAATGATTCTAGAGATTTGCTTGTGATCAAGAGGCAAGTATGCCCCCTGCCCCTACCCACCACCATCAAACACACAACCTGTAAATAATCAATCAAATGTACACTCCTCCAGGGTCGGAAACCCAGTTCTGTACCTTCTTAATTCCACCTGCTTGACAGTGCTGCTCTTCCATGCTAGAGGAGACAGTGTTGTCTGGCAGCAGAAGCTTCAATCAGAATCTAATTTTCATCCTTGTAGATACCTAGGTCTCATTCACTTTCTCATTCAAGTAAGAACCAAGCATTTCGTTCAAAGCCATTAATGAAACAATAAGCCAGTGAAGCCTCCTGTTGAAATCTCTTCTCATTTATATTTGTTTGCATTGTATGTTCTTCATACCGAGTTCTAAATAGACCAAAAACAGGGAGTTTTTTTAGATTTATTTTTAAATAAACATTGTTTTCAGGTATAATCTATAGATACTGTGAGATGAGGCTTTTAAATCTTTCTTAAAATAATACAATCTGTCAAGTTTAAAATCCCTCAAACCAAAATGCAGGCTATATTTATATAAGGTAATATAAATTACTAAAATCTTAAATTCTAAATAATTTTGCCACAAAGTGAAGATGTTCAAAAATGAAAATACTTTCATTGTAAAAAGTAAACAATAAAATGGAAAATAAGAATAAAAGCTTCCAAAAAAAGAATAAAAGCTTCCTCAGCAGATGAATGGATAAAGATGTTATATATATATATATGTATGTGCACATATACACATATATATATATGATATACACAATGGAAAATTACTCAGCCATAAGAAAAAAATGAGAAGTTAAAGTTTCTTTGAGCACTAACTATCCTGGTGATTCAGAGATAAAGAATCCACCTGCCAATGCAGGAGACACAGGTTTGATCCCTGGGTTGAGCAGATTCCCTGGAGAAAGAAATGGCAACTCACTCCAGTATTCTTGCCCAGGAAATCCCATGGACAAAGGAGTCTGGTAAGCTACAGTCCATGGGGTCACGAGAGTCGGACAAGACTTAAAGAGCTAAACAACAAAACAACAATAAATGCTGAATTTTCCTTCTCCATAAAAAAAAAAGAATGAAATTTTTCCATTTGCAACAACATGGATGAAACTCAGAGGGCCTTATGCTTTAAGAAGTAAGTCAAACAGAAAGACAAATATCATATGATAAAACTTACATGTGGAATCTAAAAAGTAAAACAAACTGCATGAATGTAAGAAAACAGAAACAGATTCACAGACACAGAGAACAAAACAGTGGTTATCTGTAGGGAGAGGGAAGACGGGAGAGGCAAGATAAGGGTAGAGGATTAATAGGTACAAAGTACTATGTATAAAATAAATAAGGTACAGTGGTACAAGACAGGGACTATAACCTATATTTTATAGTAAGTTTAAATGGACTATAATCTATAAAATGTTGAATCCTGAAACTAATGTTGTACACTTGAAACTAACATAATATTGTAAATCAACTATACTTCAATTTAAAAAAAAACACTAAAAGCTACTTCTTCTATTGTTGCTCCCCGCTGGAGTGCTGCTCAGAGTAGGGTAACACATCTCCTGTCTTTTTGTGTAAGTGAAACCAGAACAGTTTAACACCACTAGCAGCCTCCTCATCCTTTATCTCACCATCTACCTTTTCTCCTACCTGCCCTTTACATATTTTCCTCTCTGCACATTTTTTTTCTCATCTTTTCCCTTTTTTCTTCCATTTTCCTCTCCCCTCTCTCTCCCCTATTCTCTAACTCAGTTTTTCCCTGTCCTCCCTTGCACCTCCCATTCCTTGCCATTCAAAGGCTATAAAATGAAGTCCAAACACAACTTTTATTGTTTGTTTTGAGAACTGTTTGTTTTCATTTTTAAAGTGGGTGCTTTGAATATTTTCCATTTTAAACGCTAAAATAAACATTTACTTTTTCCATGGATGTGTGTTTGTGCTTACAGGTGTTCACAGTGTTCCCCATGAGGATCAGTGGACCTTGAAAGAGAAAAAGGATATATGCTCTAGAGTTACAATACATTGGGACAAGCCCTTTCAAATCTGCTTGAACTCAGGTATCTCTTCTGGATGCACAGAGAGCTGCAGATAAAGTCTGGAGGAAGGGGCTGACGAGTTCTTACCAGGTTCACACGAAGCATCCCCCAAAAGATGGCTGGAGTTTCCAACTGCTCTGGCAAACTGAGGAATGAGAAGTCATGTCATGCCAGTAATATTTAACTTGGTCAGGGGTAAAATCTGAGTTGTAGCACTTGCTGATTACTATGGTGTAAATGCTCCCATCATGACCAATTTCAAGCTACTACCATGGCATCCCTGAACACGGAGTTGAGAGTCAATACACAGTAAGCCCACTGTGCCCATACAGATATGCTAGATGTAAATAACCTCAAGGATAGATAATTCTAAATTTTGCTAAAATAATTAGAAAGTAATGGGTTTTTAGTATTTTTACCTTTGTTCACAGTATAACTTATTTAAGTTTAAGAATACATAATTTATTTTTTAATAATGGCTATATTGGACAACTAGCTTGCAAAATTTCTGAAAATGTAAAATTCTGTTCTCATAAACTGGTACAAGCTAGCTCCCACACACCTCCTTGAGGAAAGTCACCTCGTCTTATCCAGTTATATGGGAAAGGCTGGTCGCTCAGATCAAATAGGATTTTAAAAGCTGCAGTAATAACAGAATAGAAGAAGGTCTCTTCACAAATAATGAAGGAAACCTAGGACTCAAGTAAGTTACCAATGTTGTTGGCATTTGTGTAGAAAGACCACACTTCATCAACAGAAAAAAAAACATCTTCTTGGTGCCTGTGATGCACCATCACAGCCATTTGCCACCAGCTCTGCTGATGCTGCTAAGTCACGTCAGTCGTGTCTGACTCTGTGTGACCCCATAGACGGCAGCCCACCAGGCTCCTCCGTCCATGGGATTCTCCAGGCAAGAGTACTGCAGTGGGTTGCCATTGTCTTCTCCGATTGCCACCAGCTCAGCCTCCCTCAATCATCACTTTCATCAAGGTCTGCCACACTGTGCCTTTCCACCTCGTCTCCAATAACTTCTCCTTTGCCCAGACCGACTTAAGCATTTTTCTTCAAGCACATGTCTCCTTAGGTCCATTGATCTGTCCAGCCATACTTCCCTGCTGAGAAGCCCTTAGACTTCATATTTCAGGAACTAGCTTGGATGCCACCTCCAACTTTTCAACCTCAGGATCAGGGGGCTCCCAAAGCTCTGGTTAACTGCATGTACCTTAATCTGCACTCTGTGTGTATGTACTCACAACAAATTTAGAAAAGTCAGCAGTGGCCACAGGACTGGAAAAGGTCAGTTTTCATTTCAGCCTTAAAGAAAGGCAATGCCAAAGCATGTTCCAACTACTATACAATTGTGCTCATTTTACATGCTAGCAAGGCAATGTTCAAAATCCTTCAAGCGAGCCTTCAAAAGTACATGAACCAAGAAATTTCAGATGTACAAACTGGATTTAGAAAAGGCAGAGGAACCAGAGATCAAATTGCCAATATCCGTTGGGTCATAGAAGAAGAACAAAGGAATTCCAGAAAAACATCTATTTCTGCTTCATTGACTACATTAAAACCTTTAACCGTGTCGATCACAACAAACTGTGGAAAATTCTTAAAGAGAAGGGAATACTCAACCACATTACTTGTCTTCTGAGAAATTTCTAAGCAGGTCAAGAAGCACAGTAAGAACCAGATATGGAACAATGGATTGGTTCAAAATTTGGAAAGGAGTATGTCAAGGCTGTATATTGTCACCATGTGTGTATAACTTAAATGCAGAGTACATCATGTAAAATGCCAGGATGAAGCAAAGCTGAAATCAGCACTGCCGGGAGAAATATCAATAACCTCAGATATGCAGATGATATCACTTTAATGGCAGAGAGTGAAGAGGATCTTAAAAGCCTTTTGATGAGGGTGAAAGAGCAGAGTGAAAAAGCTGGCTTAAAACTCAACATTCAAAAAACTAAGATCATGGCATCAGGTCCCATCACTTCATGGCAAATAGATGGGGAAAAAGTGAAAACATTAACAAATTTTATTTTCTTGAGCTCCAAAATCACTGCAGACAGTGACTGTAGCCATGAAATTAAAAGACAGGAATATAGATAAATGAAATAGAATTGAGAGTCTGGAAATAATCCCTTATATTTATGGTCAGTGGGTTTTAACAAAGTTACAAAACAGTTCAACGGAGAAATTATGCTATTTTTGACAAATGATGCTGGAACATTTAGACATTTAGAAGCTAATAATATATGTATTATACATATATGTATATATTACATGTATATACATATTATGTAAGAAAAATAGACCTTGACCAATACTCCCTATCTTATACAAAATCAACTCACAGACTTAAATGAAAAATCTAAAACTAATAAATTTCTAGGGAGAAAAAGTAGCTTGCAGTCTCATCAGAACAAAAAAATTCTCTCTGTCCAGTGACAATGTTAACTAGATTTATTGTGGTGACTAGATTTAATGTTATATGTCAATAATACCTCAGCATAAAAAAAAAGAAAGAAAGCAACATGTATCTAGCTTGCTCTTCTGTATTTAAGGAACCTTCCCCAATACACAAAAACCCTACAATTACCTCATCTGTAGCAGAAACCTCACAAAAGAGAGGATGAACATCCTCCTTAAAACCTACCCCAAACATCCCCATTTTCATTTGACTCATAACAAAGGTTAAATTTCAGCATGTCCTGGTGGCCTGGAAGTGGTAGCACATTTCTGGGTGCAACTGGTGCTGAGTGCAGGTTCTCAGATTTTCCTCCTCTTCATAGTAAGTATGGACCAAAATAATCTATACATTAAGCCTTCACTAAACACCTGCTATAAAACAGTCTGAGGTGAGACTTTCCTAGTGGTCCGGGGATAAGACTCCAGGCTCCCAATGCAGGGGACCTGTGTTTGATCCCTGGTCAGGGAACTAGATCCCACATGCTGCAACTATGTCAAATAAAGACAAATAAGAATTAAAAAAAAAAAAAGACTGCAGTATGTGTAGCTCCCATCTCTGGCCTTGTTTATTTTCAGTAGTTATATAATCCTTTGACCCACAGTTTCTGGCTCCAACTAAGGACCCAAAGCAGAAGCACAAAAACAAACTCCAGCTTGGAAGGGAAGGTAGAAAGGTTTGTTCTCACAGAATCTGTCCCCATGACCACTGAAATAACCAGCTCAGGTTCTTAGTTTTTATTCATTGCAATCAGTAAATATCTATTAAGTAATCACAAGAGATTTATTGTGCAATTAAATTTGACCATGTGCTATGCAAATAAGAGAAGACACAAAGCCAGATTTGTGCACAGTCCATTCTTGATGAAGAGTAAGCATACACCTTTATGTTTTCACAGACTGTGTTTACAGAGCAATTCCAAACTCTTTTCATTGGGTGACATGCCTCTGTGTGACTAAATTTTCTAGGCTCCATATGGGCAAGTTAGCTAGGCAGAGAATCCCCTAAAACTCAAATTGCTTCTAGGGGAAATAGGGGTTATACTTACGCTGGAGTAGGATAAAGATAGACTTTGAAAGAGCAGGTGGTTAGAGGTTAGCGTCCATCATCATGGAACTGATCTCAGTAAGGTAAGGATCTCATTGCTTGTGCTACCCCAAGTCCCCAACTATCCCACCAGCACGTATTGTTGGTGACAAGGTAAAACCCGGGAGTAAAGCCCATCACTGCTATAAGAACTACTTAAACACTCCTGATTTGAGTTAGTTGTTTCTTTAAGAAAAAAAAAAAAATATATATATATATATATTTATCATATACTTGAATAATAATGTAAAGGGCAAAAGGGATGGGAAAGAAGAAATGTTTAGGGGAAAGAGAATGACAAAGGGATGAAAAAGTAGAGAAGGAATAAGCAAGGAGAACATTACCCTATAAGTTCACTGAGGCTATATACCAATACCTTGTACAGTACCTTGCACTTAGAGAGGGAAATGCTTATTCAATGAATGAATGAATGAACATTCATGAAAAATGGGAGAGAAACAAGATACATGAATATGTTAACTTACAAATAGGTTTAACTCTTTAAATATTATGCAAATGTGCCTTTATATAAAAATATAACACCAGTGATATTCCTTCTTTAACTCTTTAAATATTATGCAAATGTGCCTTTATATAAAAACATAACACCAGTGATATTCCTTCCAAGCTCCTCCAATCAGAAATATGTACTTCCTATTGTTTATCCTCTATTGGGTATGAATCAGCCATACCTCCCTTTATGACCAGGATGTTGATCCCAGAATGGAAAAGAGCAACAGATGCCTATTAGGTCTGAACCCACAATTTGGTTTCCAGTGGAACTATACTCTCAACTAACATGAGACGGAAATGAAGGCTGAATGCCTGTTTATAAGAACTGACTACATACCTAGTGCATATACAAAAAATAAATAAACCAAAGGTATAAGATGAAATTCTGGGCTTCCAATCCACAAAAATTTCACAAAAGGTTTTATTGTTAATTGCAAAATAAGCTTATTCGCCCATGGAGACCCTAGGGAAATAGTGTCACTGCCTGAATAATACATGTGAACACTTTGCATATATAACCTTAATTGTCTGGCTTCCTAAAAAATGAAGGAATTCAGTTCAGAGACATCTGAGCTCAATATCTAAGGACTGCATTCCTTCTCCTAGGAACACAGAGATCTTTTATTTCAACAACTAAATCCCAGCCATATGCTAAACATGACTCAGTGCCCAGAAAGCTCAGGAGAACAGATCTCAAAGAGAAACTGCCTCTGTGAAATGCCCCATTTCTCCCACCCAATATTTACATGCCACCTAAGTATCACCCATGTGGTCTGAAAGCCATCAAAGAGACAGTGCTGACAGGTCCAGAACTGAACAATAGTTACCACAGATACACTGAAGGAGAATTCTTCTATTCAAGAGCTTGAAAGTACCTCTCAAATTTAGTTTTCAAAATCATGGTTTTAAAACACACTGGCTGAGAATCTGGAACCTAGGATTTATTGAGGTTATTTGATCCATATTCACTCTACACAGCAAATAGTGATTCCTGGAAGAAGGGGCAAATCTGGGAACCTGGACTCAGCACCAGTTATATGCAGAGACCTGCCCACTTCCAGGCCACTAGAACATGCAGAAATGTAACCCTAGTTATGGGTCTAATGACAATAGGAGTGTTTGGGGTAGGTTTTTTAAAGCTTTTTAAAACGTCTGTATTGAATTTGTTGCTTCTTTTCTGATGTTTTGGTTTTTTGGCCATGAGGCATGTGGGATCTTATCACCCCAACTAGGGATCAAAGCTGCACCTCCTGCATTGAAAGAAGTCTCAACCACTGTACCACCACGGAAATCCCTTGGGTAGGTTTTAAGAAGGATGGGCATCTTCTCTTTTGTAAGGTAACTGCAGGATTTTCAAGGGAGAAAAAGACTCCTTAGATACAGAGGTGCAGGCAAGGGAGACTAAGAGTAACTCAAGATTCTCAAGTTTCAGGTTCAACCAAAACTCCTCATTTCAAGTTTTGGGACCTCATTCCTTCCTTATCAAGGACCTGCTTTCCCATGAAACACCTTGCAAGGCTGTGAACTAAACTGATGTAATTCTGCAATCTGCACAGTCAAATTTTGCAAATGTGATTTTCAATAATATCATGCCTGTGACTATAAGAAATAAAATAATATCATGCCTGTGACTATAAGAAATAAAATAATATCATGCCTGTGACTATAAGAAATAAAATCATGCCTGTGACTATAAGAAATAAAATCATGCCTGTGACTATAAGAAATAAAAGGTCCTTTCAGGGTTGTTGTGGAAACTCTCTGGTTCTCAGGCCAAGAAATGAAGTTGTTTAAGAGTTTAAGATCCTGAGATTTTCACTTTCTTTCTGTAAGCACTCCACTGTACTCAGTAATAGGCAATCTGCAACAAGGTCCTTGTAGTGATTGCTGCTTCTGTAACAGATGCAGCAGCCACTTGGGCCCTCAAAGCACATGTGTTTCATCGCCATCAACCACATGTGGCTATTTGATTGTGATGCCACCGAGTGTCATGTATAAGTAGCATCACATTTCCCCTTGGCAAGGGGCTCAGACCAACCCAACCACAGAAACAATCTTCAAAATAGTTTCTCTCCTCGGACTAATCCTAATACCAATTTCTATTTCAGTCAGGGTTCAGTTAATATGCAGAAACCGCAGCAATTCAACCAGGCAAAGCATAACATAATGAATTATTCACTTGGTGAAAAGGTGGTTAGCTACTCAAAGAGTATAACAGAATTTTATGAGGATAGAAATGGCAACCACAGGCTACAGCTATTATTCTCAGAGCTGAGGGAAGGATAAATAAGGAGGAAACTTCAAAATGTAGAGAAAAGCTGCTCCAGGCTAAGATTTGGATCTCTAAGGAGACAGCTCAGCTACTACAGAAACACATCACTCACCACTTGGATGAAGAGGAAACCTTCTAGAGGACACTCACTAGTTGGAGCCATGGGAGCAATTCACCTCCACAAGGAATACTGCCAAGGCCAGCTGTGGCCTGATTCATTCACTGTCACATGGAGAAAAAACATCAAGATGAGTCCTTCATTCTCCAGTTTGGAGAATCGCATCAGCACACCCTTCACCCCCAGTTGGTCAAACCCAACATCTGGCAGAGAAAAAACTGTAGCTTGCAAGAGTACAGTTCCAGGATCACACAGCATGATGAAGAAAGGTAGATGTGGAGCTAAAGGAAAATGAATGAACAACTGGAACACCTGAACATAAACACTAGGAGTAAAGACAGAAAGAGGTAAATAATTACAAGATATACTTAGAGGCAGAAGCACTTGTACTTGATTTTGAGTCCTTTTGGAAGTGAGTAAAAGGAGGGCTCAGGATGACATTCTCCTAAGAGAGAAGGGGGAAAACTGGGGATGTTCAGTCTTGTATCAAATGAGTTTTGTTTGGTGGGGGAGGTAGGGAATTAAGAATCACACTTTGGGCATATTCCATATATCTATGACAGAGGTGAAGGTGTCAAACGGCAGACAGCAATGCAAAGCTTGAGGCTGGCTGAAGATAAAAATGGGCATCAGCAGCAGGTAGATGCTATTTCACGTCACAGGACTAGATGACATCACTTACAGAGAAACTGTACTTAGATAAAAGGGCAACAAGTGTGCTCTGAGAAGCTCCAACACTTATTACAGAAATCAGAGAAGGGATGAGGCATGAGTAGAGGAGACAGATTAGCCAGTGAGAGAAGAGGAAAAAAATCAGGAGAATTTGGGGTTATGGAGGCAGAGTAAGAAGTGTTTACCCCCAAAGTAGTCAATTCTGTCAAATACCAATCCCACTGGATTCAACAAGATGAGTTTAAATGGACAGAGGAAAAGAGAAAGGAGCAGAGAAGTGAGTTGCAGCAAAAGGAAATGGTGGGTCAAGGTAGGACTTTTAAACTGAGCTGTCTGATATGGGAGCCTCTAGTCACAGGTAGTTCCTAAGCACCTGAAATGTGACTAGTGCAAATTGAGATGTGCTACAGGTATAAATAATGCACCAAGTTTTTAAAACTTAGTACAAGGAAAAGTATAAAATATCTTGTTAATAATTTTTATATTACTTGCGTGTTAAAATGGTAAATTTTGTATACAATGTGTTAAATAAAATGTATTACAATTATTTTTTCTTCTTTTCACTATTTTGGGTAGAATTTTTAGTTTATTTATTTTAATTTTTGGCTGTGCTGAGTCTTCATTGCCCCGTGTGGGCTTTCTCTAGTTATAGTGAGGGGGGAGGGGCTACTTTCCAGTTGTAGTGCTCAGGCTTCTCACTGTCGTGGCTTCTTTTGTTGTAGAGCACTGGCCCTAGGTTTGAGGGCTCAGTAGTTGTGGTGCACGGGCTTAGCTGTCCTGTGGCATGTGGGATCTTCCAGGACGAAGGATCAAACCCATGTTCCCTGCATTGGCAGGCGGATTCTTAACCACTGGACCACCAGGAATATCCATCTTTTCACTTTTTTAAGGTGGCTATCATAAAATTAAAAAAAACAATACACGGCTCACCTTATATTCCTATTAGAGAAAACTGTATTAGGGCATGTTTGCCTGCTAACAGAATGAGCAGGGGAAAAGCAGAGATTGATAACGTAGAAAGAGAAAGCAGAAGAGGGAAATCATAAATAAGCTTTAAGAGATAAGGAGAAGTGGGGAAACAACCATAGATTGATGGACAGAGAGAAAGACACATGTACACATGCAAATATTTCTCATATCCTTTAAAAAGAAACGGTGTGCATGTGCACTCAGTCACATCCAACTCTTTGCAACCCCATGGACTGTAGCCCACCAGGCTCCTCCAACCATAGGATTCTCCAGGCAAGAATACTAGAGTGGGTTGCCATTTATTTCCTTCTCCAGTAAACAGAGGCTATCTAATCTTCTTAAATGGCCATGAAGTATTAATAAACATTTAGCAAGGTCTAGGCTGCAAAAAACTCTATTAGCCTTTGCCCTGCTTCATTCCGTGCTCCAAGACCAAATTTGCCTGTTACTCCAGGGGTTTTTTGACTTCCTACTTTTGCATTCCAGTCCCCTATAATGAAAAGGACACCTTTTTTGGGTGTTAGTTCTAAAAGGTCTTGTAGGTCTTCATAGAACCGTTCAACTTCGGCTTCTTCAGCATTACTGATTAGTGCATAGGCTTGAATTACTGTAATATTGAATGGTTTGCCTTGGAAATGAACAGAAATCATTCTGTCGTTTTTAAGATTGCATCCAAGTACTGCATTTCGGACTCTTTTGTTGACCATGATGGCTACTCCATCATGCTGGAGAAGAGTTCTGCTGGAGAAGACTCTTGAGAGTTCCTTGGACTGCAAGGAGATCCAACCAGTCCATTCTAAAGGAGATCAATCCTGGGTGTTCATTGGAAGGACTGATGCTAAAGCTGAAACTCCAATACTTTGGCCACCTCATGCGAAGAGTTGACTCATTGGAAAAGACTCTGATGCTGGGAGGGTTTGGGGGCGGGAGGAGAAGGGGACGACAGAGAATGAGATGGCTGGATGGCATCACCAACTCGATGGACATGAGTTTGAGTGAACTCCGGGAGTTGGTGATGGACAGGGAGGCCTGGCGTGCTGTGATTCATGGGGTCTCAAAGAGTAGGACACGACTGAGCGACTGAACTGAACTATTATAATTAGAGATACATTGCTCTTTCATTCCCAGCAGAAAATGGACAAGAAACTTTGCTGCTGTGGCTGCAGGAAGATGGCCAAATGGTTCTCCAATACTTTGCGCAATCTAGTTCCACACCCATTATGTCTAACAGGTCACAAACATTTATTAATAAAATATGGTCGAACCTTTAGGAGTTCACAATCGTAATGTACTGTTGTTCTTCCAAACGACCATTGCCAAACCCTTCACTTTTTCCTTCCTACCTTTTAACTCTTAACAAGTTGGCATCCTGCCCTCCCCCAACCCTGCATCAGCATTTACTGTTTTTATTATAACTGTATGTATATCTGCTTTCCTTCTAAGAGGAAAGACTCTCTTCTGTATCACCAGGCTAGCACAGCACATAGAACAGTTGGCAAAGCAAGGGTTATTGCATAAACTACTATCATCATCCAAATAATAGCTACCATTTCCAGAGCACTTACTATATAAACTACACTAAGATAATTATGAAAACAGATGCACCTGACAATTGGTATTACTGGCCTGGAAGTTAGGAGTCTTATCCCTACAAAAGAGCCCTTGGCGCACTGTGGCAGAGGTCATAAACTGTGTAGAGTTTATCTACATTATCCTGGAGGCTTTCCCTGAGCAGACTATCCAGTCCAAGTAGCATCTCAGCTACCCCCCAGCACATGCTACTGTCTGACATAGTCCTGTTTAATGATGTCTCCCTCACTATAATGAAAGCTCCAAGAGAACAGTCATCTTGCCTAAATTGGGCTTGGCAGGTAGAAAGTTAAATAAATGAATCTAAACTCCCATTTCCTTGGATGGCCGTGTTAACTTGCACACAGTAGATCACAAGTAGGTTTTTATATTTATGCTTAAATTTCAGGATAACTGTGTTGTATATCTTACGGTCCATAATGAACTCTGGGAGTGGAATAAAACTAAAAGTTTCGTCATATTCCCCCAAGCATGTACTGGAATTTCTGCGGCAACAAGAAAACCACTTCCTCTGACGTAAGGTGGCCCACATGCCTGCGTCTTGCCACATCCTCTGATAACAGAATTCAGGATGGCTAGAGAAGGAAATGGCAACCCACTCCAGTGTTCTTGCCTGGAGAATCCCAGGCATGGCGGAGCCTGGTGGGCTGCCGTCTATGGGGTCGCACAGAGTTGGACACGACTGAAGCGACTTAGCAGCAGCAGCAGGCTGGCTGGGGCGGTCCGGATTGCAGACGCTCACGCTAACAGAGCCGGGAGTGCAGGGGTCTCTGAACTCCTTCGGCCTGCAGTCGGCCGTGAGGAGGTGGGCAGGAGGGTCTCCGCGGATTCTGGCGGCTCCGTAGGGCGGCTGTCCGCCTAGGGGCGCCCCTTCCTATTGCGTTCCTCTTCCTTTACCTCCAAAGTCCAGAACGCACCTCCAAGCCTCCAAAGGGCGACGTCATTGAGTCCCCTGTCACGTGGAAGGAGCGACAGTGTCCACAGGCTCCCGGCAGGGCAGAGGCCTGGCGGGGTGCTGGACCGGGCCCAGGACAGTCCGGCCCGAGTCCTGCCTCAGATTCCCGCGCGTTCCACCCCGTCGCCCGGGCCGCCGCCGCTTCCAGACGCCAGACGCGGCCCCGCCCACCCTGCAAACGACCTGGCTCCGCCTCCCGGCCCCGCCTATCTGGACTCCGCTTTGGTCCCGCCCCTGGAAGCCCCATTTATTCCGCCCCCAGCACCTACACCGCCAGAACCAGCAGGCTAGTGGCTGTCGGTGCTGCACCTCCTCCTACTTCCCGCGTCACCGCTGCCGCCATGCCCGGAGGTCTCCTCCTCGGGGACGAGGCCCCCAACTTCGAGGCAAATACTACCATCGGCCGCATCCGTTTCCACGACTATCTGGGAGACTCGTAAGTGGCCACCTCGTCGCCCTGCCCTAGCCTCGGGTTACGCCCGGACTCAGGGGTGCCTTCCCTTTTTCCTCCTCACCGCTCGGCCCCCTACTCGTCGCCGGTCTCCTCCCCGCACCGGTTCCTGCACGTGCGTCTCGTTGTCTGGCCGCTTCTTCGCGGCGGCGCTGCGGAGGGGCAGCGACCCGCCGGCCCGCCCTGCATCGGCCACTTGATCGCCTCTCGCTCCTCGGCCCCCGCGTGGTTGGGCTGGCTCCCGGATGAGGAAGGGGGAGGGGGAACAAAATTGGGTTCCCGCGGGTCCCAGGAACGGGAGGCCGGTGCGGAGGAGTGTTTAAGTCCATTTACTTTTGTTGGGTAAACTGTGCGAGTAGCATGGTCCAGCCGAGGCCCGGAGGGGGCAGGGGCCGGGCAGCATCGGCGGTCAGTTCCTGGGACTCGTGCCCAGGGTCGTACCTCCCTCCCTCCCTCCGTTCTGCAGTTAGTTCCCCGGGGAAGGTGGGTAGCCAAGGCCAGTCAAAGGGCACTGCTGCTGGCTGAAGGTTTAGGAAGGGCCCAGCGTGTTATCTGAGGGTTCTGCTTGCTGCAGTGGTATTTGCAGGCTTCTCAGCACAAAAAAATTTAAACCACCAGCTGCCAAATTGGTGGCTGAATGACTTTTTTGTCCAGAGCCTCCCCCAGCTGCTAGAATTTGATTTGATAACAGCTTTGGGAGGAACCCAGAACACTGTGTGCGGGTGTGTCCTTTATTCCAGAACTTAAAGCACCCTGAGGGAAGGGCTTTCTGAGGTTAAGTTTGCAGTAACTATGGGTAGGTCATGGACACCAACACCTCCCACTTTGAGGCCCTTTTGTTTCACAGCAGAGTGCCTCTTACTGCCCCTCCCCCTTCTGCCTTGCTCCCAGCCGCACGTAGCCTTGCCAAACTGGTGACCCGTGATCTAGCCTGGCAATCATACTATTATGACTAGGAGTATATAGGTGGAACTGTGGTTTTACAGCTTCAGAGTCAGCAAACGTCAAGTTGATTAGATTTAATATGAAACATCCCAGCTGTGTCTAGTTATATTATGGTTCTGGGGTTCCAGTGCCTGCCCCTCTCCGCACACACTGTGGGCTAAGGTTTTACAATTCCTTCTTGCTTTGCATCCCTTTTGTAAACAGTGGCCAGGTGTATATGTTACTGACAAAGGGTGAACTTTATGAGATGAATTAATGATATGCCAAATCTCTGCAGAGCACCTGGGAGAGATTCTTAGGCCTAACCAATCTCTTCGAAGTGTGTTAGTTGCTCAGTTGTGTCTGACTTTTTGTGACCCCATGGATTGTAGCCTGCCGGGGAGAATCCATGGGATTCTCCAGGCAAGAATACTGGAGTGGGTAGCCATTCCCTCCTCCAGGGGATCTTCCCAACCCAGGGATCAAACCCGGGTCTCCCACATTGCAGGCGGATTCTTTACCACCTAAGCCACTGGGGATTTTTTCCAACCACTGATTAAGGGAAAAGCTAAGTTCTTTGAGAGGACTAGGCTAGAAAAAGGATGAGAAATGGAACACTCAGACCTTAAAAGCAGACAAAGACTTCAGAAATACAGACCATGTCCGATCTCATACTCAAGTGTCTAGGTATTAGTATTTCTCCAAAACTCCATGGGATTTTCAGAGAATGTTTCTTCCCATTCTTACCTACAGCCCCCACCCACATAAAACAAAAACTTGCCAAAGCTCTTAGGTTGTATAGGTTAAACCTAAATATTATTATGAAGCATATTTATTGTAGCAATAGTTATAAATGATGTCACCATTTAAACTAACCCTACTTGTTTGGATTTTTTGTTGATCTGATTAAAAGTGGTACCTTCTCAGGGAATCAGCAGTAGGAAGATGACAGAGAAAACTGCATCTATAAACAAATAATATACAAGTCTGCCATGGGTCAAGTATGGGATATTATTATTTCCTGCCTTACCCCAAAAATAAGTTTGAGCCTTTTATAACACTATAATAAATAGATTGTGCCTAATATAATTTTTCCCAACTCCACTCTTCATGTGATTTCAGTTCAGACTATCAATTTTTGATCAGATGTGTTTTGGAGAAAAAAATTACAATTTCAAACATTACGGGTACCTACCCTTCCCCTGGACAACTGGAAACAACCGAGAGGTTTGGGAGCTTATTTAATGAGTTTATTGAGCTCAATCACCATATATATGTGATAGAAGCAGCTTCTTCACAGTACATCTTCACCAAACAAAACGTGGGTTTTCCTTGGGTTTTTCCAGGGGGTTTGTGAGTTGGGACCATCTCCCTTAAAAAAGGAAACCTTTTTATCTTTTGAAAATGAAGAAAGAAGGAAAGGGGATACTGTAATTGTATTCCTCTGAAGAGCAGCAGTAGGGAGACTTAGAGGGGAACAGGCCACAGTAAGATATTCTCAGGGTTTATCCGGTTCCTGCTGCTGCTGCTGCATCACTTCAGTCGTGTCCCACTTTGTGTGACCCCATAGACAGCAGCAAACGAGAGTGCGGCTTCTGAAGGGGAGAATGTGAAGTGGCTGCAGACAAGTTTCCTTAACATGATTCAGCAAAACAGTCTCTTGGCTCACAATGCAAAGAGAAGGGCTGATTTTTCTAACTAATCACCTCTTTAACAATACAAGAGGAACTGCCCTGTTCATTTTTTTCTCAACTTCTGGAGACTTTCCTTAAGTCTCATCTGACCCTTAAATAGATCCTTCACCACAGACTCTAAGGCCTAGATTGTACTCATAACTAATTATTTTTAAACATTTTAAATAAATCTGTCGTATTGCCCTTTATATATATAAAAAAACATACCACACCCTCCCACAATCTTAAAAATATTACCTTTCTCTTCCCATTCTTGCCACAGGGCCATCCATCCTTTTTATAAGGAGGTCTTTTCCTTTCCTGAAACCTTGAGAGCTGAGTGGCAGATGTAGGTGGGAATTAGGTACCCTATCTCTGCTTTCTTCTTTGTGCTTCAGGAAATTTGGCAAACTTGGAGGGGGTCAGCGTGGCATCTAGGCTACCATGAGTAATCTACTAGTTTAAGGTCCTGCTTTAATGTTGTTAATTTCACTAGAGCGTGGAAACAGAGTGTGAGATTTTCAGTTGAAAGAACAGTTTCTGCTGCCCAGAAGAAGACAGATTCTTGGTGACTTAGCTTAAAATGTGCTTAAAATTTATACGTTTAATCTTAGGCAGTGATGATTTAGATAATACTGTTTCCCTAAGAATCTGTGGTTGTAGAAATCAACATTGAAGGCTGTAGTTTTCTACCCACTTGGTCTAAAGGAAGAAGAAACTGTACATGAAGAAATAGGTGAAACTCTTAAAATGCTGTTGTTTTGTCAGGGTACAAATATTGGGTGTCCTGTTTAACAGGTTAGATCAGTAAACTAGTTTTACAAAAGTCTTTATATCTGTTCACGTAAAAGAAGCCAAACGTCAGCTTTAACTTTACATATAAATAGAGGATAGAAGCCTATTTATTTCAGGTTACATAATGTGTTTATTATTTAAGTCAGGCATTGGTCTAGATTCAGGCATACTGACTCATCCAGTATTGGAGGTGAATGTCAGCATATCTGTGCTTAGAAAAAAATGTAGAAAGTGTAAAGAGGGGGGAAGCTATTTTAGTATTTAGTTTGAATAGCACAGATTTTTTTAGCTGAAAAGGACTCAGGGTGGCTCTGGAGTTACTAAAGTAGGCAATACCCTGACAGTCTTTTTAAATATTTACCATATTGAATTTCATATAATTGATTGAATTGGGCATGAAACAGGTTTTTCTGGAGATAATTGAAAAGCATTCCTCAACAGAAAAGTTTTAAAGTGATTGTCTTCATGAGTGCATGCTAAGTCGCTTCAGTGTCCCAACTGGAGTGGGTTCCCATGCCCTCCTCCAGGGGATCTTCCTGACCCAGGGATGGAACCCACATCTCTTACATCTCTTGCTTTGGCAGGCGGGTTCTTTACCACTAGCACCACCTGGGAAGCCCCAATTGTCTTCATAAGCATTCATTTAAAAAAAAAAAAAACATTTTTGATCTAGGATTTGTGATTTTTCACTGTATGTGATGTTGGTGATCATCTCTTCATTCACTTGTGACCTTCTTTTCCTTATTCAGATGGGGCATTCTCTTCTCCCACCCTCGGGACTTTACCCCAGTGTGTACCACGGAGCTCGGCAGAGCAGCAAAGCTGGCACCAGAATTTGCCAAGAGAAATGTTAAGATGATTGCTCTTTCCATAGACAGTGTGGAAGACCATCTTGCATGGAGCAAGGTACTACCAGTTGGCGGAAGCTTTGAGGTTACAGATCATGTTATAAATTTTATAGAGTAGCTTGGCTTTTTTGAGGTGAAGGTGATACTTTCTTTGATACTAAATGATAGAGGGTAGGAATTGGCTTGATTTGGGATAGAATAAAGCCAAAGCATATGGTTCTTTGCTTTTCATGGGTGTAATGTAATGCCTGTCATGCAAATAGCAGGGTTGAGAGTTACTGCATAGTGATCATTGAGACTACAAGTGGCAGAAGGAAGAGTTTATAGCCAATTATATAATACTGTTTAAAGTATAGGAACACACCCAGGTTCATGTTTCCGGGTGAGCTTGTGCCTTAGAATTTTCAGAATTGTGATCACATTAAATAGGAAACAAGTTCCAACTTTACACCTGGTTATGTAGGAAACCTCAAGGTGCCTGTAGCATGAAACCATATCGGTTGTTGTTTTAGTGGTGGTGACGTGACAGACTGCTAGTTGACAGAAGGAAGAAAGTTAAGCTAATTAAGAAACATGGTATAATTTGTTATCCATTTCAAATTTCATGAATGCTGTGTTTATCCTGTAGCATCTCTGTGGCGAAATCCCCAGAGGTTCTTAATCTGCAATGCCACCAACTCCTGTTTTACTTTCAAGGTGTCACAGAATACATAGACCTTATTCCAGCATTAACTCTTTTTCCGTCCTAAAACTCTACCCAGATAAATTCCTCATTCTCCAGTCAATAGTTTATGCTCAGACTTGGCTACAAGTTTCATTCATATTGCTCCCTCTCCCTAGAATGCCTTCCTTTCCCTTGTAAAAATTGTATCCATCCTTCAAGGCCCAGGTCAAAGTCATACCCCGTTCTTAAACCCTTTCCTAGCTCAGCAGTCTTACACATGGAAAGGCTGGTGTACTTCAGCTTCTGCCATTTGCATATTACCATCTTGCATTTGTTGCTACTTCTTATGGAAATCATCTAACCAAATTAGAAGTTCCCTTAGAGACAGGAACTTTACTTATCTATATCCCACATGTACTTACCATAATGCTTAGCCCACCTCAAGTGCAATTTCAATGCCAGGTCAAATGATAAAGCTAGATTTTTTGTTTTTTTCCCAAAAAACTTCCCAGGATAGAAAAATGAATAAAGTTTTTTCACTAGGGGAGGAAGGCATAGAGAGCGGATGCAAGTACATTGTCCTTCAATTCAGACTTGGAATGCTTTGCTTTTTATGTGGATTTCACCCTAGTGTAAATTCACCTCTGCCTTTTTACCCATGAGAGATTCACCTTTGACTTGTTCCTGAAGTGAATATTCAATTCTCTGTTCTTTTTGCTCTAAGCTTTGTGTTTCTTCTCATTTCTTAATATCTTTGTTTCAGTAGCTTAATGTCTGAGTCAGGGTGCTTTTGAGGCAGGGGTCAGATCAGTACCATATCTACAGAATTATCTTTGCCTGTGATATAATTTCTGGATGTGAACGCATTGTTACTGATGGTATTTTTTTTTAAGTGTTTGGGTACCCAGAGGTACCTGGGATTGACGTCTTAACTCTATATTATTCCACTTTTAGAGAGTTTAATGCTGCTTTCTCAAAGCAATAAAAACATGCTGAATTTAAAGAGCCTTGGGCATGAAAGGTTTTTCCCGTGGTCATGTATGGATGTGAGAGTTGGACTGTGAAGAAAGCTGATCACCGAAGAATTGATGCTTTTGAACTGTGGTGCTGGAGAATACTCTTGAGAGTCCCTTGTACTGCAAGGAGACCCAACCAGTCCATTCTAAAGGAGATCAATCCTGGGTGTTCATTGGAGGGACTGATGCTAAAGCTGAAACTGCAATACTTTGGCCACCTCATGCGATGAGTTGACTCACTGGAAAAGACTCTGATGCTGGGAAAGGTTGGGGGCGGGAGGAGAAGGGGATGACAGAGAATGAGATGGCTGGATGGCATCACCGACTTGATGGACATGAGTTTGAGTGAACTTCGGGAGTTGGTGATGGACAGGGAGGCCTGGCGTGCTGTGATTCATGGGGTCGCAAAGAGTCGGACACGACTGAGCGACTGAACTGAACTGAACTGGGCATGAAAAGGCTCTAGATTATACCCTACTGTTATTTCTGTCAGTGAACAGTTGGGTTAAGGAGTGTTCATTTATTGGTTTTCTTATTAAAATTGTGTAGAGAAATTATTATGATTATGGTCCTCTCTTCCCTGTCTTACAAAATGATGGCTGTTAACTGATGGCATTTAGAGGATATGCCTGCTTTAGACTTCCCTTTCCCCTGCATTTCAGGATATCAACGCTTACAATGGTGAAGAGCCCACGGAAAAGTTACCTTTTCCCATCATTGATGATAAGAATCGGGACCTTGCCATCCAGTTGGGCATGCTGGACCCAGCAGAGAAAGACGAAAAGGGCATGCCTGTGACTGCTCGTGTGGTGAGTTATGTACTACTAGATAATCTGACCAGGCAACATCTATCTGAGTAAATGCTTGGGGCAACTCAAGTAAATAGGTGAATATCTCCAGTTAGGAAATAAGTGTCTGCTGGCACTCTCACTTTTTATCTAAATGCTGGTAGAAAGTAAAATTTTTCAGCTAAACTTATTAATAAACTGCTTAATTCACAGCTTTGAAAATCTACATAAAAAGTTATCCTAACATGTCATCTAGAATTGTGAAATCTTTTGCTGTAGTTCTGACAGCCCTCTCTTTAAAGCAGTGGGTCATAGCCTTCTTCATAAGGCATCTGTTTTGAATTCTTATTTGTTCTGTCCTTATCCACCATAGAACAAACTTATTCCCACATCTGCAAAAATATACAAAATTTTGAGGACCAGTGCCAACTCCCATGGGGCTTGCCAAGTGGCTCAGTGATAAAGAATCTGCCTGCCAAAGCAGGAGATATGGGTTTGATCCCTGGGTTGGGAAGATCCCCTGGAGTAGGAAATGGCAACCCACTCCAGTATTCTTGCCTGGGAAATCCCATGGACAGAGGAGCCTGGCAGGCTGTGGTCCATAGGTCACAAAACAATTGGACATAATTTAGCGAGTGAACAACACCATCAACTTCCATTAGTATTATTTTTATGATCATTTTCCATAGTTAACATAGTACCTTCCTGAGGGCTTTTCTGGATTCAGTTCACAAGTCAGTTTTTCTTACTGACAAAACCAAATATAATTCCCTTCAAGTTTAGAAATACAACATAGAGAAGAAAATCATAACTATTCCAACTACCCAGTATGTTTGGCATGTCTTTCTAGATACTTGGGGGCTTTTGTTATTTTGTTTTGTTATACCGTTGAACATTTTTAATGACTAAAGAGCCTTATAAGAGGCTTTAATATCAAAAACACTCAGAGAGTTCTTCCTGTTTATGTGTCTGTGTACTTTGCAGGTGTTTATTTTTGGTCCTGATAAGAAACTGAAACTGTCCATCCTCTACCCAGCTACCACTGGCAGGAACTTTGATGAGATTCTCAGAGTAATTATCTCTCTCCAGCTGACAGCAGAAAAGAGGGTGGCCACCCCAGTTGACTGGAAGGTAAAGATGCTAAAAGGGCAGAAACCCAACTTGCCTAGAAGGCCTATGGGGCCATCTGAATGGCTCCCTTTAGGGTGTTATCTGGGGCTCTGTTTCTGGCATGCAAATATACTGGGAGGGCTTTTCCTCCTGGCTGAGTTTAGGATTTACTGAGAGGCCATTTTTCAGTGTCTTTAACACCTTTTATACAAAATATAAACTCCCTATATTTCTAACTTTTAGGTTATTTGGACAGATTAACTGGTCAGAATGATTCCTTTTCCTAAATAAAAGGATTAAAAAAAAAAACTTGAACTCTTTCCTGATGGCAAAATATTTATAGCAGAACTTAGTTTGACCACTTAAGTCATGGGTATAAAACTATTTGGTGTATTAATGTCTTGAAACATTTCTCTTAAGCTTTGGTCTTTTAAACTCATGTAGAATTCTCTGAAACCTATTCATGAATTTTTAATCCCTATGATTCCGGCAATATGTAGGACATGGATAATATCACAAAAGTTTCTTAACGTCGCTGCTGCTGCTGCTGCTAAGTCACTTCAGTCGTATCCGACTCTGTGTGACCCCATAGACGGCAGCCCACCAGGCTCCCCTGTCCCTGGGATTCTCCAGGCAAGAACACTGGAGTGGGTTGCCATTTCCTTCTCCAATGTGTGAAAGTGAAAAGTGAAAGTGAAGTCGCTCAGTCGTGTCCGACCCTTAGCGACCCCATGGACTGCAGCCTACCAGGCTCCTCCATCCATGGGATTTTCTAGGCAAGAGTACTGGAGTGGCTTGCCATTGACTTAACGTCGCTACATTTTTTTAATCCGCTAACCTGAATACCTGGTCTTGTTATTTTGTCTTCTGACCCACAAACCTTTGAAATTCTGTGTCCATTCATTGAACCTATGTTTACTGAGCCCAGACAGTAGGCACTGGGATTTAGCAGTGAACCATCAGTGTAAAGTCCCTGCCCTCACAAAACTTACATTCCAGTGGGTAAAGAACAACAGTAAAGTTTACAGTACCTTAGGTGACAGTGTATGATAGACAGTAATCATGCAAAGGTGGGGAAAAGGGGAGCAGAGGTGGGAGGAGTTGCTTTTATATTTGGCTGTCAAGGAAGGAAGGCTCTTCTCTGAAGAGACCTTTGGGGAGGACGTAAAGAAAGCGAGAGACCAAGTCATGCATCTTTAGAAGGGAAGAGCACTGCAGGCTTAAAGGAACAGCTAAGGAGTTTTCTTAAAAGTGAGCTTGGCACGTTCAAGGAACAGGAGAGCCAACATGCCTGGAAAGGCAGCAGTAGGAGGTGAAGGTAGGGACCAAGGGTGAAAGAGGAAGCTGGGTTCAGTCACACAGGGTAGTAAAAAGGGCTTATTTATAATAAATTTTAAAATGCAGTAGCAAACCATTACTGGGTTTAAAGCAGGACTATTTCTTGTTAAGGTGGGGAGATACTTCTCTTCCCAAAAGTGTCAAAGATCGATTTGTGAAAGCAAAATTCCTCAGGGGGAGAGAGCAAAGCAAAGGAGACTTGATTATTCTCATCATGAAAGATTGAATTTCACCATTCTCAATGTCTTTTCAATAGAATGGGGACAGCGTGATGGTCCTTCCAACCATCCCTGAAGAGGAAGCCAAAAAACTTTTCCCTAAAGGAGTCTTCACCAAAGAGCTCCCATCTGGCAAGAAATACCTCCGCTACACACCCCAGCCATAGGCTTGCCACGGAGTTGGTTCTGGAGCTGCCCACTTAGCACCATGAGCCAGAGGATGCCAGCTGTCCATCATGTTTCCCCACAGCAGTCCATTAAAAACATTCTGGTGTGATCACAGCCAAGGCCTTTAGGTTGCTATACTACTGGCTTATTAAATTATACTAAAAATTCCTTGGGATCCTTTGTGCCTTCAGCAGCTTTCTCCTTTGTTCATATATCTTCACACTCTGCTGACTTTCTTCAAAATTTAAGACTTATCTTGGATCTCTGCAGGGTTTATGACCAAGAGGTGGTATCAGTTTATGGTTGAAAAAGCCTGCTTTGCTTCATCATACTGTGTTGACCAAAATGTTCATTTGGCTTTTTAAAACCCGAACGAACGTTTTGGCCAAGCCAATAGAATGACTATCAGGTTTGGCTTTTGTTTTGTTTTTGTTTTTTTTTTTCTATTCTAATCAAATTCTCTGTTACCCATTTTGGGAAGGAATACAACTTGGGGTTCAACTTCCTCTGTACATATCTACGTGGGTAACCTAAAAACTTAGAGTAACCCGGAAGTTCTTCAGTATTCCATGTTTTGATCACAACTGGGAGAAAAAACCTTTTCAATTCAGTACTTTTCTAGTAGATAAATGAAAGATGAGCCTGGGGAGAGAATATTTAAATATTTTGCTATCAATAAATTTTTCAATAAATTTCTGTTGAAAGCGAGAAGCTGCAGAAGAGGCTCCACTTGCCTGCCAGAGAGGTGTAGCAGAAGGCATGAGCAGCGTAACAGTGCCAGGTGCCTTTTGGAGAATTTCTGGATGTCAGTCTGTTCTACGATGATGTGCATGTGAAAGGGCCCACCGTGGGAAGAGGGAAGAGGATGACGGAAAATGTTTTATTATCTATTCTTGCAGTGGGGGAGGGAGATGTTTTTCTGAATTTTGCTTCTTAGGGATCAGCAAATAAAGCCTTTTGTCAAAAACGTGATCAGAGAATTCTGTTGTCACATTTTGAAGTACTAGTTCAGACTCATATCCTGAGGGCAAGACGTCTCCTTGCTTGGACTGACACTGATGCTTCTCTCCAAAGACAGATGTATAAACGTTCATGCAATGAAAACAGAGAAGCTGCTGATGAAAATGTGATCCTGCCACATCTCCTGGCCTACTTTGCACCTTCGTATTACTTACCTGGGCCCTGTCGAATCTCTGACCCCTGCAACAAAGAGCTCCTCTAACCTAACACCTTAACAGGGGTGTTCGATTTAAGTATACCAGTGTTGAGGGTGATGGGACATCTTTTGCTTTTCTGGAAAGAGTACGAAGGATTCCTAACTCAAGAGTCTCTCAGACTTATTATACTGTCCTAGTTTTAGAAAGAAGGGTCCCATACCTGGTATAATCTCTTGCATGTAGCCCTCTATACTTTTATTGAGTAGAATAACATAAAATCTGATCCCTGGTGCCATGTTTTAGAGAAGTCATTAATTTTTCATTTCCTTGATTTCACCGCATGTAAAATTTGGGTAATGCTAAGAAGACTGAGAAGGAAGGTGAAAATTCCAAGTCATATCCTTGGGAATGCTGGTCTGAGGGAGACTTAACTGGGCTGGCATCTTGCTGTCACCTCTTCTCCAAGTCACTGTGTTTTGTACCTAAAGAACTAAGGCTATCTGGTGCTCTTCAGCACATCTCTTCTGAGTAACCCCTGGCTCCTCAGATCTTGTCACCCCCTGTTAGGTTCCTCACTGCTCTCTTCCCTTGGTTATTCACCCTCAGTCCTGCCTCTCAGAGTCTGGCTTAAGTCTAAATCTCCAACATTAATTATTCACACATGAATCTTACCTTACTGATTGATGGGACATTGGCCATTAAGTTTATAAATTCAAAATCAAATTCATCAATTATTCCCCCGATAAATACACTGCCCCTCTTATCACTCAGGCATCCAAACCTTGATGTTTTGTTTAGCTATATCTACCCTACCCACATAGATTATGTCAGTATAAAAATGCTGAAAAATTCAAGGAAAAGGGAGGTCAGTTCAGTCGCTCAGTTGTGTCCGAATCTTTGCAACCCCATGAATCACAGCACGCCAGGCCTCCCTGTCCATCACCAACTCCCGGAGTTCACTCAAACTCATGTCCATCGAGTCGGTGATGCCATCCAGCCATCTCATTCTCTGTCGTCCCCGTCTCCTCCCACCCCCAATCCCTCCCAGCATCAGACTCTTTTCCAGTGAGTCAACTCATCACATGAGGTGGCCAAAGTATTGGAGTTTCAGCTTCAGCATCAGTCCTTCCAATGAACACGCAGGACTGATCTTTAGAATGGTCATGTACCCACAAATTAACTTCTGGTTCTATCATGAAGCCATGGGAGTGTTGGAATATTCTCCAAATGTAAAATGTTACATAATGAATGTGTGTTGCGAGGGTAGCAGTGATGATAAGTCCTTTTTTTAAAAAAAAAACAAAACTTGGCATTGGAAGGAGAATTCCCCTTTCCAGAATTGTTGCTCTCAATTTCATAGGGAGAATAGTTTTAATAAATCGAATAATTTATTAAGTGAAAATGAATTATATGGCTGTTGTGGCTATGAAAGAAGCTGGCAGTCTACTGGGTGCCTTCTCAAAGAATCAGCAAATGCTTTGGCTAGAAGAGATAGCCATCTAAGATTCGCAAAGTGACTTGAGGTTCCTGGGTAGTCTTGCCAAAAGTCTGACCTTACCTCCAACCATTCCCCTGAGGGTAAGAATCCTCATTAAGAGGCTCAGGAAGGGGTAAGGAGCTAGAATGGCTGTGTCTAAAGGGCATATCAAGATGCCACTTGGATGCAGTGAACTGGCACAGTGATTTACTCAATTTGACCTCCACTGCTTTGGGCAGTGCAAATTGAGGAAATACAACTTTGATTCAAACTTAAAGGATGCGTTAACTAGTTAAAAAGGCATTGCCACTTTGTCAGTGATTGATTCAGCAATGAGCACTGAGACACAAATAGAGGATCATGAGTTTCTACAAGAATTCTTTCTCAAACGAGCAACCAGAAGCCGTTTTTCTCTCTCACAATGAATATAAACAAGAAAACATGAGATACTGATTGCTGCTACAGCTAACTTACAATTAAGTTAGCAGGGATCCAGCCATAGAATGAGGCTGTAAAAGTTGACAGCCAAGTTGAGAGAAAGGAAAACATCTGACCCTTCATGATCTTCACTGAGTCTAACAAGTGTGAACCTGTCCTACCTCTGGACTACTCTAACATAAAATAATAAATTACCAGGCTTCCTTGGTGGCTCAGTGGTAAAGAATCTTGTCTGCCAATGCGGAAGACATGTGTTCGATCCCTGATTCGGGAAGATCCCACATGCCACAGAGCAACTAAGCCTGTGTGCCACAACTATTGAGCCTGTGCTCAAGAGCCCAGGAGCCGCAACTACTGAGCCCACGTTGCTGCTGCAACAACTGAAGCCTGTGCACCTGAGAGCCTGTGCTCCCAAGAGAAGCCACCACAATGAGAAGCCCACACATGGCAACTAGAGAGTAGTCCCCACTGTCCGCAACTAGAGAAAAGCCTGCGCAGCAATGAAGACTCAACACGGCCAAAAATAAGTAAATAAAATTTTTTTAAGTAATAAAAATAAATCACCTTGGTGTTTAAGCCTTTTTGAGTTGGATTTTCTGGTACCTGAGGCCAAAAGCATCCTAACTGATACACATAGAATTAAGTGTCCTCTGGGGTCGCTAAGGGTCGGACACGACTGAGCGACTTCACTTTCACTTTTCACTTTCCACTTTCACACATTGGAGAAGGAAATGGCAACCCACTCCAGTGTTCTTGCCTGGAGAATCCCAGGGATGGGGGAGCCTGGTGGGCTTCCATCTATGGGGTCACACAGAGTCGGACACGACTGAAGTGACTTAGCAGCAGCAGCAGCAGCAGTTATTTCAAATAACATGATAATGTGCCTCATAAGATCATAGAGCAGACATCTGTTTTTCTGCTACTTCTTTATCCCCTATCTTGTGGAACTCAAGCTTCAATATGCATTAAACCACATGAGGAGTGTGTTAAAATAAGCAGGCTCAGGGCCTTCCCCCAGACATGGGTTCCACAAGTGGCCAGAATTTCTTCATCTGTCACAACCCGGGTGATCATGATGCAGTATACAGCAGACACTGCAGTTCACCATAGCCATTTCCCCTTATTCTTCATGAAAAATACCCAGACTGTATTAAGGGTGGCAAGTTGAGGTGCCAGTTAAAATTCATCCTAAGATGATAGGTGGGTATGGTCATGTGACCATGTTGGCCTGTGGTGGGCTCTCTTCCTGCAAGTACCTTGCCTCACTGAAAAGCAAATGGGATGACTAAGTTACAGATGTCATTTTGCCACCCTGAGGATAAAAGTCACAGGCCAAGGATGAAAGACAGGGAGTCTGAAAGGAAACCGGGTCTGTGATAACTTCTTTATACAGCCAGATCCTGGCTGCAGGACTGCTGTTAGGTGTGGCTGCACCTAACATTTATTGACACGTAAGTGCTCCACGAGCCACTCAGAAATACTGCCCTGTTCTAGGTATCTGGAGGGGCTTGACTTTTTCTCTTGTGTTTTCTTCTATTCTTTCTTCTATTATGGTTTTCCCTGGAGTAGAGAATCATGTATTCTTTTAAAATCTTGTTGAAATGAAAAGGAATAATGGATCCTAAATATTAAACAATCATAAAATTCAATTTTATTTGACTTTTTTAAGTAAAATGAAAAGTGATATTAAATAGTACTATGCAATGTAAGATTGTTAATTTCTCCTAAACTGCTTTTAATAGCTAAGATTATGGAATGTGGTTCCATTTTTCAGTATTTACTAGATTGAGGATTTACTAGATTTTACTCTATAAAATGTTAGGGAGGCACTAGTTGTAGCAATACACAAATCAAAATTATAGTTCCTATGCTTTAGATAATAGTGGGTTAATTATACAATGCTTTTGATAACTTCTACTCTATCACAGGTTGCTCTCAGCTGGATGCAGGATTTCATTTGCTAAACCATAAGTTTAAGGTATCTGAAGGATTTTGAACATCTCAAGTATAAATGCAGCTACTTAAAATTAGAGCTTTTGCAGCAGTCCATCAAAACTGTTTGTAAAATAAACGCAGAGGTAAATTGCTTTAGCAGTTTGTGAGTAAACTCCTTGCCAGGTAATGTTTCAGCACTTGAGTCAGGATATTAGCTCCGTCTCTAAACTGACTCCACGTATCACGTAAGTGCCAGTAAAGTCCTTTTCTAAAATGGGATCCAGTTTCCAGCTATAAAAGAAAGTCAAAAGTAAAATATGAGACTATGAGCATTTCAGAAAAAAAGAAAAACAGTAAGTGCAATCGGAAAACCTACTGAAAAGTTTCCATTTAATTATCTGGAACACTCCCTTTAGAAAAGCTTACATATTAAGGACTTTGAGTAAGTGTGCATCTCTATCCCAACAGGCATCATCTTGTAAAGAGATACATTCACTTAGTTAAGAGTAGTGTATCAAAGTGCACTTAAAGAGAAATGTGAGGAGAGTTGAATTCCTGTTAATTTTGTGACTGATTGCAAGATAAACTGGAAACTTTTCTCCTAAATTGTGATGAGAATTTTTTAAATAAGGGGACCTGGAAGAGACAGTGGCAAGCAACAAGCCAAATTGCTAGACACTTAATGAGGTGTCACATTTGTGAAATAGATCCCTTTAAGAAAGACTGCCTACAAGGAATTCAATTGCTTTGTTTAGAGGAACCAATAACCATCAGTTTGGTCAATGCAACTTTCCTTTCCCCAACAGACACACTGCAGACCACCCTGATCATCATAAATGATAGTCATAGGCCCAGAATTTCTATTAAAAGTTTCTTAGGGTGGTGATCTGTTTGGGGGTGTGATGGTCAAGAGACTTATGAAGCTGCATTTCCACAGCACATCATTTTTTCATAGAAGACATGTTTCTTGGAGTGACTTGGCAACTGGGGGAGGGAGGGTGCTGAAGGCTCCTGAAGCCCATTCTTGGCACCACTGTTGTTGCTACATGGCCCACTCCTGCGTTTGCCCACCATCCTGTTGCTCTGTCATAGCTGTCTTCTCCAATCCACTCCACTCAGCAGTGGGCTCTGGCCCAAGTGAACTCTCTTAGGGGGCCCTCACAGAGATCCCTTGAGTAACAAGCTTTGCAGGGTACCCTCCTCCCCACCGAACTTGCCTCCATATTGTCCTTGCCCAGTGTGACCAGCCCTCTCCCTCCCTAACTCTAGGCACAGTTTCCAGCACTTCTCAGACTTTTCTAAATTAGTTCTGATTGATGAGGAACCTAGGGAAAGATGTCATCAGGGCAACACTAAGTGACTCTCTCTAATAAAATATTTTGAGGCCTCTTGTTTTATCTTAAATTCATGCAAATTTGTCATCCTACTCCATAGTATGTTTATTTCAATATAAAACATTTTAAATAACCTACTGGTAGCTCAGATGGTAAAGCGTCTACCTACAGTGCAGGAGACCTGGGTTCGATCCCTGGGTCAGGAAGATCCCCTGGAGAAGGAAATGGCAACCCACTCCAGTATTCATGCCTGGAAAATCCCATGGACCGAGGAGCCTGGTGGGCTACTGTCCATGGGGTCGTAAAGAGTCGGACACGACTGAGCGACTTCACTTCACTTCAATAGTAAAATGAGTTAATGTCTCCCTTTGAAAGATTGTCAAATAAAATTAAAACCCTAGGAAAATGCCCATGATCAACCTGTGCTCCACACACCCACACCAGAGACCTACAGATCCATGGGAATACATACACCAAAGAGAAACTTCCATAATTAAATGCTAGTGTCCCACTGTATGCATGATGGATGGGCCTCCCCATCCCTGATCCCAGAGATCCCTACTTTTGAACTATATCAGGGGAGGACTTCCCTAGTGGTCCAGTGGTTAAGAATGTGCCTGCCAATGATCCCTGGGTTTGGGAAGATTCCACATGCCGAGGGACAACTAAGCCTGTGTGCCACAACTACTTCAGAGAAGGCAATGGCACCCCACTCCAGTACTCTTGCCTGGAAAATCCCATAGACGGAGGAGCCTGGTAGGCTACAGTCCATGGGGTCGCAAAGAGTCAGACATGACTGAGCGACTTCACTTTCACTTTTCACTTTCATGCATTGGAGAAGGAAATGGCAACCCACTCCAGAGTTCTTGCCTGGAGAATCCCAGGGACAAGGGAGCCTGGTGGGCTGCCATCTATGGGGTCGCACAGAGTCGGACACGACTGAAGTAACTTAGCAACAGCAGTCACACCTACTTGGGCCTGCGTTCTAGAGCCTAGGAGCTGCAACTATTTGAAGCCTGCATGCCTAGAGCCTGTGCTCTGCAACAAGAAGCCACTGCAATAAGAAGCCCGCACACCACAATGACAGTAGTCCCTGCTTGCCATAATTCGAGAAAGCCCACGGATAGCAATGAAGACCCAGTGCAGTCAAAATTAATTTTTTTTAAATAAATAAGTATCAGGAAAGGGAATTAGGAGGGGGGAAATTGGGAGAGGGAATCACAGCAAAATTATGATTTTCAAAAATATTCTATAATTTTAACTGTTAAGTAATTCAGGTGAACTCTAATCTCAATTTTCCCATATTAAAGCATTGCCACTAAGAGTTTCTTTTCTCGCCACCTACATGTTGCTACTTGAGTTCACAATTTATTTTCACTGTGTAGTTTAATAGTCACAATAAGAAAAATCCAAAGTGTCAAGTTAATTACCTCATTTTTTCTTCCACTGGTAGTCTCTCTTAGTCATTCCAAGACCAGTGTTGCCTGAGCCAATCCAAATAAATGCATAAAAGAGAAAAATTACATTAGGAATTTCAGAGTACTGGTAGCAAGAGGATATTCTGAAATCTCAGTTTACTTCCTCCCTATAAGTCTCCCCATTCAAATGGGCTTTTTACATTTTTCCCTCAAGGAGATTTGTGAACTAGGCTCCCAAAAGTCCAATAGAAGGGCTGGCAAATCCAAATGAGAACAGGCAGGTCACACAGACCGAGTGGTTTGGATATAACACGAGAGGGAGGGTGTGGACTGTGGCAAACCACAGAGCATCTGCTTCCCATGTAGGAGCCAGGGATGCTCAACTCTATCTGGCTGTTGCCACACATAGATAACAGGACTGAGTGTTCAAAGACTTTCTAATTTTTTTTTTAAGAAAAGCTCAAAATCTGTATTTTTTTTAATGTGAAATTTCTGGATGTTTATACTTAACAATTTTAAAAGAAAACACAGATGTAAGCCAAATACAGTGTACTGGCTGGATCAAGTCCATGGGACTGCCACTTGTGACTTTCATCCCAGACTCATTGGGGAATGCAGATAATATATTTCCCTCACTCTAAAAATTTCGCCAACTCAATAGCCCTTGGGGTGCCCTATGGGGGCTGACACTAGACCCTGAGCTCCCAGCCTTGCCATATACTCCTGTGCCCCAGGAGTGCTGTGAAAGCAGCAGAGTGGCAGACCTAAAGACACTGTGAAGGCTAAATTAGAGGGGCAAATCAAGGATGATTGTGTTTTCAAGCTGAAGTAGCTGGGGAAATGGTGACCCTGGGCTTGGTAAGGCAGGATGATAAGCACTGAATGAAAGATCTTGAATGCATTTTCCCTACAGCAAGGCCTTCCTAGAAAGTCGTCTTTACAGTATGCTTAGTACCATGATATAAGCAAATGGGCACTCATATGCAGTTAGTGACAATAATTATGTAGTGACTATCAAAGTCACCTTAAAGCAAGTCATTTGAGTTTTGGTTGTGACCGTAGCTTGGACTATTCCATGAGCATGGGTTAGATTCTATATTCCCTTTGGAACATTGACAGAAAACCGCTCCCACACCTGGGCCTGCTGTGTGAGTCTATTCCCCCACCCCCAACTCCTGCTCTGTCCCCCAGCAGCACTATGGGGCTCCAGTCTATAGCATCAGAGTAAAGGTAGCAGCTGCTACCCCCAACAGGGTTGTGGAAGGAGACACACAAGAGAGTCAGAGCCAGCTGGACTTCAGTGTCTGAAGGTCTCTGAAATGTGACCTCCCAGAAGCAGTGTGGCAGCCAGGGTGGGCCCAAGAATGGAGACAGATGACAAATGCACACAGCGCCCTCAAATCATTTTTTTAGAATAAAATGAAGCTCACGTATCAAAATTCTTTCTCAGTGGTTTGCCTACCACTAAAGAGCTACCCCCTTACCCATGACCTTGCCATCACCATCATTTTTGTCAGGCGCAGGTGCTTGGATAACCAACAGCTTGCTTAAATCTGAAGTTCCCTGCACCTAAAGGAGAAAAGTCAAAATCAGTCAAAAGAGCATTCTTTGACCTCTAAACAGGCTGCCTCCTAGCCTTTCCAAAGAATATAAAAAAATAAGCTAAAACAGAACTAACCTCCAACCTAAGCTCTATCTTTTTCATTTCAAATCCTCTTTTACCTTGTTTCAGAGTCTTGGATAGGTGGGGGATGGGTGGATGGAAGGATGGAAGAACAGATGAATGAATGGATTTTTACATGGCTTAATACGTGAAAAAGTAAGCGCTTAAAAATGTAAAATAATTTTAAGAAGTCTTGGACCAGGAAATTATCTTTTGCATTTTTATAAATATCAGAAAGGAAATTTCTCCACCTTACTTGTAACCAATTTGGAAAATGGAATCCCCAGCATCCACTGAGTTACTTTTATTCTGACATTGACATTCAAGGGCTCAGGCCGTAGCCTTCCCAGATAGGAAAAAAATAAGCTTTTTTTCCCTGAGCTTTTGCCCAACTGCCACAAAATCTGCCCTCCCAAAATTCAAGCAGCATACGTAAGTCACATATAACTATCATTTCTAGATATTATCACATTTTATCTCATTTAATCCCCACAAGAACCTTATGAGATGGCTGCTGCTATTATCCTCATCTTAGTAAGAGGAAACTGAGGGTCAGAAGGCATCTTTCTAGGTGCCCAGCCTCACACACCTATTGGGCACAGGTCTTAAATCCAAGTATGCCTATCTCCAAACTCTGGTGTCTTAACAAAACTGTGGGGATTGCTCCTGTGGTCTCCTACCCCTTATTTCAAAGTTAAAGTGATTTTTCATTTTCTATTTAAAAAAAAAATTTTAATTACCTTCACCATCGGAACTGTTGAGAGGCTGACAAAATAAGTATGTTAGGCAAGTGGCAAATGCACTTTTTAGGAGCTTAACCAACTTTTCTAGGACTCAAGTTTTCATTAACTTAATGACCTTTCTCAGCCTGAACAAGCAGAAAGGGTTTCTCCAAAAGGGAGAAATTGTTACCAAAATAAAGAGATGTTAGCTCTTCTCACAGCCTCTTAAGTCCTCCTCATACTTGGGCTCTGTCCTCACATCACAGCTGTGGTCTAACAGCAAGTGGCTTCACCCATTAGGGACCTGGCTTCTATTCTTCCCATCCCCTGTTATATCCCAGGCACTCACACTTCCCCCTTCCTTACAGAGGCATGGAGTGATGGGGCTTAGGGTCCTCTATTGAGTTGTGCCCCTAGGCCCTAATGTGGCAACAAAGTGACATGACCCTGACGCATCTCTCTTCTTATCGACCAGTCCAAGTACTTCCAGAACCATCCTAGCAAGCAGTGTCACTGCCTTGCACACAAACTAGGAAAAGTGCTCCCCATCCTTCTCTAGGGAGGCACAGCCCATGCCAGGCAAAGAGCTTGGTAAGCAGAGAGGAGGCAGATTCCTGCCCCACTGGTCCCTCATGCACACTCTTGGGCAGAGCACAACTTACACAACACAGCACACAAGCCCTGGGGACATTTTGACTGTTTTGTTAAGGGCAGGTGAGAACTACAGGGTCTTTCTAGGTTTAGAGAAACCTAAATTTCTTTAAGGTGGTTAGTTGAGTTTTTAAAGTCACTTATGCCCAGGGACGGGGGAGGCTGGTGGGCTGCTGTCTATGGGGTCGCACAGAGTCGGACACGACTGAAGCGACTTAGCAGCAGCAGCAGCATGGGGCACCATGAAAAGCAGTAGACTGTTAAGAAATGACCCTCCTTACCTGTTCACAGGTTTTAGGTAAAATGCAAGGTGCAAAATATGGCACCTCCGTGTTGGTATCAATAACACTGCCATACACAAGAATAACAAATTTCATGTTCACATTATCAATAATCATTTCATTATAGCTTGATAAAGTCTCCACATATGCCTGATTGAGCATCACACACTTCTGAAACTTTAGGTCCTACAATACAATTAATTTTTTTCTATAAATCATATAAAATAACACATGATATCAAGAAGAAAGCATATTCCACATGAAAAGATGTTCAACATCATTAATCATCAGGGAAACGCAAACCAGCTCAACAGAGTGGCTATCATCAAAAAACAACAAGTAACAAGTATTGGCAAGGATGTAGAGAAAATGGGGAATCTTTTGTGGACTGTAAATTGGTGCAGCCACTATGTAAAATAGTAGGAAGTTCCTCAAAAAATTAAAAATTAAACTTCCATATGATCTAGCAGTCTCACTCCTGGGCATATATCCAGAGAAAAGATACATGCATCCCAATGTTCACTGGACCATTATGCACAACAGCCAAGGCATGGAAACCACCTAAATGTCCAACAACAGAGGAATGGATAGAGAAGACATGGGACATATATACAATAGAATATTACTCAGTCATAAAATAGAATGAAGTAATGCCATTTGCAGCAACATGGATGGACCTAGAGATTATCATACTAAGTGAAAGAAGCCAGACATTTAAAAACAAATATCATGTGACATCATTTATTATATGGAATCTTAAAAGATGATACAAATGAACTCATATACAAACTTATGATTACCAAAGAGTGAGGAAGGGATAATCACACACACACTACTATATATAAAATAGATAGCCAACAAGTATGTACTATATAGCACAGGGAACTATACTGATATTTTGTAATAATCTATAAGAATCTGAAAAAGAATATAATATATATATTATAACTGAATCACATGAAAATAACAAAATATTATAAATCAAATATACTTCAATTTGTTTTTTAAAAAAATCCATGTGTAGGTGTTTGTGTGGACATAGTTTTTTAACTCCTTTGGGTAAATATCAAAGAGAGTGCTTGCTGGATCATATGGCAAGAACTTGTTAGTTTTGTAAGAAACCACACTCTCTTCCAAAGTGGCTGTGTGCCATTTTGCATTCTCACCAGCAATGAAGAAGAGTTCTTGTTGCTCCACACCCTTGCCAGCATGTGGTGTTGTCACTGGCCAATTAATAGGTGTGTAACAGTATCACTCTGTGTGACCCCACAGACGGAAGCCCACCAGGCTCCCCCGTCCCTGGGATTCTCCAGGCAAGAACACTGTCGGACACGACTGAAGTGACTTAGCAGCAGCAGCAGCAGCAACAGTATCACTTCCTTCATGGATCACTGCCTTGTTGTGGCATAGGGGCTTGCATAATGCAAGGAAGCTATGAGCTATGCTCTGCAGGGCCACCCTAGACAGACAGGTCATAGCAGAGAGTTCTGACAAAATGTGATCCACTGGAGGAGGGAATGGTAAACCACCCCAGTGTACTTGCCATGAGAACCTCATGAACTGTATAAAAAGTCAAAAAGATATGACACCAAAAGATGAGTCCCGCAGGTCTGAAGGCGTCCAATATGCTACTGGGGAAGAGCAGAGGAGAATTACCAATAGTAATGAATAGATTCAAGGGACTAGATCTATTAGTTGACAGGGTTTCTGAAGAACTGTTGACACAGATCCGTAATACTGTACAGGAGGCAGCAAACAATACCATCCCAAAGAAAAAGAAAAGCAAGAAGCAAAAGTGGTTATCTGAGGAGGCCTTACAAATAGTAGAAGAACAAAGAGAAGCAAAAAGCAACTGAGAGAGGGAAAAACTACATCCAATAAACACAGAGTCCCCAAAAATAGAAGAGACAAGAAGGCCTTCTTTAATAAACAATGCTTAATAATAGAAGAAAACAACAAAAGGGGAAAGACTAGAGATCTCTTCAGAAAAACTGGAAACATCAAGGGAACATTCCGCCCAAAGATGGGCACAATAATGGTAGAGATCTATAGAAGCAGAAGAGATCAAGAAGAAACAGAAAGAATACACAGAACTATATAAAAAAGATCTTAATGAACCAGATTACTACAATGGTGTGGTTAGTCACCCAGATCCAGACATTCTGGAGCATGAAGTCAAGTGGGCCTTAAGAAGCACTGCTGTTAATAAAGCTAGTGGATGAGATGAAATTCCAGCAGAACTATTCAAATCCCTAAAGGATGATGCCATCAGAGTTTTGCATTCACGATGTAGGCAAATCTGGAAGACCCAGCAATGGCCAGAAGACTAGAAAAGGTCAATATTCATCCCAATCCCCAAGAAAGGTACCAAAGAATGTGCTAACCATTGGACAATTTCATTTATCTCCCATGCTAGTAAGTGAAGTGAAAGTCACTCAGTTGTGTCCGACTCTTTGTGACTCCATGGACTGTACAGTCCATGGAATTCTCCAGACTATAGTACTGGAGTGTGTTGGGATCCTTTAATGGACCGGGACCTGGTGGTCTGGAGGCAACGATAAGAAAGTAAAAGAGAGAAAGAGGCTGATATTTCCTGGTTTACGCAGAAAACCAATAAAGTCCTTGGCACAGGACTTGCGTCTCCCACGAAGGCACCGGGCGCCCTCTCGAGTGGCGGGTGAAGGCACAGAGCGCCCTCTCAAGAGAGTCTTAGAAGCCCGGGCAGGAGAGTGGGCAAGACGGGTCCCTACGCTCCAAGGAATTAGCTGAGGAGAGAGAAAGAGAGAGAGAGAGAGAAAGAAAGAAAGACACGGGGACCCAAACTCTGATGGAGCAAAGGTGCTTTAATGATTTCTCTGTGAGTATATAAAGGCTGTGGTACAAGAAATTTCTTTCAACAATGATAAAGAATACACAGTTGTGTATTTTATAGTATTTTTTTCATTTGGTGATATTTTAACCGTTAATGTTTATGGCATTGTGCTTTGTACCATTTATTAAATTTTATAAATTAAAAAAAACAATGATAAAGATCAGAAAACCAAATGTACAGTGACCATTACCAAGGGAACAAGGGATTAATAATGGTCACAAGGTCAGGAGACAATCCATATCTCAAGAAAGGGGATCGAGACTAAGCAGTTTTGTCATAAAGAAAACGTTTACTAAAGGAGACCCAAGCCTGTCTCACACAGACCCAAGCCTGTCACACAATGACCCTAGTTCCTGGGACCAGCCTGCTGTTCCACTTAAAAAGAAACAAAGGTCTTGTGAGAAACAGCACGTAGGAATCCTCCTGTTAAACATTCCCTGACAGGAGTGGGTAGCTTTTCCCTTCTCCAGGAGATCTTCCCAACCCAGGGACTGTTCCCAACCAGGGATCGAACCCAGGCCTCCCACACTGCAGGCAGATTCTTTACCAGCTAAGCCACAAAGGAAGCCCAGTAAGGTTCATGCTTAAACTCTTGCATGTTAGGCTAGGCTTCAACCTTATGTGAACCAAGAACTTCCAGATGTCCATGCCGGGTTTAGAAAAGGAAGAGGAACTAGAGATCAAATTGCCAACATTCACTGGATTATAGAGAAAGCAAGAGAATTTCAGAAAAACATTTCTCTCTGTTTCATTTGACAGTGTGGATCATAACAAACTGTGGAAAGCTCTTAAAGAGGTGGAAATACCAGATCATCTTACCTGTCTCCTGAAAAACCTGTAAGCTGGTCAAGAAGCAACAGAAGTATGGAACAACTGATTGGTTCAAGATTGAGACAGGAGTACAACAGGGCTGTCTGCTGTCACCCTATTTGCTTAACCTATATTCTGAGCACATCATGAGAAATGCCAGGCTGGATGACTTACAAGCTGGAATCAAGATAGGCAGGAGAATCATCAACAACCTCAGATATGCGGATGATACCACTGTAATGGTAGAAACAGAAGAGGAACTAAAGAGCCTCTTGATGAGGGTGAGGGAGGAGAGTGAAAGAGCCGACTTAAGACTAAACATTAAAAAAACTAAGATCATGGCATCCGGCCCCATTACTTCATGGCAAATAGAAGGGGAAAAGGTGGAAGCGGGGATAGATTTCCTCTTCTTGGGCTCCAAAATCACTCAGACGGTGACAGCAGTGATGAAATCAGAACACTATTGCTTCTTGGCAGGAAAGCCATGACAAACCTAGACAGGGTGTTGAAAAGCAGAGACATTACTCTGCCGACAAAGGTCCATTTAGTCAAGGGTATGGTCTTTTCAGTGGTCACGTACGGTTGTGAGAGCTGGACCATAAAGAAGGCAGAAAGCTAAATAACTGATGCCTTCGAACTGTGGTGCTAGAGAAGACTCCTAAAAGTCCCTTGGACAGCAAGGAGATAAAACCAGTCAATCTTAAGGGAGATCAACCCTGAATATTAACTGGAAGGACAGATCCTGAAGCTGAAGCTCCAGTATTTTGGTCATCTGATGCGAATAGATGACTCATTGGAAAAGTCCCTGAAGCTGGGAAGGATTCAGGGCAGAAGGAGAACAGAGTGTCAGAGGATGAGATGGCTGAATGGCATCACCAATGCAATGAACATGAACTTGGGCAAACTCCAGGAGATGGTGAGAGACAAGGAGGCCTGGCAAGCTGCAGTCAGTACCTGGGGTCACAGTCGAACACAACTGGGCAACTGAACAACAACAACAATGGTATCACATTGTTTTAATTTGCATTTCCCTGATGACATATGATGCGGAGTATCTTTTCCTGTATTTATTTGCTATTCGTATATCTTCTCTGGTGAAGTTATCTATTATCAGCTTTGGCCCATTTTTTAATCAGGCTGGGTTTTTTCCCTACTGTTGAGTTTTAAAGCTCCTTGTATATTTTGGATAATAGTTCTTCATCTTATATGTCTATTGCAAATATTTTCTCCCAGTCTGTGGTTTGTCTTCTAATTAATTCTCTTGAAATATGCTCATTTTTAACCCAATATTTTATTCAGTATCACAATTCAATGAATGTTCTTAAGCTTCAGGTTTGTCACTTCCCCAGTTCCTGACTCATGGTAGGGGCTCAAAAAATTACTAAATGGAATGCAAATATAGGTTGTAAATTGTACTAGTCCAAGACAGACCTGAACCACTACTTTTTGAAGAGAAAGTTCAAAAATGAGGCTTGGTAAACTCAATAAAAATTTGAAAAGGCAAATAATTTAGCTCAGTAACTCACTAATTAATGCTATGGGGATCTACCTATTTAAGATTTGCTTACTCTCTTATTTTTAAGGGATGACTGGGGGTAACCTGGGAAAAATCAGCTGTCACAAGGGGATCAATGACCTATAGGAACTCAGAATAACAGAGTAGTAAAGATTCTGAAATTTTACTCTGAAAGATCAAACATACCTTCTTTTCTCTGTCTCCAAAATATGAAATTTATTTTGTAAAAAAATTCTGGAAATAAAACTTAATTCATATTTTAATCATGCAACTTACCTCATCAATAAGACTTGATTCAAAATACTGATAGGCAATACTGAGAGCAAGCTTCAGCCATATTTTATATTCCAGGGATGGCCAGAAGAAATCAAAGCCTTCATATAAATCCTCCAGGGAGATAAAGCAGACCTGAAATGACACGGCATCAAACAGTATGCTTGATTTGAAACTAAGAAAAACAAACGCCTGTAGGACTTCCCTGGTGGTACATTGGATGAGAATCCACCTGTCAATGCAGGGGACACAGGTTCAATCCCTGGTCCAGGAAGATTCCATGTATCTCAGAGCAACTAAGCCCATGAACCACAACTACTGAGACTTCATGCTGCAACTACTGAAGCTCTCGTGCCTAGAGCCTGTGCTCTGCAATAAGAGAAGCCACAGCAATGAGAAGCCTGTGCACCACAAAGAAATGTAGCTCCCACTCACCACAATTAGAGAAAGCCCTCAGCAGCAATGAAGACCCAGCACAGCCGAAAATTTTTAAAAAGCCTATAGGTTTCATCTTCACCTAACCTCCTAGAAAAACTATCAACTCTAGTATATTAATGATACTCTGCTATTTAAGTATAAGATGATAAAACGTACAGTCCAATTAAAGCTATAGACTTAATACTAGTCCAGAGCGACTTCACTTTCACTTTTCACTTTCATGCATTGGAGAAGGAAATGGCAACCCACTCCAGTGTTCTTGCCTGGAGAATCCCAGGGACTGGGGAGCCTGGTGGGCTTCCATCTATGTGGTCACACAGAGTTGGACATGGCTGAAGCGACTTAGCAGCAGCAGCAGCAGGATAATCATGAACTTCCAGATGTTCAAGCTGGTTTTAGAAGAAGCAGAGGAACCAGAGATCAAATTGCCAATATCTGCTGGATCATGGAAAAAGCAAGAGAGTTCCAGAAAAACATCTATTTCTCCTTTATTGACTGTGCCAAAGCCTTTGACTGTGTGGATCACAATAAACTGTAGAAAATTCTGAAAGAGATGGAATACCAGACCACCTAACCTGCCTTTTGAGAAACCTGTATACAGGTTAGGAAGCAACAGTTAGAACTGGACATGGAACAACAGACTGGTTCCAAATAGGAAAAGGAGTACGTCAAGGTTGTATACTGTCACCCTGCTTATTTAAGTTATATGCAGAGTACATCATGAGAAACGCTGGGCTGGACGAAGCAGAAGCTGGAATCAAGATTGCCAGGAGAAATATCGATAACCTCAGATATGCAGCTGACATCACCCTTATGGCAGAAAGTGAAGAACTAAAGAGCCTCTTGATGAAAGGGGAAAGTGAAAAACTTGGCTTAAAGCTCAACATTCAGAAATCTAAGATCATGGCATCCAGTCCCATCACTTCATGGGAAATAGATGGGGAAACAGTGCAAACAGTGGCTGACTTTATTTTTCTGGGCTCCAAAATCACTGTGGATGGCGATTGCAGCCATGAAATTAAAAGACTCTTGCTCCTTGGAAGGAAAGTCATGACCAACCTAGATAGCATATTAAAAAGCAGAGACATTACTTTGCCAGCAAAGGTCAGTCTAGTCAAGGTTATGGTTTTTTCCAGTAGTCATGTATGGATGTGAGAGTTGGACTATAAAGAAAGTTGAGCGCCGAAGAATTGATGCTTTGAAACTGTGGTTCTGGAGAAGACTCTTGAGAGTCCCTTGGACTGCAAGGAGATCCAACCAGTCCATTCTAAAGGAGAGCAATCCTGGGTGTTCATTGGAAGGACTGATGCTAAAGCTGAAACTCCAATACTTTGGCCACCTCATGCGACGAGTTGACTCACTGGAAAAGACTCTGATGCTGGAAAGGATTGGGGGCAGGAGGAGAAGGGGATGACAGAGAATGAGATGGCTGGATGGCATCACCGACTCGATGGACATGAGTTTGAGTGAACTCCGGGAGCTGGTGATGTACAGGGAGGCCTGGCGTGCTGTGATTCATAGGGTCACAAAGAGTCGGACACGACTGAGTGACTGAACTGAACTGAGCCTGCTATCAGACCACTTATTTGTTAAATAAAATTGTTACTTAGCAAGTGAAAAATGGAAGAAAGAGATTTTAAACACAAGTATTCTTTAAAAACTCTGCTCCGATAATGTTAGCCATTTATTGAGCACCTAAACATGCCAGGCATCTTATATATGTGTTTTCCTTATCTTTATAACATCAGAAGTTAGATATTTTCTCTTCTAATAAAAAAAAGTGACAAAGACTCTTTAGTTAAAATATCTTCCTCCAGTTCAAGAGGAAGGGGACACAGGTATACCTATGGCTGATTCATGTTGATGTTTGGCAGAAACCAACACAATACTGTAAAGCAATTATCCTTCAATTAAAAATAAATAAATTTAACTGTTTTTAAAAAAATCTCTCTCCAGACACCATAGTGGATGTTACACATCCAATTGGCCTTTCTCAGCTACACTGCTTCACAATAACTGGTTGGGTTGACTAAGATAATAGAACCCAAAAAAAGAAAAGTGCTGGCACTCCTTACTGACTTGAGGGAGAATTAACTAACAACCCATAATACAGACAAAACCGGGTGCTTACCTGCAAAATAGTTTCACAGATGGCAGTATATTCAATTTCACGCTTAAGTAGACAGCTCAATTCTCCAATTATGTCTCCACTGGTACAGTACTCTGTAAACCTAGTTGTGGACTCTCTGTTAGGCCTTAGGCTCCTGTCTATTCCAAAAGTAGGAGGTGAACTCTCCAACTGCAATGGGGAAATAATTGAGCAAAGGGAAAAACAAAATTAAGAGCCCTTGACCAAACCCTAGGAGCTCCCAGTGTTTCTTGCAATTATTTCAACAGAAGGAAAAGTTTCTTTTTGAATCCTTTCAGATGGGAAGGAGGAATTGGGCTTCCAAAAATAATTTCTTTCACATTTCAACTCTCCAAGCTGAGACTGTTTCTAATCTCTAGCTCTACAGATGACCTCTATTTACCTTCCTTATATAAAAATTCCACCAAAAGTAGTCATAGCAGTCTGCCACTAAATGTAAGTACCCACTCTAAATCTATTAGATATTCTTAGCATAATGGGCTAGTGCCTCAGGTGGAAAAAATTTTTGGTTGCATAGATGCATAAACGAGATTTCATGAATGAATATGCCCCCAAGCCAAGTCATAATTTCAGCAGAAATCTTGCCTCCCTTAAGATGCTTAAGAATAATTACCAGGAGACATTAGCAGAAAAAGGTTTTAGGATGAACACAGGATGGTTGAGTTACTTCCGGAAAAGAACTGGTAGGGATGGGTGGATGGGTGGAGGTAAAAGTAAGTCATCAGATTTCAGGAGGAAGATGCAAGAATTAACCAGAAGGATTACAGAACTTTCCAGAAAGTTTAGTTGTAAGTGCCAAAGAGGAAGGCTATTGCCCAAGACACAAGATATGGAAAAAAGTCACTGAAGGAATTGCTGTGAAAGTTTACCCTCTCCTAGTGAGTACCACCTTTCAAACTTGTAGAGGCACTCATGCTTCCAAAGAACTCCACCATTTTTCAATTTAATTTTTAATGAAGTCCAAAAGCCTTTTGAGTACAAGTCCCCTACACACAAACAAGTTCCGTTCTGAAAGCGTGTTCTTAAGTCCAATATGTTTGTAAGTCCAACAAAGTTAACCTAGGTGCCCAGCTAACACAATTGGCTATATAGTACTGTACTGTAATAGGTTTATAATACTTTTCACACAAATAACACATAAAAACAAACACAAAAAATAAAGAAAACATTTTTAAGCTTACAGTACAGTATATTGAAAAGTACAGCAGTACAGCTGGCATACAGGGGCATACTTGTATCTTTGAAAGTTTGCAACTTGAAGGTCTGTATGTAGGGGACTTAACAGTAAAGAAGAATAGTTCTGCTTTTTACAAACCAAGGAAAGACGATTACATCTGTGGCAAGCAAAATTTTAAAGAAGGCCTTCCAAGGTCCCTATCTTTTTGTTATTCAATCAAACATTGATCTATGAACTGCTGTGAAGGGATTTTGCAGATAGAATTAAGGTTACTCATCAGCTAAACTTAAAGAGATAATTCTGGATTATCCTGTGGGCTCCAATGTAATCACACGAGCCCTCAAAGTAGAAAAGGAAGTAGTCATCAAGACTGGAGAGGGACAAATGAATTGATTTCTCTGCCGGTCAGTTTTCTCATGAAGTTGATAGAAGGACAAAATGTCATAACATATTGCCATTCTCGATCATCTTTTTAAATGTCACAACTAGCCTCTTCAACTCTTGATCACTGCTAACATACTACATATTTAACTTAGGTATTTGTCCATTGTTCCATCTCCTTTTATGCTTCTATAAGAAATTTAACTTCTAAGAAGACAGGGCTTTTTTGTGTTTTCCCAGTTTTATGCCTAGAATGAACATGCCGACTGCATGATAGTAATGAAGTAAATATTTGTTGAATGAATGAGTAAATGAATGACTGAAAAGTGCCAGACACTTAATAAGTGCTATACACGTGTTAGTCAGTATTTATAATTAGAGTTTATTTCCATGATTAATTTTGGTTTTTTAAGGTCTGAAACACTCATTCTAAAAGTATAAAGCCAAATATATTATTTGCACTAATAATAAGGGTTTGTCACTTGTAACTGTCATATAGGATCTAGAAATTACGTTGGTCATAGCTGGGGCTCACCCACGGATCCAGCTACTGGTATTCAGTTTCTAATGGATTCTTGTCCCTATCACTCTTACTGACAACAAAAACCTCCTATTAGTTAAAAATGGTATGCTCTTCATCCCTATTTGACCTCTGGGAGAATGTGACACTGTGGTCTATTTCCTCAACCTTGATTCTCATTTCCTTTAGATGAGTAACCCAACCACTCCAAGTACTGGGTTCCTTATATGACCATCACAGAAAAGACTGTTCCTGCCAGGATTGTTATGAAGAATAAGTAATAATTATGAAAGCATTTTGTAAGATGGGAAGCACCTTTCAGATGGTGGGTGTTCTAATTATCTCTCAGCTGTTGTGTTAGCTCCAAATAGAAATGGTCTCATTTGGAAAAGAAATTATGTTAAAAATTTGAAATTTTCTTGGTTCCTAAATTTCTCCTTATGTGATAATTACAAATTTCAAGATACATTTTTAGTAAAGAATAAATAGTTCCTTACGATTGCCATTCCTGAAATAATCAAGTAGATTCCTTGTGGCATTTCACCTTCTTTACAAATGACATCTCCATAGTCAAAATAGGTAAGTTTAGCTCTTTCCTGAAAGAAAAGAAACAGGAAAGGAAAGAAAAAGAATCAATACAAATCTTCATAATCTACTTCTCTAGAGAGAAATAAGATTTTAGAGCTAAAAAGTAGCATAAAAACAAAAAATATTCTTTGATTTATTACTGAGTTATAATGATTGATGCTGAAGCTGAAACTCCAATACTTTGGCTACCTCATGCGACGAGTTGACTCACTGGAAAAGAGTCTGATGCTGGGAGGGATTGGGGGCGGGAGGAGAAGGGGACGACAGAGAATGAGATGGCTGGATGGCATCACCGACTCGATGGACATGAGTTTGAGTGAGCTCCGGGAGTTGGTGATGGACAGGGAGGCCTGGTGTGCTGTGATTCATGGGGTCGCAAAGAGTCAGACACGACTGGGCGACTGAACTGAACTGAACTATAATGTTTTGACTAACCTCATTAACTGTTAGGGAAAAAAGGGACAAGCAAGCAAACTGCAGACTTTGTGCTTAGGACCTAGCACAGTGACTGGCAGAAACACCCAATAAATGCTAGGTTGGATAAATGTTTACAATAAAGTATAATAATTCTGGTCAAGTGGGGGTGGTCCTAAGATGGTGGAGGAATAGGATGGTGAGACCACTTTCTCCCCCACAAATTCATCAAAAGAACATTTGAATGCTGAGTAAATTCCACAAAACAACTTCTGAATGCCGGCAGAGGACATCAAGCACCCAGAAAATAATTCTGTTCAAGGAGACAGGGGCAGGGTGCTCTGAGAAACAAATTCAGAAAGGCCACAGGAACCCTGACTTGGGTGTCTAGGGAAGGAACTGCTAAACTGAGACCTGAAGGAAGAGTAACAAGACAGCCAGGATACCATGAGCTGAAGACCATTCAGGGCAGAGGATTCAGTTTACGCAAAGACCCATTAGCAAATAGAATAACTGCATTGTGGGGTAACACAGAAGATTCAATACATCTCAGGCAGGGAGGGATGGAGACCAGGGAGGCGTTATCCATTAGGCATCAATAGGCACAGAGTCCAGAGTTCACAGTACTTTTAGGGATTCACAACAATGTTTTAGTTTCTTTTAAAATCAGGAGAAAATAAGACAACTTTTAGGTAGAGTAAAATGTCTTAATACTAAAGCATCTAATGCTAATATATTCATCTTTATAGTAACAAAATCACAAAGTATAATTTTTTGGTGCTTTTTTACAGAGGAAAAGGCAGAAGTGCCTGGAGTCCGGGTGGAGGCAGGACTGGAGAGGTGAGCCGAAGTCAGGTATTCAAGGGGCTCACATGCACAGTAAAAAGCCCGCACACTCTGAAGCCCAGGCACCACAACTTCATAATCCATATGCCACAACTAGAGAGTCTATGCACTGCAAGGAAAGATCCCATATGAAGCAATGAGGATCTCGTGTGCCACATAAGATCTGACACATACAAATAAATTTTTTTTTTTTTTTAAGTTTGAGCTTTTCCCAAAACCAAGGGGTAGTCACTGAAGGGTTCCTAACAGGAAACTTACAATGACACATTTGCATTTTACAAAGATGTGGAGGAAACATATTGTTAAATCATTCATAGTAGTTATTGCTTAGTGTAGGGTGGGGAATGAAAGGATATCACTTTTTCCTTCTGAATTATTTTACAGTGTTGAAATAAACATGGATGACTTGAAAATATTTTTTTCAAAAAGGTTTACAAAACTTCTTTAATCACAGAATATCATTTTACACAATTCACACTCGTTAAAACCACTAGACCATTCAGATATGACCTAAATCAAATCCCTTATGATTATACAGTGGAAGTAAGAAATAGATTTAAGGGACTAGATCTGATAGAGTGCCTGATGAACTCTGGACGGAGGTTCGTGACATTGTACAGGAGACAGGGACCAAGACCATCCCCATGGAAAAGAAATGCAAAAAAGCAAAATGGCTGTCTGAGGAGGCCTTACAAATAGCTGTGAAGAGAAGCGAAAAGCAAAGGAGAAAAGGAAAGATATAAGCATCTGAATGCAGAGTTCCAAAGAATAGCAAGGAGAGATAAGAAAGCCTTCCTCAGTGATCAATGCAAAGAAATAGAGGAAAACAACAGAATAGGAAAAACAAGAGATCTCTTCAAGAAAATTAGAGATATCAAGGGAACATTTCATGCAAAGATGGGCTCGATAAAGGACAGAAATGGTATGGACCTAACAGAAGCAGAAGATATTAAGAAGAGGTGGCAAGAATACACAGAAGAACTGTACAAAAAAGATCTTCACGACGAAGATAACCACGATGGCGTGATCACTCACCTGGAGCCAGACATCTTGGAATGTGAAGTCAAGTGGGCCTTAGAGAGCATCACTACGAACAAAACTAGTGTAGGTGATGGAATTCCAATTGAGCTATTTCAAATCCTGAAAGATGATGCTGTGAAAGTGCTGCACTCAATATGCCAGCAAATTTGGAAAACTCAGCAGTGGCCACAGGACTGGAAAAGGTCAGTCTTCATTCCAATCCAAAAGAAAGGCAATGCCAAAGAATGCTCAAACTACCGCACAATTGCACTCATCTCACACGCTAGTAAAGTCATGCTCAAAATTCTCAAAGCGAGGCTTCAGCAATATGTGAACCGTGAACTTCCAAATGTTCAAGCAGGTTTTAGAAAAGGCAGAGGAACCAGAGATCAAATTGGCAACATCCACTGGATCATGGAGAAAGCAAGAGAGTTCCAGAAAAACATCTATTTCTGCTTCATTGACTATGCCAAAGCCTTTGACTGTGTGGATCACAGTAAACTGTGGAAAATTCTGAAAGAGATGGAATACCAGACCACCTGACCTGCCTCTTGAGAAACCTGTATGCAGGTCAGGAAGCAACAATTAGAACTGGACATGGAACAACAGACTGGTTCCAAATAGGAAAAGTAGTATGTCAAGGTGGTATATTGTCATCCTGCTTATTTAACTTCTATGCAGAGTACATCATGAGGAACGCTGGGCTGGAAGAAACACAAGCTGGAATCAAGATTGCTGGGAGAAATATCAATAACCTCAGATATGCAGATGATACCACCCTTATGGCAGAAAGTGAAGAGGAACTCAAAAGCCTCTTGATGAAAGTGAAAGAGGAGAGTGAAAAGTTTGGCTTGAAGCTCAACATTCAGAAAACAAAGATCATGGCATCTGGTCCCATCACTTCATGGGAAATAGATGGGGAAACAGTGGAAAGAGTGTCAGACTTTATTTTGGGGGGCTCCAAAATCACTGCAGATGCTGATTGCAGCCAGGAAATTAAAAGACGCTTACTCCTTGGAAGGAAAGTTATGACCAACCTAGATAGCATATTAAAAAGCAGAGACATTACTTTGCCAACCAAGGTCCGCCTAGTCAAGGCTATGGTTTTTCCTGTGGTCATGTATGGATGTGAGAGTTGGACTGTGAAGAAAGCTGATCGCCGAAGAATTGATGCTTTTGAACTGTGGTGCTAGAGAAGACTCTTGAGAGTCCCTTGGACTGCAAGGAGATCCAACCAGTCCATTCTAAAGGAGATCAGTCCTGGGTGTTCATTGGAAGGACTGATGCTAAAGCTGAAACTCCAATACTTTGGCCACCTCATGTGACGAGTTGACTCACTGGAAGAGTCTGATTCTGGGAGGGATTGGGGGCGGGAGGAGACGGGGACGACGGAGAATGAGATGCCTGGATGGCATCACCGACTCGATGACATGAGTTTGAGTGAACTCTGAGAGCTGATGATGGACAGGGAGGCCTGGTGTGCTGTGGTTCATGGGGTCGCAAAGAGTCGGACACAACTGAGCGACTGAACTGAACTGACTGGAAATACCGTTATAGATAATTTTACACCCCCAAAATTAGAAATTTCTCACAGTGCATCTTTAGTGAGTTTAACATAAATCACAAGTTTCTCCTTCTCTATCATATAGACTATTTTACATGAGGTGCTTCACTTCCTGCCTTCAGCTACATTCTTTCCTTCTATGAGCATTTCTGTTCCTCCAAGGGATGGGTAGCTGCAGGTTTTCAAGTAAAACCTTTTATTTTAAAATATATATACACAGCCCGAAACAATACTATTAAACCTCAGAAGTTCTCCCTAATGTTTAATTTTATTTAAAAAAGTAAATTATCCAGCTTATCCAACCAGTCCATTCTAAAGGAGATCAATCCTGGGTGTTCATTGGAAGGACTGATGCTAAAGCTGAAACTCCAATACTTTGGCCACCTCATGCGACAAGTTGACTCACTGGAAAAGACTCTGATGCTGGGAAAGGTTGGCGGCGGGAGGAGAAGGGGACGACAGAGAATGAGATGGCTGGATGGCATCACCGACTCTGTGGACATGAGTTTGGGTGAACTCCGGGAGTTGGTGATGGACAGGGAGGCCTGGCGTGCTGTGATTCATGGGGTCACAAAGAGTCAGACATGACTGAGCGACTGAACTGAACTGAACTGATGTATTATTTAGATCTTTATTTTTTTCAATTTTTGTCTTTAGGCTTATCCTCATATACTATTACCTTTTTAATTAACCACAACAGTTGAAGGATGAAAGGAGGCAGGAGTAGTGAAAATTAACTGTTGCTGCTGTGATCGAGACCAAGATTGAAATTAACATCTGTAATAAGGGGGTGTTTCTTTTGTTTACTATACGGATTTTTCCATGTATTCCCTGGGCTAACCCTAATGAGAATAATGCTCATGTGCTCCCAATTCATAACATTTTTCTTTACCCCAGTGAAATCTGATTTCAGTGGCTACCAATAACCAACATATTAAGGAATAGGGCCACTTCATGAGTGAGCCACTTTAGAGCCGGAGAGCCACAACTACCAAGCCCACATGCAGCAACTACTGAAGCCCGTGTACTCTACAGCCTGTGCTCCGCAACAAGAGAAGCCACTGCAATGAGAAGCCCCAGCACTGCAAGGAAGAGAGCCCCTGCTCTCTGCACCTAGAGAAAATCCACACATCAGTGAAGACCCAGCACCACTAAATAAATAAGTAAACATTTTTTTAAAAAGAGTGAGTCATGTCTGAAAGGGGGTGGAGAGAGTCTGACAGCTCTGCTTAGGCATGGCAGGCTAAGGAGTGGAGGAAGCTTGTGCCCTGGTTATAGATTCATCTCAGGTGTATGGAAATCATTAATTTATGGAGTTCCTACCCGTTGTTTTTCCCATTCCTCCCCCATTCACTGCAGGATGGTCAGTTAATTATACTTGTGAGAGCATTACCTATAAAGAACCAAATTCGAATTTTAAACTTGGATACTTTAAAAAACTGAAGAAGATGAAGATTGTAATCAACACCCCTTAGATACCTTCTTCCCAGTCCAAGGCCATCCCTCACCTCCCACCCTCTATTCCCCAGACTACCTTCAACAGCCCCTGCCTATTAGGTTTCCCCCTTCTCACAGTCACACTTGTACTCCCCAAAGCTGGACATTTGATTCAAGCTAAGCTAGTTGGATTTCTCTCTCAAGAATTTGAACAAAAAAGGACAAAGAGCCTGGGAGTGAGAACTGGGTCATCATAGCCACGTGCTAAAGGAAGAGTCCACAAATTCCTACCACTGACATTCCAGAGCTGGCCTGATTCCTGCCCTGTTCAGGGTTAGTCTGTCAACTGTTTATTAGCATCTGTTGTTCAGTGGCTAAGCCATGTCTCACTCTTTGCGACCCCATGGACTGCAGCATGCCAGGCTTTCCTGTCCTCCACTATCTTTCAGAGTTTGCTCAGATTCATGTCTATTGACTGGGTGATGCTATCTATCTCATTCCCTGCAATATATTGTTAGTAATATCCCCTCTTGCTTAAACTAGTTCAGTTAGGGTTTTGTTACTTTCAATAATACAAGTCTTAATTTAACTAAATTTGAAATTAATTTCAAAAGGAAAATTAAAAAATTTCTGGCACGAAGTAAACACTAGTGTGGCATAAATGAAATCAGATCTTCAAAGTTCAGTAGAAACCCTCTTATGACTGCTCTCTTTATAGAAAACAAGGAAAATGTTCCCTCATTATAGTTAAACAGATGATATATATCTCCATGTCTAGATCACAAGGTAGAGTACAACCAAATTTACAGTAAAACAAGTACCACTCTTTGTCACAGTTTTCCTGATTCCAGTAGGTTTCAACAAGTTGATGAAACAGTTATTATTCATATAATTCATATAACTATGATGTAATTCATATAATTATCAGGGCTTCCCTGATAGCTCAGTTGGTAAAGAATCCACCTGCAATGGAGACCCTGGTTCAACTCCTGTATCGTGAAGATCTGCTGGAGAAGGGATAGGCTACCCACTCCAGTATTCTTGGGTTTCCCTTGTGGCTCAGCTGGTAAAGAATCCACCTGCAGTGTGGGAGACCTGGGTTCGACCCCTGGGTTAGAAGATCCCCTGGAGAAGGGATGGACTGTATAGTCCATGGGGTCGCAAAGAGTCAGACATGACTGAGTGACTTTCACTCATATAATAGCCATTTAAAACTAAAACCACAAACTGGTGGTCCATGAGTCATATCCAGTCCACAGATATATTTTGTTTGGCTTGCACAGTATCTTTAAAATTCTGAATTGGTTGGCAAGTTTTAAAATTCACATAAAAATACAGATGTATGGATTCTCCTTTAAAAAACTGACTTTTACATTACTAAATCTAACAGTCAATTTTCAGACTTCATCTTATAACATGTGATCTCTCAGCCTCATATGACATAGTTGATCACTTTCTCCTTCTTCAAATACTTTCTTCACTTAGCTCTGGGACACTATTCTTTTTCTTCCTCCTATTTGATGGATAACTCCTCAATTCTTCTTTTCCAGTTTTACTGAGACAGAACCACTTAGCAGAAAAGAGTCCGCCTGCAATGCAGGAGACACAGGTTCAATCCCTGGGTCAGGAAGGTCCCCTGAAAGAGGAAATGGCAACCCTCTCCAGTATTCTTGCCAGGGAAAATACAATGGAGAGAGGAGCCTGGCGGGCTACAGTCCATAGGGCTGTGAAGAGTCAGACACAACTGAGTGACTGAGTACACACACAATATAAGTTTAAGGTATACAGCATAATGACTTCACATGCACATGTTGCAAAATGACTATCACAATAAATTTAGTTAACATACATCACTTCATATAGTTATAAAAAAATTTTTTCCATGTGGTAAGAAATTTTAGATTCTACACTCCTAGAGCTTTCAAATATACCATACATATATGACTATATAACTACAGTCATCATGTTGTATACCTAGTATTCTTCTATCTTGTAACTTGGAAGTTTGTACCCTTTAACCCCCTGTCTAATTTACCCAGCTTCCACTCCCTTCCTCTAGCAACCATCAATCTGATTCACAGCTCATAACTCAACCCTTGGATGTTCATAACAATTCCTTGAATTATCAAGTTTCAAGGCCTTAAATATTATCTCTATGCTGACAACTCCAAAATGTCTTTCTCCAATTTGACCTCCTACCTACATTCTAGTCATGTATCTAACTGCCTACTCAACAGCTCCACTTGGATGTCTAATACCTTCTCAAATTTAACCTATTCAGAATCAAATTCTTGCTCAGCTCCCGCCCCATATAAATCTTCCCTTCCCCATCTAAATAAAGGGCTAATCAATTTTCAGACTATTTTCTATTTCAACCTAAAAGTCTAGAAGTCATTCTTTCTCTCTCTAGCATTCCCTCCATCAACATTTATATGCTGTCTCTTCAAAACCTATTGAGTCTAACTCCTCTCACCACTTTCACTCGTCCAAGTCACTATCATCTCTTGCCTACATTATCATAATCGTGTCCTAACTGGATGTCCTGGCTTACCCTTGACCCCCTACAGCCTATTCTTAACACATCAGTAGATGAACATTTTTAAGTGTAAGTTAGATCATGTCACTTCTCTCTTCAAAACCTTTGAACACGTTTCCACTTAATTCTGAGTAAAAGATAACGTCCTAACAATGACCTACAAAGTTCTACAAACTCAAGCTTGCCACAAATGCTTAGTCTTCATGTCTTCCCTCCAGCACTGGTCCTGCCACAGGGGCCTTTGTGATGTTCCTTGAACAGAGCAGTCAGGGCTTCCCTGGTGGCTCCATCAGTAAAGAATCTGCCTGCAGTGCGGGAGACCAGGGTTTGATCCCTGGTTCGGGAAGATTTCCTGGAGAAGGAAATGGCAAACCACTCCAGTATTCTTGCTTGGAAAGTCCCATGGACAAAGAAGCCTGGCGGCTACAAGTCCATGGGGTCACAAAGAGTTGGACACAACTGAGTGACTTCACTTTGAACACAGCAAGCATATCCACCTCAGGGCACTACACCTGCCTTCTCCCAGATATCAAAATGGCGTGCTCCCTCATTTATTTCAGATCTCTGTCCAGAGGAAACGTACTAAAGCAGTCTTCTCCAACCATCCATATAAAATAGCTGCCTACCTATATTCTCCTTTCTCACCTTTTCTCCCTATAGCATTTGTCACCACCTGACAGACTACATGCATGGGTATGTTTATTGTCTGTCTCCACCCATATAACATAAAGTCAATGAAAGCAGGAATTTATTTATTTTGTTCACTGCCATATCCCCAAACCTAGAACATTCTCTGGCTCAAAGAGGCTATTCAATAGCTATCTATTGAAAGAGTACACATTCCTATAGGAACACTCAGCTGACTTCAGACAAAGCATGAACTCTGGAATATACTACAGTCCTGTTCCCTATTTATATTACACCCAGATGGTTTTACTTTTATATTATTTGCCTGACCTGCAAAGTAACTTAAATATGAGGCCCTTGATCTAAAAAAAGTCTTTTCCAGAGTGTGCATCTGGGAGTCTGGGGCTCTTCATCAGAAAATAAGATGGCACTTGTAATAACTGGGTAACATGTTAAAAAACATATCATCCTAAGCAGATAAGCAATTATAAAAAAAATCTTTGCGCTTTAGTCTCAAAATGAAATCCACTCTTCTCGGTTTTGCTGGGCCTCCATTTTGACTTATCCTTTGCCGCCCATTACAGGAGTCTTGCCTTGGATAAATTTTTTTTTATTATTAATCTTATATTAGGGAATGAAAAATAATTGTCATTGAACATGAGCTACAATATAAGACACAATCTTTACCTTGAAGAATTCAATGAGAACATCTTTATTTTCTAGCCAAATGATATTATGAAGATATTTGTCAGGAGTAGGGAGCGGGATTGCCATTGGAAAGTTATTCAATGATTTTATTTTTTCAAGAAGTACCTAAAACAAACAATAAAAATAATGGTGATCAGATCCTGTAACAGAAAAGGGACATCAGGCAAAAATGAAGGAAATCTAAATAAAATACTCTTTTGCAGAGCTTTTCTTCTTTAAATTGTCCTCTAATTTTTTTTTGGTTCTTTTTCTCCACTTACTATTTTCACTGGTATATTAACTCATTGAATTTATCTTTTTTATAATCCAATTAATAACTGTATTCTATCCTGTCTTAATCTCAAACTTAACTGTTGATTCAGTTCAGTTCAGTCCAGTTCAGTCGCTCAGTCATGACCAACTCTCCACGACCCCATGAATCACAGCACACCAGGCCTCCCTGTCCATCACCAACTCCCGGAGTTCACTCAAACTCATGTCCACAGAGTCGGTGATGCCATCCAGCCATCTCATTCTCTGTCGTCCCCTTCTCCTCCCGCCCCCAACCTTTCCCAGCATCAGAGTCTTTTCCAGTGAGTCAACTCGTCGCTTGAGGTGACTGTTGATTACTATATGATTTAATGCCACATTCTCTCAAAATTTTTTTTCACGTGAGTGAGTTGCTTCTCTACATTCTTCTAGTTTTGGAGGATAAGGTTCTAGCTTTGTGGCCTTTCAGAAGTCTTCTCTGACTTCCCCAAGTAAGAGGTAATCGCTTACTTGCCTTATTCCCAGCATATCTCTTACAAATCTCCCTTATGGAACTCATTACATTGTAGTATTATTATGTTTACTTATCTGTGATATGTAATTTTTGTTGATTGCCTGGATAAATGACTAAATGAAAAAAAGAGGAAGAGTGTCCATGGACTTTGGAATCAGAGTTGTACTCATTAAGTATCCAAGTCTCCTCAAGAGTCATGGGACATAGTAGATATTCAACATATATTTACTCAGCTAAATTGGCTAGATTTATCTAGCTCCTTACAACCTTGGATTTATAATTATACCTCTTCAGCCAACAATTATGCAATTAATTAATAGGCATTCAACAAATAACTGTTGAATGATTGATTTGTCCATTACCTTTCTAAATAAACCTATAGGAAAAAATAAGTCCCTCTCTTCATAAGGGCTATTGTTTATTTAACTAATGTGTATCGATCATTCAATTGAACCTTATACAATCTTCAAAGTAATACAGGAAAAATAGAAAAAAACACAATGTGCACAGAGGTGTAACTTGAAGAACACTAAAAAGTGGCCCTTCTCGTCCCTCTGACAGACACTAAGGAAAAATCATATTACCATTTAGTCCTGTGCCATGACCTTATAGAGACTAATGAGGGAGAGTTAAAACGGGAAAAGCTGGCCTGTCCTATGCCCACTTCCCTTCCAGAGCCATGGAGAGAGGACTATGTTCAGAGAATGTCCTGAAGCACAGCCCAGGTGGCATGTGGCTGAAAAGTGCCAGGGACAAGAATAAGCATGTGACACCCAGGAACAGCTACTTATCATTGGAAACACAGGCAGAACATGGGACCAGAACTTTTATTTTTCTTCTTTATGCTATGAAGCAGATAGACTGTTGTACAGGAGAGAAAAAAGCATTAATATTTGCATAGTTCACAGTGGATGTGATAGCCTGGTAGAATTAAATATTAAATATTTTTTCCTCTTATGGTCTTAATTTTTTTCAAATTTGTAATTTTTCAAAAGTCCATTTATCAGCCAACCACTTAGGGTGTCTCCCCTATTTCTCTCAAACTCCTCCCTCCCTGATCTCCTCATACACACACACACACACACACACACACACACACGTGGGTCCCCTCCTACCTATGTTAACATTATATAATTACCACTTTCCTTGCTACAGCTGCTGGGACTGGACTGTAGATATTCCACCAGTGGATAGAGAAGCAGAAAAATCTAATGAGTTTGTAAGAGAGAGCCAAAAGAAAATGCAACAGAGGGCAACCCTGATAGGAAATGGAGAAGCTGAAAGCTTCCTAGGTCACTGCTCAACTCCCTTTCTGAGGCCTGGCCATGGGGTCTGGTTACCATGAGGTCTGTAAGATACTCTGTGTCCTCATGAGAAATGCTCCATTTCTTTGTGAAACCTAGCTCAGGTTGGTTCTGAACAACCAAGTGGTTTTGACATAGAGGGAACCAGTTAGCAATGGCACTAGTTGCCACTGGCATTAACAACGACTTAAACAATTACAGAGTTAACAACTGTCCTGACTCAACCTTTTCCCAATCTCCCTCACTAATTACACTCTGCTAGAGGAGCATTTCCGGAGAAGGCAATGGCAACCCACTCCAGTACTCTTGCCTGGAAAATCCCATGGACGGAGGAGCCTGGTAGGCTACAGTCCATGGGATCGCAAAGAGTACAACACGACTGAGCGACTTCACTTTCACTTTTCACTTTCCTGCATTGGAGAAGGAAATGGCAACCCACTCCAGTGTTCTTGCCTGGAGAATCCCAGGGACGGTGGAGCCTGGTGGGTTGCCATCTATGGGGTCACACAGAGTCGGACACGACTGAAGCGACTTAGCAGCAGCAGCAGCAGAGGAGCATTTCAGATGTGAATACTGGGTTTATGGAATCAAGTAGTATGGGAAATTGCTTTACCTTATTCATCTCGATGCTCTCATATTTATCAATAATGCCTCTTGACGAAAGGAAGGTGAGGCTTTTCAGAGCTTTAGCAATCACATTCCGGATTGCCTGCTTGGTCTTCAAAGCAATGACAACATCACGACCCTCATGCTCTATGAGTCCTGAAGCAAATAAAAGTATCAGTAAGCAAACAATTCAATAACCACAATAGTAATGAATATTTGCATAACAGTTTATAATTTCCAAAGCATTTACTCAATATCTTTTCATTCCTGTTTTGTATAGAACTTCTGAGGCCAGTAGGACTACAGTTATTTTTATCTCCATTTTATAGATGAGAAAATTGAAAAAAGGCTTCCTTCACCAGTTAAGAGAAATTCACTCCATCTTTTTCCCAAGGTGTCTCCTACATATCTTCATTACAGAACTCATTATCATTCTTCCTTATTTGTCTCATCCTTTGTATTGTGTAATTCTTATTGGTTGGATGAATAAATGACTGGTGGGTCTTTGTGAAATCAAATCGCATATTTTTTCCTCTTCAATGAGCATGAGAAGTCATGAGATGAACTGGGAGTCAAGGCTTAAAATGCATCTGTTTCATCCTTGTAATGCTAATCTTGAGCACAATGCCTGACATCTGGAAGGGACTCAGTCATTTCTGAACTGAAATAAGCTGAGCAGTGAAATGAAGGACAGCATGGTGGAGACCACAGGAGATCTCACATGGTGTGAGATCTAGCTCACCTCTTACCACCCATAGGACCTCAGGGGAGTTAAACTTTCTAAGCCTCAGTTTCATTATGTATAAATGAAGATGATAATAGTATTTGCTTGATGGAGTAGTTATAAAGATCAAGTGAAATAATGCATATAAAGCCATTAACACAATTCCTGACATAATTAGCATTCAACAGTAGGTTGCAGTAACAATACAGAAACAGGAACTCTTTCGCATGACTGAATCAAGAACACTGTGTAATATTCCATACTGACCTAAAACATAAGACAGCAGCTCCTAGGTCCCTAACCTTTAAAAACATGGAAATAAAAACCCGCCTAATATGTGACTGGAAACAATGGGTCCTGGATTTTCTGAGATGGTGACAAAATATTCTGACCTATTGTCTCCAAATTTACAATTTCATTCATTAGACCATGCTTTTTCAGTTTTCTTAAGGTAAGTGTGATCCTCATAAATCCATATGGCATCTTACAATGTGGTTATAAAAACAAAGGGGCTTTGCTTTCTTTCACAATAGCATCCATTTGTTAAAGGCATACCAGCTTCCAGGCTCTCTACCAGGAACTATAATCTGGCAAACACCGAGAGCCTGGCCCACAGCCCCCTTATGAGGAAAGCAGATCCAAGAGGTTTTGTATAAAATCCTAGGGCTCCCCCGAATGTTTCAACTCAAGCAGAGTGGCAGTAGATGCTCAAAAAACTTCATCCCTCACAAACTCACTTTGTTTGAGTACCCCTGCAAACAAAGTAGGGCGAAACAAAAACAACACTCTCTGTCATAGGTAATCCTTTGTGTGTCTTTTTCTTACAAGCTTAAGGAATATGATCTTGCCACCTTAACACACTTTCTGCACTTTTCATTCTTGCTTTTATGCTCCCAGAGCAAATAACAGAACTCCTCTAACTTTCTGCAATTATGTCTTGACACGCTCACACCTCCTACCAGGATCTGAATTTTATGTACAGCTGGCCCATTATATGTGTTCAATAAATGCTTATTGAATGAATAAATGAATAAGTCTGTGATTGAATGAATGCATGAACTTGTCTTCCTTTGGTTAAACTATGGGATGATAAGATGTGATTTCAGGAAATTAGATATCCCAACTACTTACCTAGTTCTTTGACAGCATCTTGTTTGTTGGTTTCCAAAATTTCATATAATTTCTGTGACAAATTAAGAAATGCATTAATTTCTTTTTTTTTCCAACAAAGACACAAGATGCAGACCATTTACTTATGAATGTGTAAAACTCAAGAAAGTCCACATTATTCCTACAACATGTTGAAAGTGCTTCAGAATTCACACAATACTAATTTTCTTTTGGTTCTGGTTAAATTATATATACCAGTTTATCACAAATGGTAAAATCTGTAACTCTGTTCAAAGTTTTAAAAGATTACTTAAGAATGGTTTCTTGTATTTCTATGCCACCTTTATAGTTCTGGTTTCTCATTTCTTAATTAGTAAATTCAGCATGCAGGTTCTATCCCAGGCTAATTTATACACTTCCAGAAGGAACGGCCTCTTGAATCCACAGAGTGTTGAGGTGGGGAGCCCCCAACCACGTCAGATTCGTTTCACATATGATAATATACATGTTTCAATGGCATTCTCCTAAATCATCCCACCCTCGCCCTCTCCCACAGAGTTCCAAAAGACTGCTCCACACATCCAAGTCTCTGCTGTTGTCTCGTATACAGGGTTATCATTATCCTCTTGCTATATTCCATATATATGTGTTAATATACTGTATTGGTGTTTTTCTTTCTGGCTTACTTCACTCTGTATAATAGGCTCCAGTTTCATTCACCTCATTAGAACTAATTCAAATGTATTCTTTTTAATTGCTGAGTAGTACTCCATTGTGTATATGTACCAAAGCTTTCTTATCCATTCGTCTGCAGATGGACATCTAGGTTGCTTCCACGTCCTCGCTATTATAAACAGTGCTGCGATGAACACTGGAGTACATGTGTCTCTTTCAATTCTGGTTTCCTCGGTGTGTATGCCCAGCAGTGGGATTGCTGGGTCATATGGCAGTTCTATTTCCAGTTTTTTAAGGGATCTCCACACTGTTCTCCATAGTGGTTGTACTAGTTTACATTCCCACCAACAGTGTAAGAGGTTCCCTTTTCTCCACACCCTCTCCAGCATTTATTGCTTGTAGACTTCTGGATAGCAGCCATTCTGACTGCCGTGAAATGGTACCTCATTGTGGTTTTGATTTGCATTTCTCTGATTATGAGTGACGCTGAGCATCTTTTCATGTGTTTGTCAGCCATCTGTATGTCTTCTTTGGAGAAATGTCTGTTTAGTTCTTTGGCCCATTTTTTGATTGGGTCGTTTATTTTTCTGGAATTGAGCTGTAGGAGTTGCTTGTATATTTTTGAGATTAATCTTTTATCAGTTGCTTCATTTGCTATTATTTTCTCCCATTCTGAAGGCTGTCTTTTCACCTTGCTTATAGTTTCCTTTGCTGTGCAGAAGCTTTTAATTTTAATTAAGTCTCATTTGTTTATTTTTGCCTTTATTTCCAATATTCTGGGAGGTGGGTCATCGAGGATCCTGCTGTGATTTATGTTGGAGAGTGTTTTGCCTATGTTCTCCTCTAGGAGTTTTATAGTTTCTAGTCTTACATTTAGATCTTTAATCCATTTTGAGTTTATTTTTGTGTATGGTGTTAGGGAGTGTTCTAGTCTCATTCTTTTACAAGTGGTTGACCAGTTTTCATACCAAGTGTATTACTGGCTTTAAAATTTGAGGGAAAAAACCCATGGAAGAAAAATCTCACTTAATTATCATTTGGGGGAGCTATTTAATTCTTCTCTCTTTGTAAATTCAGCTGCTTTTCCCAGGCTCATTCTCATAGTGCAATGAATGCTGTGTAGTAGCTTACATAAGTACATAAGTATTGCACCTAACATTTCTCAGAAAAGACTAGTGTGCACTTCATTGTGTGCCAAAGAGACTCCTCAGAGATAGCACCCCACTAGAGGGTGTCGAACAGAGCAGCCAGCTGGAGAGCCAATCTACTGGGAGTGCAAAAAGAAGTGGAATAATGAAAAATATGGTGTCAGGTAGGTCATGTTTCCTACAGATAACTCCTGACATAACTGAAGAAATAGCTCCACTCTGGGCTAAACAATCTCTGTTCAATCATACAATTGTTATTTGTCAAATTCCCACCATGGCCGAGGCATGCTCTTGAGCTTTGAGTCCTCCTGAAGTTTGGTAATCAGAGCTGAAATTTAAAGAACAGAAACTGTTCTCTGCAGTACCTCGTATCATATAATAAACAACTGAATCCCCTTCACTTGACATAATTTATCTTTTGAGTCAAATACATGCAGAAATGGTCTTAAATTAAATCAATACCCCTAAGGGATGTTTTTCCTAAATGACCAGTGCTTGTCTCTCACCTGATCTATTGAGTTTCGGCTAGAAATCTGTCTTATTAAAAACTTGGTATCCTCTAGACTTTTGACATAGCCTTTTGTAATACTATAAGTCAAGCTGAGGCGCTTTTTGATCTGCACATCTACAATATTTATCAGCAGTGGTATTATTATCTGGAACAATGGAGAGGAAAAAAAAACACGAAAATTTGATGAGGAAAGGCACCCTCTCAGGCAGATATTCTCAACATGCCATTTCTAATAAGCTAGTTAGAACACAAATACTGAAACATCCACTGCTAAAACACAAATTCTCAGGCCCCATTCCAGACCTGCTGAATCAGAAATGCTGGGGACAGGCTCCCAAATCAATGCTTTAACAAGTCTTCCAAGTGTTTCTATGTACACTCAAGTTTGAGAGCCCCTCTCTAAAGAAAAGAAAGCTCAATGAATAACTGGTTCTGTAGCTTTAAGGTAAAGTGCTTACCACTGCTTCTTCCCTTATTCTCCATACTCCCAGTTTTCAGAAGACAAGAGAGGTCACCCCAATAACCTGGACAGTAGTTACCAACAGAATAAATCTCTCTACACCTCAGTTTCTTCACTTGCAAGATAAGGAACTTAGGGTAATCTGAGATTCTCCTTAGCTCTAAATTTCTCAAATGATAAGCTAAAGCAGGAGAGTACAGTGACTAAAGGGAGTGGGATATTAAAATAAGAACCTCCCTGGGTTCAAATACCAGCTCTCTGCTACTCACAGTGCTGTGACCTTGAACAAGTTACTTAGGGACTCCAAGGACTCAGCGTCCTCATCTGTTCAACAAGGATGATAACACCTAAGTACCAGGATTCCCGAGGAGCTGCCCCTCACAGCAATGCAGTCAATCACAGAGGCACAACAGAGTACAGGGAGGATGGTGAGGGGCCAAGTAACACAAGCGGAAGACGTGATCAGGAAAAGAACATCACAGAGAAGGAATCACAAGAGCAGAGAAAGCAGAGCTTTTCTTAAACTGTTATTTTGGTCGTGAAACTTTGGGGAGAAGGGGAGATACTGAAGAGGATTTTTTTTTATAAAGTTTTATTCCATGATGAATGGCTGATCTAAAATAAAGTTCTTCAATATTCTTCCAGGATTTCCAATACAGATTTGCTTGTTTTTGAAAGCCTCACTCTGCTGAGACTGGCTACTAGGACACCTAACTTGATAAAGCAGGGATACCTACTTCCCAGTATTGTAACAATTTAACTAGATGCGTATGTAAAGTGGTCTGCACAGATCCTAGAACACAGTAAGTCCCCAGTTTAAACATAAAAAAAGCTACTCATGATTATATTTACTTAACTGCACTCCACTAGGATTTGTCAGAGCGCACTGAACAGAAATAGCAAATGGTTCACACTGTAAACATGGTTGACTTCTGTACTAATACATCTTTAAATCTTTATTTCACTCAGAGAGACTTTTTGCAAAGTATTCCTTCTAAAATACTTACTTTACATTCATCTGCATAAGATCTCAGTATAAAAACTGATTACTTATAAAAGCCTCTACCTTCTATATTAAGACTTAGCCTCACTCTACATATCCTAGAATAGTTTGTATTATAATGAGATTATACCCTATGTGAGCACTTTGTTCTAAACTCAACTCATAAGGAAAAAATAATAAATAATCAAAATTACCCCTTAAGCAGGTTTTATGTATATGACTATTAAAGTCATTCTTATGAATATTAAAGAATGGTAACATACTTTATTTCTATTCTATATTAAGTATATATATGGCGGTACTTTAGTCACTAAGTTGTGCCCAACTCTTGCGACCCCATGGATTGTAGCCCACCAGGCTCCTCTGTCCATGGGATTTTCCAGGCAAGAATACTGGAGTGGGTTGCCATTTCCTTCTCCAGGGGATCTTCCCAACCCAGGAATCAAACTTGAGTCTCCTGCACTGCAGGTGGTGTCCTACATTGGAGGCAGATTCTTTACCGACTGAGCCACCAAGAAAGCCCTAAGTATATATACACTTAATATAGAATCAAGGAAGGAACAAAAAAAAGGAATGTCAACAAGCACAGGTCTGGGCATTCAGACAATTCTGCCTAAGACAACTATTAAAAATTTCTTGGCAAATAGGGACCAGGTAGAGGATTCTAATGTCTGCCTTTCACCATCAGGGTTTAGAGCAGTATTTTTTAATATTAAGTCTATATATCTTCAATACATACTAATAGATTTATTTAATGTAATAAGAATTGTTGTTTATTCACTAAGTCATGTCCGACTCTTTGGTGATCCCATGAACTGTAGCCAGGCTCCTCTGTCCATGGGATTTCCTAAGCAAGAATACTGGAATAGGTTGCCATTTTCTTCTCCAAGGGATCTTCCTGACCCAGGGATGGAACCTGCATCTCCTACTTTGGCAGGCAGATTCTTTACCACTGAGCCATCACAGAAGCTCCCTAATAAGAATTAAGCAACTCAAAAATATGGAGTGGAAAGAGAACCCATCTAAAGCTCCCAAGTTAAAAGCCTATATTAATATCATACAACTCCATTGGAAAGAGAGAAAGGAAGCTTAAGAACTGAGACTGAAAAATCTGAAGATCTACTTTCAGAATCAAAATGAGAGCCACAAAAAGAAGAAATGAAGAAATGGTCATTGTTCAGGAGATTGAAGGTCTAAAACTGAACTTCATAGGCAGTAGGCTAAGGTAGTGTGTACTCTAAATATTTTGTGTTTCTGCACAGTTAGGGCTTTATGAGCAAATTTTACTAAAACTTGGAGAACTTGTTTCCAGGTTATCCTGCTTCAAGTGGCGCTATCATTTTCATTTATTCATTCAATACATAATTTAGTAAGTACTTACACAGGTGGCATTAGTGGTAAAGAAGCTGCCTGTCAATGCAGGAGATGGAAGAGACACAGGTTTGATCCCTGTGTTGGGAAGATCTTCTGGAGTAGGAAATGGCAACCTACTCTAGTGTTCTTGCCTAAAGAATCCCATGGAGAGAGGAGCCTGATGGACTACAGTCCATGGGATCGCAAAGAATCAGACACAACTGAGCAACTAACACTTTCACTTTCATATACTAGGTATCATTCTAGGTTACATCAGTAACTAAAACAAAGACCCTTACCTCATGGAAAGTACATACAAAATATAGTAAAAAGGTGGTAGGTGCTATGCAGAAAAAATTAATTTAAGCAACGAAGGGGGATCATGGAGATGGGGTGGAAAGCTGGGAGTATGGAGGGTAGGTTGCCATTTTACACAGCATGGTCAGGGAAGGCCTTCTCCATGAGAAGGTGAGAGTTGAGCAATGACTTGAAGAAGTGAGAGGGTGAACCAAGCAGATACCTGTGGAGAGAGGGTTCCAGGAGAAAAGACAGTTCCCTCCCTCATTTCTTCTAAAATAATGAGTTTTCTTAATTCAGTTGACAAGCAGTATAGAAAAAAAATTTTAATGTGAAGTTTTACCTTGAGAAGAGGAAAAAATCTAATTATTCTGAAATAACCTATTATTACTGTAAACTGAATAAGAATCAAGTTGTCTGGTCTCAGTTTCACAAAGTATATACAAAATATATCAACAATTCCAATAAGCACAATAAAAAATTCCAAAGTATTCCAGTGTTGATGAAAATATTTCCTTTTCAAAATTATTATCTGTTTAGAAAACATATAGAACATACATAATTTCATAGCAGCACACAAAAGTGGGGAGAGACAGTTAAATGCTCAACTACAAATGTGTTACATTCCAAAAGCTGGGTTTTAAGTCATTCATTTGAAATTCAAAAAAATCCTTTATAAATATCTGACATCAAAGGGTATAATTTGATTTAAATATATATATAATCTATTATGAAGCTGGAACACCAAAGAAAAGCAATGAAAAACAGTGAATTAATTCACTGAAACACCATTAATTATAATTACAGTATGAAACAGTATGCAGATAAATAATCTTTGAAACATTTATCCTAAAAAGTGGTCTTCATCTTATATCATGATAAGAACCTGGCAAACTATTTTTCTTTTATTCGTTTATTTATTCTTTGTATCATTACAAGGAGTATTTGAGGAAAACATCAAATGTCTAGATTTTCAATTCTCTTTTATCTGATCTTTGAGATTCTCTCCACTTTTATGATACTTATCTGATATCCAAGACTGTGACTATTATACTGATTTCACTCAGAAAAGTCAAAAAAAGTACTGAAATTCCATAATCCTATCAACTATTACAGCAAAAGGCTTCTGGTAAAAATTATTCCAATAAAATGGCAAAAATAGATTCAAGCTATCTAAATTTTTCTTTTTATAGGATACATTTCTATTTTAAATGGTACCTTCAATGCTGATTCTAACAGATACAAAATTACAAAATAGTAGTTTACGAATATCAGTCCTGACACATTTAATTTTCTTGCCGTTGGCCACAGATGCATTATCATAGGATAAATGTACATTATTCCTATAATATGTTCTGCATTTTCAAATTCTTCTGAAAATACAATGTGATATATAAAAATCAGAAATCTATTATGCCTGAAAAAAAAAGAGATCAAATAAAATGTCAGGTCACTTTAAAAGTATAAAAATTAAAATCTGAAGTTTATTTAAGTAAATATTAACATTTATTTGAAGAAAGATATAAAATAATAGATAATTAAAATTTAAAACATACTTTCTATACATAAAAATCATAAGGGAAAAAGATAAAAAAAATATGGCTCTTGGTAATCTATATCAAGGCTGGGAGCTTTTTTTTTTTTAAGTTAATATCTTATACTTATCATTCACATAAGTATAAAAAACACTTTCATTACCTCTGTAAAAACATTAAGTACTGTAATTACATATTCATTTGAGAGGGGTAGTATTTTGGGGAGGGGGTGTTTTTCCTCCAGTTTCTTAAGATATAATTGACATACAGCACTGTGTAAGTTTTAAAGTATACAACCTAATGATTTGACATACGTACATCATGAAATGATTATCACAATAAGTTTAGGGAACATCCTTCATCTCATATGGATATAAAATTAAAGAAACAGAACATTTTTTCCTTTGAGATGAGACTTTTAGGATTTACTCCCTTAACAACTTTCATATATAACATACAGGAGTGTTCATTATATTTATCATGTTGCATATGACATTTCTAGTACCTATTTATCTTATAAATGGAAATTGTACTTTTTGACAGTCTTCATCCAATTCCATCCCCTACCACGCACCTCTGGTAAGCATAAATTTGATCTTTTTTGCTAAGAGTTTGCTTTGTTTTTAAAATATAATTGACCTACAACACATTAGCTCCTATTACATAACACACTGATTCAATATTTTTAGACATTTCAAAATAATAACTCAATAAGTCTAGCTATGATATGCCACCATATAAAGATATTACATAGTTCCTGACTACATTCCCCACACTGTACATTTCATGTTACTCAATTATTTTGCCACTGGAATTTTGTACTCTTTCACGTCCCTCACTATTTCTTTCTTCCCCTAACCACTCCCTTCTGGACACTACCTATTCATTCTCTTTATTTAAGATTATTTCTCTGTCACTAAGTTTATTCATTTTTTAAAAAAATCCACATATAAGTGAAATCATACAGTATTTTACTTTCTCTGTCTGATTTCACTTTGTATAATACCATCTAGGTCCATCCATTTGGCAATATTTCATTCTTTTTAGGGCTGAGTAATATTTCATTATACATACACATGAATATACATTTGTTGTTGTTGATCAGTCACTAAGTTGTGTCCAACTCTTTGCAACCCCATAGACTGCAGCACGCCAGGCTTCCCTGTCCTTCACTATCTCTCTGAATCTGCTCAAATTCATGTCCATTGAGTCAGTGATGCTACCTAACCATCTCATCCTCTGCCTCCCCCTTCTCCTTTTGCCTTCAATCGTTCCTAGCATCAGGGTCTTTTCCAATGAGTCGACTTTTCACATCAGGTAGCTGAAGTACTGGAGTTTCAGCTTCAGCATCAGTCCTTCCAATGAGTATTCAGGGCTGATTTCCTTTAGGATTGATTGGTTTGATCTCCTTGCTGTCCAAGGGATTCTCAAGAATCTTCTCCAGCACTACAGTTAAAAAGCCTCAATTCTTTGGCCCTCAGTCTTCTTTACGGTCCAACTTTCACATGGGTACATGACTACTGGAAAAACCATAGCTTTGACTATATGGACCTTTGTCAGCAAAGTGATGTCTCTGCTTTTTAATACTCTGTCTAGGTTTGTCACAGCTTTCCTTCCAAGGAGCAAACATCTTTTAATTTCATGGCTGCAGCCACCAGCCACAGTGATTTTGGAGCCCAAGAAAATATATTATGTCACTGTTTCCACTTTCCCTGGCTTTTATTTGCCATGAAGTGATGGGACTGGATGCCATACCCATTATATATATATAAAATATCCATTCATCTTCTTTCATTGAGTTAGATAAGGCTGTGGTCCGTATGATCAGATTGACTCGTTTTCTGTGATTATGATTTCAGTGTGTCTGCCCTCTGATGCCCTCTCGCAACACCTACTGTCTTACTTGGGTTTCTCCTACCTTGGACGTGGGGTATCTCTTCACAACTGCTCCAGCAAAGCACAGCTGCTGCTCCTTACCTTGGACGAGGGGTATCACCTCACTGCCGCTCCTCCTGACCTTGAATGTGGAATAGCTCCTCTCGGCCCTCCTAAGCCCACGCAGCTGCTGCTACTTGGACGTGGGATAGCTTTTCTCCGCCACCGCCCCTGACCTCGGGCGTGGGGTAGCTCCTCAGGGCCGCTGCCCCTGACCTCAGATGTGGGGTAGTTCCTCTTGGCCGCTGCCCCTGACCTTGAGGGAGGGGTAGCTCCACTCAGCCGCGCTTCTACACAGTCCATCACAGGCTGCGCACTTCTGCGTGGTCCGCTGGAGCAGGGAATGGCAAGCCACTTCAGTATTCTTGCCCTGAGAACCCCATGAACAGTATGAAAAGGCAAAATGATAGGATACTGAAAGAGGATCTCCCCAGGTCCGTAGGTGCCCAGTATGCTACTGGAGATCAGTGGAGGAAGTAACTCCAGAAAGAATGAAGGTATGAAGCCAAAGTAAAAACAATACCCAGTTGCGCATATGACTGGTGATAGAAGCAAGGTCCGATGCTGTAAAGAGCAATATTGCATAGGAACCTGGAATGTTAGGTCCATGAATCAAGGCAAATTGGAAGTGGTCAAACAGGAGATGGCAAGAGTGAACGTCGACATTCTAGGACTCAGTGAACTAAAATGGACTGGAATGGGTGAATTTAACTCAGATGACCATTATATCTACTAATGTGGGCAGCAATTCCTTAGAAGAAACGGAATAGCCATCATGGTCAACAAAAGAGTCCAAAATGCAGTACTTGGATGCAATCTCAATAACAACAAAATGATCTCTGTTCGTTTCCAAGGCAAACCATTCAATATCACAGTAATCCAAGCCTATGCCCCAACCAGTAAAGCTGAAGAAGCTGAAGTTGAATGGTTCTATGAAGACCTTTTAGAACTAACATCCAAAAAAGATGTCCTTTTCATTATAGGGGACTGGATCACTGGAAAAGACTCTGATGCTGGGAGGGATTGGGGGCGGGAGGAGAAGGGGACGACAGAGAATGTGATGGCTGGATGGCATCACCAACTCGATGGACATGAGTTTGAGTGAACTCCAGGAGTTGGTGATGAACAGGGAGGCCTGGCGTGCTCTGATTCATGGGGTCACAAAGAGTTGGACACGACTGAGCAACTGAACTGAATGCAAAAGTAGGAAATCAAGAAACACCTGGGGTAACACGCAAATATGGCCTTGGAATACGGAATTAAGCAGGGCAAAGGTTAATAGAGTTTTGCCAAGAGAACTCACTGGTAATAGCAAATACCCTCTTTCAACAACATGAGAGAAGACTACACACGGACATCACCAGATGGTCAAAACCAAAATCAGGTTGATTATATTTTTTGCAGCCAAAGATGGAGAAGCTCTATGCAGTTAGCAAAAACAAGACCAGGAACTGACTGTGGCTCAGATCATGAACTCCTTATTGCCAAATTCATACTTAAATTGAAGAAAGGAGGGAAAACCACTAGACCATTCAGATATGACCTAAATCAAATCCTTTATGATTTAACAGTGGAAGTGAGATATAGATTTAAGGGACTAGATCTGATAGAGTGCCTGATGAACAATGGACGGAGGTTCGTGACATTGTACAGGAGACAGGGATCAAGACAATCCCCATGGAAAAGAAAGGCAAAAAAGCAAAGTGGCTGTCTGGGGAGGCCTTACAAATAGCTGGGAAAAGAAGAGAAGCGAAAAGCAAAGGAGAAAAGGAAAGATATAAGCATCTGAATGCAGAGCTCCAAAGAATAGCAAGGAGAGATAAGAAAGCCTTCCTCAGTGATCAATGCAAAGAAATAGAGGAAAACAACAGAATGGGAAAGACTAAAGATCTATTCAAGAAAATTAGAGATACAAAGGGAACATTTCATGCAAAGATGGGCTCAATAAAGGACAGAAATGGTATGGACCTAATAGAGGAAGAAGATATTAAGAAGAGGTGGCAAGAATACACAGAAGAACTGTACAAAAAAGATCTTCATGACCAAGATAATCACAATGGTGTGATCACTCACCTAGAGCCAGATATCTTGGAATGTGAAGTCAAGTGGGCCTTAGAAAGCATCACTATGAACAAAGCTAGTGGAGGTGACGGAATTCCAACTGAGCTATTTCAAATCCTAAAAGATGATGCTGTGAATGTGCTTCTTTCCATATGTCAGCAAATTTGGAAAACTCAGCAGTGGCCACAGGACTGGAAAAGGTCAGTCTTCATTTCAATCCCAAAGAAAGGCAATGCCAAAGAATGCTCAAACTACCGCACAATTGCACTCATCTCACACGCTAGTAAAGTCATGCTCAAAATTCTCCAAGCCAGGCTTCAGCAATACGTGAACCGTGAACTTCCAGATGTTCAAGCTGGTTTTAGAAAAGGCAGAGGAACCAGAGATCAAATTGCCAACATCCGCTGGATCATGGAAAAAGTAACAGAGTTCCAGAAAAACATCCATTTCTGCTTTATTGACTATGTGAAAGCCTTTGACTGTGTTGATCACAATAAACTGTGGAAAATTCTGAAAGAGATGGGCATACCAGACCACCTGACCTGCCTCTTGAGAAACCTGTATGCAGGTCAGGAAGCAACAGTTAGAACTGGACATGGAACAAAAGACTGGTTCCAAATAGGAAAAGGAGTACGTCAAGGCTGTATATTGTCACCCTGCTTATTTAACTTATATGTAGATTACAGCATGAAAAACGCTGGGCTGGAAGAAGCACAAGCTGGAATCAAGATTGCCAGGAGAAATATCAATAACCTCAGATATGCAGATGACACGACCCTTATGACAGAAAGTGAAGAGGAACTAAAAAGCCTCTTGATGAGAGTGAAAAAGTTGGCTTGAAGCTCAACATTCAAAAAACTAAGATCATGGCGTCTGGTCCATCACTTCATGGGAAATAGATGGGGAATCAGTGGAAACTAGTGTCAGACTTTATTTTCTTAGGCTCCAAAATCACTGCAGATGCTGACTGCAGCCATGAAATTAAAAGACGCTTACTCCTTGGAAGGAAAGTTATGACCAATCTAGATAGCATACTAAAAAGCAGAGACATTACTTTGCCAACCAAGGTCTGTCTAGTCAAGGCTATGGTTTTTCCCGCGGTCATGTATGGATGTGAGAGTCGGACTGTGAAGAAAGCTGAGTGCTGAAGTATTGATGCTTTTGAACTGTGGTGCTGGAGAAGACCCTTGAGAGTCCCTTGGACTGCAAGGAGAGCCAACCAGCCCATCCTAATGGAGATCAGTCCTGGGTGTTCATTGGAAGGACTGATGCTAAAGCTGAAACTCCAATACTTTGGCCACCTCATGAGAAGAGTTGACTCACTGGAATAGACTCTGATGCTGGGAGGGATTGGGGGCAGGATTAGAAGGGAACGACAGAGGATGAGATGGCTGGATGGCATCACCGACTTGATGGACAAGAGTTTGAGTAAACTCCAGGAGTTGGTGACGGACAGGGAGGGCTGGCGTGCTGCAATTCATGGGGTCTCAAAGAGTCAGACACGACTGAGCGACTGAACTGAACTGAACTACCTTCCACAGTGGCTGCACCAATTTACATTCCAATCAACAGTGCATGAGAGTTCCCTTTTTTTCATATCCTCCCCACATTTGTTATTTATCTTTTTGATAATAGCCATTCTGACAAGTAGGTGAGATGATATTTCATTGTGGTTTTGATTTGCATTTCCATGATGACTGACAATGCTGAGCATCTTTTCATGTGCCCACAGGTCATCTGTATGTCTTCTTTGGAAAAATGTCTATTCATATTCTATGCCCTTGTTAAATCAGGTTATTTGGTTGTTTCTTTTTTTAATGTTTTTGTATGTGTGTTTTAGCTAAGCTGCTTCATTGTGTCCAACTCTTTGCAACCCTATGGACTGTAGCCCGCCAGGCTCTTCTGTCCATGGGATTCTTCAGGCAAGAACACTGGAGTGGGTTGCCATGCCCTTCTCCAGGTATCCTCCAGATGCAGGAATTGAACCCACATCTCTTACATCTCTTGCATTGGCAGGTGGATCCTTTACCACTAGCACCACCTTGGAAACCTGTTTTTTGTATAATTTGGCTATTAACCCCTTATAGAATATATTGTTTGCAATATCTTTTCCCATTCAGTAGGTGGTTTTTTGTTGTTGTTGTTGGTTATAGCTTCTTTAACTGTGCTGAATATTTTTAGTTTGATGTAGTCCCATTTGTTTATATTTACTTTTGTTTTTCTTGCCTGAGGCCACATACACACACATTAAAAGTTAATAAGACAAATGTCAATGGGTTTACTGCCTATGTTTTCTCCTAGAAGTTTTACAGTGTCAGGTATTACATTTAAATCTTTAACCCATCTTGAATTTATTTTTGTGCATGGTGTAAAAGAGTAGTCCAGATTGATTATTTTTTGGTTATAACTGTACAGTTTTCCCAACAGCATTATTTAAAAAACTGTCTTTCCTTATTGTATATTCTTGCCTCTTTGTCATTGATTAATTGATCATATAAGTGTTGGTTCCTTTCTGGGCTCTCTATTCTGTTCTGTTGATCCATTTGTCAGTTTTCATGCCAGTACCATTCTGTTTTGATTACTGTAGCTTTATAGTATAGTCTGAAGTCAGAAAGAATGATACCTCCAGTTTTGTTTTTTCTCAGTACTGTTTTGGCTATTCAGGGTCTTTTGTGTTTCCATATAAATTTTAGAATTATTTGTTTTAGTTCTGGGGAAATGTATTTTATAGGGATTGCACTCAATCCATAGATTGCTTTGAGAAGTATAGTCATTTTAACAAAATTAATTCTTCCAATCTATGAACATGGTGCATTCTTCCATTTGTTTTGTGTTGTCTTCAATTTCTTTCATTGGTGTCTTTTAGTTTTCAAGTACAGGTCTTTTACCTCCTTAATTAGATGTATTCCTAGGTATTTTATTCTTTTTTTGACATAATTGTAAATGGGATTATTTTCTTAATTTCTCTTTTTGATAGTTGATTGTTAGTATATTGAAGTGAAACAGATTTTTTAAAATTACTTTTATATCCTGCAACTCTACCAAGTTCAGCGATGAGTTCCAGAAGTTTTTTGGTGGCATCTTTAGGACTTTTTATGTATAGTATCACATTATCTGCAAATAGTGACAGTTTTATTTCTTCCTTTCCAATTTGGATTCTTTCTATTTATTTCCTTATCTGATTACTGTGGCTAGGACTTCCAGTGTTGTGTTGAATAAAAATAGTAAGAGTGGATTTTTGTTCCTTATCTTAGAAGAAATGCTTTTCACTGTTGAGTTTTATGTTAGCTATGGGACTGTCACATATGACCTTCATGATGTTGAGGTGTGTTCCCTCTATACCCACTTTGCTGAGAGTTAAATTTTGTCAAAAGTTTTTTCCCTATTGAAATTATCATATGATTTTTATTCTTCAGTTTGTTAATGCGGTGTTTCACACCAATTAGTTTGCAAACATTGAACCATCTTTGCATCCTTGGGATAATCCCACTTGATCATATAATGTATTTTTTAATTTGGTTTGCTAATATTTTGTCAAGGATTTTTGCATGTATGTTCATCAGGCATACTGGCCTATAATTTCCTCTTTTGTGTGATATCTTTGTCTGGTTTTGGTATCACAGTGATGTTGGTCTTCTAGAATGATTTCAGAGGTGTTCCTTCCTCTGCAATCTTTTGGAATAGTTTGATAGGAATATGTGTTAACTCTTCTCTAAATGTTTATCTGTGAAGTCATGTGGTCCTGGACTTTTGTTTGTTGGGAGTTTAATTACTAATTCAATTTCAGTACTGGTAATTGGTCTATTCATATTTTATACTTCTTCCTGCTTCAGTCTTAGGAGATTGTACCTTTCTAAGAAATTGTCTACTTCTTCTACATTGTCCATTTTATTGGCATATAACTGTAGTGATTTTTTATGATCCTTTGTATTGCTTTTATTTCAGCTGCAACTTCTTTTTCATTTCTGACTTTATTGATCTGGTCCCTCTTTTTCTTGAAGAGTTGGGCTGAAAGTTTATCAGTTTTGTTTGTCTTTTCAAAGAACCAGCTGTAAGTTTCATTTATCTTTGCCACTGCTTTTTAGTATCTTTTTCAGTTATCTCTGATCTGATATTTATGATTTCTCCCTTCCTATTATGTTTGAGTTTTGTCTGTTCTTCTTTTTCTAGCTCCTTTAGGTGTTCAGTTCTTAGGTGTAGGGTAGGATTATTTAAGATTTGCCTGGAGAGCATTTTTAAAAATCAAGACTAATAATAGCACACAGGAATAATGCAAAGATCCATACATCAAAAGCAAGAAACAAATAAATTTAGAGAAAAACATCAGCTTTGCTTAAAATTAGGAACAGGACAAAATATTTTACTTAATAAGTACTATGACATATTTCTAAAATTCTATTCATCTAAAGTAGAAATTGACAAAAAGATGTTACGTAGATATATGTCAAAACCCTAGGGTTTTAATTTTTTATATTTTTCTATAAACTTAATAAATCAAAGACAGTAAAAAAATGACCATAATTTACTATGAAAATATGTTAACACCCATTTAAAATTTATTAACATTAATGGTCCCACTATCTTCTCATCTGCCATGTTTTGTTAGTAGAAAAATATTGTATTTCTGGTCTAAAAAGTGTGTAAGTTCATAATTTATATAACCAAAGAGTCTACATGAGTTAAGTAAAACACGTATCTTATGATATTTTGGACATTGGCTGTAGGTGTTTATTAAGTCCATGCTGTGTTTTTCCTAATTATAGACATCAACAGAACCATCCCAAGGAACAGATGAAATTAAGTTGAGAGTTAAATCTAGTCTTTGAGTTTGCTATTTCTCACCCACAAGCACCCCAGAAGAATATGAAAGAAGTCCAACATGTAATGTGACACGAAGATAAGACTATTACAACTTGAAGAACCCAAATGTAACCATCTTTTTCTTCTTTTTTCTACCCACATTCTACTAGAGGTGTCAATGAAATTGCTAAAACAGAATGGAAAAAGAGAAGTAAACTCTGCTGCTTCCCTACTCAATCAATAAGAATTGACTGTCATATTAGTTGAGGTTTTTCTTTAGGAAAAATCAAGGTAGCCTATTTTAACAATGTAGAAAAGGTCATATTTTCAAGTACATTGCTATTAAAAGTTCATAGTACTTACCCATATAGAATAAGAGATGTCTTATCTTTATGATATTCCAAAAAAGTTAACATGTTTTTAAACTTCACAAGCCAACTTCTAGCTCTTACATAAGTTGAAACATCATAAATACTCATGAATCTAATAGAGAAAAATATACGTACATGATGAAAACCAAGTGTTATACCTATGGGTAATATAAAATGAAAAGTTATACTAAATATAAATATAATATACATTTATTAATATGCCTCTGTATCCACCCACCTAACCACCCATGGTCATGGAACAGAAAGTTTTAGCATGAGACTCCTAAAGTCCATGTCCCTGAAACTTTTCTGACCTGAGATAGAATATAATTAAAACTTCTCCAGTCCAATTCTTTGAGGTTCAGATCAAGCTTCCTTTTGTCTTGCCTATGCCTTGCCTAGCCCAAGATTCTCCTTGGCCCTGAACTCTCTATCCTTCCCAAACTTTATTTAGGAACTGATGCTACATCTCTCAAATATATTACCAGGCTGATGAAATGTTAACTATCACCCAGAAAGAATCTCCTAAAGTTGCTCTACAACTTTGTCTTAGAACATTCATTATCTAAAGTTTACCAGAACTATAACCGGATATCAATATATCTCTAAGATACTGAGCTTTTCCCATCATATTTAATTGCATCTATCAGTTCCATGGGCTTCCCTGGTGGCTCAGAGGTTAAAGCATCTGCCTCCAATGCGGGAGACCCAGGTTCGATCCCTGGGTCAGGAAGATCCCCTAGAGAAGGAAACGGTAACCCACTCCAGTATTCTTGCCTGGAGAATCCCACGGACGGAGAAGCCTGGTAGGCTACAGTCCACGGGGTCGCAAAGAGTTGGACACGACTGAGCGACGGAACGGAACGGATCAGTTCCATGGACACACGCAAGCTCAGTCGTGTCCAACTCTTTGCGACTCTATGGACTGTAACCTGCCAGGCTCCTCCGTCCATGGGATTCTCCAGGCATGAGTACTGGAGTGGGTTGCCATTTCCTACACCAAAGGATCTTCCCGACTCAGGAATTGAAACTGCATTTCTCACGTCTCCTGCATTGACAGGCAGACTTTTTACCACTGAGCCACCTAGGAAGCCCCTATCAATTTCATCAGTTCAGTTCAGTTCAGTTCAGTCGCTCAGTCGTGTCCGACTCCCTGCGACCCCATGAATCACAGCACGCCAGGCCTCTCTGTCCATCACCAACTCCCGAGTTCACTCAAACTCATGTCCACAGAGTCGGTGATGCCATCCAGCCATCTCATTCTCTGTCATCCCCTTCTCCTCCCGCCCCCAACCTTTCCCAGCATCAGAGTCTTTTCCAGTGAGTCAACTCGTCGCATGAGGTGGCCAAAGTATTGCAGTTTCAGCTTTAGCATCAGTCCTTCCAATGAACACCCAGGATTGATCTCCCTTAGAATGGACCGGTTGGATCTCCTAGGCTGGATCAAGTCCTCCAGATCCTGCTCCACACCAGGGAGCAATTTAATAGTAGGCTCCAGGCCTTCTTACCTCCCCTATGCAGTAATTTAGTGAATACGATATAAAGACAAAAGAATTATAATCATAATTAAAATTACGTGGGTTCTTTTTAATGGCACCCCTTTCCTTTCATACAATTGCTCTGCAGTTAAATCTTCCTCCAGAAACTCCCAATGTCATCAAACTCATGAATCTTCAGGGAGAAAAGTATAAACAAGTAAAATAGGAAGTAGATGGATAGATGGATGGACAGACAGAGAGATAAGACTAAAAAAATTGATCAATCTAAAGCAGTCATCCTTCAATTAAAAAATAAATTTAAAAAAAGATTAATCAATCTGGACACTCAGCTGTCTTCATTCTTTATCACATACCCATTCAATTTTGGAAATATCAATTAAAGAAGTATTATACTTACTTTCCTTGGATGTGGCAATAGCTTTTGGTTGCACCAATTAATGTCCGAGCTGCCTCAACACTGAGGATTCCATCATTACACTGCTTTTCAAAGCTACTCTAAACATAAAATTTTAAATAAAAATTACAAAGGACAAAAACATTAGTGAAATATACTCTACTTGACCTTTACATAGCCCTCATTATTATTATTATTGAACTCAGTATATGAAAATATACTTTTCAAAAACTATAGCAAGAAATAAATTTCATTCAACTTGAATATTTACAGAATATTCAATTTTTGCAAAGTACTCCCGTGGATGTTATAAAAGACACAAAGATTTCTGGCTTCAGGAAACTCAAAATCTATACAACTCAAAGAGTTTATTTCAGATGTTCAACATCACTAATTATTAGAGAAAAGGCAAATCCAAACCATAGTGAGGTATTACCTCATATTGGTCAGAATGACTGTCATCAAAAAAGGCTACAAATAATAAATGCTGGAGAAAGTATGTGGAGAAAACAGAACCCTTGAACATTGTTGGTATGAAATGTAAATTGGTGCATCCACTATGAAGAACAGTATGCAAGTTCCTTAAAAAATAAAAAATAGAGCTACCATATGATCTAGTAATCTTACTTCTGGGTATATAGCCCCAAAACCCCAAAACTCTATTTTAAAAAGATACATGCACCCCAACATTCATAGCTGCACTATTTACAATCACCAAGACACAGAAACAACCCAAGTGCCTGCTAATACAGTTGGCTTAAGAAGATATGACTATGTTATATATATATATATACATAAATATATCATGGAACATACATATATCATTGAATATATACATAATAGAATATATATATAATGAAATAGCATTCAACCATATAAAATAATGAAATATGCCATTTGCGGTAACTTGGGTCATCCTAGAGATTATCATGGAGAAGGCAATGGCAACCCACTCCAGTACTCTTGCCTGGAAAATCCCATGGACAGAGGAGCCAGGTAGGCTGCAGTCCATGAGGTCGCTAGGAGTCGGACAGAGTGACTTCACTTTCACTTTTCACTTTCATGCATTGGAGAAGAAAATGGCAACCCACTCCAGTATTCTTGCCTGGAGAATCCCAGGGATGGGGGACCCTGGTGGGCTGCCATCTATGGGGTCGCACAGAGTCAGACACAACTGAAGCGACTTAGCAGCAGCAGCAGCAGAGATTATCAAACTAAGTGAAGCAAGTCAGACAAATATTATATCACTTAGATGTGGAATCTAAAATATAATATAAATGAATCTATATACAAAATAGAAACAGACTCACAGACATAGAAAACAAGCTTATAGTTACCCAAAAGGAAAGGGAGGAGGACAAATTAGGAATATGATACTCACAGATATAAACTACAATACATAAAATAGATAAGTAACAAGGATTTACTGTATAGCAAAGGAAATTATATTCAACATCTTGTAATAACCTATAATGAAATATAATCTGAAAAACTGAATCATTATGCTATACGCTTAAAACTAACACAATATTGTAAATCAAATATATTTCAATTTCTTTAAAAAAAAATAACATGGAGTGGATCAACACATGGGATTATTGCTTTAAAAAGTAAATGTGGTAGGGCATTTTAACAATGGTCCCAATGAAACATAGCTGCCCGTGTCTCTTTGTAACTAACATTGCTGCTCTTCCCTTCAAACGTAGGCTCTTCTTTACTCATTGAATCTTGGCTAGCTTTGGGATTTATTTTGACTAATTGAATGGGAGTGAAAATTATGTTATGCAACTTCCAGAGCCTAGGAGATAGAGGCCTTGCAGCTCTTCTCACCCTGTTGGAACCCAGAGATCACCATGTAGGGAAGAAGCCCACTTCACTCTACTGGAAGATAGGAGGCCATGTGGAGGAGAACCAAAGTGCCCTGAAATACAACATAGTCAACTGCCAAATCTGTGAGTAAGGACATGTTGGACCCTCCAACCCCAATTGAACTAAGATGGTAACCGACACATGAGTGGTCCCAGGCAAGACCAGCAACAAAATCACCCAGATTGCCAATCCACAGAACTGTGAGAAATACCATTGTTTTCAGCCACTAAGTTTTGTAATATAGCAAAGGCTAACCAAAACAGAAATCAGTACCAATTGGGGAGAGTCTCCATAACAAACCGCTAAACCATGTGTTGTTAGTTTTGGGACTAGGTGGTGAGCAGAGGCTAGAAGGGCAACGAGGAGACTGGAAGTTGGAAAAGCAGTGGGAAAACTGATACAGAAGGCTGGAGGGAGGCTGCAGTGCTATGATGAGTCAGCACCACTGGCAGTACGGTTGCCTAAGGCAACTTGGAAAGCAGACGATGTGCCTAATAAACCTACAAATCTGGCTAAAGAGATTTCTGGAGTTCAAATATTCTAGAGATACTGAAGGATCAGCTTTTGGGGGGAATAGAATTGCTTTACAATGTTGTGTTAGTTTCTGCTGTACAACAACATGAATCGGCCATAAGGATAAATATATCCTCTCTCTCTTAAACCTCCCTCTCACCTCTATCTGCTCTCTCACCTGTCTAAGTTGTCATGGAGCACCAAGCTGAGCTCCCGTGCTATACTATACAGCTGATTCCCAGTAACTATTTTATACATGGTAGGGTATATATGTCAATCCCATTCTCCCAATTTGTCCCACCCTCCCTTTCCCCTCCTGTGTCCACATGTCTGTTTCTCTACATCTGCATCTCTATTCTCGCTTTGGAAATGGTTCATCGCTACCATTTTTCTAGATTCCACATGTATATGTTAATATACAAGATTTGTTTTTATCTCTAGCTGCATGCGATAATCGGAGAAGGCAATGGCACCCCACTCCAGTACTCTTGCCTGGAAAATCCCATGGACAGAGGAGCCTGGTGGGTTGCAGTCTGTGGGGTCACTGAGAGTCGGACACGACTGAGCGAGTTCACTTTCACATTTCACTTTCATGCATTGGAGAAGGAAATGGCAACCCACTCCAGTATTCTTGCCTGGAGAATCCTAGGGACAGGGGAGCCTGGTGGGCTGCGGTCTATGGGGTTGCGCAGAATCGGACATGACTAAAGCGACTTAGCAGCAGCAGCATGTGATGATGTATGAGAAGAGAGAGGTAAACCAAAGGGTAACAATTCAATCTGTAAGCAGATATTACAGAAAATATAAAGAGGCCATGATTGGTTTGAAAACTAAACCCATTTTCCATCTTCAGTCTCTCCAGGTGATAAAATATCAGGGAATGAAAACCATATCTAGAGTTCTGCCAGTAAAATATGGCCTCAGCTTCAAGATCAAGTCAAGGCTGTGGCCAAGACCCTTGGATAAGACCACTTAGAGGTTAAAGGTAGTGCTTAGTCTACCTTCTCAACCAGACTAAAGGCTTTCTCAGACCCATATTGTCTGGCTTGTGGCCTGTATGAAAAGGAATTACAGAGTAGAATAGACTACAATCAGACTAATTGAAAACACAGTTTTTAAGGAAATTGTATCAGGATGGGCTTAAAAGACAATAAAGAGGTCTAAATGAATAGGAATTTCCATTTCTACTGGCAGAAATCAGTCTGAGAAGATCACTGTCACAAACATGGATTACATGCATGCATACTAAGTCACTTCAGTCATGTCCAACTCTTTGCGACCCTCTTTGTGCCTGCCAGGTTCCCCTCTGTCCATGGGATTCTCCAGGCAAGAATATTAGAGTGGGTTACCATTCCCTTTTCCAGGAGACCTTCCCAACACAGAGATCAAACCCTCATCTCTTACATCGCCTGAATTGGGAGGTGGGTTCTTTACCACTAGTGCCACATGGGAAGCCCAAACATGGGCTACCTCCTATGATAATAGAATGAGGAGAACTAGGTCATATGCCCAGCTGGATTTCAGAACTGCCAAGGACAAGTGATTAATCAATGCTTCCTGTTCTCTTCCTTCTTGAGCAGAAGTGTCTGTTGATTACCACTGAAAGTTGGGATTGGGGATGGCGGTGGAGGTGGAGGCTGAGGAGACAGGTAACTTCTCTTTTTAATCCACTGTTTTGTGTATCAAGAGGAATCACACTTAAAGAGATACCACCAAGGAGCCTGAGCAATCCTAGACTAAATGAACATCATGAGGTACCAGACTTTGAATTTGCTACCATAATGAGATAAAGCTTATCTGGGTTGGGGGTGGGATACAATGTCTTAGAAAAAGATGAGTGTGTTTTGCTTTGTACCTCCTCTGAAAGCTAAGTCATGTCCAACTCTTTGTGACCCTGTAGACTGTAGTCTACCAGGCCCCTTTGTTCATGAGATTTCCCAGGCAAGAATACTGGAGTAGGTTACCATCTCCTTCACCAGGGGATCTTCCTGACCCAGGGATCGAACCCATGTCTCCTGTTTGGTAGGCAGTTTCTTTACCACTGAGCCATCAGGGAAGCCCTTTGCTTTGTAGGAGGGGTATAAATATTTGTGGCCAGTGAGCAGAACATGGTACATTATATATGGTCACAAATTCTTTGCATCTCTTACCATCAAGAGTTTGAGTCTACTGTCCCAAGCCTTAAAGTGGCTTCATTTGCATAGCCTGGTAGTAGGGTACTGACTCTCAGCTATATGCCTCTCATTCTTCAAAGGCTAGGCCAGCTTCCTCACATGACAATCTCAGGGTGGTATTCAAAGTGGAAGAAGGGGGAAGTTGCAAATCTCCTCAAGGCTCCAGTACATTCCCAAAGTCATTTGGTTACATATTTCTGGTCAAAACAAGTCACAAGAGCAACCCAAGTTCAATGATGGGGAGGGATATAGATACTACCTCTCAATAGGAGATTGGTTCTACAAAGAATTCATGACCATACTTTGTATCTCTGGGTAAGAACCTTCCAAATTCTGAGAACATTTTAAGTTAACTATAGAAATGTTTTAAAATCAATAGAGACCTAAAGTACATATTCTGGGCTTCCCAGATGGCTCAGCAGTAAAGAATCCACCTGCAAGTCAGGAGCCACAGGAGATGCGGGTTTGATCCCAGGGTCAGGAAGATCCCCTGCAGGAGGGTGTGACAACCCACTTTGGTATTCTTGCCTTGAAAATCCCATGGACAGAGAAGCCTGGAGGGCTGCAGTCCATAGGGTCGCAGAGTTGTACTCAACTGAAGTGATAGCACGCACACAAGCAAAGTACACATTCATTAATTACAATATATGATTTCATTGAAATACAATTTAAAGATGTAAACTGGAACTATGCATTGATCATATTTATGAGATAACTGGAAAACTGATCATTGACCAGTATTTGATGTTATTAAGGAATTAATCTTTAGGCACAATATTAGTATTTTACTGTTTTTTAAGACTTTAAAATTTCAAGATACATACTGAAATATTTTGAGATGAAATGATATATTGAATAACATCTGGGATTTGTTTCAAAATAACCTGGGAGATGCGGGAGTGACTGAGGGTGCAGATGGGGCAGGGCTGGTCATGTGTGGATGTTCGTGAAGGCTGAGTGATAGGTACATGGAGGTTCAGTACACTATTTTATCTACTTTTGTATGCATTAGAAATTCTTCACAATAGGTTCTAAAATGAAAATAAAAAGGAAGGATTCTGGGCATAATGAGCATTTTATATACTCGTAAATTTGAATAAAATTTGTACTATTAGGATAAAACCCCAGTTTTAAATGTACAATTTGATAAGTTGATTCAAATTTGATTTTATCTCATAATCTATGTTTACATTATAACATTCAAATATTTTAAGAGAATGTTTGATTCATTAGATTTGTTTTAGCTTATTAGATTCACAGGAGTTAAATAAGCACTTGAGAACATTTTATGTAAAAGGAACTCACATACTTAAATCTGTGAAAGCAGTTTCAAATATTTGAAGATGTTTAATTGTGTAAATGGCACAAAATATTATTCAAAGGCTCCCAAAAAGTGAACTGCTAAGATTTGCTAGACTTAGAATAAGGTTTGTAACTTGAATTTAAAGCCTTAGAAATTAATTTTTCTAACTTTCATAAATCAAACACAAAGTTTAACAACCAATCAAAAGGTGAAAATTTTTCTAGTCACCTGAAAACCATATATAAGAATTAAAAACATTGCAAGAAAAAAATACATAAATAAAAAGCAGATTATGTGAAGGATACTAACTATTTGTATTATAGCTACATGCAGTCGGGCTTCTTCTATTAAAACTTCATCTGTTGGGAACTCCTCCTTCGCCTTATTGTCACTTGAAATGTGAGGAGTCTGAACAGAGATAGAGTTAAAAATAAGTAAAAAGGATTCAGTTCAGTTCAGTTCAGTCGCTCAGTCGTGTCCGACTCTCCGCGACCCCATGAATCACAGCACGCCAGGCCTCCCTGTCCATCACCAACTCCCGGAGTACACTCAAACTCATGTCCACAGAGTCGGTGATGCCATCTAGCCATCTCATTCTCCGTCGTCCCCTTCTCCTCCCGCCCCCAACCTTTCCCAGCATCAGAGTCTTTTCCAGTGAGTCAACTCATCGCATGAGGTGGCCAAAGTATTGCAGTTTCAGCTTTAGCATCAGTCCCTCCAATGAACATCCAGGACTGATCTCCTTTAGAATGGACTGGTTGGATCTCCTTGCAGTATAAGGGACTCTCAAGAGGATTAGGAGCTGTCAAATACTCAGCTTGACCAAGATTCCAATAACTCAAATCAGAATTGCTAAAATGAAGGGCTGTGTTTAAGTGAAAAACATTCTCCATGTTAGAAATGTTGATTTCAATTGTGGTGAAGTGACTACTCATTTGGGGAGATTTAGAAGCCAAATTCTTCCCCCAAACCGGTCTATGCCTGACTGCTCTCTGAAGCTGCCTGTGTTTTCTGCTTTTGAATAGTACTTGTACAGGGAGAGATCGCTCACTTCCTCAACCAGCTGGAAAATATCACCCTGGCAGAGGCCATTCATAGTTACTCAATCAGTCTATTTGTAAAAACACCAGTTCTCTTGTATTTGGCAAATAAGGCTAGATCACCAACATCTGTTCAGAGACAGAATTCAGAGTATTTTGGCTGATAGAAAAAAGCTAGTAAATGTATCTCTCTTCAGTATCCTGACCTATAACCAGCAGAATCAAGTTTTGCATAATATACAAAAGAAACAGAGAGAAAGGGAAAGGACTAGTTTTTGCCAGGAATCAACTCACAGGAATGATGTATTCAATCTTTGTTTTTTCTTCTACTAAAGTCCAATTAACATTTGTCAAAAGTTTTTCTGTTTTAAATAAAGTTATTCTGCTCTGTATCATCTCCTGGATGTGCTTAATGGCATTTTGCATGGCCATCTGTCTTGGAATGGAAAGGACACACAAATCTATGAAAAAGAAAAGGAAGGACCTTAATAAAATAGTGAAGAATGCACAGGGAATCGAAATGTTGCATGATGTAGTGAAATCTTGGCATCACCTGCAGAGCCAAACCAGAGTGCTTAGAGCAAGGACAACTATTTGTCCAAAATTTTTCAGAAAATTACCCAACTACCCATTTCCTTTCGGCTGTGCAGCTCAACTTTATCTGACTCAGCTGCTAAAGAATGTTTTCTTAGTTTCTTTTTGTTTCCTATAGCTAGTACCATGACTCACTATTTCAAGTCATCCAGTCAGTATTTCTCAAAGTATGGAAAATTACGTGTACCTTCTACAGGTAGAAGAATTGCCTGTTGAATTATTCCTGGGTTTTACCCCATGTCTGGAGAATCTGACTGGCCTGAGAATTTTCATTTTAGCAACTTCTCCAACTGATTCTTATACATAATAAAATTTAAAGACCACTGTAATAGAGATGCCTCCAATTTAACATCTCTGTTTCCTGACCAGCAAATCTTTACGTCCAAAGTTTGTGGCAGTTTGTATCATCCTGAAGTATCAGTTTGAAGTTACAGCTATCAAGCTTGCTTACCAAAAGGAGAAATTTAATTAGTGAGTGAGCTCAGCCTACACACTCAGAATTCCATCTCAATAAAACTGTTCTCGATAAAAAACAAGATTCTACTGTATAGCATAGGGAACTGCATTCAACATCCTATGATAAAGCATAATGGAAAAGAATATAAAAAATAATGTACACATATGTATAAATGAATCACTTTGCTGTACAGCAGAAACTAACAAAACATTGTAAATAACTATACATCAATTAAATGTTAATCTCTTCATAAATGCACATGAGATGTCTCAAATAGTTTAAAATGTTATTAAAATGTTTCAGTTTAACTTTATTGCATTCTCTACAGGACACTGTGATGTTTGATATTTGAAATTTTCAGGGATTCAAAAAGGTTTGAAATCATATCCCTCTCAGTTCTCTATGGTCCAGAACAAAGATGCATTTGACTGCATGCTAAAGAGTTAGAATGTGTTAGCTTTGGATTTAAAATTCCCATGGCACAGAGCACACAAGGAGAAAGCTTATTCATTTGTGTAATTACATCCCACCCATTAGGATGAGCAACAGCCACTTTCCAGTTGCTCTGGGAAAACACGGGTATAAGGGGACTGATTGGTTGTACCAGTACATTTGAATGAACTCCTGTGTTTAAGATGAGTCTGGAAGAATATGAGGATGAATCTTCCCCTCTCTCTCCTTTTCTTAAAATTTTATTGAAGTATAGTTGATTTACAATGTTGTGTTTAATTTCTGCTGGGCAGCAAAGTGATAGTGTTACATATATACATGAGTGAGTTAAAGTTGCCCAGTCGTGTCCAACTCTTTGCGATCCTATGGACTATACAGTCCAATGAAATTCTCCAGGCCAGAATACTGGGAGTGGGTAGCCTTTTCCTTCTCCAGGGGATTTTCCCAACCCAGCGATCAAACCCAGGTTTCCCGCATTGCAGGAGGATTCTTTATTAGCTGGGCCACAAGGGAAGCCTTGCTCTAATATACATATATATACATATATATATATACATATTCTGCATATTCTTTTCCATTATGATTCATCACAGGATATTGAATGCAGTTCCCTGTGCTATAGAGTATGACCTTGTTTATCCATCCTATATGTAAAGGTTTGTGTTTGCTAATCCCAAACTCCCAGTCCTTCCCTCCCTTTCCTCTTGGCCACCACAAGTCTGTTCTCTATATCTGTAAACCTGTTTTTGTTTCATAAATGTGTTCATGTGTGTCTTATTTTTATTAGATTCCACATATAAGTGATATCATATGGTATTTGTTTTTCTCTTTATGACTTACTTCACTTAGTATGACAAGCTCTAGATTCAGAGGATGGATCTCCTAAAAGCATTAGACCAGGTGGAAGAAGCTAATTTGAAATTCTTCCTGATAAAATTCAGTTTTGTCAATTACATGCTAACATGCGAGTAATTCTAGAAAGGATGAGCATCAATTCTGAGGATAAAGTATGTGCCATACATATTTGTTTCATAATGAAAATTCTGAGGTTCAGTTAATACAATAAAAAAAAATTGTATGGGAAGAAAAGGAGAGGAAAAAATATTTCCATGAGAGTAAAACCTCTTGATCTTGTTTCTGAGTATCAGAGTAAGAGCAATCTCAAGCAAACAAGCATGGGAGAAAACCAGATGCTACGTCATAAGCCAAGAGAGCAGAGTGGGTCTGGATCCCTAAAAGCCTATAAAAATTGGTGGGAAGGGAGGTGTAAGCAAAACTTCAGGGATCGAGTTAACTTCACTCACACTCCAGTGTAGCAAGCTCGTGCTGGCCCAAGCACAACTTTCCACTGCAAACAAGAGCAAACCCCATGACTTGGGGAGAAGGAGCGCTGCCAAAACTCTGCCCCATTTACTAGTCCTATTCATATACCGGAGCCCTGGACTTTAAGGTCAGCTTTCACAAGAAGCTCTGCCATAGTGTTGATATGGCACAGTTTCAGGAGTGGACAGAACTATGGAAAGAAACAAGCAGAGAAGCTGAATTCTCCAGGCTATTTCTCTATTTATAAGAACTCTCCTTCCTCAGTACCCTTCCATCAACCTCTCCCAAGTCCCACACCTTCCAAGAAACCTTCTGATTACTAATTTGATTTATTAAGGAAATTGGTATTTAGAGGTGAATACCCTGAATAATGAGATGGCTGGATGGCATCACCGACTCTGTGGACATGAGTTTGAGTGAACTCCGGGAGTTGGTGATGGACAGGGAGGCCTGGCATGCTGTGATTCATGGGGTCGCGGAGAGTTGGACACGACTGAGTGACTGAACTGAACTGAACTGAACCCTGAATAATGATCACAATTATTTCAGACATAGAAATCATCCTAATTATAAATTAATAAATTGATTTTCTGCTGCATCTCTATTCTCCTGGGAATGCAACAGATGTAAATTTCCAGCCATCTGATTAATTCTAGACACTCTGACAAAACCAGGTCTCTGCATCAGCAAAGCTGAGGATCAGGCCATGGGACACTGGACAATACTAAGGCCCTACTCCTCCAATACTCTGTGTAATTCCACCCCACCCTCTCTTTCCTCATGGACTCCACTGCCACTGATTATCTTATCATTTATCTTATCCTGATTTCTCTGTTGATCATGGGCCTTTTTGTGATTTTATTATATTTATATATTATCAACAGCTTCACATATTTTCTAGAAATAGGCAACTCTGGCAGAGCCTGTTTACTGCTCGCCTTCATTCTCCTCTTCTTTCTTTCCCAACAGAACCTCCATGCTTTGGCTAAGCACATGACCAGTCAGTTAAGATAGTACTTCCCATCTTCCTTGGCCCTTGTGTGCCCATGAGACTAAGTTCTGGCCAATGGACTGTGAGTGGTAATGATATGGACAACTTCTGGAGGCAGAAGTTCTTTAAATAAGCTCCTTACTACCCATTGACACCATCACCACCACCATCACTCCCACCCCATTTTCCCTTTCTAGCTGGTTGGATTGAAGATGACAGTGACTGTGAGCCCACTTCTATCCTGCAGACAAGAGCAACACTCTGGGTAGCAGAGGAAGAATGAAAGAAAAGGATTTGAAATCTCTGGACAACCTTGTAGAACAGAACCATCTCATTCTTCTTGATTTTCTGATGGGGGGTGGTAGGAAACAACTTGTCTTGTTTAAGGCACTCTTAATGTGGTTTCTATTAACAGGGAGTGAATGAAAACTGAGTGATTTCATGATCAATTCCTTGAGCTCCAGAAGAAATGTCCCACCTCCAGCAATAATCTATTCACGTTATTCTTCCTGGTTAAGTAGACTTTACCTAATGTCCTGGCCAAACGAGTCATCATGTATGAATTTATTCCCAAGGTCATTAAGGATATTACTTGTATGTACAATATAAACTGAAAGACAAAACACACACACATTTATAAGTTCTCCAAAGGGAATCATTGTTCAATTAATCACCAACAAAATTCTACCTTAATCCATATTTTTAAATCCGACCTCAGGGAAGTGCACCTACCGCAAGCATTTACTACATAAAGCCTTAACAAGAAGCTCTGAATAAGCAGACAGGAACTGCAGTGGGGTTCAGAGAGGCACTTCATGGAAGCATAACCACATTTGTAGATCTTGACTCTGCCATTTACTAACCATGGAATTTGAGGCCAGTGAACTTAACTACTCTGAGTCTCAATGTCCTTTACTGAAATGTGGAGTTAACAGCAGTGTGTCTTCAGAGAGTATTTCCCAAATGACTGATCTTATTTAATAAACACCTGAAGTGCTTCTTAAAGACACTGACTCCCAGGTTAATTCCCTGCAGATTCTGATTCTGTAGATCTGGGGTGGCATCAAACAGATTCATACCATCAGACAGATTTGGGAAACACTGGAAAATGATACTCACATGTTAGTTAACATTTCATTGTCTTGGTTTTAGGCCAATTCCCTGCACAAAAGAAAACTGAGGGAGCTCAAATATTGGTCATTATTATTTTCTTCTGGAACATGGAAGGACCCAAACTCCCTGCAAAACCACAGGTATATTTGGACTCCAAATGCATTTCCAGACCATGCCCACAGACATGGAGTGTAAATCCTCGGGAAAGATGGTGAGGATTATGATACTCCATTATTTTTTAAAGCACTATTAAAAAATCAGCTCTTTCTCTTCTGGGAGTTAGGGTGCCTGAGTTCTTTCACTAATATGCTATTTTTGTTTGTTTGTTTTTGGTTTCCTCACATACAAGATGAGGGAGGTGATAATTGCTCCTTCCATAAAAGACATTTGAAAAACTACTGTACCCCTAGGATCTTCTCGGACAGGAGTAAAAGAGCAAAGAAGAGACAATTCTGTACTTGCAGTAGGATAATATAAAAAAACTCTGTACATTTACCTCCAGATTAAGGTTTCCTGGGAGGTCGGTAGTGCTCTTTCTTTATGTAAGAATTCTTTTTGGAATGGACTATTTTTAAAGTCTTTATTGAATTTGTTACAATATTGTCTCTGTTTTATGTTTTGGCTTCTTGGCCCCAATGGAAGTGGGCTATCAGCTCTCTAAATAAGGATCGAACCCATACCCCCTGCATTGGAAGGTAAAGACTTAACCACTGGATCACCAGGGAAGTCCTGAAGGGTAGTGTTCTTTATTCACATTATTTAGGTGCTTTTCGCCCTCCCAGAAGTAGGTTTGGGATTCATCTCACCAGGAAATGGCGGGGGTATCCTGGGGACTTCTAGAAACTTGTTATGACCTATCCAGCGAGCTCACAGAGTACTGTCAGAAATACCAAGGTACGCTAACACTGTCAGCAGATGTTCTGGGCTCTCTGGATCTTCCCTGGCATCCCACATATGCTGCCACTGCCTGATTTCCCACTGGCCTAGAAATCCACTGGGTGGCCCATGAGGAAAAGATTTTGAGAGAGAGTATAAAGGAAAGCAAGTTCTGTCTTGCACTGTGGATAATGCAGCCTAGGACAAAATTTTTTAAGAAATTAATTTTTTATTTAGCCCTAAATGACATAATGAATGAAGAGACATAGCCAAAGCAAAAACAACACCCAGTTGTGGATGTGACTGGTGATGGAAATAAAGTCCAATGCTGTAAAGAGCAATACTGCACAAGAACCTGTTAGGTCCATGAACCAAGGCAAGTTGGAAGTGGTCAAACAGGAGATGGCAAGAGTGAACATCAACATGTGAGGAATCAGTGAACTAAAATGGACTGGGATAGGTGAATTTAACTCAGATGGCCATTCTATCTACTACTGTGGGCAAGAATCCCTTAAAAGAAATGGAGTAGCCATCACATTCAACAAAAGAGTTCAAAATGCAGTCCTCGGATGCAATCTCAAAAACAACAGAATGATCTCTGTTCGTTTCTAGGGCAAACCATTCAACATCACAGTAATCCAAGTCTATGCCCCAACCAATAATGCTGAAGAAGCTGAAGTTGAACAGTTCTGTGAAGAACCTACAAGACCTTCTAGAACTAACACCCAAAAAAGATGTCCTTTTCATGACATGGGACTGGAATCCAAAGTAGGAAGTCAAGAAACACCTGGGGTAACACGCAAATTTGGCCTTGGAATACGGAATGAAGCAGGGTAAAGGCTAACAGAGCTTTGCCAAGAGAACGAACCAGTCATAGCAAACACCCTCTTCCAACAGCACAAGAGAAGACTATACATGGACATCACCAGATGGTCAATGCCAACAGATTAATTAAATTCTTTGCAGCCAAAGATGGAGAAGCTGTATATAGTCAGCAAAAACAAGACCGGGAGCTGACTGTGGCTCAGATCATGAATTCCTTATTGCCAAATTCAGACTTAAATTGAAGAAAGTGGGGAAAACCACTAGACCATTCAGGTATGACCTAAATCAAATCCCTTACGATTATACAATGGAAGTGAGAAATAGATTCAAGGGATTAGATCTGATAGAGTGTCTGAAGAACTATGGACGGAGGTTCGTGACATTGTACAGGAGGCAGGGATCAAGACCATCCCTAAGAAAAAGAAAGGCAAAATGGTTGTCCGAGGAGGCCTTACAAATAGGTGTGAAGAGAAGTAAAAGGCAGAGGAGAAAAGGAGAGACATATCAATTTGAATGCAGAGTTCCAAAGAATAGCAAGGAGAAATAAGAAAGCCTTCCTCAGTGATCAATGCAAAGAAATAGAGGAAAACAATAGAATAGAAAAGACTAGAGATCTCTTCAAGTGATAGAGGGATACCAAGGGAAAGATACCATGCATCTTTTCATGCGAAGATGGGCTCAATAAAGGACAGAAATGGTAGGGACCTAACAGAAGCAGAAGATATTAAGAAGAGGTGGCAAGAATACACAGAAGAACTGTACAAAAAAGATCTTCACGACCCAGATAATCAGAATAGAGTGATTACTCACCTAGAGTCAAACATCCTGAAGTGTAAAGTCAAGTGGGCTTTAGGATGCATCACTACGAACAAAGCTAGTGGAGGTGAAGGAATTCCAGTTGAGCTATTTCAAATCCTAAAAGATGATGCTGTGAAAGTGTTGCATTCAATATGTCAGCAAATGTGGAAAACTCAGCAGTGGCCACGGGACTGGAAAAGGTCAGTTTTCATTCCAGACCCAAAGAAAGGCAATGCCAAAGAATGCTCAAACTACCGCACAATTGCACTCATCTCACATGCTAGTAAAGTAATGCTCAAAATTCTCCAATCCAGGCTTCAACAGTACATGAACTATGAACTTCCAGATATTCAAGCTGGATTTAGAAAAGACAGAGGAACCAGAGATCAAATTGCCAACATCCATTGGATCATAGAAAAAGCAAGAGTTCCAGAAAGACATCTCCTTCTGCTTTACTGACTACGTCAAAGCCTTTGACTGTGTGGATCACAATAAACTGTGGAAAATTCAAGAGATGGAAATATCAGACCACCTGATCTGCCTCTTAAGAAATCTGTATGCAGGTCAGGAAGCAACAGTTAGAACTGGACAAGAAACAACAGACTGGTTCCAAATAGGAAAAGGAGTACGTCAAGGCTGTATATTGTCACCCTGCTTATTTAACTTATATGCAGAGGACATCATGAGAAACACTGGGCTGGAGGAAGCAGAAGCTGGCATCAAGATTGCTGGGAGAAATATGAATAACCTCAGATATGCAGATGACACCACACTTATGGCAGAAAGTGAAGAGGAACTAAAGAGCCTCTTGATGAAAGTGAAAGAGGAGAGTGAAAAAGTTGGCCTGAAGCTCAACATTCAGAAAACTAAGATTATATAGCATCTGGTCCCATCACTTCATGGCAAATAGATGGAAACAGTGGCTGACTTTATTTTTCTGGGATTCAAAATCACTACAGATAGTGACTGCAGCCATGACATTAAAAGATGCTTCCTCCTTGGAAGAAAAGTTATGACCAATGTAGACAACATATTAAAAAGCAGAGACATTACTTTGCCAACGAAGTTCCAACTAGTCAAAGATCTGGTTTTTCCAGTAGTCATGTATGGATGTGACAGTTGGACTATAAAGAAAGCTGAGTGCCAAAGAATTGATGCTTTTGAACTCTGGTGTTGATGAAGACTCTTGATAGTCCCTTGGACTGCAAGGAGATCCAACCACTCCATCCTAAAGGAAATCAGTCTTGAATATTCATTGGAAGGGCTGATGCTGAAGCTGGAACTCCAATACTTTGGCCACCTGATGTGAAGAACTGACTCATCTGAAAAGACCCTGATGCTGGGAAAGTTTGAAGGTGGGAGGAGACATGGATGACAGAGGATGAGATGGTTAGATGGCATCACCAACTCAGTGGACATGACTTTGAGTAAAGTCCGGGAGTTGGAGATGAACAGGGAATCCTGGCATGCTGCAGTCCATGGATTGCAAAGAGTTGAACACGACTGAGCGACTGAACTGAACTGAACTGAATATTAACTAGATCCTTAATTCAAACATTTATAAAATCTTTTTTTCCTTAATATATTTAATAAGCATTTCAGTTTTTACTCTGATGCTATAGGAACTGGAATGCTTTAGACAGGGTACTGGTTTTTTCATACCTTCTGACAGCTCTTGAAAAACAGCATTTGTATGTTCAACAACACCTATTGAACGTTTATTAAGCTGTCAGGTGTTTTATTAAGCATCATTGCGATCCTCAACTTGAAGTCCCACAAGTCTAAAAAACTCACCCAAGATCACTCAACCTGTGAATGGTGGGGCCCAAATTCAATCCCAAATGTATCTGACTCCCACAGCCATCACCATTACTTGATATTTGGTCCCTTTCACACCGTCAACATAAACTTTCCTCCATAAGTTCCTTTCTACTTAAAAGAATGCATTCTCCAAATCTAATTTTTTAAACGGTTAGCTTTTATTATTGGGTACTATGAAAAGTGCTACAAAATAAAAATGAGTAAATATGAATAATCATGGGATATGATTTTTCTTACCAGCTGTGGTGACTTTACTCTTTGTTCAGCCTGGTTATGAACTTCAGGAGCCAAGAGTAAGCTAAAAACTCCTTTAATTCCAGACCATGCTATAACAATTCCCCACCTCCAGTTGTACTCATAACTTGAATGCATCAGAATAGGGCTCACTAACACAACAGTAACAAACCTGTTGAAAGAAAAACATTTAGTTTAAATCACACCTTATGTATTCATGTGTTTTGGGTTTGTTTGTGTTTTTTTTTTTTTGGTATGATTGATACTATGTAGTAAATACTAAATTTCATGGAAATTTTTTCAGAAAAGAGAAGTCAATCCAGTTTATTGTTCAAACTTTCTGGGACTAACCAAATCTACTATCTAAATTTTGCATATAATACTCAAATCTTGAAAAATAAGGCTAGAAGTTCTATACAAGTATAAGAAATTATCATTAATACTAATGTGCGCTGTTTAGGATTTTGGTAGTAAATCCCTGCAGGGAAACTTCTTCAGATAACATTGACAAGCTCCCTGGAAGGTCATGACAGGATTCAGAAATTAGACCAGGAGGCCCTGTCATGAGGAAAAAGTAAAATCATTGTAGACACTTTAATAAATTTAGCTCAACCAAATTTTTTTGAGCTGCTACAAGAAAGTGAAGGTGAAAGTCGCTCAGTTGTGTCCAACTGTTTGCAACCCCATGGATATACAGTCCTTGGAGTTCTCCAGGCCAGAATACAGGAGTGGGTAGCCATTCCCTTCTCCAGGGGATCTTCCCAACCCAGGGATTGAACCCAGGTCTCCCGCATTGCAGGCGGATTCTTTACCAGCTGAGCCACCCCAAGAATCATACACTAAATCACAGAAATAATTTCAATTCCTGCCTCCTTTCACTATAGATTATTTTTCTATAGGACTCTATGCTAAAATTTAGATTCTATCTGTAACAGACTTGTATCTCAATGTCCTTAAATGAGATTTCAGCAGAAATACAATTGATATATTTCAGCTTCAAAAAAGATATTGCCTTATCAGTCACTTAGCTATGAATTTCATAAGACAATTTAGAGGATTCCTGTTATCTACAATTTGCCAACTATAATATATATAATTAGTTTGGGCAAACTCTTCATGATCTACAGGTCCCCCTGGTCTAATTTCTGAATCCTGCCATGACCTTCTAAGGAGCTTGTCAGTGGCTCAGACAGTAAAGAATCTGCCTGCAATGCAGGAGACCTGGATTCAGTCCTTGGGTTGGGAAGATCCCCTGGAGGAGGGCATGGCAACCCATTCTAGTATTCTTGCCTGGAGAATCCCCATGGACAGAGGAGCCTGGTGTGCTACAGTCCACGGGGTTGCAAAGAGTCGGACATGACTGAGTGACTTAGCACAGCACAGCACCTCCACCTTGCATTTAAATTAAGTCTTTTGCAAAGTAATTAGCAACATTTTCAGCCTTACTAAACAAATTTTCTCTAAAATACCATTGAGTCCAGATGAAATAGAACAACTGATGTCATTTCCTAATATCAAAAAGAGAAAGGCAGTTTAGCAAAGGCTCTGGGGTCAGTCTACTTAGGTTCAAATTTAGACTTTTATTACTATGAAACCTTAAGCAAGTTATTTAACCTCTTCAAGCCTCAATTTCTTAATCTGTAAAATGGAAAAATAATAGTCACTGAATTGCCTCAAAGGACTTTCATGAAGATTCAACTAAATGAAGTAACATTCATAGGGCTTAGAATGATGTTTAGAGGGTGGTCCGCACTTAACACATGCTAGCAATGATTATGACATCCAGGCCTTTGTTTGACTCACCGTCTCCAAAACATTTTTCTCAATAAGTCTCTTTACAGCATAAAGCAAAGAGGAACTAAAGAGCCTCTTGATGAAGGTGAAAGAGGAGAGTGAAAAACCTGGCTTAAACTCAACATTCAAAAAACAAAGATCATGGCAGCTGGTCCCATCATTTCACGGCAAATAGATGGGGAAACAATGGAAACACACTTTATTTTCTTGTGACAGACTGTGCATAGTTAATGTTAAATAAATGTCTTTATCATAGTTATGACAATAATAAATGATGATGAAGTCAACAAAATGTTAGGAGCCATTAATCTGGTTCCTGGGGTGCTCACACTTTAACATTTTGAAACAGTTTCCTGCATCTCATCTCCAGAGATTCATATCAGTTAAATGGGATGGGCCCATGAATTTGCATCTCTATCAAGCTCATGAGTTATGTTGATGCTGCTGTTCTGCCCCTTCTCTCTTTACAGATGAAATCTTGAAGATTAAATAGACTTTCCCTCAGTTGTACAGCAAGCTATTGTCAGGACCTTGACAACAATACAGGTTTCCTGACTGCATGTCCATAGTTCCTTTTGCTATAACCCACTTCTCAATTCTAATTCTGGACTTCAGAACATGAGTCCAGTAAGCAAACTTTAAATTATAATCCTTACCTTACAAAATTCACTGTTACAAATAAGATAAACGTGAAAACTACAGTGTGAAATTGAAAATATATGACTTTTCCACATCCAATTACGATGCCAAAGAAAGTGTATATTAAATGTTGGAATATACACGAAAACATTATCAGAAACCTAGGATAAATGGAAAGGAAATCACACTTTAAGGGATGTGCTTTTTTTTTAATAGTTTCTTTTTCACATAAAAGCATCGATCACATATCTACCATTCTTGTCTTAGTAGAGGTCTTTGCCTCCATCACCGCTACCATCAACATTTAAAAACTATTTTGTTGGAATCAGAAACAGACTCACAGATACAGAGAACAAACTAGTGATTACCAGTGGGGAAAAAGAAGAGCAAGATAGGAGTAGGAGATTAAGAGATAAAAACTACTATGTACACCAGCCCCGAGCATCCTGTATCATGCATTGAACCTGGACTGGCGATTTGTTTCACATATGATAATATACATGTTTCAATGCCATTCTCCCAAATCATCCCACCCTCGCCCTCTCCCACAGAGTCCAAAAGACTGTTCTATACATCTGTGTCTCTCTCCGGGCTAGTGCACTGGGATGAACCAGAGGGATGGGATGGGGAGGGAGGTGGGAGGGGGGTTCAAGATGGGGAACACATGTACACCCAGGGCAGATTCATGTCAATGTATGGCAAAACCAATACAATAATGTAAAGTAATCAGCCTCCAATTAAAATAAATAAATTTTAAAAAAAACTACTATGTATAAAATAAATAAGCAGCAAAGATATATAGCACAGGAAAATATAGCCATTGCTTTATAATAACTCTAAATTGAGTAAAAACTATAAAAATATTGAGTCACTACATTGTATTATGTTGAGATTAATAAATATTATAAATAAACTATACCTAAATAAAAATTAATGAATTTCATTAAAAGTATTTTGTTGGAACTAAAATACATCATTTCATATTCCCATCACCCTCATCACACCTATATCTGTGAGTTGCCTCTCTCGCAGCAGAGTAGTAAGAGTGAGGCAGAAAAATAAAGATTCCTCTCCCCACCAAGTCGCTGATGTGGTGATTTTGCTGAGGTAAGTTGGCAGCATATCCATGTCAGACCCATGACTGAAACCACAGCTGAGGCTACTGTAAGGAGACCCCTGTCTTGTTAACTTTGACTTTGTAATAGCTGACTGGATCCCCTCAACATGCTCTACACTACTTCTCCCTTTGTGATTTGCATGAAAGTCCCAGTATTCTTGTCTGGAGAATCCCATGGACAGAGGAACCTGGCGGGCTACAGATCACGGGGTCACAAAGAGATGGACATGACTGAGTGACTGAGCAGGTACACTTACACCCTTATCATTTTTTTTAATTTATTTTTTTAACTGAAGGATAATTGCTTTACAGAATTTTGTGGTTTTCTGTCAAACATCAATAAGAATCAGCCATAGGTACACCCATGTCCCCTCCCTCCCAAACCTCCCTTCCATCTCCCTCCCCATCCTACCCTTCTAGATTGTCACAGAGCACCTGTTTGAGTTCCCTGAGTCATATGGCAAATTCCCATTGGTTATCTATTTTACATATGGTAATTTAAATTTCTATGTTAACTCTCTCCATACATCCTGCCCTCTCCCTCCTCCCCTTCCCCAGGGCCCATAGGTCTGTTTTCTATGTCTGTTTCTCCATTGCTACCCTGAAAAGAAACACATCAGTACCATCTTTTTAGATTCCATATATATGCATCAGTATATGATATTTATATTTCTTTTTCTGACTTACTTAACACTGTATAATAGGCTCATTAGAACTTACTCAAATGCATTCCTTTTTATGGCTGAGTAGCATTCCATTGTATATATGTACCACAGCTTCTTTATCCACTCATCTGTCAGTGGACATCTAGGTTACTTCCATGTTCTAGCTATTGTAAATAGTGCTGCAATGAACATTGGGGTACATATGTCTTTTTCAATTTTGATTTCCTCAGAATATATGCCTAGTAGTGGGATTGCACTGGAGAAGGAAATGGCATCCCACTCCAGTGTTCTTGCCTGGAGAATCCCAGGGGCAGGGGAGCCTGGTGGGCTGACGTCTATGGGGTCACACAGAGTCGGACATGACTGAAGTGACTTAGCAGCAGCAGCAGCAGTGGGATTGCTGGGTCATATAGGCACACTCACGCCCTTATCTTGAAGGTCTCTTCTGTCTGATTTCTCATCTACCAAATTCCTAAAGATGCTGTGAGGCTGACTCTAATCCCATACTCTTCAGGAAAAATATTCTCAGCATGCTCGCTGGACGCAATCCTCCTCTGAGTCCCCACAGTGCCAGTCATCTACAACACTATGGTTCTCAAGCAGAGAAGCACATTAGAACCACTCAAATTGCTTTCCAAAAATCTACATGTCTTGTGACTTCCCTGGCCTTCCAGTGGTTAGGATTTCTCCTTCTAATGCAGAGGGTATGGGCTAGATTTCTGGTTTAGGAGCTAAGAACCCATGTCTTGCAGCCAAAAAACCAAAACATAAAACAGAAGCAACATTGTAACAAATTCAAAAAGACTTTAAAAATGGTCCACATCAAAAAAAAAAAAAAACTTAAAAGAAGCAAAAACAAAAATCTACACATCTAGCCCCACCTCCAAAGATTCAGTGCTTAGGGCGTGGGGCTGCTCTGGCTCCATGTGGTATCACACCCGGGTCTGGGCCAGGTCTGACTTGTACAATCAGATCCCAAGTCCTGCCCCTTCTTGAACCCCTCTATTCAGACCTCCCCTTAGGCTGGGTGACCATCTGTCTGTCCCACAAACCAATCTCCCTATAGCTAGGCTTCAAAATCTACACTGGGAAAGAAGTGTTAGGAAGCCTCATTTTAGCTGCAGATAGAAACCATGTTCTCTGATACACCATTACTCCAATCAAGCGGACAGTCCAATTCTCTACCTGACTCCTGTTGCTTAATTCAGTTGATTCAGAACTCCTAGCAGAAAAGAGTATCAGTGGGACCTCAAACCCCAAAGCTTAGTTTTATCAAAATTCAGAAATGATGGCATAACTGACTGAGTAGAATAATTTTTAAAATGTCTCCACAGGACCTTAATAAATGCTTTACACACAGTAAGATCCTAATAAAGATATAATTACTTATACTTATTCATAGTCTCTTAAATAAACACATCCATCATTTAACAATGAGTGTCTTCTGAGAAGGGACTTATTTTCAAAGCCCCAAACCTAGGATACAATGTCCAGGCCATAGGAGATAATAAGAAAGGCATGATTGAACATATAAGAGAATAAACAATTAAATGAATAGAATGAGTAATTTATAATGATGCTGACAGACAGCATGATTGAGCTCAGAAAACTGTCCAAAATTCAGACAAAAAGGATATGTTCTATGAACTAGTTATTTCTAAGCTTCTGGTTTTTGAAAATCAGTAAAGCATCATTCACATATACATAAGACTAGAATAAGCTACAGAGACCATTTTTTTAAAAGTTTGCAAAGTAATCTTTTTTTAAAGTACCATATTCCATGACTGGAATTTCATGAGAGAAATGACATTTTATTTTTTTTATATTTTTTATTGGAGGCTAATTACTGGTTCCAAATAGGAAAAGGAGTATGTCAAGGTTGTACATTGTCACCCTGTTTATTTAACTTATACGCAGAGTACATCATGAGGAATGCTGGACTGGAAGAAGCACAAGCTGGAATCAAGATTGCTGGGAGAAATATCAGTAACCTCAGATAGGCAAATGACACCACCCTTATGGCAAAAAGTGAAGAGGAACTCAAAGGCCTCTTGATGAAAGAGAAAGAGGAGAGTGAAAAAGTTGGCTTGAAGCTCAACATTCAGAAAACAAAGATCATGGCATCTGGTACCATCACTTCATGGGAAATAGATGCGGAAACAGTGGAAACAGTATCAGACTTTATTTTTTTTGGGCTCCAAAATCACTGCAGATGCTGACTGCAGCCAGGAAATTAAAGACGCTTACTCCTTGGAAGGAAAGTTATGACCAACCTAGATAGCATATTAAAAAGCAGAGACATTACTTTGCCAACCAAGGTCCCTCTAGTCAAGGCTATGGTTTTTCCCGTGGTCATGTATGGATGTGAGAGTTGGACTGTGAAGAAAGCTGATCGCCGAAGAATTGATGCTTTTGAACTGTGGTGCTGGAGAAGACTCTTGAGAGTCGCTTGGACTACAAGGAGATCCAACCAGTCCATCCTAAAGGAGACCAGTCCTGGGTGTTCATTGGAAGGACTGATGCTAAAGCTGAAACTGCAATACTTTGGCCACCTTATGCGACGAGTTGACTCACTGGAAAAGACTCTGATGCTGGGAGGGATTGGGGGTGGCAGGAGACGGGGATGACAGAGAATGAAATGGCTGGATGGCATCACCGACTCGATGGACATGAGTTTGAGTGAACTCCGGGAGTTGGTGATGGACAGGGAGGCCTGGCGTGCTGTGATTTATGGGGTCGCAAAGAGTTGGACACGACTGAGCGACTGAACTGAACTGAACTGAATTAGTTTACAATATTATATTGGTTGGTTTTGCCATACATTGACATGAATCCGCTCCGGGTGTACATGTGTTCCCCTTCTTGAACCCCCCTCCCACCTCCCTCCCACCTCCCTCCTCCCCTTATCCTCCCTCTGGGTCATCCCCGTGCACCAGCCCTGAGCATCCTGTATCATGCGTCAAACCTGGACTGGTGATTCCTTTTACGTATGATAATATACATGTTTCAGTGACATTCTCCCAAATCATCCTACCCTCACCCTCTCCCACAGAGTCCCAAAGACTGTTCTAATGAGGTGGATGAAACTGGAGCCTATTATACAGAGTGAAGTAAGCCAGAAAGAAAAACACCAATACAGTATACTAACGCATATATGTGGAATTTAGAAAGATGGTAAGCTTAACCCTGTATACGAGACAGCAAAAGAGACACAGTGTATAGAATGACATTTTAAACATCAAAAACTATGAAGGACATAATTTCAGAACAAAAAATAGTCCTTTATATTAAAGCAACAAATCTGCATGGGAAAACTCAGGACAATGACTTTTTTTCTCATTTCAACACTGGCTTTCATCCAATGTGAGAATTTATACACTAGACTATGATTTGGTACGAAATAATTCTGAGACAATTCTATAATTTAGCACAGCTGCTCAGAGAATGGCTAATGTATTTGTCTGAGAACACAGAAAAATGGCTTTTACTCTGTCCACAGATATCCTTATTACACCAGAGGTAAAGTGAGATTTAGAGTTTGCTGGTATTGCACCTTTCTGCTACTTCTCTTTTTCAGCTCTTTCCGTACTATGATACTGTCATTCAGGTATGTTATGTAGAAAACAAAGGAATAAAGTAGTTTATAAACTTCTCACAATTCAATTTTTAACAAAGAGTTATAAGAAGTACTATGATATCTGAGCCACTGATATTACATTATTCATAATAGGAATATCAATTCATAATAGGAATGTCAATAATTATTGGTAACAATAATTGGTAACAATAATAATTGGTTCTTTTCAAATATGACTGGCAGTAAAATTAAAAATTAAAAGATAGAAAAGTTATAAAAAGAAATTTTATTATTTTTGTGAAGGCATTTAAGCACTAAACTTCTATGAGACCTATACCAAGTACAAAATATGAGACTTACTTAGTAATTATCAACTTGATCCTCGGTTTAAAGCTTAAGGAATCTAAATTTAGTCCTATAGTGGCTAAAGCAACTGTACCTGACATTCCCAAATATTCCACTGAGGAGAAAAAAAAAGAATAAAATTAGTTGTGTTCAAATCTGTACATGGAGCTACTTCTCGAGTGATGAATTGGGGAATTTAAAACAGTCAATAATTGCATTTCTTAGAAAGTTGCTTAAAGGGATTGGCCTAATCCTTAGACTGGGGATTGACAAACTTCCTCTGTGAAGGGTCATACGGTAAATATTTAGCATTTGCAGGTCACATGGTCCTAGTTGTAACCGTTCACCTCAGCCATTCTAGCGCATAAGCAGCCACAGGTAATACGTAACAAATGAGCACCCAATAAACAATGGACATTGAAATTTTAACTGCAAATAATTTTTACATGCTGCAAAATATTTTTATTTTGTTTTTTTTTTTAATGTAAAAACCATTCTTAGCTCATAGGCAATGCAAAAAAAATAAGCATATTTGGCTAGTTTGCCAACCCCTGCCACAGACCATCCTTGAGGACAAAGCTAATGAAAAATAAGTCTAACAGCCTCTCCCTAGCACCTCAAGGACTCTGTGCTGCATGTCCTAGGGGTTGTGGCCCAAGTTCAGTGCTTTCTTGGTGACTGCAGGTCCTCAAGCCTACTGTTTTTTTTGCGTGATATAGGCTCCCCCTTGTAATTCCCTGGGCTCTAAACAAATGTGTCAATGCAGTCTGAGGCAGGAAAACCAACTATGAAGAATGGTTGAACACCATCAATACCAATAGTCCTGAAGGTTACAGAGCCTTCAAATAGCACATTATAAACGTCAGACAGAAGGAAGGGAAAGTACATGCAAGGTCAGAGTGGAAGCCATTTAAGAAGGGCAGAGCTAGTTGCTCTGGGAATGTCACCGCGCCTTTCTCCATTAGTGTCCCTGTATCTGTAGAATGAGTGTAAAAGAATAATGCCTCACAGAGTTGTGAGAATAAAATCAGATTACATGAAAAGTGCTTGGCATACTTTTAAAACAAGGGATAAATGGTCATCATTATTATTGCATTATTATTTTTAATATTCATTTTACTGTTTATTAATTTGAAGAGGATTATATTATTCTTTTGATTTATCTAATCACTTAAAGCCACTTTAGATTTCTTTTAACATACTTATTTAACTGAATTTAACATAAATAATCAATGACAATAAACCAGCAGTATTAGGGACTGTGATAATAGGAAAATTATTCCTTGAAATCTTATTTCCAATTTCCTATAACTCAAACTTTGGATTTTAAAGCTTATAGTTTTTTTAAGTAACAGTCACTACACTTAGAGGAAACATCTGCTACAAGGAAACCACTAAGTAACTTCATTTTTAAACTGATATTATTTAGTATAATCCCAATGTAACAAGAATGAATAGTGTAAATGCATACATTAATACATCTATGTACATATGTATTTTTTGAAAACTGAGTACATATAACAAAATGTACCACTGGTAAATTTATGGGTAATTTCTTCTTTGACTTTTCAGATTTTTTCCAAAATTCTACATGGAATATGTATTAGTTTTAAAATTAGAAAAACAAAGTCTTTTGAAAATTATAAATGTTATTACTTTAAATGGTATTTTAAATGTACAAGCAGGGGGAGAGTCACAGAACATGTAATAAAGAAAGTAATTTTCATCAGCACAAACCCAAGTTGTTAAAAATAGAGTTTGTAAAGTTTTTCTCATTCACTTGTAAGAAACCATCACAGGAAACTGATGCCACAGGAAAGTGGCTCTCTCTCTCAAACTCTCTCTTTCTCTCTCTGGTTTAGAAAACGTGAAGGTCCTTCTAATAAGAGAATCAAAGGGATTTTGTTTACTAAAAACAACAGGATTCAGGAATGGATGTTTCCCAACAAGCAAATGTTAAGGTCATGACTAAAGTCCTTTGACATTTATAGCCTAGACCAATTGTACTCATCTCACACGCTAGTAAAGTCATGCTCAAAATTCTCCAAGACAGGCTTCAGCAATATGTGAACCGTGAACTCCCAGATGTTCAAGCTGGTTTTAGAAAAGGCAAAAACCAGAGATCAAATTGCCAACATCCATTGGATCATTGAAAAAGCAAGAGAAATCCAGAAAAACATCTATTTCTGCTTTATGGACTATGCCAAAGCCTTTGACTGTGTGGACCACAATAAACTGTGGAAAATTCTGAAAGAGATGGGAATACCAGACCACCTGACCTGCCTCTTGAGAAACCTGTATGCAGGTCAGGAAGCAACAGTCAGAACTGGACATGGAACAACAGACTGGTTCCAAATAGGAAAAGGAGTACGTCAAGGCCGCATATTGTCACCCTGTTTATTTAACTTATATGCAGAGGACATCATGAGGAACACTGGGCTGGAAGAAGCACAAGCTGGAATCAAGATTGCTGGGAGAAATATCAATAACCTCAGATATGCAGATGACACCACCCTTATGGCAGAAAGTGAAGAGGAACTAAAAAGACTCTTGATGAAAGTGAAAGAGGAGAGTGAAAAGGTTGGCTTGAAGCTCAACATTCAGAAAACTAAGATCATAGCACCTGGTCCCATCACTTCATGGGAAATAGATGGAGAAACAGTGGAAACAGTGTCAGAATTTATTTTTGGGGGCTCCAAAATCACTACGGATGCTCATTGCAGCCATGAAATTAAAAGACACTTACTCCTTGGAAGGAAAGTTATGACCAACCTAGATAGCATATTAAAAAGCAGTGACATTACTTTGCCAACCAAGGTCTGTCTAGTCAAGGCTATGGTTTTTCCAGTGGTCATGTATGGATGTGAGAGTTGGACTGTGAAGAAAGCTGACTGCCAAAGAATTGATGCTTTTGAACTGTGGTGTTGGAAAAGACTCTTGAGAGTCCCTTGGACTGCAAGGAGATCCAACCAGTTCACCCTAAAGGAAATCAGTCCTGAATATTCATTGGAAGAACTGACGCTGAAGCTGAAACTCCAATACTTTGGCCACCTCATGCGAAAAGTTGACTCACTGGAAAAGACTCTGATGCTGGGAGGGATTGGGGGCAGGAGGAGAAGGGGACGACAGAGAATGAGACGGTTGGATGGCATCACCAACTTGATGGACATGAGTTTGAATGAACTCCGGGAGTTGGTGATGGACACGGAGGCCTGGCATGCTGTGATTCGTGGGGTCACAAAGAGTCGGACACGACTGAGTGACTGAACTGAACTGAACTGAATGACATGAAAAAAGAGTGAGAACAGTCCGCCTTGGCACAGGTAAGAAAGGAATGCATTATTTTAAAACAATAAAACTGACTAAAAGCTGTTTCCATTCACCAGAAATTCTGACCAATGCCACTTGATAAAATATTCCTTCTGCTATAACAGACCCCTCTCAACACCACTCTTTGCTGTACCTCTGGTCTAGACTTCCATACACAACCCATCATTTTACCTCTCTTGTTGTACCTCTGGCCTAGACTTATACACAATCCATCATTTTACCTCCCATGCTGGACCTCTCGCCTAGACTTACACACAACCCATCAGTTCAGTTCAGTCGCTCAGTCGTGTCCGACTCTCCGCGACCCCATGAATCACAGCACGCCAGGCCTCCCTGTCCATCACCAACTCCCATCATCTTATATGAATTATATGATGACTCTCTTAAAGTGCCTTTTATACACTAGGGTTTCCCTGGTAGCTTAGATGGTAAAGAATCTGCCTGCAGTGCAGGAGACTGAGTTCGATCCCCAGGTAAGGAAGATCCCCTGGAGAAGGGAATGGCATTCCACTCCAATATTCTTGCCCAGAGAATTCCATGGACAGACCATGGGGTCGCAAAGAATCAGACACGACTGAGTGACTAATACTTGCATTTTTGAGGCTTCCCTCATAGCTTAGTCAGTAAAGAATCTGCCTGCAATGCAGGAGACCTGGGTTTGATTCCTGGGTTGGGAAGATCCCCAGTAGAAGGAAATGGCAACCAACTCCACTATTCTTGCCTGGAGAATCCCACAGACAGAGGCGCCTGGCAAGATAGAGTCCATGGGGTCCCAAGACTAAAATTTTTTCCGTGGGCTGATATATTAACATTGTTAGCTATACTACCTGTCAACCAACAATGTTCCAATGTGCCTTTTGTCTATGTGGCAATGTCTGTGCAATTTCCTGACTATTTTATTTTATGAAAAAAGAACAAATGTGCTGACACAGGTGATTTCTATAACCCCAGGTACTGTGGATTTAACGAGACAAAAATGGAAATTACTACATGTGCTCAAAGAGATGAGGTTTGAACCTCAATCAGACACTCCCTGGATTCAAGCCAGTTAACAATGTGTTTGTTAGTGAAGAAAAAAATAAAATTAGATAACAAGACAGAAATGTCACGTTAGAGAATGTATAAATAAAAATTTTATCTATGTCTAGCTTTCTGGCAATGGAACTTCTCCTTAGAACTGTCTGTTCCTGACTTTTGTTGTCAGGATCTGATTAAGTATAAGAGGAGAGAACGGCCAGAAAATTGTTTTTAATTCCTGAAGCAGAAGAAAGTGTAATGGATGAGGGAGCGGGTATTAATTTCCTGGGGTTGTTACCAAAGTATCTTTAACAAGAATTTATCATCTCACAGCCTGGAGGCTAGGGGTCCAAGATCAAGGCTTTGTAGCAGAGATTCCTTCTGAGAGCAAGTGAGGGAGCATCTACTCCAGACCTCTCAAGCACTTGACCGAGAGCACCTACGTGAATTAGGAGGAAAGGAGAAAGGAATCACCATTTATTGGCTGCCCTACCTTGAGCCCAGTGGCATGCTGGTAAATGTTTATCAGCAGCAATCTGGGTGGTAAAAAAAAACAAACAACAGTTGATTGTGTCTGCCAATTTCCATGGTCCCACTATGGCCTATTTCAAGTTACACCCACATTATGTCACTGTGGACAGTGAGATGTAGACAGAGATGTGTCCACAGAGATGTGGACAGTCAGCTCTCGTGAGCCGGTCAAAGTTACCTCCAGGATGCCAGCATGAGTGAGTCACATGACACATATTACCTCACTAACGCCTGGCACGCCCCTCTAAATTAGGCTGTATTATATCACATTTATAGATGAGGAACTAACTGAAGTTTAAAGAGGTTGAGTAATACTCCAAAGTTACCAAGCTAATAAATCATAAAGCTCAGGTTTAAAGTGAACTCTGCCTAACTTTCAAGCTCTTTAAGGACTAATAGTTTACTCAACTAACATGTGTTTAATTATTATTGGGCCTATGGCAAGCATTGGGCTTGACTCAGGGAACATAGAAAAGATGATAAATATAAAGATGGATAAAAGACAGCTCTGTCTCAAGGAACTTACAGTCCAAGGGGGAAAAAAAGGAAATATTAAATTAACTTTTTTTCTTCAGGCACTTAAGGCATTCATAACAGGGACATAAGGGAGGGGGAAAATGAAGAGAGCAAGGAAACGAGTCTTCAGTGAATGTTTTTCTGTAATTTTACTGATTTGGGGTGGTGAGCAAAAATAGGTAGCACTTTATCGTAGAGAAAGCAGTGCTGTTTGGTAACTAGAGGTGAAAAGAGGAGTAATTAACCTCTTGATACCTGAGGCCTTTCATGGATGGAATTGCTCCACTGTATGAGCTAAGAGGAGAAGAAGAATTTGGCTATGTTTTTGCCATAGTTCCTATGGCTTTGGGGGACTGGTTACCTCAGTCAATGGATAAAAACTTTAGTTCTCAATCTCACTGGACTAAACTAGAAGATGACTTTTTGAAGGTCTCCTAGCATGAGGCACTCTGATTCCTGTGATTATTCCTCTGTCCTGCTTTTCTTCCAGAGGTAGATATACCTGATTTCTCCAACTCCTTTCCTGCCTCCTAGCCTCAGGTAAGGGCCGCCATTTCTACTGTCCCCTCAATCTGATACCCACTGAATGGGTACTGCTGAACTGGAAAAGATCTCAGGAGCTTCTCTCCTAGCTTTCTCGTTTTAGAGATGGGTTGCTAAGGGTCAGAGCAGAAATTGGCTCAGGTCTGTTTCCTCTTCCAGGGGACTGCCAGGGAATAAATGTAAGGTCAAAGGGTAGAGTTAAAAAAGAATAAGAGAGTAACCACATGGAGGAGGAATGCAAGAGAAGGAACATGGACTTGAAATTTAGGGGATGTTAAGACAGTCCAGGAAAGAGCTAAAGGTGGCAGAAAGATAGTATGACAAGACACACAAAGGAGCCACATTAAAAAAAAAAAAAAAAAGCAGAAAAGCTGTTGGAAGGAAGCTGGATTCAAGAACAAGGGAAAATTAAAAAACATAAAATACACATCAAGGATGGAATTTTTGTATCTGTTTCTGTCTTACCAATGTAGAAAGTCATATACACCATTGAGATGCAAAAAATTATATTGGTTAGTGTATTGCTGAACAGGTCAGTCAATATAAACTGAATGATCCTTGCACACCAATATCCACATGCTATGCTCCCCAAAACATCCAAGGTGAGGCCCACGATTACATGTAACTCTAGAAAAAGGAAATAAGAAAAAGAAAGGTGAAATATAATTTTTTTTCTTTTATTAATAGCATGTGGGCAATGCCCGTTGGTTTGCTCTTGAGATTTTGAATGGGGACTTTGTTCTTCAGCAGATGGAAGTTTCCCATGAAAGCCCGGCAAAAGAGGCTTTCTGGGGATACATTTCCCCCACAGTCTGCAGCTTGAGGTTTGCTTATCTGGGGACAGCAGACTCAAATGCTCTCAGGAGTTAGGCAAAGAGCATAAATGTGGGTTGGTGATGGACAGGGAAGCTTGGTGTGCTGCAGTTTGTGGGGTCGCAAAGAGGTGGACACGTCTGAGTGACTGAACTGAACCGATAAATGTGAAAAACTCATCTGGTGAGTGAATAATGAGCCAAAATATATTTAAATACAATTTTTTTTTTTTACAAACTATGTCAGGGCCAAGCACACCATGCTCAGGATCCTCACCAACCTGCAGCCTATTTGCAACTTCTGCTCATTATCACTTCTAGAACCTGACTCCGCAGTACTAATTTCACCCTCAGACTCAAACTCAGGACCAAGCCAATTCTTTTTTTTTCAACTGGAGGATAAATGCTTTACAGTGTTGTTTCTTTCTGTTGTATAACAATGTGAAAATCAATTCTTAACATTCACTCACTGAGATCCAGATTGGTCTAGGAAAGAGGTTAATCTGAGCTAGATGACACAACTGTATGTGCGTGTGTGCGTGCATGTTGAGAAATATGAAATCATTTCTTTAACAACTTTCCCCTCTAATCTAAGGAAACACACAGTGGCAATTATTTTCTTGTTACCTGATATACTATTTTAATTGGTCCATAAGTAAAGAATAGGGGAAGCAGCTAAGTTAAGACATCTTGAATATATTTTAATTTTGGTATGAATTAAAATGGACTACATAAGAATGATTTTAGAAAATACACAGATGGGACTTCCCTAGTGATCCAGTAGTTAAAACTCCACCTTACAATGCAGGGAGCATGGGTTCAATTCCCAGTGAGGGAGCTGAGGTCCCACATGCCATGGAGGGTAGCCAAAAATTTAAAAAAAAGAAAGAAATAGAGGGAAAAAATGCTCTTACCTCTAAAGTTGGACATCTGAAGTATGCTTCTCTGAAAAATTGCAAAAAAAATGGATGTGAAGCCACAGGTGATCATTGATTCTCCTCTAATGATATCAGTATATATCTTAGAAATACCTGGAAATGGAAATATAAAGTATAATTTAGTACGGTGCATGAAAATGATGCTCTTTCACGGGAAATACAAAAACAGAAGAGAAGGAATATGCTAGAAAAAAAAAAAAAGAAGGCAGTCATTACTGTGATGGACCTATAAGATAATCACGATCACCATTTTTTAACTTCTTCATTGTGCCTTCTGTATCTCCAATGGCAAAGGCACATGGTGATGGCACATCTTGAAGTGTTCATTGCCTCAAAGCATGCTAGAACTTCAAAATGAGACAAAAGACTTCTCATGTCACTACATTTAGCTTGAATAAATATGAATCGTTAAACTCCAAAAGAACCACATTTTAGAAATAAGTGTAAAATATGACCTAGCAATTCTGCTCCTAGACATATACCCAAAAGAGCTGAAAACATATGTCCACACAAAAATTTGTACATGGACAGTCATAGCAGCATTTTCATAACAGGAAAAAAGTGGGAACAACACAAGGTCTATCAGCTGCTAAACAGATAAATATAGGTGATCTATCCATATAATGGAACATTGTTGCTGCTAAGTCGCTTCAGTCATGTCCGACTCTGTGCAACCCCAGAGATGGCAGCCCACCAGGCTCCCCCGTCCCTGGGATTCTCCAGGCAAGAGTACTGGAGTGGGGTGCCATTGCCTTCTCCGAAAGAAAGCTGAGTGCCAAAAAATGGATGCTTTTGAACTATGGTGTTGGAGAAGACTCTTGAGAGTCCCTTGGACTGCAAGGAGATCAAACCAGTCAATCCGAAAGGAAATAAGTCCTGATTATTCGTTAGAAGGACTGATGATGAAGTTGAAACTCCAATACTTTGGACACCTGATGCGAAGCACTGACTCATTGGAAAAGGCTCAGATGCTGGGAAAGATTGAAGGCGGGAGGAGTACGGAGGACAGAGGATGAGATGGCTGGATGGCATCACTGTCCTGATGGACATGAGTTTGAGCAAGCTCCGGGAGTTGGTGATGGACAGGGCAGCCTGGTGTGCTGCAGTCCATGGGGTCACAAAGAGTCAGACCCAACTGAGCGACTGAACTGAGTAGTAAATTTATTAGCAAATTTACTAATAAATCATTTAACTCTAAAATTTTAATAAAGATACAAATTAAATTCAAGTGTTAAAGACACATTTCAAATAAGAACACTAATTAAAAGACATGATGTTGTTTAAATGAAACTAAATCAGCAGTGGTGGCATTAACAGTGGAGATTTTAAATTCAAGTCCAATTCTGAATCTTTGTTAAATTAAGACTGTGGAGAACCTCAGTTATCTACTTTTGAAATATTTCAATAGGAATAGCAATTCTTTAAGATTTACATTATCTCATTGATTACTCATTAATAACTTCATGAGGTATAAACTGTTATTACCCTCATTTACTGATGAGAAAACTGAGGTAAATATAGGTTAGGATATTTTCCCAAGATCACAGAGTTGGTAGGGGCTTCCCAGGTGACACCAGTGGTAAAGAACCTTCCTGCCAATGCAGGGGACACAAGAGACTTGGGTTTGATCCCTGGGTAGGGAAGATCCCCTGGAAGAGGGCATAGCAACCCACTCCAGTATTCTTGCCTGGAGAATCCCACGGGCAGAGGAGCCAGGCAGGCTGCAGTCCATAGGGTTACACAGAGTTGGACATGACTGAAGCGATTTAGCATGCATACATATAGTTGGTAAGGGGTAGAGGTGGAGTTATAACTTTCCCGTCTTCTAGCCAAAACACTAAGCTATTCTGCCTTTCATAGTACTAACCAAAAAGTGCTACTGTAAGCACAAAAATGAACAAAGTATATAATACTAAGCATGGTGACTGTCACATAGTCAACACTCAACATATATTAACTAGTATTTTGTCATCATTACCCTCTAATATACCTCAGAGCCTTTTCTGTCCTTGGGAAATATGTTCCCTTTTCATCTAGGTCAATTTACAACATGTCATCAACCAATTCTTCTCCAGCACCCATCCTTCACAGACCTGATCCTGTTACTCCATCTTAACTACAGGAGTTATATAGAGGAATCCAGTGTCCTCAGTGATTTCACGGAATTGCAGGCCAGCCCTGGACTTCTTTTACTTAAAAGCATAAACTCAAATTTAAGAACATATGACACACAGTGCTGCATTATGCAGCCTAATGTAAATACAAAATGATATAGAAAGAATTATACAATTACATGGTTTTTTAAAAGCAGCTATTTAATATATTTTGTTGCATTAAAATCCAAACTGATCACATTAAATGATACTTTTTTAATGCAAGCAGAAATGATCTGATGAAGATTCCATATTTTTCCCTTTGATATTTTGAAACACAAAATAATTAAAACATATAACTGAGGGTTCTCATTAGTATTACTATTTCTAAGATACTATGCATAATTGAAAAGAGCAGATCTCTGCTTTCCATTGTTTGATCTGAGTATATGAAATATCAGATTATAAAGATTCTATCTTTACAAAAACCCTCTGAAAGATAGGATAGACACCAGGATAATACAGAATTTCTGATAATTCAGTGCCTGATTATGGATCAATATTCGGGCTGTTTATTTCTTTTCTTTGTGTCTCATTATTGTAGCCAATTTTAATTTGCTTTCTTTCTTTAGAAAGCAAAAAAAATAAATAAAAGGCAAGGTAAATTATAATTATCTTATACTACTACTTGCTATTAATGTTGACTATGACAGAAGACACAAAATACTGGTTAAACAGGTTTGAAGATTATTGGCACATTTGATTTAGCTGGTCAAGAAATCCTTTCATTCTTCCCTCAGATTTAATAAGTCAACCAGGAGCAAGTAGAGCATAAGGTTTTCTGTATAAAGTTTTGAATTTGATGTATAGTTATTTTTAATAGCAAAATACCACAAGAATTACTCCCTACATTTTTATTGGCTTAATGTGAACTAACTTATATTCACTAATTCACTGTAAAGTTTTTAAAAGGATATAATAAAACAAAAAATCATCTGTAATTCCATGACCCAGATAAAGCCATTTGAATGCTGAAGGCTTTTTCAAAGCATATAATTCCTTTTACTTAAATTTAGATCATACTAAAACTTTGTATTTTATCCTTTACAAGCTCCCAGTCCAGATTCATTTTAAAGTAAAAACTGTTTGAGCCTTTGTGTTCTTTTAAAATAGGTAATAGACAGGTTCCTTTTAACTTGTATGTGAACATCCATTATTTTTTTCAGTGAGTCAGTCCACCTCAGACTCAGACTGTGCAGGTTTCATAGTGCTCCAGAGCACCACATCAAATGAAGAAACACTCACACTGTAGGAACTGTTTTGTATATTACTCTGGCAATTTTAGGCACATGGCAAAAAATAAATATTTTTCCTTAAAAAAGATAATGTATTACAACAATTAGACAGAGGATCATTTTTATCTAATTCACACAAAGGTAAAGACATCATTGAATCCAGAACTATGTACCATCTGAGTATAACTGGCATAAAGAAAATATCAACTAAGAGTCAAATACCTTTAATAGTTTTCTTATAAAGAAATAGAAGAATTTCTACTCTCTTTTTGAAAAAATTTTTGAATATATAAACTGTAATAAAAAAAGTTTATAGTTTATTAGAGCCTCTTACAGTTAAGAGATTGCAGAAAGGGAAGCAGGAAGATAATGAGGTGAATAAAATAAGTGGCAAATACAAATGGCTTAGAGAGAAAAACAGATGGAGAAAAGACAGAAAAATATTGTACCTACAGAAAAAAATGAGAGAGAAAAAGAAGATAGGATCAGACTCTTTGAGAAATATCTGGTGACAATTTATAATATCACCAGCAAAAGTGTCAAAACATCTTGTTTTCTCAATTGTAAGTATAAATGTGTATAGAAGGGGATATCACCTGCCAAAAGGTAGGTGTCCCACCCTAATCATAAGGTGATATGTTTCTACTAAATATAACTGAAACCTTAAAATTGGTTAATTAAATATTTATGAGTCAAAATCAGAAATAACAGCATCTAACCATGTTATGTTTTTTTACTGCTGTGTTAATAAAACACGACAACAGATATTTCAGAGTGAAATTATCTTTTACCAAATAATACAGAAAGTACGTCAGAACCCCTAGCCCTCTTGGGAATAAGGTTTTATTGAATAACATATTTGCCAGAGTATACTTTCACCTCATTTCTTCTAAATAAGCTCCCTCTCCCACCTGCCTAAAGTCAGCTGCTTTAAAATTAAGGCCTTTCTAACAAGAAGTACCCAGGACTTAGAAAAGTGCTGCAAAGATATAGTGCCAAGTCTCTAGCCTGTGGCTTAGAACTCAATGGATTGGAATAAAATACCAATTTTAATCACCTTCTAGAAAGATAACATTTTCTCCTTGAAAAAAATTGAGATTATTTATCCCAGGTCCTGGGTTGCTTTATTGACTTTGCATACTCTATCTCCAAGAAAAACAGCACAAAATGGCTACTCTGCTGAATGCTCAATTCACTCAAGAATATTATCAAAAGGAAATTTATCCTCATATCTTCAAAATAACAGATAGAAATAAATCCAACATACCAATGGTTTTCAGTGAATTCACAGAATAAATAGGATCTGTAATGCCAATGGCCATGCTAAAGAGGAGGCAAGACTGCAAATCCCATGAATATTTATTGAATTTCAGAACCATATATCCAATTATGATGAATGTTGTAACAAAGCTAATTAATCCAGTTAAGAAGACCTGTGAAACCAATTCACAATACAGTATTAAATTTAACACCTAAGCATGGCATGAATGCATTTACTCATGTAAGAATCAGATCTTGCTATATATTTTATACAATTACTAGGGAAGATAACTTTAAAAGGTATTCTGGTTTACCCGCCTCAACGAAACCATCCCTTCCAAATGATTCTACCTGACTATGAGAAGACCAATGCACCAATCTTTCTTGTTGCTATTCAAGATTAATAGTTTTCCACATCAAAATGTTCTAAGATGGAGTGCGAATTTTTCTTGCTTCCATACAAAGCATTTCCTTGTTTCCACAGTGATGATCTATAGGGTTCCAGGCAGGCAACAGTGGACGAAAACTACATGCCAACTGACTTGGTTCCCTTATTAAGGGATTTCTGGAAAAATCCATAGTTAGCAAACTATTGTATACATTTCGTTGCCCAATAGGCTTCTGACACTACCACACCTGTCAGGGATGCCAGGAAATGTAGCACTATTTCACACTCAGCCCACTACCATACTATACATACAGTAAGTCACTCCATTATTGAGAAAGAAAGGGACAGGCAATCAACAATGGCTGCCTTAAAAAGAGCAACAGAGTGCAAAACTTTTAAACCAGAAGAAGGGAAAAAAAAAAGAATAAAGAAAAAAAAGTTTTAAAGAATAAAGAAAATTGAATCAATTGACTGAGAAAGGGAAAAAGAATGAGGAAAAGCAAAGGCAAAGCATTATAAAAGTACAAAACCACATGGGACAGATAAATACAAATATATTTCTTTTGATCTTAAAAAAATTTATCTTTCATTTACATACAGTAAAATCCACTCTCTGATTGTATAGCTATACGAGTTTTGACAAATGCATGTAGTCAGGTAAACACGACCACAATGAAAAAACAAAACAGATCCATCACACTCAAAAATTTCTTCATGCTGCCACTTTATTTCTTCCCTCATCCTGCTCCCTGGTAACCAATGATCTGTTTTCCAAAGTATTGTTTTGCCTTTGCTATAAGGAAGGTCTATGTATGGAATTCTATTATTTCATAGGTACCCTTCTAGCCTGGTTTCTTTCTCTTATCATGCTGCTGCTGCTGCTGCTGCTAAGTCACTTCAGTCGCGTCCGACTCTGTGTGACCCCATAGATGGCAGCCCAGCAGGCTCCCCCGTCCCTGGGATTCTCCAGGCAAGAACACTGGAGTGGGTTGCCATTTCCTTCTCCAATGCATGAAAGGGAAAAGTGAAAGTGAAGTCACTCAGTCGTGTCCGACTTGTAGCCACCCCATGGACTGCAGCCCACCAGGCCCCTCCATCCATGGGATTTTCCAGGCAAGAGTACAGGAGTGGGCTGCCATTGCCTTCTCCGTCTCTTATCATAATACATCTGAAATTCTTCCATATTCTACTTATCAATATTGTTTCTTTTTTATTCCTGAGTGAAAACACTAAAGACTTAAACATGTGGGGTGAAGCTAAAAAGTTACTATTGGAAAACTTCAAACTTTAAAAGCACAAACTAACAACAATAAAAGAAGCTAAAAATCAATCAACTAATACCTAGCTCAAGATATTAGAAAAAGTACAGAATAAAATCAAAGAAAATAAAACAGTTTGAAAAGAAAAATAATCTTGCAAGCATGATTAACGAAAAAAGAGGAAGGCATAAATAAAACAACCATAGCAGTGAAAATGGACAAATCTACAGACACAGCCGAGAGGCAGTCAGAGGTGGGTTCGAACCCAGGCTCTGCCATTGGTCAGTCTGGTGACCTCTGAACTATAGTTGGCTAATATGTGAAATGGAGATGATATTAACTCAGTGCCTTAGTCACAGTAACTAATCTTAGTTACAGATCAGCAAATACTTATTCCTTCTCCCTCCCCTCAACTCTGCACAGCAAAAAGAGTCAAACAACTAAAAATGTGAGATTGGTGAAATATTAATGTGAGATTGGTGAATTATTAATCTCTCTAGACAGATTCTCTGTCAACATGAATAAGGAATAATGGACTGTACTTGGTCTTAAAATGTGTTCTTACCTGCCAAAACACATTCTTGAGTATATAGAAGTCAACATCCAAAGCAGCCATAAATATAATTAAAGGTGAAAAATAACAATAAAGTGAAAAACTTGGTGTTCTTAGAAGAGGGTAGACGACTTGGTGCATCTAAATAAACAAAGGCAAACAAAAATTACTTTGTTACCATTTTGAAGTATTAGAAACTAGGCTGATGATCTGCCAATCAATATGAATTTTACAATATCCCAATTTGCAACAAATGGGAGATAATCTACAATGCCAGTCCTGGGGGTCTTGTGGTAGATTTCTTGATCTAACCATCCACATGAGGCAAATGCATAGTCCTCTATTCACCAGAAATATGTGTGACTTTCAGTTCAGTTCAGTCGCTCAGTCGTGTCCGACTCTCTGCGACCCCATGAACCACAGCACGCCAGACCTCCCTGTCCATCACCAACTCCCGGAGTTCACTCAAACCCATGTCCATCGAGTCGGTGATGCCATCCAGCCACCTCATTCTCTGTCGTCCCCGTCTCCTCCTACCCCCAGTCGCTCCCAGCATCAGAGTCTTTTCCAGTGAGTCAACCCGTCGCATGAGGTGGCCAAAGTATTGGAGTTTCAACTTTAGCATCAGTCCTTCCAATGAACACCCAGGATTGATCTCCTCTAGAATGGACTGGTTGGATCTCCTTGCAGTACAAGGGACTTTCAAGAGTCTTCTCCAGCACCACAGTTAAAAAGCATCAATTCTTCGGCAATCAGGTTTCTTCACAGTCCAACTCTCATATCCATACATGACCACGGGAAAAACCATAGCCTTGACTAGACGGACCTTGTGACTTTAGGCTATGTAAACATTGCTTGTGGTAACTAATCAGTGTTTTCACAAATGGTACTTCACCACTGGTTACCCCTAAGGTGATTTTAGGTGGTACTTTTTTATTTGACTGTTAGGTAATTATTTTAATTTGTGTAAGAGTGGGAGAAAGACCTTTGCATGGCTACTTGTGATTTCACAGACATTTGCTTAGGATTTTAAAAATATTTCAGTGAATTAAGTAGATAAAAATAATACATGGATAATAGTATATATTGTATATATAGGATATAAATCATGAAGGTTATATACAGATGAATAGAAAACACAGCAACAATGACTGAAGTGTAGTAAATATACCCTAAAAAGACTTTGGCCAAATTAACAGTTTAATCTTCACTATTTAACATCTCTCTGCCTCAGTTTCCTCATCAGTAAAATGGGAATAGGGTACCTACTTTCATTGGATTGCTCTGAGGAGAAATTAATTAACTCAAGAGTTAATAAGTTAATACAGGTTTCAAAGGTGGGACTAGTGGTAAAGGAGCTGCCTGCCAGGACAGAGATGTTAAGAAATGTGGGTTTAAACTTTGGGTTGGGAAGATCCCTTGGAGAAGAGCATGGCAACTCACTCCAGTTTTCTTGCCTGCAGAATCAAATGGACAGAGGAGTCTAATGGGCTATTGTCCATAGGGTTACAAAGAGACACAATGAAGTGACTTAAGACACGCAGTAAGTTAATAAAATATTAAATGAAAAAAACCAAAGAACTTAAAAGGGAGTCTGGCACACAGTTAACACTCAAAAGATGCTAGTTGTAGTGGTGGTGTTTCAAAGAATAACAAGAGGCTTTTACAATCCTAAATGCTCAAAATTTTCAATTCTCCAACTTAGGCTTCAACAGTACTGTGAACTGTAAACTTTCAGATGTTCAAGCTGGATTTAGAAAAGGCAGAGGAACCAGAGATCAAATTGCCAGCATCCGTTGGATCATCAAAAAAGCAAGAGAATTACAGAAAAACATCTATTTCTGGTTTATTGACTACGTCAAAGCCTTTGACTGTGTGGATCACAACAAACTGTGGAAAACTTTTAAAGAAATGGGAACACCAGACCACCTTACCTGTCTCCTCAGAAACCTATATGCAGGACAAGAAGCAATGGCTAGAACCGGACACGGAACAACGGATTAGTTCCACATTGGGAAAGGAGTACGTCAAGGCTGTATATTGTCACCCTGCTTATTTAACTTATATGCAGAGTACATCATGCAAAATGCCAGACTGGATGAAGTACAAGCTGGAATCAAGATTTCTGGGAGAAATATCAATAACCTCAGATACACAGATGACACCACCTTTATGGCAAAAAGAGAAAAACTGAAGAGCCGCTTGAAAGTAAAGAGGAGAGTGAAAGAGCTGGCTTAAAGCTCAACATTCAAAAAATGAAGATCATGGCATCTGGTCCCATCACTTCATGGCAAATAGATGGGGAAACAACTGAAACAGTGACAGACTTTATTTTGGGGGGCTCCAAAACCACTGCAGATGGTGACTGCAGCCATGAAATTAAATGACGCTTACTCTTTGGAAAAAAAGTTATGACCAACCTAGACAGCATATTAAAAAGCACAGACATTCCTTTGCCAACAAAGGTCCGTCTAGTCAAGGCTATGGTTTTTCCAGCAGTCATGTATGGATGTGAGAGTTGGACCATAAAGAAGGCTGAGTGTGGAAGAACTGATGCTTTTGAACTGTGGTGTTAGAGAAGACTCTTGAGAGTCCCTTGGACTGCAAGGAGATAAAACCAGTCAGTCCTAAAGGAAATCAGTCCTGAGTGTTCATTGGAAGGACTGATGCTGAAGCTGAAACTCCAATACTTTGCCACCTGATGTGAAGCACTCACTCATTGGCAAAGGCCCTGATGCTGTGAAAGATTGAAGGCGGGAAGAGAAGGGGATGACAGAGGAAGAGATGGTTGGATGGCATCACCGACTTGATGGACATGAGTTTGAGCAAGCTCTGGGAGTAAGTGATGAACAGGGAAGCCTGGCGCGCTGCAGTCCATGGGGTTGCAAAGAGTCAGACACGACTGAGCAAATGATCTGAACTGAACTTTACAATCCTTAACAGAAACAAGCACTGTCTCCATTTTTTTTTAATAAAAATGAGTGGATTAAAATTGTTATTCATTACTCTGCTGCTATACATTTAAAACTGTGTCAATAAATTAACAAAGTTTTTCTTGGATCTAAGTAATATTTTGTAGGATGCATGTTTTGCACTTAATCTGGCAGTGAGAAAAGAGTAATCATAATTCATCACGACAGTAACTGACCCTTTTGTAACTAGAGTCCCTGCAGGTGTTAAAGACAATAACATGAGAGAGTCCAGTTGTATGTAAGAGAAAGGAAACAGGAGCAAGGACCAAAGGCAGATGGTGAAGAATCCAAGAAGGCAATTAGATTTACTCACTTTCAAATTACTATTTTAAGTCTCTTTAATTCATGTTTCCTTTCTTGAATGGTTTTTCATTTTCAAAATTTTTAATACCAGATAAAGTGCTGCACTCAATATGTCAGCAAATTTGGAAAACTCAGCAGTGGCCACAGGACTGGAAAAGGTCAGTCTTCATTCCAATCCCAAAGAAAGGCAATGCCAAAGAATGCTCAAACTACCACACAATTGCACTCATCTCACACGCTAGTAAAGTCATGCTCAAAATTCTCCAAGCCAGGCTTCAGCAATATGTGAACCGTGAACTTCCAGATGTTCAAGCTGGTTTTAGAGAAGGCAGAGGAACCAAAGATCAAATTGCGAACATCCACTGGATCATCAAAAAAGCAAGAGAGTTCCAGAAAAACATCTATTTCTGCTTTATTGACTATGCCAAAGCCTTTGACTGTGTGGATCACAGTAAACTGTGGAAAATTCTGAAAGAGATGGGAATCCCAGACCACCTTACCTGCCTCTTGAGAAACCTGTATGCAGGTCAGGAAGTAACAGTTAGAACTGGACATGGAACAACAGACTGGTTCCAGATAGGAAAAAGAGTACATCAAGGTTGTATATTGTCACCCTGCTTATTTAACTTATATGCAGAGTACATCTTGAGGAATGCTGGGCTGGAAGAAGCACAAGATGGAATCAAGATTGCCAGGAGAAATATCAATAACCTCAGATATGCAGATGACACCACCCTTATAGCAGAAAGTGAAGAGGAACTAAAAAGCCTCTTGATGAAAATGAAAGAGGAGAGTGAAAAAGTTGGCTTGAAGCTCAACATTCAGAAAACTTATCTGGTCCCATCACTTCAAGGGAAATAGATGGGGGAAACAGTGGAAACTAGTGTCAGACTTTATTTCTATGGGCTCCAAAATCACTGCAGATGCTGATTGCAGCCAGGAAATTAAAAGACGCTTACTCCTTGGAAGGAAAGTTATGACCAACCTAGATAGCATATTAAAAAGCAGAGACATTACTTTGCCAACAAAGTTCCGTCTAATCAAGGCTATGGTTTTTCCCGTGGTCATGTATGGATGTGAGAGTTGGACTGTGAAGAAAGCTGATCGCCGAAGAATTGATGCTTTTGAACTGCGGTGTTGGAGAAGACTCTTGAGAGTCCCTTGGACTGCAAGGAGATCCAACCAGTCCATTCTAGAGGAGATCAATCCTGGGTGTTCATTGGAAGGACTGATGCTAAAGCTGAAACTCCAATACTTTGGCCACCTCATGTGACAAGTTGACTCACTGGAAAAGACTCTGATGCTGGGAAGGATTGGGGGCGGGAGGAGAAAGGGACAACAGAGAATGAGATGGCTGGATGGCATCACCGACTCGATGGACATGAGTTTGAGTGTACTCCGGGAGTTGGTGATGGACAGGGAGGTCTGGCGTGCTGTGGTTCATGGGGTCGCAGAGAGTCGGACACGACTGAGCAAATGAACTGAACTGAACTGAAAGTTTTCTCAGTAGCTGTTCACATTAAAAAATAATCCATTCATTCAGAAATGGGGACAGGAGTTGACCTTGTTTTTGGTCTTTGATCTTTGGTCTATCCTCTAGTTTATCGTATGTAAGTTACCTCAACAAAATTGTAGGCCAGTTGTCCTATCAAAAATCCAAATAAAGAAAGAATCGTCAAGACAATGACTTCAGAATTCTTTAAAAATGCCCTCAGAAGTCCTAAAAAAAAATACATGTATGTGTTATTTGGACATAAGGTATAATTTAAAAACAATTCATTATTCTCTCTCTTTAGGTATTTGATTTTAAACTTCCTCTGAATGTCATATCATTATGAAGAAATAACTGACAACTGTTATGTAACGCTATCTCATAGTATAAGACACACATAGTGAGACAGCACTCGTGAATTTGGAAAATTTTGAAGTTCCAACAACCCACCATATGCCTAGCCAGTGGCACTGTCTGGGTATCTTGCTTCTGGATCTAATGAGAGAAATTATGAAAATGAAATTTCCTATCCTCAAAGTATCAGTTCAGTTTAGTCATTCAGTTGTATAAGACTCTTTGTGACCCCATGGACTGCAGCACGCCAGGTTTCCCTGTCCATCACCAACTCCCAAAACTTGCTCAAACTCATGTCCATCAAGTCTGTATTGGTGCCATCCAACCATCCTACCCTCTGTCATCCCCTTCTCCTCCTGCCTTCAATCTTTCCCAGTATCAGGGTCTTTTCAAATGAGTCAACTCTTTGCATCAGGTGGCCAAATTACTGGAGTTTCGGCTTTAGCATCAGTCCTTCCAATGAACACTCAGGGCTGATCTTGTTTAGCATGGACTAGTTGGATCTCCTTGCAGTCCAAGGGACTCTCAAGAGTCTTCTTCAACACCACAGTTCAAAAGCATCAATTCTTCCACACTCAGCCTTCTTTATGGTCCAATTCTCACATTCATACATGACTACTGGTAAAATCATGACTAGACAGACCTTTGTTGGCAAAGTAATGTCTCTGCTTTTTAATATGCTGTCTAGGTTGGTCATAGCTTTTCTTCCAAGGAGCAAGGGTCTTTTAATTTCATGGCTGCAGCCACCATCTGCAGTAATTTTGGAGCCCTAAAAAATAAAGTCTGTCACTCTTTCCATTGTTTCCCCATCTATTTGCCATGAAGTGATCAGACTGGATGCCATGATCTTAGTTTTCTGAATGTTGAATTTTCACTCTCCTCTTTCACTTTCATCAAGAGGCTCTTTAGTTATTCTTTGCTTTCTGCCATAAAGGTGGTGTCATCTGTGTATCTGTGGTTATTGATATTTCTCCCGGCAATCCTGATTCAAGTTTGTACTTCATCCTGCCTGGCATTTTGCATGATGTATTCTGCATATAAGTTAAATAAGCAGGGTAACTATATACAGCCTTTATGTACTCCTTTTCCTATTTGGAAACAGTCTGTTGTTCCATGTCCAGTTCTAGCTCTTGCTATTTGATCTGCATACAGATTTCTCATGATGCAGGTAAGATGGTGTGGTATTCCCATCTCTTTAAGAATTTTTCACAGTTTGTAGTGATCCACACAATCAAAGGCTTTGGCACAGTCAATAATGCAGAAGTAGATGTTTTTCTGGAATTCTCTTGCTTTTTCAGTGATCCAACGGATGTTGGCAATTTGATCTCTGGTTCCTGTGCCTTTTCTAAAACCAGCTTGAACATGTGGGAGTTCAAGGTTCATGTACTGTTGAAGCCTGACTTGGAGAATTTTGAGCATGACTTTACTAGCGTGTGAGATGAGTGCATTGTGTAGTAGTTTGAGCATTCTTTGGCATTGCCTTTCTTTGGGATTGGAATGAAAACTGACCTTTACCAGTCTGTGGCCACTGTTGAGTTTTCCAAATTTGCTTGCATACTGAGTGCAGCACTTTCACAGCATCATCTTTTAGGATTTGAAACAGCTCAACTGGAATTCCATCACCTCCACTAGCTTTGTTCATAGTGATGCTTTCTAAGGCCCACTAGACTTCACATTTAAGGATGTCTGGCTCAAGGTGAGTTATCACACCATTGTGGTTATCTGGGTCATGAAGATTTTTTATATACAGTTCTCCTGTGTATTCTTGCCACCTCTTCTTAATATCTTCTGCTTCTGTTAGGTCCATACCATTTCTGTCCTTTATTGTGCCCCTTGCTCCTTGGAAGGAAAGTTATGACCAACCTTGATAGTATATTAAAAAGCAGAGACATTACTTTGCCGACCAAGGTCCGTCTAGTCAAGGCAATGGTTTTTCCCGCGGTCATGTATGGATGTGAGAGTTGGACTGTGAAGAAAGCTGATCGCCGAAGAATCGATGCTTTTGAACTGTGGTGTTGGAGAAGACTCTTGAGAGTCCCTTATACTGCAAGGAGATCCAACCAGTCCATTCTAAAGGAGATCAATCCTGGATGTTCATTGGAGGGACTGATGCTAAAGCTGAAACTCCAATACTTTGGCCACCTCATGAGACGAGCTGACTCACTGGAAAAGACTCTGATGCTGGGAAAGGTTGGGGGCGGGAGGAGAAGGGGACGACGGAGAATGAGATGGCTGGATGGCATCACCGACTCTGTGGACATGAGTTTGAGTGTACTCCGGGAGTTGGTGATGGACAGGGAGGCCTGGCGTGCTGTGATTCATGGGGTCGCGGAGAGTCGGACACGACTGAGCGACTGAACTGAACTGAACTGAACTGTGCATGAAATGTTTCCTTGGTATCTCTAATTTTCTTGAAGAGATCTCTAGTCTTTCCCATTTTATTGTTTTCCTCTATTTCTTTGCATTGGTCACTGAGGAAGGCTTTCTTATCTCTCCTTGCTATTCTTTGAACTCTGTATTCAAATGGGTATATCTCTCCTTTTCTCCTTTACCTTTTGCTTCTCTTTTCTCAGCTATTTCTAAGGCCTCCTCAGACAACCATTTTGCCTTTTTGCATTTCTGTTTTCTTGGAGATGGTCTTGATCACTGCCTCCTATACAATGTCACAAACCCCTGTCCATAGTTCTTCAGGCACTCTATCAGATCTAATCCCTTAAATCTATTTCTCACTTCCACTGTATAATAAGGGAACTGACTGAAGTCATACCTGAAAGGGCTAGTGGTTTTCCCTCCTTTCTTCAATTTAAGTGTGAATTGGTCTTCCCTGGTGGCTTAGATGGCAAAGTGTCTGCCTGCAACACAGGAGACCTGGGTTTGATCCCAGGGTCAGAAAGATCCCCTGGAGAAGGAAATGGCAATCCACTCCAGTACTCTTGCCTGGAAAATCCCATGGACAGAGGAGCCTGGTAGTCTACAGTCCATGGGGTCGCAGAGATTCGGACACAACTGAGCAACTTCACTTTCTTTCTTTGGCAATAAGGAGTTCACAATCTGAGCTATAGTCAGCTCCTGGTCTTGTTTTTGCTGAATGTATAGAGCTTCTCCATCTTTGGCTGAAAAGAATATAATTAATCTGATTTCAGTATTGACCTTCTGGTGATGTCCATATATAAGTCTTCTCTTGTGCTATAGGAAGAGGGTGTTTGCTATGACCGTTGTGTTCTCTTGGCAAAACTCTATTAGCCTCTGCCCTGCTTCCTTCCATACTCCAAGGCCAAATTTGCCTCTTACTCCAGGCATCTCATGACTTCCTACTTTTGCATTCCAGTCCCCTATAATGAAAAGGACATCTTTTTTGGGTATTAGTTCTAAAAGGTCTTGTAGGTCTTCATAGAACCATTCAACTTCAGCTTCTTCAACATTAGTGGTTGGGGCATAGACTTGGATTACTGTGATAGCGAATGGTTTGCCTTGGAAATGAACAGAGATTATTCTGTCATCTTTGAGATTGCATCAAAGTACTGTATTTCGGACTCTTTTGTTGACTATGATGGCTACTCCATTTCTTCCAAGGGATTCTTGCACATAGTAGTAGATAGAATGGTCATCTGAGTAAAATTCACCCATTCCAGTCCATTTTAGTTCGCTGATTCCTAAAATGTCAACGTTCACTCTTGCCATCTCCTGTTTGACCACTTCCAATTTGCCTTGGTTCATGGACCTAACATTCCAAGTTCCAATGCAATATTGCTCTTTACAGCATCAGACTTTACTTCCATCACCAGTCACATCCACAACTGGGTGTTGTTTTTGTTTTGGCTCCATCTCTTCATTCTTTCTGGAGTTATTTCTCCCCTGATCTCCAGTAGCATATTGGGCACCTACCAACCTGGGGAGTTCATCTTTCAGTGTCCTATCTTTTCGCCTTTTGATACTGTTCATGGGGTTCTCAAGGCAAGCATACTGAAGTGGTTTGCCATTCCCTTCTCCAGTGGACCACATTTTGTCAGAACTCTCCACCAAGACCCATTTGTCTTGGATGGCCCTACACGGCATGGCTCATAGTTTCATTGACTTAGACAAGGCTGTGGTCCATGTAATCAGTTTGATTAGTTTTCTGTGATTATGGTTTTCATTCTGTCTGCCCTCTTGGATAAGGATAAGAGATTTATGGAAGCTTCCTGATGGCACAGACTGACTGAGGGAGAAACTGGGTCTGTTCTGATGATTGGGGCCATGCTCCATAAATCTTTAATCCAATTTTCTGTTGATGGGCGGGGCTGTGTACCCTCCCTGTTATTTGACCTAAGGACAAACTATGGTGGAGGTAATGAAGATAATGGGACCTCCTTCAAAAGGTCCCATGCACACAAGGCCACACTTGGTGCCCCTGATCCTGCATCAGGCCACCACTGACCCAAACCTCTGCCAGAGACTCCTGAACACTCAAGGGCAAGTCTGGGTCTCTTGTGGGGTCACTGCTCCTTTTTCTTGGCTCCTGGTGCATACAAGGTTTTGCTTGTGCCCTCCAAGAGTCTGTTTCCCCAGTCCTTTGTAAGTTCTGGCAGCTCTCTGGTGGGGTTAATTGCGACCTCCTCCAAGAGGGCTTATGCCATACCCAGGTCTGCTGCACCCAGAGACCCTGCCCCTGCAGCAGTCCACTGCTGACCCATACCGCCACATGAGACACTCAAACACTCAAAGGCAGGTCTGGCTCAGTCTCTGTGGCATCTCCTGGTACGCAGAACGTTTTCTTTGACCCCCTCCAAGCATCTCTGGCAGGTATGGGGTTTGATTCTAAGTGCGATTTCACCCCTCCTACCATTTTGCTGGGGCTTCTCCTTTGCCCTTGGACATGGGGTATCTTTTTTCAGTGGGATCCAACATTCTCCTGCCAATGGTTGTTCAGCAGTGAGTTGTAATTTTGGAGTTATCGCAGGAGAAGATGAACACACGTCCTCCTACTTTGCCATCTTGCAATGTCTTAGTACATGTTAATCACTACTCATCCTAAGCTATAGTAACATATATTCCATAGTTTTCTTAAACACCAGAAATACTTTTAAATAAAATCTAATAATAGGGAAAACTTCGTTTACCAATTAAATGTCAAAAGACACTAGCTATTGTTTATATGAACCTTCTTGCCTTAAAACTCCCTCCATGCGTGCGTGCTAAGTCATTTCAGTTTTGTCCAACTCTGTGCAAGCCTATGGACTGTATCCCACCAGGCTCTTCTGTCCAGGGGACTCTCCAGGCAAGAATACTGGAGTAGGTTGCCATTCTCTCCTCCAGGGGATCTTCCCAACCCAGGGATCGAACCCATGTTTTCAGCACTACCCGGGAAGCCCCTAAAACTTCCTACTCTAAGATTATTCAGCTCATCACTTCCTGAGGCAATATATAGACTACAATCCAGTAACTTATGCCTTAGGTGAGTGAGACTCATTGGCATCTCAGAGTCTGTATTTCTTGCCTTTCACCTACAGGTCATGACAAATCAGTAAATATTTTTTGAATACTTATGCATAAGGTTAGCAAAGAAATGTTTCTCAAGCAATTTCTGCAATGCCCTTTACTGCTTGGAGCACCTGTCTCTATGTAATCATAAACGATCTAAAGCTAGTGAGATTCATGGTCAGCAGAACTTTATTGTACCAAAAGGGACCAGGGTTGATGATGAGCATTTTAAAGACCCCAGAGAAAGCAATTTCACTCCCTAATGGGAGTACAATTGAAGTTCTTCATAGGTGTTTGCTTTGTTGCTTCTTTGTAGTCTTTGTACCAGGTTTCCCTGGTAAAGAATGTGTCTGCAATGTAGGAGACCCGGGTTCAACTCCTGAGATGGGAAGATCCCCTAGAGAAGGGAATGGCAACCCAGTCTAGTATTCTTACCTGAAGAATTCCATGGACAGACAGACCATGGGGTGGCAAAGAATTGGACATGACTGAGCAACTAAAACTTTCACTTTTGTTCTAGAAAGCATTTTAAACCAGTTGACATTTTGCCCAAATGAAAAAAATTTTAAGAGAACTAGAAAATGTTCTCTAATCACTAGTGTTGAATTATGGAATAAAGCATCTGTGTTTTTTAATATGTTATTTTATCTACATGAATATCATTCCTCATGCCTATTGAATACTTTATCATTGTGTAAGAGACCTTATAGGTGAAACTTTTCCTTATTCCCCCCAGGGGGTGGAATGGTACATCTTCCCTAAAGAAAAAGCACATCATAAGTCATAGTAGAATGGACAAAAGTGATGATGTTAACTAAGCAAATTGTGAACCATGTATCTGGGTTCTATTTGCCCTCCCCTCATCCCAGCTATTTAAGTCAAGTTAGGCCTGGCAGGCAAGAAGAAAGCCTGTGTAAAGCTCTCCCTCTCCTTTGTTACCAGAGATTCTGGACTATACCTTTACAGTTATAATAATGACACTGCAGTGAAATTATGTGTCTGCCTGTCTCCCCCATGGAAAGTCTCCCTGAGGCTGAGAACTTTCATATTCTCCACACCGCTAATGCTCAGCAAATGTCGCTGAATGAATGAAGGAGCATAGTAGAGATCAGACTTACAGATAAATGAAACAAGACTGGTATCATTCACTCACATCTTACAATTTCATTGGTTTTTTTCTTTTGTTGTAATTGTGATCACTTTCTGCAGAAAGGTTTAGAGGTCAGAGGAAAGATGAGATGTAAAAACAATCACCTACCTCCCAAAACAAGTGTGGACCATACAAGAATCAGGAAATGTCCCTTCCCAACAGTGTAGTCAGCGGCCCTTCCACAGAGTAAATCAGGTCTGTTACCTTCTTTTTGTACCCAGAAGGACACATTAGCTTTTGACATTGTTTTATCAGTCCCAGTTGATGAACCTGGATGAGATTTACTGTTGACACTTTCACTAGTACAGAATAACCTGTTATGATACACAAAAAAGAAGACCATGTGACTGGCCAGGATCCAATCCATCCACTTTCTTTCTACCTAAGATTATACTACACTCAGATCTGAGCCCACAAGGTATAAATTAATACTTCCTGTTCCACCTCTGCTCCTAGAACGTTCTATGGGAATACTAATAGCAGTGTTTGTGTTTCTTCCTGATACTGCCACACATGTATTGGGGAGAGATGGTATCGATTTTTGCATGTACCATTTATTGTACAATATGGTAATGTTTGTATTCCCCATGGAACAGTGAGTTTCTTGAGGGTCAGGGCCAACTATTAATTTCCTTTAAGGCTGTGCACAGAGCGTGTGGCACATAACAGGCTCTCCATAAATACTGGATGAACTCTTTGAGGGAGAACTCTTTCTCTGGGAATACAAATCATTCTAGAATTTTCTTCTACTATTGCAATTTCTTGCCCCTTTTTCATCTCTCAGGCCCCTCCAACTCCAAAATGGCAAATGGGTAACAGGTCAAAGTTGAGTCCTATTGGTTAAGGATGGGGGTGCAGAAGGATGTGATTAACCTAAAAACAAAGGAAAAAGACAAAAGTTGAGGTCTAATCATATGGTAGCTTTGAGTGAATTAGAAAAAGTTCCCCCTTGCTAACAATAGGGCACACAGCTTAGCACGTGAATAACAGGCTAGATTTCAACCCCAGGACCCAACCCACCCCCTCAAGCTGCTGCCCTTGTGTGGGACCTAGTCTGCATAAATAGATGTGAAGGTCCTGAGGACTCATTCTCTTTTTCTCTCCCTTGCAGCTAGCCTTAACCTAAAACTCCTAGAGGTTCCTGAAGTATCCCCAATAATATCTGGATCTTTGCTTTGCATCTGTTGGGTCTGAAAGTCACAGTGATTCTGATGTGAAGTGGAGGATGGCCCAGAAATGGGATTCAAAACACTGTATCTTGAAACCTGTCCCTCCAGCAGCACCTCACATCCTCGGCACCTTCATAGCCTACTACCCAACTTGTCAGGACAGCCTTGCTCCCAAATCAAAAGTTCTCCAAACTTTCAAAACCAGCAATACCTTCAGCCAGGGCTAAGCAGGTTCAGAGTTGAAACCAAGGTGAAGGCACTGAAAATCACAAAACAATGCTCAGCTCTGCGTCTGTTTGCCAGGGACAGTACTGCCAACTGATATCACACTGAAAGCTATTTCCATGCCTAATTCCTATTGGTTGCCTCCCAATTTACTTTCATTCTGATTGGCTACAAACATTATGCCCACCCCCAATCCAGAAAAAGCTTAAGTGTTCCCAAGGAAACTTGCATTTCTTAATGCTCAAGCTGTGTCTATACACATAACTGTTTTAACTGATTTTCTTTGCCTGGTGTAATGGCTGAAATGGTCATTGACCGTGTAGACAGAACTTCCTCCTATATGGTTTTTTAATATATACTCTGGTTTTCTTTCTTCAACCCTAACCCTTTTCAACTGCCTTGTCTCCTCTCTGACTTTTTCATTCATCCTTTTCTATTTTCTCTTTTTCTGCCTCTCCTTTCTTTTCCATGGAGTTTCTCACTCCCCCTTTTCTCCTTAACTCCTATTTGTTATTGGGTTTTGGTCCCTGATTTGAAGAAACAATATCACCCAGTCTTCATAGGACAAATGCATCCCAAATTCTGTGATGCCCAATGTGATTTTTTTTTACGCCAAATCTAATCATTAAAACCAAATACAGTATAAATTTAAACAAATGAACCAGTTATTAATCAACTTGTAGTTTACTTTGAAGAGAGTTATTCTGTGACAATGAAATTCTACTCTCTCATTCCTGTGCCACACTAATCAGGGCAGCGAGGATAACACCACCACAATGAGATGACTTCGTCTATCTTCGATCTTCTCCATCACTGTATCAAGGAAATTTTGACACATACAAGCCCCAATTCCTGAGACTAAGTGGTTTCAGTCAACAGCTATATGTCTGCCCTGACTGCAACAACCATCACTAGCACTTACACACCATTCTCCCAAAATATTTCCTATACAACGTTTTGTTGCTATTGTCTGGTGCGGTTCTTTTATGTCACTGGACCCATTCCTACCATAAATCCTGAGGACTATGTTTTTCTAAAAGCTGTCTTGTACACAGGCTGTCTCCTGAGAGACCCATTCCTTACTCATTCCCAACCTGCCCTTACTGAGCCCTTCTGGTTACCAAGTTCACTGCTCTTTCTCCCATATCATCTTAACCTCATCTCTATTGCTTGTCACCTTGATTTCTCTCCTAAACTGCCATGCCTCAGATCACTCTGAGTAATGTCCCTCCAGTTCTGTCTAGTTCTTAGCCCAGTGTTATCCCCGCAGGCTCACTGGGTTCACCTAGACCCTCCAGGTAAGATTCATGCAGTTTTTACATTTTAAAAGTCAGATTCTCCATGGCTTTTGGAAAAATACCCATACCTCAAGAAACCCTGAACAAAATTCATAGAGTCAGCTCTAGATTACATATGGTTCTGAGAGCTAGAGATAGCACATAACTAGAATACACAGAGGTAATCATATTTCTCTCACAACAATATTTCCCATAAAGCTAAAAAAAGCAATAATAAATTTATATTTCACCTTTTTTTGGTATAGTACTTTCCTTGGTGACTCAGATGGTAAAGAATCTGCTTGCAATGCAGGAGACCCCAGGTTTGATCCCTGGGTTGGGAAGATCTCCTGGAGAAGGAAATACAACCCACTCCAGTATTCTTGCCTGGAGAATTCTATGAACAGAGGAGGCTGGCAGGCTACAGTTCACGGGTCACAAAGAGTCAGACAGGTCTGAGTGACTAAAACTTCTACACTTCTGATTTGTGATAGAACCAGTTGAATACTTTGATGGCTTTGAGAGTTGAGAGCTGAGAGGCTTCCCAGTCAGTCTCACCCAAACTCCATCTTCTGATGATAGACTACACTGTCTTACAAGAGACAGGCACAAAACAGATTGGTTAGTCATAGCTCTCTGTCCCCCTAACACTATGGTTGGTTCAAAGCATGAGACTCAAGACCAATCAGATGATGCCTTGATATATACTATTATCGAGAGACAGCTGGTCTCTTTCCATTTGACTTTAGCTGTGGTGATAACCCCTAGTTCAGCTCCAGGCCATCTTTCCAGCTGCACTGAGAAAGCCCACCTCAAGTCTGAAGCTGAGCAAAACCTTTTTGAGTCTGAACATTTCCATGACATACCACCTAAATATCACTGAGGTCTTAACCAATGACCTCACAATCCTGCCTGAGATTTTATCTTTTCCCAAAAGCCATCTCTCAGTTTGATAACTTTTTCCCATCTACAAAGGCTAGGAATGACAACTAATTTTATTTTCAAACCTAGCAAGTACTGAATCCTTTATATTTCTTTTAAATTTTATTTGAAAACTGAACTGTTCCTTTTAGGCTCATATCTCTCCAATTTTAGTTGGAGAATACAGGTGTCACTTGAACACTATTTGGAAAAGTCCTGAGCAGGATCACTGAGTTCATTACTTGGAAAAAAGTGTGGCCAAACTTACCACCATCACATAAGAAGGGTACCTTTTCTCCAGCTTCTAATAACATTTTCCTCTCTTTCCTAAAAATTCCCACTACAAGCCTCCTGTGCATGAGTTTGTGCTCAGTTGTGTCTGACTCTCTGCGACCCCATGGACTGTAGCCCTCCAGGCTCTTCTGTTCATGGAATCTTCCAGGCAAAAATTTTGGAGCGGGTTGCCATTCCCTTCTCCATGGGATCTTCCTGACCCAGGGACTAAACCTGGGTCTCCCACACTGCAGGCAGATTCTTTACCGTCTGAGCCTCCAGGGAAGCCCCAAGAACCTCCCAGATAGCCTCAAAGATTCTGCTAATAATCTAAGGCTCTGCAGGCTTTCACTAACACTCTCCTCTAGCCCATTCTGGTTTCTGTCTACTACCCAGTCCCAAAAGGCAATGCCATATGTTTTAGGGTTTGTTATGTGGATTTCTCACTTCCAAGTTCTAAAATTTATGTGTTAAAATTGCCGCATAACAAACAGACACAAACCTTAGTAATTTAAAACAACAATTATTTATTTGGCTGAAATCTACAGTTTTGGCATGGCTCAACAGAGGCTTGTCTCTGCTCCATACAGCACCAGCTGTGGTGGTTCAACTGGAGGATCTGCTTCCAAGATGACTCACCCACATCACTGATGACTCCTGGCTGGAGCTCAGCCAGGGCTATGAGCTGGGCCTCAGTGCCTGTCCATATAGGTCTCTCCACAGGTTGGTTTCCAAGAGCCAGCATCTCAAGAAAACTATGCAGAAACTGTATCATCTTTATCATTTATGATCTATGAAAGTCACACAGTTTTACTCGTACTGTAGTCACAGGCCTGCCCAGGTTCATGATGAGAGAACAGAGACCCACCTCTCCATGTGAGAAATGTCACGATCACATTGTAGAAAAGCAGGTGGGATGAGAGATGCGGCCATCTTAGAAAATGAAATCTATCACAAATTAGATGAAACATTGGGATGGACTGTCAGCCTTTCACAATTATGGTAACCTAAGTAGCAGCCCGACTGTTTTATCTTAGTCTAGAGCAATATATCTCAAAGGCTAGACCATATGCCAGTTGTAATTCATTTTATGAGTTCCCTCATACATGGCAAAAGGAAAAACATAGAAGTCTATACTAAAAGTTAATTCATTCAGTTTTAAAGAGTAGAGAATTATACTGAGGTCGTATCTTCCCATTTTTTCTGGAGTTAACCACCTCATGCGACGAGTTGACTCACTGGAAAAGACTCTGATGCTGGGAAAGGTTGGGGGCGGGAGGAGAAGGGGACGACGGAGAATGAGATGGCTGGATGGCATCACCGACTCTGTGGACATGAGTTTGAGTGTACTCCGGGAGTTGGTGATGGACAGGGAGGCCTGGCGTGCTGTGATTCATGGGGTCGCGGAGAGTCGGACACGACTGAGCGACTGAACTGAACTGAATATTTCTTTTCTTTTATTAAATGATAGTCATAGCAGACATTAGCTGTTTTCTTAATGATGTCATACCAATCTCCTCCCCCTCCTCTTTTTTTTTTACAGTTTTCCAATCAATGAAAAAACACAAAAGCCTAAGGAACCACCATCTAAAAGTAATCAGAACACTCTTATGTACCTTTTGTTTTACTCTCTTAAATAATGTGATTTAATTTACTAGTATGTACTTTGAAATAGTAATTAATTACTCTGTGGGTGTTCAAAGTCATGCAGCTTCCCGAGTAACAACTCAAAGTCATGCAGCTACCCGAGCAACTCAAAGTCATGCAGCAACCTGAGTAACAGCTCAAAGTCATGCAACTACCTGAATAACAGCTCAGACAGGATTCAAAAAGTATCAGGACCTTTGACACTCCTGTAAATATACCTATAATTCAATGTAACATTAGGTCACAAGATACACCATATCTCTCAAAACTTACTAAAGTTACAGATCTATAGATATAAACATATATTCAGACCCTCACATTAGTGAAATGCTTAAAATGAGATTCAGGAATTCCTTGATAATCACCAGGATCACATGACTAAAAAGTAATAAGAAGAAAGCTTGGAAATAGAAAACAAACTAAATATACAATCATAATTCTGGATGTATGTGTGGCTTGTCTTCTGGAGGAGAAGTTGACATGGGGCATTGGCACAGCAAAATATGGAGACAGGATTCAGGAGTCATTTCTATTAAGGTGAACAAGCTCTATAAATGAATGAAGACTAGTGAATTCTATGAATAAGGTGGTGCCAAAACTATTATTCACTAACTTACTATGTTACAGGCTCTCTGAGAATGAAGAAAAACAAGACAAAGTCCCTACCCTGAAAAAGCTCACAGTTGGGACTTCCCTGGCGGTCCAGTGGTTAAGAATCCTCCTTGCGATGCAGAAAACACTGGTTCAATCCCTGGTCAGGAAACTAAGATCCCACATGCCTCAGAGCAACTAAACTTGAGTGCCATAACTACTGAGTCCATGCACAACTAGAGAGTCCACGCACCACAACAAAAGATTCCGCATGCTGCAACTAAAACCTGATATAGCCAAATAACCAATTAAATATGCTTAAAAAAAAGCTTAAAGTTCATATGTGGAGAATTACATAGAATATAGTACGGAGCTATTTATGCTATGGGTGCCCCAAAGGATTAGTTCCTACTGACATTGGGGATAGAGATCACAGAGTAGAGAATTACAGATTGCTTTGCCAAGGGTTGGGATTGACTTTTTTCAGCTTTATTGAGGTACAGTTGACAAGTAAAATTGAAAGATAGCATTGACTTTCGAAAAGTTCCCCTATCTTGAAGCAGGATGAAGAAGAGGAGCTGGTGTCTCAGCCCATTCAGGCTGCTGTAACAAACCCATCATAAGGTTTGTTCTACCTTATAAAAAACAAACATTTATTTCTCATATTTCTGGAGGCTGGGAAGGCCAAGTTCATGATTCCAGCAGACTCTCTTGAGTCTGCCTTCTAGATGGATATCTTTCTGCTGTAACCTCACATGGTGCAAGGAGCAAGGGAGCCACCTAGGGCCTCTTATATAAAGGGCGTGATCAGCAGCCTCACTGACCTTATCACCTGTCGAGGCTTCGCCTCCTAATATCTCACAGAGGGCATCAAGTTTCAAAATAGTAATCTGGAGGGGGGGACACAAACATATTCATAGCAGCTGCTGGAAAAAGAAAAGTAGTCTGTAAGAAAGTGAAGGAACTATAATGACATAAAGGTGCCAATGTGAATTTCAAAAACAAGATATAAAGATAAATAAAGGAGAGAGTTTATTTTCTACTCGGTCTTATCTAGGAATCTTTGAAGTGAGATTCAGAAATCCTTTTTTGTCACTGGAATTACATGCCTGAAAAACAGTGTCATATTCACGATCAAGGTTCAGAAAATGTAGAATCAGAGCAGAAAGGACAAAAATGGCATCTGACCTTTGCCCAAATTATTGCCGAGCTTAAAGGGAATAGACTGCTCACAATCTACAAAACTGAGAGAATGGAACAAACGCTGGTCTCCTTTTTTGCACTACTCCATGAACACCCACTAGATCTATCAATGAGAGGGCTGAGAGGCACTGCCCTGATCTTCTGCTCAAGGCAACTAAACTTGAATAGCTCATACATTAAAAAAAAAAAAAAAACTCAAAACTTTTACATTTGTGATACAGTGTTATCTCAAAACTGTGCCTGAGAAAATGTCAACTGACAAGGAATTACTGAATTGCTCATTTCTTTTCCTTCCCTTCAACAATGAAAAACTAGCTTTTAGGGTGGGACAAAGAAGAGAATAATTTTCTTCCTATAGTACTTTTCCAGTAAATGACAGAGTAGCAGAAGGTTCAGGGGCTCTTAGACAAAAAAAGGACATTTCAAGTCACTGATATGAAACCAACAATTACATTTAAAACCTAAGTAATATAAAACAGAAGGAAAATGACATGTAATACAGTTAGGGGACAACAGAGAATGAGATGGTTGGATGGCATCACTGACTCAATGGACATGAGTCTGAGAAAGCTCTGGGAGTTGGTGATGCACAGGGAAGCCTGGTGTGCTGCAGTCCATGGGGTCACAAAGTCAGACATGACTGAGCAACTGAACTGAACTGATTGCCAAACCTACAGATTAGGGGAAATCTAAATATAAAACTAAACAGATCTCTGTTTATCAATTTAAAGACAGAAGGAGGTTAAAGAAACAAGAAGATTTACTAAAAGACCACTTGTATGCATGCGTGCTTAGTCACTTCAGTCGTGTCTGCTCTATGTGACCCTGCGAACTGTTGCCTGTCCATGGGATTCCCCAGGCAAGAATACTGGAGTGGGTAGCCATATCCTCCTCCAGGAGATCTTCCTGACCCAGGGGTCGAACCCACACCTCTTACCATCTCCTGCATTGGCAGGTGGGTTCTTTACCGCTAGCACCACCTGGGAAGCCCACTAGGAGACCACATCCCACCAAGATGAATTTTATTTTGGAGGTAAGAAAGTAATATCTGTATAAGCAGAGGACTCTCATCTGAACCATCCTTAATATTTCCTTGCTCCAGAATGTCATCCCATAGCTTTCCTTTTGAGGAAGGGACAACAAATTTTTCCTCTGGAAATAGTCAATGTGTCTTAAAAAAAAAAAAAATCCCTCAATTGGAGAGAAATTCCCTGCCTCAATTACACAGAAAACTGTCAGATTCTCTAAGCAGCTTTTATAACTCCCATCTGGTCTTTGTGAGTGACTCATACTCAAGTGTTCTCCGGAAGAAGCACGTGGAACTCACATTAGAATGACTTGCAAGGGCAGAGGCAAGGCCAGAAAGTTTGGACATAAGCATGCTGAATGGGATAAAACAAACCAAGCATGATTTAACTTCATATTTAAACATTTTTATAAAACCCCACATCTATTTTCTTAACTTCAGTGAGCATAGATAGGTTTGCCTTTATAGATATAGAAGACAATGTGGCCTGTTATTTAAACACATACTCAATAGAAGGTATGATCTTGACTTCTCTTCTGACCATGGCTTACTGTACAGATTTGGCACTTTTCACTTGACCTGAAAGGAAGAAGATTTTAAAATTACATTTCATTAGCATGCTACAGAATACAAAAATGAAGCCAGTTTTTAAAACACTGGGCGTGAAATAAATCAGTATATCCAAGCCTGAAGGAGTCATTAATGAAACCCTGATGTTGGTAGGTCAATTCTCCACCAACCTTTTTCTTTTCCCCCAATATTTAAAGCTGTGAGGTCACACTTCTCATATAAACAGTACTACTGTTCCTAATTGAGCTATTTGAGTAAACTGCTTAACCTCACATGTCTGCACTTTCTTCATTGTAAAACAAAGGGGTCATTTCAGAGGTTCCATCAAGATCTAATATGAAGGTGTAAGATACTGAGGTGCTTGGAGGGGATACAGAGGGCTTGGGTAAAGAGGCAATATTTAAAATTAAAATATAGTATATTTACAATTTTACAATGTTGTGTTAATTCCTGCCATACAGCAAAGTGATTCAGAGAGAGAGAGAGTGTGTGTGTGTGTATAAGCAACTTTTTCATATTCTTTCCCATTATGGTTTCTTACAGACTATAGTTCCCTCTGCTATACAATAGGACCTTGTTGTTTATCCATACTGTGCATAATAGTTTGCATCTGCTAATTCCAAACTCCCAGTTCATCCGTTCACAAACCCCCTCCCCTACCTTGACAAACACAAGTCTGTTCCCTATGTCTGTGAGTCTGTTTTTGTTCTGTAGATAAGTCCATTTGTGTCATATTTTAGATTCCACATATAAGTGGTATCATCATGGTATTTATCTTTCTCTTTCTTACTTCACTTAGTACGATAATCTCTAGGTCCATTCATGCTGCTGTAAATGGCATTATTTCATTCCTTCTCATGGCTGAGTAGTATCCTATTGTGTGTGTGTGTGTGTGTGTGTGTGTGTGTGTGTGTATACCACATCTTCTTTATCCATTCATCTGTCAATAAACATTTAGGTTGTTTTCAAATCTTGGCTATTGTAAATACACTACTATGAAAATAGGGGTGCAGGTATCTTTTTGAAACATACTTTTTTCTGGATGTATGCCCAGAAGTGAAACTGCTGGATCATATGGCAACTCTATTTTTAGTTTCTTGAGGAACCTACATGCTGTTTTCCATAGTGGCTGCACCAATTTACATTCCTACAACAGTACAGGAGGACCTCCTTTTCTCTGCTCCCTCTCTGGCATTTCTTTCTTGTAGACCTTTAATGATGGCCACTCTGACCAGTGTGAGGTGGCACCTCATAGTTTTGATTTGCATTTCTCTAATAATTAGTGATATACACATCTTTTCATGTATCTATTAGCCATCCATACCTCTTTGTTGGAGAAATGTTTATTTAGGTCTTCTGCCTATATTTTGATTGGATTGTTTATTTTTTGGTGTATGATCTTTTTTATGTGTTGCTGGATTCAGTTTGTTAGCATTCTGTTGAGAATATTCGCATCTAATTCGTCAAAAACATTGGCTTATAATTTTCTTTTTTGGTGGTATCTTTGCTTTTGGTATATGGGTGATAGCAGCTTCATAAAATGTCTTTGGGAGTGTTCCCTTCCCTTCACTCTTTTGGAAGAGTTTGAGAAGGTTTCATGCAAGTTCTTCTTTGTATGTTTCACAGAATTTTCCTGTGAAGCAATCTGGTCCTGATTTTTGTTTGTAGAGACCTTTTTATTATAAATTGTATTTCACTTTAGAGATTGGTCTGTTCAAATTACCTACATCTTCTTGATTCAGTTTTGGTAGGTTCTATGTTTCTAGAAATGTGTTCTTTTTTTCTAAGTTGTCCCATTTGTTGGCATATAATTGTTTACAGTATTCTTTCATGGGTTTTTGTGTTTCTGCACTTTCAGTTGTGATTTCTCCTCCTTCATTTCTGATTTTGTTTTGTTTTTTGTTTCTTTTAGATCATCTCTCTTTTCTTCTTGGTGAGTCTAACTAGAGGAATGTCAATTTTGTTTACTCTTTCAAAGAACCACTCTTGACTTTATTGATTTTCTAGAGCTTTTTAAATTTCTACCTTATTATTTCCTCTCCAATCTATATTATTTCCTTCCTTCCGCTGACTTTAGGGTTTGCTTGTTCTTCTTTTTCTAACTGTTTTAAGCAGTAGGTTACTTTATTTATTTCAGACTTTTCTTGTTTCTTGAAGAAGGCCTGTATCATTTTGAACTTCCAAGAACTGTTCTTGCTGCATCCCACAGATTTTGTATGGTGGTGTTCTCATAATCATTTGTCTCAAGGTAGTTTTTTAATTTTCTGTTTGATTTCATTGTTGACCCATTCCTTTTTAAGTAGCATGTTGCTTAATCTCCATGTAATTGATTTTTTTCTTTTTTTTCTATGGTTGATTTCTAGTTTAATGAAATTGTGGTCAGAAAAGATAACTAAAATAACTTGTATACTCTTAAATGTATTCAAGCTTGTTTTGTGCCCTAGTATGTGGTCAATCCTAGAGTGTATTCCATCTGAACTTGAAAAGAATGCATTCTGATTTTTTGTTTGTTTTTGGATATAATTTCTTGAAAAAAATCAATTGTCTGTTAAATTTTGGCCTCCCCAGTGGCTCAGCAGTAAAGATTCTACCTGCAATGCAGGAGACGCCAGTTTGATCCCTGGATCGGGAAGATACTCTAGAGGAGGACAACCCACTCCAGTATTTTTGCCTGGAGAATCCCATGGACAGAGAAGCCTGGTGAGCTACAGTCCATAGACTTGCAAAGAGTCAGACATGACTGAAGTGACAGCACACACGCACACACAGCATGTTGAATTTTATCATTTAGGATCTCTGTTGCCTTACTGATTTTCTGCCTGGAACATCTATTCATTGGTGTGAGTGAGGTGTTAAAATCTCCTACTATTGATGTATTCCCATCAATCTCTCCCTTTACATCTATTAGTATTTATTTTATGTATTTGGGTGCTTCTATATTGGGTGGATATAGCCTCTTCCTGTATTGTTCCTTTTATCATTATACAGTATCTTCATTTTTATCTTTCTTTATGACCTTTAAAGTCTGTTTTGTCAGATATTAGCATTGCTACAACCACTTCCTTGTCATTTCCATTTGCATGAAATATCTTTTTTCATACCTTTACTCTCAATCTATGTGTGTCCTCTGCCCTAAAGTGGGTCTCATATGCAACGTATAGTCAGTTCAGTCACTCAGTCATGTACAACTCTTTGCGACCCCATGGACCACAGCACACCAGGCCTCTCTGTCCATCACCAACTCCTGGAGTACACCCAAACTCATGTCCATTGAGTCGGTGATGCCATCCAACCATCTCATCCTCTGTCATCCCCTTCTCTTCCTGCCCTCAATCTTTCCCAGCATCGAGGTCTTTTCAAATGAATCATCTCTTCGCATCAGGTGGCCAAAGTATTGGAGTTTTAGCTTCAGCATCAGTCCTTCCAATGAACACCCAAGACTGATCTCCTTTAGGATGGGCTGGTTGGATCTCCTTGCAGTCCAAGGGACTCTCAAGAGTCTCTTCCAACACAGTCAAAAGCATCAATTCTTCAGCGCTCAGCTTTCTATATAGTCCAACTCTCACATCCATACATGACCACTGGAAAAACCATAGCCTTGACTAGACGGACCTTTGTTGACAAAGTAATGTCTCTGCTTTTTAATATGCTATCTAGGTTGGTCATAACTTTCCTTCCAAGGAGAACGCTTCTTTTAATTTCATGGCTGCAATCACCATCCACAGTGATTTTGGAGCCCAGAAAAATAAAGTCAGCCACTGTTTCCCCATCTATTTGCCATGAAGTAATGGGACCAGATGCCATGATCTTACTTTTCTGAATGTTGAGCTTTAAGCCAACTCTTTCACTCTCCTCTTTCACTTTCATCAAGAGGCTCGTTAGTTCTTCTTCACTTTCTGCCATAGGGTGGTGTCATCTGCATATCTGAGGTTATTCATATTTCTCCCAGCAATCTTGATTATGTATAATCATAGGGGATTTTATTTAGGTCATAACTGAATGGTCTAGTGGTTTTTCCCACTTCTTCAATGCAACGTATTATAGGCTCTTATTTTTTTGTTCAATCTACCACTGATGTCTTCAGATTGTAGAATTAGTCCATTGACATTTGAGGTAATTATTGATATGTATGTATTTATTGCCATTTTAAACCTTTTTTTCTGGTGACTTTGTATTTTTTCTTTGTTCTTTTTCTTTTAGCTTTTCTTTTTGTGGCTTGATTTCTTTTGTATTATTCTTGTGCTCTCTTCTTTTTGGTTTTTGTGAATCTATTGTATGTTTTTGATTTGTGGTTAACCTGGATTTCAGTATGGTAACCCCTTCCTATATCACTTGCTTTAGACTGGTAGTCAAATAGGTTCAAATACATTCTTAAAAAAGTATTATTTTCTTACTTTCCTCCCCCACATTTTATGATTTTGATGTTCTATTTTACATCTTCATGTTTATCTTTTTGCTGTTCATTGCGGTTATCATCACTTTCACAGAAAAAAAATTTATTTCATTTTAAAAAATCTGTGTACTGCTCTCTTCCTCAGCTCTGCATACAGAAGTGATAGCCATCTCCTACTTGGCACCATGGCTGCCCTCAGACCCTTTGTGAAGTCCAAGATCATCGAAAAGAGGCCAAGAAGTTCATCTGACACCAGTCAAATCAACATGTCAAAATTAAGTGGAACTGGCAGAAACCCAGAAACACTGACAACAGGGTGTATGGGAGATTCAAGGGCCACATCTTGATGCCTAATACTGGTTACAGGAGCAACAAGAAACCAGAGCACATGTTGCCTAGGGGACTCTGGAAGCTTCTGGTTACAACATCGAAGAGTTTGAAGTGCGGCTGATGTGCAACAAATCTTACTATGCTTAGACTGCTCACATCTCCTCCGAGAACTGAAAAGACTGAAAAGCCATTGTGTAAAGAGCAGTCTAGCTGGTTATTAGAGTCAGCAATCCCAACATCAGGCTATGTAGCAAATAAAATAAATAGAGAGCTCATGTACACACTGTGTTTGTGTTAATAAAACCATGAAACTCAGCAAAAAAAAAAAAATCTGTTACTGATTCATTTAATTTATTTCCACCTGTGATCTGCTCTTTCCTATAGATTCTTGCTTCTTTTCTATTTAGAGACGATCTTTCAATAGTTCCTTCAGAACAGGTTTGGTATTGCTCTATTGTTTTACCTTTTACTTGTCTGAGAAACTCGATCTCTCCTTCTATTTTAAATGATAATCTTGCTGGGTAGAGTATCCTAGATTGTAAATTTTTCCTTTCAGGACTTTCAGTATATCTTGCCGTTCCCTTCTGGCCTGCAACATTTCTGTAGAGAAATCAGCTAATAGCTTTATGGAGGTTCCCTTGTAATTAACTCCTCAAGCATTGGACACGACTTAGCGACTAAACCACCACTTTTCTCTTACTGCCTTTACAACCCTCTCTTTAACTTTTGCCATTTTAATTATGTTTTGGTGTAGGTCTGTTTGAATTCATCTTATCTTGTACCCTCTGTGCTTCCTGTACCTGGATATCTGTTTCTTTCTTTAGATTTTGGAAGTTTTCAGCCATAATTTTTTAAAATACATTTTCAATCCCCTTTTTCTTCTGCTTCTGGGTCCCCTATTATGTGTAGGTTGGCACACTTTATCACTGAATCAATGGACAAGAATCTGAGCAAACTCTGGGAGATAGTAAAGGACAGGAAAGCCTGGCATGCTGCAGTCTATAGGGTAACAAAGAGCCAGACATAACTTAGCGACTGAACAACAAAATAATATAAAGGTCTTTCTATATTGCTTGCTTTTTTTTTTCTTTCTGTCCTTTTTCCTTTCTATCTGCTCTTCTGACTGGGTGAAAGTATGAAAGTCACTCAGTCGTGTGTGACTCTTTATGACCCCATGGACTATACAGTTCATGGAATTCTCTAGGCCAGAATACTGGAATAGGTAGCCTTTCCCTTCTTCAGGGAATCTTCCCAACTCATGAATCGAACTCAGGTCTCCTGTACTGCAGGTGGATTCTTTACCAGCTGAGCCACAAGGGAAGCCCAAGAATACTGGAGTGAGTAGCATATCCCTTCTCCAGTGGATATTCCCAGCCTAGGAATCAAACTGGGAGATTTCTTACTGGGACATCTCCATTATTTTAACTTGCAGATCACTTATTAATTCTTCTACATTATCAATCTGCTACATATTGCCTTACATTCAGTTTTTATCTCAGCAAATGAATTTTCTAATTTTTCTTGGTTCCTCTTTATAGTTTCTAGTTCTTTTTTTTACAGTAATCTGCATTTCTAATGAAAGCATTATTTAATTCATTCAGCATTTTCATTATTTCCTTTTTTAAGTTGGTGTCTATTAAGCTGAAGAGGTCTGTTTCATTGTTCTTTCAGGGGAATTCTCTTGATCTTTCAATCAAAGATTAAAAGTGGGAGTGTTTCCTCTGATTCTTCATTTTACTTATATTTCTCTTACTCTATGAGTTTAGGAGAAACAAATTATCTACTGTGGTCTTGAAGGGCTATTTTTAAGTAAAAGTGTCCCTACGTCGCTTGTGTCTGTTTAATATTTTGGTACAAGGGCTGTTTTTTAATATGGATGCCTGCAGCATCCTTCCTCAGTGTGTGCTGGCCATTATCCCGTTGATAGGTTTGACTGATGATGTGGTGACCTGCACTGGATGCTGAGTGGGGCCTCTTCTTTGCTCTGTGGTTGTCACAGTGCTGTTAGAGTCAGGGTCTGTTCCCTAGTTGTTAGAAAAGAAGTCCCCAGAACCATTTATAAGCTTCACTGTGAGGTAGGCAGGACTGCGGTGCTCCCACTGCAAGAGGAGCAACTGAGCATTCTTCCGTTGGAGCTGTTCACCAGGGAGCACACCCTGTGGTATCGCCTGTCACCCATTGTGGGGGCTCACAAAGTACACTATTGTGCACACTACCCTGGGCCCCACCTCCACTGTGGGAATACAGACAATCAGCTCTGTGTCCCTCACACACTATGTTCACAAAGCCACTAATGCAGATCCACAGGCACCAATCTACTGAAGTCAAGCACCAAGACCACAGTAGTTGGACAACTGGGAGATATGGAAGCAGCCCAGACCCCAGCCCCACCTTCATGTGCATGCATACACAAAGCCCAGAGCTGCTAAGGCCAGACCTATCCCAGCCACAGGAGCACCCACTATCCACTTGCATGTCCCAGAGGCACTGAGTTACAAAGCTAGCAACAGTGTTGTTCATATAGCCATTGGGGAAAGGGCTCTGCTTTCAACTCTGCCTCTGAGTGTGGGCATCCTTGCATATCCCAAGAGTTCACACAGGCAGCTCTGAGAAAGAAGCACCTATGGCAGACCCCACCACCCGCTTCACTCCTGCATTAACAATGGGGTTTCAAGGGTGGTGCAGGCCGGCATGAGACTGTCAAAAGTGAGGCTTCTATGACGGGCCCCGTCCTTCCTTTTGTACACCTCTTAACAATGGCATTTCACTTCTATGGCAGGTTGGGCTTCTTCCACGTACACCTCTGGTTTTGGTCCATACAACACTCTAGCCCCTTCAGGTTATCTTCGCAAGGTTAGCCCCAGTTCTTTCCCCAAGTCTGTCCTCTGAAGCATGAGTTTCAGCACACAGCCTATGCACATACCAGCAGGTGCATGTCTCTGGCTGGGGACTGCAGCAAGGCGGTACAGGCCCTCTGTGCTGGTTTCTCTCTGTTCTGCCTGCTATAAACTGACTGCTGTGTTCTCCTCCAAGCCTCTGAAGCTCCCTTTCTGTCCTGGGTGATCTCACCACCAGTGTGACAACTTCCTAGGGCATGGGAACCTTTCCTCTTTTGCAGTTCTCTCCCAGGGGCACAGATCCTGTCCTGTTTCCTTCCTTCTTTTTCTTTTATCCTACCCAGTTACATGGAGATCTTCCCTGCACTTCTAAGTATCTGAGATTTTCTGCCAGTGTTCAATAGTTATTCTGTGAAAACTGTTCCACATGTATTTCTTATGTATCTGTGGGAAAAGGTGACTCCATGTCCTTCTATACCACCAAAGCCTCTGCAATTCTTTCCCAGAGGTGATAAGGGAAAGAGAAATGATTGTTGGGCCAGACTAACAATAGTGATAGCTCAGGGAAAGGTGGGAATTGACTGTATAAGCATCTTGACCATCTCCTTCCTGGACTATACTGGTCTCACTCCCTCTGGTCTCTTCTCCCTCCAATCCATTTTGCAAGGAAAGCCACATTATTTTCCAGTACTTAATCCCTCATTTTTCCTACTCCAAACAAAGCCTTTAATGGCAACCCATGGCCCTGAAAGTAAAGCCCAAACATCTAAGCTTATAACTCAGTACTTTTCATGAAATGATCACAAGCTAACTTTCAATCTTATTTTCTGCTCTTCCCTAATCCAGACTCAACTACAATCAGCCTGATGGATACTGACCACTTCCCTATTTCCATATTTCAATTTTTCATCATCATATTGTGCTTTCATTTCATAATTCCCTATATACTCCACGCTGGCTACCTATCTTTCCAGGAAATTCCTCTTTCTTCATGATGCTTTCTCTTTATGTTTAGGCCTCCCTGAGTTACATAGCATTTAGTGTATCCTTTCAAGTATACATGTTTACTCACAAACTGGGTGATGGACTCCTGAAAGACAAGAACAATGTAAAGGTATCTATTTCCCTTCAGGGACATACAAGAGTGCAGTGGGTATGCTCATTCAATGTTAGATACAGGTGGCAAGGGACAGTCTGTCATACTACTGAGGATATATTCAGTACCTTAACTTTTGAAAAACCACATTTCCTTTTGATAAACATAAATATCTTAGGTATTGGGTATTCACATTCAAAAGAATGAAGTTGGATTACTGTCTGACACCATATACAAATAATAACTTAAAATGAATCATAGACATGTTTAGACATAACGGTCAAAAAACTGTAAAAGTCTTACAAAAAAAAAAAACCATAAAAGAAAATCTTGGAGACCTAAGACAAGGCAATGTTTCTCCGATATGACACTGAAAGCACAACCAACAAAGGGAAAGACAGATAAATTAGATTTCCTCAAACTTAAAGCCTTTTGTGCCTCAAAGAACACAACTAAGGAAATGAAAAGATAATTCACATAAAGGGAGAAAATATTTGCAAGTTATATATCTGATAAGAGCCTTATACCCAAGATATACGAAGAACTTTTACAATTCAACAATAAGAAGGAAAATACAAACATGTGGAGACTAAACAACATGCTGCTAAAAAAACCAATGAGTAAGTCAAAGAGAAAAACAGAGAATACCTCAAAGCAAATGAAAATGTAAACACAACTTTCCAAAATCTACAGGATGTAGAAAAGGAAATTCTACGAGGAAAGTTTACAGGAATACGTCAAGAAACAAAAAATACCTCAAATAAACAACCTAACTTACCTAACCTTCCTTTAATTTCATACAAAGGAATTAGAAAAAGAAAAACAAAGCCCAAAGTCAGCAGAAGGAAGAAAAAAAAATCAGAGAAGAAATAAATACAATAGAGACCAAAAAACTGTAGAAAAGATCAATGAAATCAGTAGTTTCTTTAAATAAATAAAACTGATAAACCTTTAGCCAGACTCATCAAGAAAAAAAGAGAACCCAAATAAACAAAATAAGAAATGAAAGAGGAGAAATAACAATTGATATCACAGAGATATAAAAAAGTCATAAGAGAATATTATTAACAGTTACATGCCAACAAACTAAACAGCCTAGAAGAAATGGTCAAATTTCTAGAAACATAAATTTTCAAACACTAAATCAAAAAGAAACAATTTGAACAGATCAATCAGCCATCATGAAATTGAATTTGTAATTTTCAAAACTTCTAGAAAGCAAAATATAGGACTGAATGACTTCACAAGAATTTTACCCAACATACAAAGAAGAGTTAATTCCTATCCTTCTCAAACTATTCCAAAAATTGAAGATGAGGGAATACTCCCAAATTCATTCTATGAGGCCATCATTATCCTGATATCAAAACCAGACAAAAATAACTTCAAAAAAAAGAAAATTACAGGTCAGTATCTCTGATAGACTATATCTCAGAAAGTCTTGTCAAATTCTATATACAATTACTTACATGTGGAATCTAAAGATTTTTTGCAAAAAACAATGGATGTAATAAAACTAGTAGACTCACAGATATACAGAACAAACTAGTGGTTACCAGTAGGAGGGGAAAGACAGGAGGGGTAAAATAGGGGTAGAATAGTAAGAGATATAAACTACTACACATAGAATAAACAAGCAACACGGATACATTGAACAACACAGGGAAGTATAGTCATTATTTTGCAGTAACTTTAAATTCTATTAACATTGAATTACTATGTGGTATATGGTTTTTCCCGTGGTCATGTATGGATGTGAGAGTTGGACTGTGAAGAAAGCTGATCGCCGAAGAATTGATGCTTTTGAACTGTGGTATTGGAGAAGACTCTTGAGAGTCCCTTGGACTGCAAGGAGATCCAACCAGTCCATTCTAGAGGAGATCAATCCTGGGTGTTCATTGGAAGGACTGATGCTAAAGCGGAAGCTCCAATACTTTGGCCCCCTCATGCAACGAGTTGACTCACTGGAAAAGATTCTGATGCTGGGAAAGGTTGGGGGCGGGAGGAGAAGGGGACGACAGAGAATGAGATGGCTGGATGGCATCACTGACTCTGTGGATATGAGTTTGAATGAACTCCGGGAGTTGGTGATGGACAGGGAGGCCTGGCGTGCTGTGATTCATGGGGTCACAGGGAGTCAGACATGACTGAGCGACTGAACTGAACTGAACTGAACTGATACCTAAAACTAATATATTATAAATCAAGTATATAGTTCAATTAAAAAACAAGCAGACAACTTAGAAATAGGCAAAAGATTCAAAAAGACATTTCTCCAAAGAAAATATGCAAATAACCAGTAAGCACATGAAAGAATGTTTAACATCATCAGTAATTAAGGAAATGCAAATGGGAACTACATTAAGATACTTCATACCCACTGCTGCTGCTGCTGCTAAGTCACTTCAGTCATGTCCGACTCTGTGTGACCCCACAGACGGGGGCCCACCAGGCTCCCCTATCCCTGGGATTCTCCAGGCAAGAACACTGGAGTGGGTTGCCATTTCCTTCTCCAATGCAGGAAAGTGAAAAGTGAAAGTGAAGTCGCTCAGTCGTGTCCGACCCTTAGCGACCCCACGGACTGCAGCCTACCAGGCTCCTCCATCCATGGGATTTTCCAGGCAAGGGTACTGGAGTGGCTTGCCATTGCCTTCTCTGTCATACCCACTAGAAGAACTAAAAAATATTTTTAAGATAATAACAAATGTTGATAACAATGTGGAGAAAATTGGAATCCTTATATATATTGCTTATGAAGATAAAAATTTGGAAACAGTTTGGTAATTCCTCCAAAGGTCAGAAATAGAGGTACCATGTGACCCAGCAATTCCCCCTCTAAACACAGACCCAGAGAAATGAAAACATGCGGCCACATAAAAATTTGTACACAAAAGTTCACAGCAGCATTATTTATAATAGTCAAATGAACAGAAACGCAAATGTCTATTAATGAATAGATAAATTTGAATCCACACAATGGACTATGATTTAGCAATAAAAAGGAATACTGACATATATTACAACATGATGAACCTTAAAAACATTATGCAAAGTGAAAGAAGCCAGGCACAAAAGGTGACAGACTGTATGATTCTATGAAATGTTCAGAACAGGCAATCCATAGAGATAAAAAGTAGATTAGTGGTTGCCAGGGACTTGTGGAACCAAGGAATGGGTAGTGACTACTAATGGGTATGGTGTTTCCTGGGGGTAGTAAAATGGAGAAATTATGCAGTAAAATTAGACAGTGGTGATGATTATATAACCGAAAATATACCAAAAACCACTGAAATGGACATTTTAAAATGGTGAATTTTATGGTATGAGAATTCTATCTCAATAAAGCTGATAGCTTTAAAATCTTAGGTACACGTGCCACCAAGATTCTGATAGTGTACCTTCTCCAATGACAGTACAGTATTCCCACAACAGGCTTTTCAAACTATAGACTTTCATCAATGAAAAAAAAATTTTTTTTCAAATTCTGCCTCTGTGTCTTCCTGAAAGACATGCTTTCTGGTTGAAAATCATTAGTCAAAACCATAGCAAATTACATAAAATTAAATGATTAGTGATGGTAATAAGATTAGTACTAGACATTCTCTATAGAAATAACTCAGTCATTATTTTTAGCTGTTATTAATATTGGAATTCAATGAAACTGAGTTATGGATTAGAGCTTATAATAAGGTTAATGGCTACTTCATGAAGACTGCTGAAATCTGATTATCTCAGAAATAACAACACTGAATCTAATTTTTATCCAACTTTCAAATCATTTTTGTCCAAAACTTACGTGGTGTAGCCATTTTCGTGAAGATAGGAGTCACAATATCTTCCAATTGCTGTTTCTGCTCAAAGAGCTCGTTAATGGAAGCTTCCAAATGGGTTTCCAACCATTCATTTTTTACACGGCATGCACTGAGGAGGATATTCTAGAGACAGAAACAAGGAATTTACTTTCCACTTGTTTATTTAAAAATGAAACTCTATAGTATCTCTAAACCAGCACTGGGCAACAGAACTTTCTATGATGATGGGAATGGTCACAGAAATATCTGCATGGTCTAATACAATCAGATTAGATGCATATAGCCAGTGAGTGTTAGAAAAGTGGCTGGTATGACTGAGGAGTCGAATTTTTAATTTTAATTAATTCTAATTTACAGTCACATGAGGCTAGGGGGTACTGTATCTGACACTGCAGTACTAACACTAGTGAAATATGTGTCTGATGAAACTCATTAATCTAGAGTCATGATGCCTTGGGCCAGTCTACATCCTCTCCCTATTTCTTTATTTTCAGTGAGCTCTGCATTGCAAATAGATGGGGAAACAATGAAAACAGTGACAGACTTTATTTTCTTGGGCTCCAAAACCACCGCAGATTGTGACTGCAGCCAAGAAATTAAAAGACCCTTGCTCCTTGGAAGAAAAGCTATGACCAACCTAGACAGCATAAAAAGCAGACCCCATAAAAAAAAAAAAAAAGCATAAAAAGCAGAGACATTACTTTGCCAACAAAGGTCCGTCTAGTCAAAGCTATGGTTTTTCCAGTAGGCACGTATGAATGTGAGAGTTGGACTATAAAGAAAGTTAAGCGCCAAAGAATTGACGCTTTTGAACTGTGGTGTTGGAGAAGACTCTTGAGAGTCCCTTGGACTGCAAGAAGATCCAACCAGTCCATCTTAAACAAGATCAGTGCTGGGTGTTCATCGGAAGGACTGATGTTGAAGTTGAAGCTCCAATACTTTGGCCACCTGATTCGAAGAACTGACTCATTTGAAAAGACCCTGATGCCGGGAAAGATTGAAGGCAGGAATAAAAGGGGACAACAGAGGATGAGATGGTTGGATGGCATCACCGACTCAATGGACACGAGTTTGCATAAACTCCAGGAGTTGATGATAGACAGGGAAGCCTGACGTCCTGCAGTCCTTGGGGTCGCAAAGAGTCGGACACGACTGAACTGAACTGAACTGTGATAAAAGTGTTTGCAAGAGTTGGAAAAAGTAGGTGGATGGTGTAAACTTCATGCAACTCAACAAACAATGCCAACATTTATTCCTATTCAGGTGATTCACAGGAGGAGGAAGTACAAGAAATGCAAAATGAGCAAAACCTCACTGAAAACCTTTCAATTTGCACTTCAAAACCATCTCTTTGCACATGAGCAGCAAACTGCTGGTATCTGATTTAAGGTGTTCATTATTCTATGATTTGTAATAATAAGGAGACATGAATAAATTTATTACATGTCTTGTCCATATTATTAAATAAGCAACATTATATGCAAAAGTATAAAGAATGAAGTGGATTTATAAAGATGTCCATAATAAATTCTTTAAAGGAAAAGAGAAAATTAAAGAATAATTTGTATAGTATGATCATATTTTTATAAAAGCAAAATCTCTTATATTAATAAAACTATATGTATGCATACATATATTTATATAAGTGAAGGAAAAGTATACTGAGATTAACATAAAATTGCTATTAGAATCACAGGGTAATAAGACTCGACAGGGTAAAAAGAAAATTATTAAGTCTGCTTTAGATGTTTTGCTTTTATTCTAACCATTAGTATAGGTACGTAATATTTTCTAGCTCAAATAATCAAATATTTAAAATCTGAAATTAAAAAGGCTTTTATAGTAACTAGTGGAAACAGTGTCAGACTTTATTTTTTTGGGCTCCAAAATCACTGCAGATGCTGATTGCAGCCATGAAATTAAAAGACGCTTGCTCCTTGGAAGGAAAGTTATGACCAACCTTGATAGTATATTAAAAAGCAGAGACATTACTTTGCCAACCAAGGTCCGTCTAGTCAAGGCAATGGTTTTTCCTGTGGTCATGTATGGATGTGAGAGTTGGACTGTGAAGAAAGCTGATCACCGAAGAATCGATGCTTTTGAACTGTGGTGTTGGAGAAGACTCTTGAGAGTCCCTTGGACTGCAAGGAGATCCAACCAGTCCATTCTAAAGGAGATCAATCCTGGGTGTTCACTGGAGGGACTGATGCTAAAGCTGAAACTGCAATACTTTGGCCACCTCACGCGACGAGTTGACTCACTGGAAAAGACTCTGATGCTGGGAAAGGTTGGGGGCGGGAGGAGAAGGGGATGACGGAGAATGAGATGGCTGGATGGCATCACCGACTCTGTGGACATGAGTTTGAGTGTACTCCGGGAGTTGGTGATGGACAGGGAGGCCTGGCGTGCTGTGATTCATGGGGTGGCGGAGAGTCGGACACGACTGAGCGACTGAACTGAACTGAACTGAACTGAGTTTGACAAAGCACTGTTTGTGCCAGAAAGATTGTTTTGAAAATCTAATAGATACAATAGCTCTTCTAATAGAATTCTATCTATACTTTGTTCCATAAGAGATTTTGTAATATGTTTTACAAACAAGTGAAATATATGTCTTATCATGTTCTCAGACTTGCTGATGTCTTACACTTTTCAGTTCAGTTCAGTCACTCAGTCGTGTCCGACTCTTTGCGACCCCATGAATCACAGCACGCCAAGAGCTAATTCTTTTTCATCAGAATTAAAAGTCACAGAAAATTCACACAACATCCTGCCCAGAAATGCAAGAAACAATTTAAAACCAAACACATTTCTAATACCTTTAGCATACCTTTTTTTTAGTGTACATGAAAAGATATTAACTAGTTCACATGTAGTACTTAGTATACGGCAAATGTGGCAAGCTGGCTTTACAATTAGCTATCTTTACACCTGTGTATTTTTCTATTATGTAAATTTTGATACATGAAAAAATAGTGTATATAAGTATATTAAACATATAGACCAAAATATATGATGTATATATAACTTTTGAAGCAAACTAATGAAATGAGTATCAGCGGATGCCACTAATCAACAGAAGAACAAGAAGACTGCCAGTACTATTAACGCTGCTTCTGTCAACAGTTTAATAAGAAAGGAGAAAAAAGGAAGGAAGGGAAGGAGAACAGAGCAATGAGGACCACCACCTACCTCTAGTGCTTTAGTGTAGGAATTAGATACAAGGGGCAAAAATCTCAAAAGACTTCAGAACAAAATATAAGCACAATGTTGTACCTTGTCTTCCTTATAAAGCTTCCCTGGTCCCTTTTCTGTATCTGTAACAGTTGCAGAGACCTTTGCAATATATTTTTTCAGTGCCAGCCTTGCTTCTGAAAGAACAGGACAGTAAAAACGCTTAATGATAAGGCAAAGACCAAAAAAATTCACTCAACAGTTTATAATGTAATTTTATAAATCCAGAGCTTTATAAAGACTGTGTAGGAGATTTGTTACAGTTTTCCTTGGGGAAATTTAAGAAAGTTAACACTTAACTAACACAGTGATTTGGGGTACTCACTATATTTGTGTATGTGCGAGTGTGTGTGTGTGTGTGTGTGTGTGTGTGTGTGTGTGTTTGTGCACGCACATGCTCAGTCACTCCATCGTGTCTGATTCTTTGCAACCCCATGGACTACTGCCATCAGACTCCTCTGTCCATGGAATTTTCCAGGCAAGAATACTGGAATGGGTTGCCATTTCCTACTCCAGTAGAACTTCAATTGCACTAAAATTTTTAAAGAGCAAATAAATATAAAATGTGATACCAAAGAAACTATAGTCTATCAATATATCTACTCTGGAAAGTGAAAGTGAAAGTCGCTCAGTTGTGTCTGACTCTTTGTGACCCCATGAACTATACAGTCTGTGGAATTCTCCAGGTCAGAATACTGGAGTGGGTAGCCTTTCCGTTCTCCAGGAGATCTTCCCAACCCAGGGATCGAACCCAGGTCTCCCACACTGCAGGTGGATTCTTTACCAGCTGAGTTAATCTGGAAAAAGGAACAAAAAGTATTTCCAATAGAAAAATTATTGGGACTTCCCTGATGGTCCAATGGCTAGGACCCTGCACTCCTGATGCCGAGGGCCCAGGTTCCATCCCTGGTCATAAAACCAGATCCCACATGCCACAACTAAGAGTTTGCACATCTGCATGCTGCAGCTAAGAATGTAGCCAAATAAGTAAATGTCATTTGTTTTACCCTTCAAAATAAATTAAAAATTGCTTCTCTCTTAAAAAAGTGTTTAACAAATTCCAATCTCTATAAGCACCCATCACAAAATTTGCAAGAATTGTTTAAACAAAATCACAACACTGAAAGAAATATAGAGACAGACTTGTTGTTTAATCGCTCAGTTGTGTCTGATTCTTTACAACCTCATGGACTGTAGCCCACCATGCTCTTCTGTCCACAGGAGTTTCCAGGCAAGAACACTGGAGTGGGTTACCATTTCCTTCTCCAGGGGATCTTCCCAGATCAGGGACAGAACCTGCATCTCCTGCATTGGCAGTAGGGGTCTTTACAGCTGAGCCACCTGGGGCTTCTACATGGCTCCAGCCCATGTAGAGTCGGACAGGACTTAGTGACTGAACAACAAAACAGGATTCAGTTCAGTTCAGTCACTCAGTCGTGTCTGACTCTTTGCTACCCCATGAATCACAGCACGCCAGGCCTCCCTGTCCATCACCAACTCCCGGAGTTCACTCAAACTCATGTCCATCAAGTCGGTGATGCCATCTCATTCTCTGTTGTCCCCTTCTCCTCCCGCCCCCAATCCTTCCCAGCATCAGAGTCTTTTCCAGTGAGTCAACTTGTCGCATGAGGTGGCCAAAGTATTGGAGTTTCAGCTTTAGCATCAGTCCTTCCAATGAACACCCAGGACTGATCTCCTTTAGAATGGACTGGTTGGATCTCCTTGCAGTCCAAGGGACTCTCAAGAGTCTTCTCCAACGCCACAGTTCAAAAGCATCAATTAGCAAAGTAATCCAGTACTTAATACTTCAAATTAATTTAACAATTGATCATGTCCTGTGACTGCTGTAACAAATTGCCACAAATCTGGTGGCTTAAAACAATGCAAGCTTATCCTGTAGTAAATTCTAGAGGCCACAAGTCTAGAATCAGTTTAGCTGAACGAAAATCAAGGTGTTGGTGGGGAAGATTCTTTCCATGAGTTCTGAAAGGAGAATCTATTTCTTGCTGTTTTCCATCTCTAGCTTCAGCCTGTACTCCTTGGCTGGTGGCTCCTTCTTCAATCAAAATACACCACTCCAAGGTCTAGTTCCATCATCAAATCACCTCCTCTTCTGTGTCAAATCTCCTGCCTCTCACTTATAATAAAGACACTTGTGACTACATTTAGGTCCCAGCTGGATAATCCATGATGATCTCTCCATCTAAAGATCCTTAGTTTAAGGATCCACAAGATCCCATATGAGGTGACACGCTCAGGTTCCGGATGTTAGAACCTAGATATTTTTGGTAGACATTTTTCAGCCTACCACAGCCTGCCCTCTGACCTCCTCAAACTCACATCTATCCCACATGCAAATACATTTATCCCATGCCAGCATCCAAGCTTCAATCCATTACAACATCAACTCATGTTCAAATGTTCATCTAAAATATCATCAGCTCAAAAGTCTCATCTCCTCATACAAAAAAGGTATGTGTGAGACACTGATATGCTCCATCCATCCTGGGGTAAAATTCCTATCTGCAGACCCATGATACTAGAAAACAAGTTTTCTATCCCAAAATACACTCGTGGGACAGGCACAAAGCAACAGTTACAGACACTGCCATTCAAAACGTGAGAAATTAGAAGGAAAAAAAGGAGTCACCTCAGTCTCAAACAATTCTGAAATCCCACAAGGCAAATTCTATGAGGTATCATAGGCTGGGAGTGATACCTCTTGGCCTGCAGCACCAGCCTCAGTCATCCTTCCTTTTTCATGGAAGATGAAAAATTTTTGCAGCTGAACAGTCTTGTCAATTACAAGATACCTTCAAACCTACCGTTCATGTTGCAAGCAGAATCAATCCTCTAAACTGGAATCTAAGGTTTAGGTTTTGGCTCCACTAGTTGGTGACCTGGAGCCAGTGGTGGTTCCAGAATTTCAGTACAGGAGGAAGTTTCAGTTCAGTTCAGTTCAGTCGCTCAGTCGTGTCCGACTCTTTGCGACCCCATGAATCACAGCACGCCAGGCCTCCCTGTCCATCACCAACTCCCGGAGTTCACTCAAACTCATGTCCATCGAGTCGGTGATGCCATCCAGCCATCTCATTCTCCGTCGTCCCCATCTTCTCCCACCCCCAATCCCTCCCAGCATCAGGCTCTTTTCCAGTGAGTCAACTCGTTGCATGAGGTGACCAAAGTATTGGAGCTTCAGCTTTAGCATCAGTCCTTCCAGTGAACACCCAGGATTGATCTCCTTTAGAATGCACTGGTTGGATCTCCTTGCAGTCCAAGGGACTCTCAAGAGTCTTCTCCAGCACCACAGTTCAAAAGCATCAATGCTTCGGCGATCAGCTTTCTTCATAGTCCAACTCTCACATCATACATGACCACAGGAAAAACTATAGCCTTAACTAGATGGACCTTTGTTGGCAAAGTAATGTCTCTGCTTTTTAATATGCTATCTAGGTTGGTCATAACTTTCCTTCCAAGGAGTAAGTGTCTTAATTTTAGCAGAGGAATTAGTTTGAAGAGGTGACTAAGGGACTTGTCATTAAACTATATTTGTATAATAAGCATGCTGATTTTACTGAGTGCATATATTTATTTTGGGTGACCTGGTAGAGAAAGGAGCTTACCGCATGCGTCTTCTAATGCCACCAGACCTATCAGAGCATTCATGCAGCAATATACCACAGACTGGGGAGTTTATAAACAACAGAAACTCGTTTTTCATAGTTCTGGAGGCTGGCAAGTCCAAGATCAAGCTGAAACATGGTTGCAGTCTAATGAGACCCCTCTTCCTTCACTGCCAGCACCTTCTCACGGTGCCTTCACATGGTAGAAGGGGCCAGTGAACTCTGTGGGGACGCATTTTTATAAGACCATTAATCTTATTTATGAGGGCCCCACCTTCATGTCCTAAGCATCTCCCAAAGACCCCATGTCCTAACACCATCACATCAGTTCAGTTCAGTTCAGTTCAGTCGCTCAGTCATGTCCGACTCTCCGCGACCCCATGAATCACCACACTCCAGGCCTCCCTGTCCATCACCAACTCCCGGAGTTCACTCAAACTCATGTCCACAGAGTCGTGATGCCATCCAGCCATCTCATTCTCTGTCGTCCCCTTCTCCTCCCGCCCCCAACCTTTCCATCAGGCGTTAGAAATTCAATATATGCATTTGTGGGGGAACACGAACATTCAAACCATAATAGTATCTTAACCCCTCTAACCTCAGTTTCTCTATCTATAAAGTGGAAGTATTATAATACCACCCACATAGGGTTGTTCTAAGAATGAAAATATAGTATAATGCATGCAAATTTCTTGACACAGTGCCTGGCACACAGGAAAGTACTCAGTACATTTATTAGGTCACTCTTCGCCTCCATACTTTGTAAGTAACTCCCTATTGGCTACTGAATAAAATGCAGGGTCCTCTAAGACCTAGCTAGTCACAAACAATCTTTCCAGCTTCGTCCCTTCCTACATTCATCCAGACACCCTATCACTCATTTACTTCCTGTTCCCTCTGCCTGCTGATATCAATAGGACTCACTCCTTTAGTTCTTCAGGTCTGTCTTCAAACACCACCTTACCAGAGAGGCCTCTCCTGATGGCCCTCTGTAAGTGTAAGCACACACTCACTCACTCACTTGCTGGCACCTTCATAACCCCCTTGCCACTATATTTTTCTTCACAGCACTTCACAGACAAATAGCTTTAGATCATTTTATTTTCTGTATCTCCCTGCTGCTGCTGCTGCTAAGTTGCTTCAGTCGTGTCCGACTCTGTGCGACCCCATAGACAGCAGTCCACCAGGCTCCCCCGTCCCTGGGATTCTTCAGGCAAGAACACTGGAGTGGGTTGCCATTTCCTTCTCCAATGCATGAAAGTGAAAAGTGAAAGTGAAGTCGCTCAGTCGTGTCCAACTCTTAGCGACCCCATGGACGGCAGCCCACCAGGCTCCTCCTTCCATGGGATTCTCCAGGCAAGAGTACGGAGTCGGGTGCCATTGCCTTCTCCCTACTAGAAAGTAAACTCCATAAACATAGTTTTATGCCTAGTTGTGTAAGTATCCTCAGCTCCTAGAACAGCATTTAGCACATAGAAGGTGCTCAATAAATATTTATAAATGGAATGTTACTCAGCCATAAAAAGGAATGCATTTGAGTCAATTCTAATTAGGTAGATGAACCTAGAGTCTATTATACAGAGTGAAGTAAGTCAGAAAGAGAAGGATAAATATTATATACTAACGCATATATATGGAATCTAGAAAGATTGTACTAATGAATTTATTTGCAGGGCAGCAGTGGAAAAGCAGACATAGAGAACAGACTTATGGACGTGAGGTAGAGGGTAGGAGAGGGTGAGATAAAAAACTGACTCATTAGAGGGTCAGCAAAAAACTGTCTCATTAGAAAAGACCCTGATGCTGGGAAAGATTGAAGGCAGGAAGAGAAGGGGATGACAGAGAATGAGATGGTTGGATAGCATCACTGACTTGATGGACATGAGTTTGAACAAGCTCTGGGAGTTGGTGATGGACAGGGAAGTCTGGCGTGCTGCAGTCCATGGGGTCACAAAGAGTGGAACATGACTAAGTCCCACTGAGTGACTGAACTAAACTGAATGGTTTACACAGAATTTCTTTGCTTATTATGTTTCCTCAACTTAAAATGCCCTCTCTGCCATCCACCAAAAGTCTACTCATTCTTCAAAGCTTACTCAAAATGCACTCCTGTGAAACTCCTAATTCCCCTGGTAGAACTCAGTGTTCTATCATCCATTACATGATTATAATTTGATTTAGCCCTGAGTATAATCTGTCCTGTAATTTTTTATTTTCCTGTTCTCTGCTACTACTGCTAGACTATAAGTTCCTTAAAAGCAGAGTCTGTCTCACCTTATCATATACCACACTAATCCACCATCTCTTTTTCATACAATCATGCCAAATTCCCCACCCCTCACCCACTACCTGGTAGTTACCACATTGCCACCAAAAAGATATGTCAAAAGGGGGAGTCACTCAGTATTTCCTTGACTAACTGAAGAGAAGGACATTCCTGAATATAAGAAAGAACAGAAGTAGAAGCTAGGTTGTATGCTATTAAAATGATAATGATATTACCACGATATATGACTGTAGCTACTTGGCACAGTGGTAAAGAATCTGCCTGCCAATGAGTGGGGAAAGAGACTCTAGAGCCACAGGTTTGATCCCTGGGATGGGAAGATCCCCTGGAGTAGGAAATGGCAATCCACTCCAGTATTCTTGCCTGGAAAATTCTACAGACAGAGGAGCCTGGGAGGCTACAGTCCATAGCATCGCAAAGAGTAGGACACAACTGAGTGCACACACATACACACATGCTTTTAAGTAGATGCTAAAGAGGCAATGGCAACACACTCCAGTACTCTTGCCTGGAAAATCCCACGGACAGAGGAGCCTGGTAGGCTGCAGTCCATGGGGTCGCTAAGAGTCGGGCTAGACTGAGCGACTTCACTTTCTCTTTTCACTCTCATGCATTGGAGAAGGAAATGGCAACCCACTCCAGTGTCCTTGCCTGGAGAATCCCAGGGACGGGGGAGCCTTGTGGGCTGCCGTCTATGGGGTCGCACAGAGTCGGACACTACTGAAGCGACTTAGCAGCAGCAGCAGCAGCAAAGTAACATACTTCAAAAGTATTGGAAAGGATACAGGTAAGTTGTTTCCATGAAATTCTATTAATATAATGAGGATTTAAATTTACTGGCTATCAAAATATTAGCAAAGTCTTCATTTTTTTCATAAAACTTAAAAGGCTCAAACCATTCTGGCAAAAAAAAAAAAAAAGCAAGAAAAAAGTATCCCTAAAAAACCCAAGGTGATTGGTTAGCCAACATCTTTTAGTCCCAGTGTGGTTCTTTATGACATCACTGAATTTATCCCTGAGTCACCATGGCTGATGATGTTATAATGATCATCAGTGTAGATTTTGCGGCCTAGTTATCTTAAGTGCCTTGACTGGAGTACCAGGGCATTTCTGCTCTGTCTCTAAAAAAATTTTTGGCTATAATTTTTTTTCCATTTGAGAAAGAAAGATGTCTACTCAAGGACTATCCCTGATTTTTACTCTGTTGTTTATCTGCTTCTTCAGGGAGAGCTTTTGCATTTGTGATGGTACTACCTGGACAAAGGTTGGATGGGAGATTTTTCCAGAAGAAATGCATTATTTGAAAGTCAAGATAGCTCCATCTCACTGTCTACCTTACCCTCTGGACAAACTATGCTGCAGTTTTGCTAATATGGATATATTTCACGGTGGTTTAAATCTTATTTCTATTTTAGTACAAGCTCTCTTTTTAATCCTGTCTGTTTTGTCTGCACATTACCTGTGGATGAAGTGGAAGAAACACAAGAAAAAGGTGATGCTAATAGTAATAGTTATAGAATATCAAAACGTTTAAAAGATAAAATTATCATCTTCTCTGGAGAGAGAACTGTGTCTTCTTCTTCATAACCTTCCCCACTCCCACCATTCACCCCAGCATCTATCACACTTTCTTGCACATATCAGGAGTTCAGCAAAGGTGTACTGAATTAGAAGGTCTTTAAAATAACCTATTATTTTAGATAGTTTAAAGTTACAAAACACATCAAGAAAGTAATGAGCTACAATTAGTAGAATGTATAGGAAGTGCAGTTATCTGTCTGGGCTCTTAGGTAAATCACTGTATCTTTCTCTGCTGTCTGATCAATAAAATGAAGGATGTGGAACAAGAGGTCTTATTAGATCCCTTCCTGATCTATCTAAGAAAGCTAAGTATACTAAAGTTGGTGTGTATATTTTTTAATGTACTGTAAACTATTTTCTAATTTTTGGATAACTTTCTGCAAAATAACACTCAAACTGATTCCCCACTTTGCCAGTGTTACTATATTTTGAGGCAATCTTAAAAGCTCACTGACCTTTACAACAACTATATATTTATAAAATGCCTATGATTTTATCACATTACCTCTTAAGGCGATTTAGTAAAGGAAAATAATGTACTAATATTCAAATAATTTCTCCCAGCAGAATGCTCTGATAATCATAGAAAGTACTTATTAAATGTTTGCTAAATGGTGATCATGATCATGACAACCTTACACAAGGGCATATAAAAAAGAGCATTTCTTCTGCATTTTTACCTCTCTTCTATAACAACTTTTTCTTTGTATAAATAAGTAAAGTGTGATATTTTGAGCTTAAGCATATATATCCAGAAAACAAATTTAATTTGAACTACAGTAAGGAACCCAGAGAAGGCAATGGCAAGCCACTCCAATACTCTTGCCTAGAAAACCCCATGGATGGAGGAGCCTGGTAGGCTGCAGTCCGTGGGGTCGCTAAGGGTCGGACACGACTGAGCGACTTCACTTCACTTTTCACTTTCACACATTGGAGAAGGAAATGGCAACCCACTCCAGTGTTCTTGCCTGGAGAATCCCAGGGACAGCGGAGCCTGGTCGGCTCCCGTCTATGGGGTCACACAGAGTTGGACACGACTGAAGTGACTTAGCAGCAGCAGCACAGTAAGGAAAAAATTCTGTAATATCATTTGTTTTTTTTCCTCTTTTAGCTAAAGAAACAAGTCTCCTTGGATGCATCTGGTAATGATCTAGAAACCCAGTCTGTCTATAACATTGAGCAAATACTCTGCAGACTGGTGGCCACAACATCAATGATGACCAAGTACCTGAATCAGATGTCCCATCACCCTCAGGCTAAGAAAGCCAAGCGCCGAAAACTAAAAAGAAAGAAGACTGAAGGAGAAGAAAGGAGGCAGAGTATACTAGACACATCCATATGCAAATATAACTCAGTCCACTATGGAGACTACACAAGAAATCTATTGAGGGAAATGAAGGAAGGACAAAAGTGATTCTTTGAGATGCTTTGTAATTTTCTGGCTAAATCTTTATTGAAACTTTCCAACGAAGTCTGTACTGAAAAGTTATTTCTATTCAGCTAAAACAGCATCCGTGCTTACTAAAAATTACTAGGGGAAAGACCATATATAACCACAGCTTCATGTTTAAGTGTTCTGTTCTTTTTAATGTGTTAGATTGCTAATCATTAAGCAAACTGTAGAATAGAATCTTGACTTAAGTGTTTCAATAAATCTCTGATTTAAGCAATTTTTGTGATTTCTCTTAGTTTCCTGAGCAAATTTTAAGGCCACATGGAGATGTTTAATTTCCCATCTCTAATTGTTAAAATAGTATGGAAATAATAAGGACCAGGTTAATTTCTAAGTATAAATGTTCCCCTTGTCAGTATAATAAATGAAGAATTAAGTATCAACTTTTTTTAAAATTTCAAACTTCTGTTGATAAGACATATCAGCCTTAAAAATATTTCACTTTTGTTGATCAGTCACCTCATTTCTTAAAGTATGGTTTCTATATTTTTCAAAAAAAAAAAACTGAGTGACTAAGATGGACAGATTTTCTTAACAACATATAAAAGAATCCCAGAAAAACATGACAGATTTATAATATACCTCCCATCAATAAAAGGAAAAAAAAACTTTAAAAAAATCCTTTGTAAGTAACATAATGCTATACTCTTAACTAATAACAGAAGGGAGTAAGTTCTGCCTTGCATTATTGTGGATTATTAAAAGTTTACTTATGGTTCCACTTTCCAGAATCTGCTCCTTACTTTCACTCTTCCTTAACATTACTCCCACATTTCCATGAATATTTGTTCCATACCTTCAGAGTTCTGAACAATCAACTAATTCTATATATATGTACATATATATGTGTATTTCTTTTAATATAGGACCTTTGAACAATTAAAAAGTCTATAAACCTTGAAAACCCAAAGAAATTGATCTCTAATAGTCAAATTTTCAGTAGCATGGAGGAGTCTCTGGGGTAGGGAGTCCTCAACCCTGTAAACCTCTCCAGGTGACTCCTACTCTGATCATTAGAGCAAGAAATGAAAGTGGTTTATATTCTTGTTAAGTCTTAATTAAACAAATGTTTAACTTTATGTTGAGTAGTTAGCATTTTTGACACTCCACAGCTACATTACCATGAATCCTTAAATTCCATCACTAATCTGGAAACAGAACACTAGTTTATAGCATTATAGTCTTTTATCTTCATTACTAGGAAATGGTAGGTCTAATTCCTCCAAGACAGTTCAGTCGCTCAGTCGTGTCCAACTCTTTGCGATCACGTAAACCGCCGCACGCCAGGCCTCCCTGTCCATCACCAACTCCCAGAGTTTAGCCAAACCCATGTCCATTGTGTCAGCGATGCCATCCAACCATCTCATTCTCTGTCGTCCCCTTCTCCTCCTGCCCTCAATCTTTCCCACCATCAGGTAAGGACCCAAACTAAACAGATGGACATTAGGGAGAAGGAAACTGAAATTAGGAGGGGAGGGCACACAGTGGTCCTCAGGACACAGTGTGCTATGTGACGCAGACTGCAGCCTTCTCCTTGGGGCTCTCCAGGCCCTTCAACCTCAGGATCAGCTGGTGAGCTGGGGGCTGAGGGCTGAGGGCAGGGTCCTGCAGAGCTCCAGAGCCCTCCCCATGGTGCCCACTGGCCAGGCTCAGGCCTTGAAGCAGCTACTGACCCATCCCTATTTCTCTAACCTAAGGGTCGTGATCTCCACAGGTCGTAGTCTGTGGGATCTGGCCCCCATTTGGGCAGACTGAGGGCCAGTTGGTCCTAGGCACCTGGCTCCCACAGTGATGACAGCTGGGCGAGATCTGGGGACCTAGCCCTGAAGGTGCCACCTGCTGAGATCTGACTCCTCAGCTGGACCTGAGTACTGGCGAGAGGACCCAGACTAGGTGCTGGATGAACACTCCTGGGCAGGGTTACTGGCCCATGCAGGGACCCTTCCTCTTAGCCAGGGCCTAGACCTTGGAGGGAAAAAGTTGAGGATCGGGACCTTGGCCTTTCTTGTAGAATAGAGAATAACTCTGCTTTGGTAGAGTTTTACCTAGCTGTGACCTGACCTCAAGAACAAAGGATCTGACACCAAGAAGTCTGCAACAACTAACCACGCGCCCTCCTTCACCTTTTCTATAAAAGGGCTTTGCTGAGAGCTTTCAGGGAGCTCCCAGGTTTTTTAAGGCACGAGCCACCCATCTACTTACATAGCCCTGCAATAAACCTTTCTCTGCTCCAGACTCATGTTTTGGTATTGTTTGGTCTCACTGCATGTTGGGCCCGTGGACTTCCGCTCAGTGACAAAAACCAATGAAACTCTATGCTCATAAGCCCCAAACTTCCAGAAAAGTTACAGCAAAGTTTGTATTTTTTTAAGTACCATGGGTCATTCTTCAAAATTGGATTTTAAATTATGTAATGTGAATTTTGGTAGATTGCCAGTCCAGATTTGATGCATGAGACAGGGTGTTCAGGGCCAGAGCACTGGGATGACCCTGAGGGATAGGGTGGGAGGGAGGTGGGAGGGGGGTTCAGGATGGGGAACACATGTACACCCGTGACTGATTCATGTCAATGTATGGCAAAAACCACTACAATACTGTAATTAGCCTCCAAATAAAATAATTTATTTAATAAATAAAAAAAAATTATATAATGTGAATTTTGGCTTCCCAGGTGGTGCTAGTGATAAAGAACCCATCTGCCAAATCAGAAGACATAAGAGACATGGCTTCAATCCCTGGGTCAGGAAGATCCCCTGGAGAAGGTCATGGCAACCCACTCCAGTATTCTTGTCTGGAGAATTGCAATGACAGAGAAGCCTGCCAGTTACAGTCCACCCGGTGGCAAAGAGTTGGAGACAAGTGAAGCGGCTTAGCACGCATGAATGTGAATTTCACCTAGAACTAATTACTCATGAGGGAATCAATTAAATTTTTGCTATTTTCTTTTTGCTTATGCATCTGATCATAAAACTGAAGGTAACGGACAGAAATATGGCCCCTCGAAAATATTTAGTGCAAGTGGATAACCATATACCAAATAATCTACAAAGTATAACTCATCTTTTTCTTCCCAAATATGCTACCTTCCCTCAATTTCCTTACTTCTATTAATCCTCCCAGTTCCCTTTTTATTTTACTGATAAACAACTCCTTAATGCTGCCATATGAATCTTCCTAAATACCACTTGAACCCTCTTCCTCTTCTATATAAAATCTTCCAGTGGCTACAAAAATGAAATGTAAACACCTTAGCCTGACATTTGGAGGTATAATCTGACTAGAATAATAGCAGCGTCATACTTCAAGTGTGATCACCCAACAGGCACTGTGCTAAGACACGGTTTATAGCATCTCATCGCATTCTCCCAACTCCCCCAAGAGATAAGGACTATTATGGGCCCCCTTTTCTGGAAATTAAGACTGAAGTATAAAGAATTTAAGTATCTTGCCCAAGGTCACATAAGTTTCAAGTAGAGACACCAGTATTTCAACTCAAGCAATTTGATTCAAGGGCCCATGTACTTACTTCTCTTTTATTAACCTGCCTGTGCTGTAGCCTGCTTATGTAAATTATACTGACTTGCTCTTCCAGTAAGGCAATCTCATCACTGTTTCCCCAACACGTCACTTTCAGTCATAAGGTTTTGCTCACACCCTTTCTCCTTAGTCTGTGTATACAAATCCCACCATTTCTTCAAGGTCCATCTCAACTCCAACATATTCTGACTTCATGTTCTCTGACCACCCCATAGCATGACCCATCTGCTCTGCCGATTTTAACTCTTAATTATAGTCTTTCTGATATTGTTATTTAACTGTAAGATGTGTCTATAGTTTATCACCCCACATACTACAAATGTCCAGACAGCAGGAACAATCTATGTACCACAAAGTAGCTATGAACCACAACAATGCATTGCTTGCAATCCTAGAAACACAAATGCAGAGAACTACACAAAATGAATGCCATGAACATCCTTGGTACTAGGTTTTATAACCAATGTTTGTCACATACATAATTACACAGGTGTATCTTCCTGATATCTGTAACCTCTATTCTACAGGTTAAGGAAATATTGTAAGAAAATCAGTAAAACTCAAAATAGTACATAGTTTTTTGACCTTTGATTAAAGCACAAAACACATACAGAAAAGTGCAAAATTTACAAGGGTACAGCTCAATGAATTTTCACAAATGAGCACACCATGTTAACAGTCACCAAATTAAGAAAAAAGAGTATTATTCCCCAGAAGTACCCTCCCTCATGCCATAATGAAACCTGCTATTCAGACTTCCAACACCACGGATTAATTTTGCATAGCAAACTATTTAAAATTATTACAACTGTTTCTACCTGGGGAATCAAACATATTCCTCAAGTACGCCATTCTTTTCAACATTTAAGGAATGGTTCACTCTGCCGAGGTCTCTCAGAAAATGGCCTTGAACCATGTATGTATATTATACACACATTATTATAGAAGATTATTGGAGAAATTGCTAGAAGGTGGTAAGTCAACCAGCTTTGAATATAGTTTCTACTAAACACAATGTTTTAGGCCAATAGCAAAAAAGGCAGATTTGATATATTATCATCAATGGTGACTATGGTTATGTCTACAAATAAAAATTCTAATAGAAGGTGAAAATGTTAATCACCTCTTTGCTTTATTAATGACACAGCCTGTAACTCTGTATTTACAGGAGGGAAACCCAGCAGTGAGTCAGTTTGCTACTACTACCTTGTAAGCTTCCTTACCTGCCCAATCCAGGAACTCAACACACTCAGTCTGGGAATATCGAGCAGCAACATCTCGAGCTCTCTCCTCCCGGAAGTTCAGAGCTTCTATATCAACATCCAGTTCCACCAGTGCTTTCAGAGTTTCCAATCGACCCCAGGCTGCAGCACAGTGTAAGAGTGTGTAACCTAACAAATAGAATGAGGATGGTCAGGTCAAAAAGACTACATTGTTTCAGGCTCTTCTACAGAGTAGAAGATAATAAAGGTAATCAGGTGTTGAACAATTACTACAGGCCAAGTATTATTCTCTGGCTTCCCTGGTGGCTCAAATGGTAGGGGATCTGCCTGCAATGCAGGAGACCTGGGTTCAATACCTTGATCAGGAAGGTCCCCTGGAGAAGGCAATGGCAACTCACTCCAGTATTCTTGACTGGAGAATCTCATGGACAGAGGAGCCTGGCAGGCTACAGTCCATGGGGTCACAAAGAGTCAGACACAACTGAATGACTTTCACAGGTATTATCCTAAGTGCTTTACATATAGTAAATTCATTTAGTTAGTAAAATAAAAAACCCTATGAGGTCACAACTATTATAATCTTCATTTTACGGATAAAGAAACAGAGGTCCAGAGAAGTTAAACTTGCCCAAGGCACAGAGCCAGTAAATGATGGACACAAGGAATCAACACAGGCAATCTGAGCTCTTTAGCATCTTCTGAGGAAGACGGCAATCTCCCTAACAGTCATCTACTGAAACACAATTAGATTATGACTTTAGTCTTAGAAATTTTCATCAACCTCTAATTACTCCATTATTGTTAACACAACCATACAAATTACTACAAGTGTGTATGCCTTTGCTTTGGAAATTAATCATCTGAATTAAAACTGAAATTGTGAGCTATCAAATTATAAAGTTATTTCTTAGATTTACTGAGGCAACTACCCCATAAAACTGGGAGCCAAGAAATACCCAGATATCACCTTCCCGAAGATGTATTTCTTCAGCCAAATGGCCCACGGCCCCTGATTTGTTGGGAAAAGGGACACTATCTACAGAAAAGACACCACGATAGCATGAGCAGGAGGTCATTTCAAATGAGATATTCTCGGTACTTACACTGCTTTTCTCAGGGCTGAAGTTACTACTAAATACAATGTTTTAGACCAATAGCAAAAAAAGAAAGCCAGCGGTAACATCTAAAATTTTTCCTGTTTTTTAATATACATAGTTTAAAAATAAGAAAACATGATTTCTAAACAGAGAGAGGCTTTTGCCAAGGAGTTTGAAATCTTCATATGTGTTTTTTTTTCTCCTCTTGTAGGAGATGGTGTGTTTTCTAGAAGGAAACACACAGATCTTTGTACTACATTAATTCCATAACCTTCCCAGGAGAAGAAGAACATTTAAATAAGATGATTTCAAAAGCATCCAGACAAGAGGGGGGATTTTCCTAAAGTTCTCCCATGATATTGGCAATGAATCAGTTCAGTTCAGTTCAGTTGCTCAGTCGTGTCCGACTCTTTGCGACCCCATGAATCACAGCACGCCAGGCCTCCCTGTCCATCACCAACTCCCGGAGTTCACTCAAACTCATGTCCATTGAGTTGGTGATGCCATCCAGCCATCTCATTCTCTGTCGTCCCCTTCTCCCCGCCCCCAATCCCTCCCAGCATCAGAGTCTTTCCCAGTGAGTCAATTCGTCGCATGAATAATTGAATAATTGAACCCATAAATGAGATACAGAAGGTTACATGTTAGAAATCTCAGCAGGAAGAAAGGGACCAAAAACGGAATACTGAAAAATCAGAATTGGTTCCAAGAGAAAAATAGTCTCTACATGGAAGACTGCTGGTTACTAGAGAGAGTCAACTGAGCATGAAGTTCATAGTAAGGCAAAAGATCAGACAAGAGGAAAAGCAATCTTCTCCTCTACACAGGCACTGTTCTGTGTGCTCCACAAGTATCAACTCATTTAATCCTCTCTACAATCCTATGTACAAAGTAGTATTGTTCCCGTTTATAGAAAAGAAAAAAAGAAGCACAGAGAGGATAAGAACTTTTCTCAAGGTTGCTTAAATTAAGGAAGGTCATTGATAAGGTCAAAATCCCAAAACTGAGATGATGATAGTCACAAACAAGTAATAGGCCATGGAGCAAAATACTCACTTACCTAGAATATTTTTCACAACCTGCCTACCAGACTCTTTGAATTCTCCAAATCACATTGTTTCATGCCTCTATAATTTTGCATATGCTGGTTTTTTTCTGCCTGAGAAATTTTTTTAAGTATAAATTTTATATTTACTTAGCATTAATACCAGTATTTGTAAAATTGAGTTAAGAATTCATTTTTTAAATTAGTGAAACTAATTCCCATTTTATTTTTTTGTTCTTCAAATTTTTTAAATTAATTTATTTTTATTCTTGGCTGCTTTGGGTCTTTGTTGCTTCGCATGAGCTTTCTCTAGTTGCAGTGAGCAGGGAGTACTCTTGCTATGTGCAGGCTTCTCATTGCAGGGGCTTCTCCTGTTGCAGAGCACAGGCTTTAGGTGCACACGTTTCAGCAGTTGCGGCTTGTAGGCTCTAGAGTTCAGGCTCAGTAGTTGTGACCCACAGGCTTAGCTACTTCATGGCATGTGGAATCTTCCCAGACCAGGAATCGAACCATGTTCCCTGCATTGCAAGGCGAATTCTTATCCACTGAGCTGCCAAGGAAGTCCAAGACTAATGCATTTTAAATATATAAATATAAAATATCAGATAAAAGCATAACTATCAAACAAATGTTAAGTATATACTGTCATTCTATTAGCAATATAAACTGTCAGATAAAACTAATAAAAGTTAAAGATTAAAAAGCAAATACTATTAAAAATGAAAAAACTATAATCATGAAAATCACAAATAAAACATTATTTTATTTTTTAAGTGGTTTAGTGGTTTCAACAGGACATTTCTGTGCAAATTTTTTCGGCTATTGAAGTTTTTCTCACTCAACATTAGTTGGAAGTAGTTATAAACCAACACCAAACACTTTCCTTCAAATTATCTCATCTCTAATTTTAAAAGAGATATGACTGAACAGTTTTTTGCTTTTTTAATAGAATTGCAATCTTTCTATTGAGAGTAGGCTGCAATCTTTTTCTCCAAAGAAAACACTGATGGCTCATATTTGTCTTTTTTAGTTTCCACATATAAAGAGAGAGAGTCCATTTCAGTTTCCTTATCAATTTCAAAGTTGTGAGATTCACATTCTACTTGTTTGAGAGGCTTGTGAACTCAAGAATTATTCTTACAATAGAATTTGCAATACCACAATATGGACCATCTACATTAGTAATCTTCAGTTTTCTTTTTATATACACTGGGCAATTAAATCATTGAAATTGTTCTCAACCCAAAAATGACTCTAATTTCATATGTTTAAAATACCATATAAAACTATTACACCTATAAAAAGGCCAGCATTTCATCACCTAAAATAGTGGGTAAGTACACCAGGATAGCAAAAATCTTTTAACACTAAAATCTGCTACTGCAGTTACTATCTGATACTGCAGTTACTGCCACCAGCCACTCCTTATCCTTCAGCTTCCTTTGTCTGATAAACTCTTGGTCATTATTCAAGATTCTATATATTGAACTTCCTTGGTGGTCCAGTGGTTAAGACTCCACACTTCCACTGCAGGGGACAGGGGTTTAATCCGTGGTCAGGGAATTAAGATCCCAAGTGCTATGTGGTACAGCCAAAAAAAAACTCAATATATTGCCTCTTCTATAAATCCTTCCTTGACCATGTACAACACTTTCAGGTAAATCTGACTAATCTCTCCTTTGAGCTATCACTGTACCTTGTCTCATCATATATCATCTATTTACACATCTGTTTTCTGCTAACTGTGAACTTGATCAAAGTTGTTGAATTCATTAATCTTTCTATCTCCAGTTCCCAGGTCAAGACCTGGCTATTCCTCCACCTTTAACAAATATTTACTGATTGTAGGGAAAGGTAGAGTTTAAAAGAGTCTTTAGTTTCAATCATGCTTGTTTGAGTGTGGCCAGGTTGAGAAACCAAAGCCTTACCAGAACCAAAGGGTTTCATCAATAACCTACAAACTGCACACAAATGTCCTTGGCTCAAACAGAAAACAAGGCACTTCCCAACAAACCAGAAGTCAGTAGTACAGAGAGCTCAGACTGTAAGAACTGCTTCATCCTCCTTTTTTTGGACCAAAGAGCTAAAACTGTAAGAACTGTTTCATCCTCCTTCCTTCAGATCAAAGAGATGACATTTTAAGAACTGTTTCATCACCCTTCCTTTGAATCAAAATTGTCCAATTTTCCAATATTTAAAAGGAAAGGAAATCCTGAATACAAATGTGATCTCTGAGAATCATCCACAAATAAATGGCATACATCTTCTTAAAGAGATATCTACCACAGTTCTTCACCCAAAAGTCCCTTTAGGCCAATGACTGCTTATGTTGCAAAAATCAATAGTGTTCACATATCACTGATCCTTAAAAAAAGAAAATTCTATCATTTGTGAAAACATGGATGAAACTGAAAGGCATTATGTCAAGTGAAATAAGTCAGAGAGAAAAAGCCAAATACCACATGGTATCACTTATGTGGGGAAATCTAAAATAAAAAATTAAACCCATAGAAACAGAGTAGAAAAGTGGTACCAGGGGCTTGAGGAGTGGGGGAAATAGGGAGAGATTGGAAAAAAGGTACAAACTTAAGTTAGAAGATGGAAAAGATCCCAGGATCTAATATATAACACAATGACTATAGCTAATAATTGTACTATATAATTGAAATTTCCTGAGAGTAGAACTCAAATATTTTGACCAAAAAAAAAATCTTTGCACTGATCTGTTCTCCCATGTAAACAAGCTCATGGGAACTGAATCAATACCAACCAAATAAGAAATTTACTGGTAAACTGTAATGTAATTCATTATTTTATAATGATTTAAGTAACAGAACTGGACATGGAACAACAGACTGGTTCCAAATAGCAAAAGGAGTACATCAAGGCTGTATATTGTCACTCTGCTTATTTAACTTATATGCAGAGTACATCATGAGGAACTCTGGGCTGGAGGAAGCACAAGCTGGAATCCAGATTGCCAGGAGAAATACCAATAACCTCAGATATGCAGATGACACCACCCTTATGGCAGAAAGTGAAGAACTAAAGAGTCTCTTGATGAAAGTGAAAGAGAGTGAAAAAGTTGGCTTAAAACTCAATATTCAGAAAACTAAGACCATGGCATCTGGTCCCATCACTTCATAGCAAATAGATGAGGAAAAAGTGAAAACAGTTGGCTGACTTTATTTTCTTGGGCTCCAAAATCACTGCAGATGGTAATTGCAGCCATGAAATTAAAAGACGCTTACTCCTTGGAAGGAAAGTTATGACCAACCTAGACAGCATATTAGAAAGCAGAGACATTACTTTGTCAACCAAGGTCCATCTAGTCAAGGCTATGGTTTTTCCAGTGGTCATGTATGGATGTGAGAATTGGACTATAAAGAAAGCTGAGTACCAAAGAATTGATGCTTTTGAACTGTGGTGTTGGAGAAGACTCTTGAGAGTCCCTTGGACTGCAAGGAGATCCAACCAGTCCATCCTAAGGGAAATCAGTCCTGAATATTCACTGGAAGGACTGATGCTGAGGCCAAAACTCCAATACTTTGGCCACATGATGTGAAGAGCTGACTCATTTGAAAAGACCCTGATGCTGGAAAAGATTGAAGGCAGGAGGAGAAGGAGATGACAGAGGATGAGATGGTTGGATGGCATCACCGACTCAATGGACATGAGTTTGCGTAAACTCCAGGAGTTGGTGATGGACAGGGAGGCCTGGCGTGCTGTGAATCATGGGGTCGCAAAGAGTTGGACACGACTGAGCGACTGAACTGAACTGAACTAATAATCACCAAGTTGACTGGTACTATTAGGTTAGCCAGTTCATGTAAACATTTCATTATAAAATCATCTTCACTGAAATGGCAAACAAGCTTACAATTTCCCAGAACATCATATATCATCTAAGTCCTGGTTCCTTTTAATTTAGCAATTCTTCTCTCAATTTCTCTGTCTCCTCTGGCATTTTACTATAAGCAGCAAAAAAAAGCAGGATGCACCTTCAACTTCTGCTAAATGAGATTTCATGGTAAGCATTAAATCAGAATGAAGATATGGATTATATTAGAGTACATCATCAAACTTAAAAGACTTTACATCTATCTTCACACATTGGAAAATATCTAACAAGAGGATGGCAATACCCATATCAATTAGTCAGAGCACCCTCGCCCTGGAGTGCTGGAGGTACACCATCAGATATTTGATTTAGGGCTCTCATTTTCTTTTATGTAGTATGATTTTCAGACTTTACTATTAGTCCCATTTTTATGGATGTAATACTATTAGTCCCATTTTTATGGATGAAGAAACTATAGCATGCAAAGATTATATAACTTGCCCAAGTTAAATAGCTTAAAATTCAATATTAGATAAATTTTGCTACAAGTTTTCCACAGCCTTAAGAAAGGCTTCTTCTGTTCCTATTTACCCAAAAGCTTTCATCATGAATGAATGCTACATTTTCTTCCAAAAGACTTTTCTACATCTATTGGTAGAAAACCAATCAGGTGGTTTTGTTTATATAATCTTTTAGTGTAGTGAATTATACTAACAATTTTTCTAATGTTAAAGCCATCCTTGAGGTTTCCCTGGTGGCCTAGTAGTTGAGAATCTGCCTGCCAATGCAAGAGAAACAGGTTTGATCCCTACTCCAGGAAGATCCCACATGCTGTGGAGCAACTAAGCCCATGCACCACAGCTTCGGAGCCTGCACTCTAGAGCCCAGGAACCACAACTACTGAAGCCAGAACACCTAGAGCCTGTGCTCCAAGAGAACCGCTGCACTGAGAAGTCCATGCACCACAAGAGAAGGGCCCCCACTCTCCACAAGCACTCGAGCAGCAACAAAGATCCAGTGCAGCCAAAACTGATAAATTAATCTTTAAAAAAAAAAGCAAATCCTTGCATAAATGGGATAAACCCAAGTTAGTCCAATAAATGTTTCAACACACAACATTAGATTCAATTTGTTAATATCTTAAGATGCTTGCATCTGTGTTATTAAATGATTGGCCTGTAATTTTCCTTTCTAATGCTTGTCCTTAAGTTTTGTTATATAAGTTATCTCTATCAATTCTGGTTTCCTCAGTGTGTATGCCCAGGAATGTGATTTCTGGGTCATATGGCAGTTCTACTTCCAGTTTTTTAAGTACTGGGATGAACCAGAGGGATGGGATAGGGAGAGAGGTGGGAGGGGGGTTCAAGATGGGGAACACATGTACACCCGGGGCAGATTCATGTCAATGTATGGCCAAACCAATACAATAATCTAAAGTAATTAGCTTCCAATTAAAATAAATAAAATTTTTAAAAAGTTATCTCATAAAATAAGCAGTTGTCCAACTCTCTTTACATTCTATGGAAACTTTGTATAAGCTAGAGATTATTTCTTCTTTACAAGTGTGGTAAACCATATCTTTTAAAACATTTAAGTTAGGAATTGGAAAGGGTGGGAGAATCAGGCAAATTCTGATTACTTATTCCATTTTTTAAAATAATCATTGATCTAATCAAGTTTCTATTTTTTTTTCTTGACTCAATTTTGGTAATATATATTTTATTGAAGAGATTGTCCATTTCATCCATGTTTTCAAATGTATTATCATGAAGTTGTTTATGATATTTTCTAATAATTTTTTAAATCTTATTTTTTCCTGTGTGAATGCTTCATTTTAAAATTCCAAATATTATTTACATTCTCTCCTTCTTATAATAGCACATATCAAAAATTATCAATATTATCAAATGTTTTTTCAACTTTTTTTCACTAAACCAGATTTTGGTTTTGTTGATTCTCTTTATTGTGTTTGTTTGGGCTGTACTGTGCAGCTTACCGATCAGGAATCTCACTCCACCAGGGATCAAACCTAGCACTCTGCAGTGGAAGGCAGACTCTGATCCACTAGACTGACAGGGAATTCCCTTTCTATTGTTTCTTTATTTTCAATGTCATTATTTTACTCTATTATTTATCTTCTTCTTTCTTTGGATTTCCAGTTGTTATTTTTCTAACTCCTTGAGTTAAATACTTTGCTTTCTAATTTTCAATAATTTTATTCTAATATATGTATTAAACTAGAATTTTAATTTTAGTTATATTTCACAGGGTCTGACATAGCAATCCTGTTGCCACCTAAATATTTCACAATTTCTATTATATTTTCTGTGGACCAACAGATAATTGAAAGTGTGTTCCTGTTTCCAAAATTATAGGGATTTTCAGTTATCTTTTTGTCACTATTTTCCAATTTTATTTTACTGTGGTCAGAGACCACAGACTTCATGCTATCGTTTATTTGATAATTGTTGACACTTTCTTTATGGCCTAACACATGATCAGGTTTTTTAACTGCTCCATGTAAGCATGAAGAAAATTTATATTTGCTATTTGCTAAAGACCATTGTTTCATTTTCTGCAATGACCATGTCTTATAGTTCCAATCTGAAAAAAACAGTGACTTAATTTAAAGAGCCAATTGAATAATGACTGCAAAAATGAATAAATCTTCCAAGGAAATAGGCAATAAGATTATTGAGCATTTAGTATATACCAACTTTGTATTATAATACTTAATCCTCATAACCTACAAGGAAAACCCTATAAAGAAAAAACAATCATCCCCATTTAGTAGATGAAACAGAGATACAAAATGATTAGGTAACTTGCCTAAGTCACCCAGTTAATAAATATAAAATTCTGTATTCTTAATTACTATGCTATACTACAATAACATGCATATACACACATTCATATATATATATACACACACATAACATGCAAAACATAAAGCAGGCACTTCAAATTTATCCAAATTTAAAGACAATACATGGTATCTTTAGGTAGTTATAAGTAATAGTAATGAGAGAAAAAAGAAAAAATACCTCTGGTGGTTTTCTCATTCAGATTCACACCATATTTGGCCAAAGCTCTAATCACATCACTTTGCCCAGCCATGCAAGCTGCATACAACAAATTTCTCCCAACGATGTCTTCCTCCAAGAGTAGCTGCATGGCCTGCTCATGGTGAGAGTTCTCAGGATCCTCAAAAATCTTCTGCAAACCTTCTACATCCCCTGTGAGAGCAGGTGGTAAGAGGGGGTTAATGGTGGCAGTTTCCTCTGCTTCTTTGAATTCTTCTTCTTCACTATCATCTTCTTCTTCCTCTTCTTCTTGCGGTGACGAAAATATTAATTTTTCTGAACTCTCTGACTCTGGGGGTACTTCTGACTCCATTAACTCCAAAAATACCTGAGATCAAAAAAGAGAAAAAGTAATAGAAACATACTCAAACAAATCAGCATTTGTTTATATTTGTGTGATCAGTCAACTGACAATATGAATGGAATGAAAATAACTGAGTTGGTTCAAAATAATTATAAAATAAGATACTTCATACAATAAGTAAAGTTTATCATGCACCAATAGACTGCCTGAATACATACTAAAATGCTGAATGTGTGATGCAGACAGTAAATTCAATAGGAACAGGAGAAAAAAACATCAATGTGGGTGAAATTCATTAGGAAAAGACTGAAAGAGAATGTTAAACAGACTCATTTGTTTAAACAAGGATCCATGTTGGGGAGAAGTAATAAATACATTTGGATCATTGAAGCCAGATTATTAAGACCTTAAAAATTAGGTCACTTTGCTGACAAAGGTCCATCTAGTCAAAGTTACGGTTTTTCCAGGAGTCAAGTACAGAGGGGAGAGTTGGACCAAAAAGAAGGCTGAGTGCTGAAGAACTGATGCTTTCCAACTGTGGAACTGGAAAAGACTCTTGAGAGTCCCTCGGACAGCAAGGAGATCAAACCAGTTAATCCTAAAGGAAATCAATCCTGAATATTCATTGGAAGGACTGATGCTGAAGCGGAAGCTCCAACACTGTGGCCTCCCGTTGCGAAGAGCCGACTCACTGGAAAAGACCCTGAAGCTGGGAAGGACTGAAGACAGGAGGAGAAGGGGCAACAGAGGATGAAATGGTTGAATGGCATCAACAACTCAATGCACATGAGTTTGACCAACTCCAGGAGATAGTGAAGGACAGGGAAGTCTGGCGTGCTGCAGTCCATGGGATTGCAAAGAGTCAGATACAACTTGGCAACTGAACAACAATGTCAAATGAGAAAAACTGTGTGGTAGTTTGAACATTCTTTGGCATTGTCTTTCCTAGGGATTGGAATGAAAACTGACCGCTTCCAGCCCTGTGGCCACTGCTGCTGCTGCTGCTAAGTCACTTCAGTCGTGTCCGACTCTGTGTGACCCCATAGACGGAAGCCCAACAGGCTCCCCCGTCCCTGGGATTCTCCAGGCGAGAACACTGGAGTGGGTTGCCATTTCCTTCTCCAATGTGTGAAAGTGAAAAGTGAAAGTGAAGTCGCTCAGTCGTGTCTGACCCATAGCGACCCCACGGACTGCAGCCTACCAGGCTCCTCCATCCATGGGATTTTTTAGGCAAGAGTACTGGAGTGGCTTGCCATTGCCTTCTCCGGGCCACTGCTGAGTTTTCCAAATTTGCTGGCATATTGAGTGCAGCACTTTCACACCATCATCTTTCAGGATCTGAAACAGCTCAACTGGAATTCCATCACCTCCACTACCTTTGCTCATAGTAAAGCTTCCTAAGAGCCACCCGACTTCACGCTCCAGGATATCTGGCTTTCGGTGAGTGAGCACACCATTGTAGTTCTCTGGGTCATGAAGATCTTTTTTGATCACAGATAGTTCTTCTGTGTATTCTTGCCACCTCTTCTTAATATCTTCTGCTTCAGTTAGGTCCATACCATTTCTGTCCTTTACTGAGCCCATCTTTGCATAAGATGTTCCCTTGGTATCTCTAATTTTCTTGAAGAGATCTCTAGTCTTTTCTTGTTTTCCTCTATTTCTTTGCATTGCTCACTTATGAAGACTTTCTTATCTTTCCTTGCTATTCTCTGGAACTCTGCATTCAGTTGGATATATCTTTCTCCTTCTCCTTTGCCTTTCACTGCTCTTCTTTACTCGGCTATTTGTAAAGTCTCCTCAGACAACTTTTTAGATATTGAAAAAACTAATATGTTTGTTTTAGATAATAGTTTTTCCCATAAGAAATATGTAACTTATGTTTACTACACAGTGGGTTTATACTATTGTTAAAATAATTAACAAAACTTTCTAAAATTCTGTTTTAAGTTCTAATTCTTACTAGATTTGTAATAGTTACTGTATGGATAGATATTTTCTTGGCCCAGAAAAGTTCTAACATGAATCAAAACTGCAACCCCACCACATATAACCAACAGTTCATACAGAACATGACCATGGAGAGGACAGGAGGTCTGGAACTCTGAAAGCAGAATGGCAGAGCAGACTATGAGTCAGAAGACCCATGCTTTAGTCCTGGTTTATTAATAATGCAACTTTTCTGAACTCATTCTCAACAATGAATTGAGAATAATTCTGCCTTACTAAATTAGTGGGCTTCCCTGGTGGCTCAGAGGTTAAAGCGTCTGCCTCCAATGCGGGAGACCCTGGTTCGATCCCTGGGTCGGGAAGATCCCCTGGAGAAGGAAACGGTAACCCACTCCAGTATTCTTTCCTGGAGAATCCCATGGACGGAGAAGCCTGGTAGGCTACAGTCCACGGGGTCACAAAGAGTCGGACACGACTGAGCGACGGAACGGAACTAAATTAGTGTGAATTTTAACTATAAAAGTTGCATTCTTTGGAGCCTGCTAAGGCCCTCATGGGGCTTCCTGGGTGGCTCAGTGGTAAAGAATCCACCTGCCAATGCAGGAGATGTGGGTTCCATCCCCGGGTAAGGAAGATCCTCTGGTGAAGGAAATGACAACCCACTCCAGTATTCTTGCCTGGGAAATCCCATGGACAGAAAAGCCTGGTGGGCTATAGTATATAGGGTCTCAAAGAGTCCGATGCCACTTAGAAACTAAACAACAACAACAATGCACTCCTAATATAAAATCACATAGGTCTCTACTTCACAGACATCAGAGTCTGGTGGGAAAGACACAAGCAAATCAGCAATTACGCAGTGGGATGAAGGACGTGATAAGCAAAGGGTGCTTGGAAAGGAAAGAGACTGGACCTCTAAGTGAGACTCAGACTGGGGAGGCCCCCGGAAGGCTTCCCAGAAGAGATGACACTTGGTATTGAAGAGCAGTATTCTTAAAAGCAGGTAATGGGATAAGCAAACACAAAGGGCCAGGAAGGCAGACAAGGCTGTATGAAGTTGTGGTAGAGGGATAAATCTCAAGGGCCTTTTAAACCAACTGAATTTTTTCTTCAAAATATGTAGTCCCTTGAGGATTTTAAGTGCCAGTTCAAGGAGAAGGCCTCAAAGGGTCCTAGGGTTAAACAAAGGGAAAGCCGGAGGACGAGGATGCGGAGAGTGGCAGCCTCAGTGGAGAGCTGGGAGTGGGCCGGAGGGAACACCTGAAGCACAGGGTCGGCCCTCGGGGCGCGACCCGCGACGCAGCGCTCGGTTCTGAGGCAAAGCCTGAGGACGCCGCGGTGGCGCCCACTCTTCTCTAGCCAAACCGAACAAAGTGGCAGGGACATGCCAGTTCTCCTCAACACCCACGCGGTGCGCCGACCCTCGCCCCTCTGACCGCGGACCCAGACCCAGGACCTTCGGATTCAGACTCACCGCTCCCGAGGCCCCAGGATTGCGTGGTTACCATGGCGACGGCGCACCCGGCGCGCGGCAGCGCCACCGCAAGCACTGCGGCTGCGGCGCGCAAACGTCAAGGTTGCAAGGTGCAGGAAGCGAGAGGCGAGAGACGCGGGCGATTTCGTCAAAATTCTTTAATTCGCTGTGTTTGGACGGTGGAGTGCGGGGTTTTTCTGCATTTTGTAAGTTTACAGTTATACTGCTGCTGCTGCTGCTGCTAAGTCACTTCAGTCGTGTCCGACTCTGTGTGACCCCATAGACGGCAGCCCACCAGGCTCCCCTGTCCCTGGGATTCTCCAGGCAAGAACACTGGAGTGGGTTGCCATTTCCTTCTCCAATGTGTGAAAGTGAAAAATGAAAGCGAAGTTGCTCAGTCGTGTCTGACTTGTAGCGACCCCATGGACTGAAGCCTACCAGGCTCCTCTGTCCATGGGATTTTCTAGGCAAGAGTACTGGAGTGGCTTGCCATTGCCTTCTCCGTTATACGGTCCATATTTATTTTACAACTTAAAAAATAAAAGTTTAAAATGAGATACGTGTGTTGGTTGCCAGCCAGTCTTAAAGCCAGTCTGACCTTTGGCCTTTAAACGGAAGAATTTTCTGGAAATATGAGGATGCAGTCTAAATTAGGAAAGGTTGTAATTATAACGGCAACTTGCTTAATTTTCTGGTTTACTGAGGCTCTTTCTCCTATGGTTTATGGTCATTGTCACCAACAAGAAACCTTACAGGAGACCTCACAAGTGCCAACTACGGCAGGAGTGGAAGCACCTTGGAAACTATTTCTCTTTTGATTCAGGAATTTAAGATACAAAACAGTTGACTTTTAAAAAAGCGGGGAAGGATGGAGGTGGGATAGGAGCATCGAAAGAAACCAGCAGAGAAGGGCAAAGCTTGCCCAGAAATTTGTAAATACTCACATCAATCACGGAGTGAAAACCGGCAAGTTTTTGTACTGAAGAGGAAAACATTCATTTCTTTACTATTTCTACAAGGAAATCATTAAGGAGGAGGTAATATTTTAGAGGAACTCTAAACGTTTTAGCTGGAGGCTAAATAGCCTAGTGTTAAAGCGAATATTTGGCTTAGGCCCAAGCAAACTGTCACTATCATAGTTCTGAACTTCTGGAATACAAGAGTAATTTTGAAAAAAAATTTGAAGTATAATATTAAAATTTCTTATTCAAATAAGTTGTGGTAATCAGAATTGTAGAGTTGACACTGTAGTAGGAAACAATATTCTAGAAGCTTTGTCAGCTCTTGGCTTGCTCCTGCGATCACTAATATAGTACATTTGCTTTTCCAAACACTCATTTCCTACTGAAGTTGCTGGAAGAGCAAGACATGTTAGGTGTTTCACTTTTAATATGTTCCTTTTCGTAGTCTTTTTCAGAAGAGTCTTTTAGTGTCTGGATGCAAGATGACTTATGATGCATGATTGTGCATGATTCTGTTTTTAATTAATCTTCATTGGATGTATTTGTGTATTCCCAAATACAAGTATTTCTTGAAAGTCTAAAATTGAATTGAATAACTAAAAAATAAATAGAGTGCTTAAAGATTATTTGTAGTACTCTGAAAGCCAGGAAGAATGGGAAGACATTAAATATTTCTGCTGCTGCTGCTAAGTCGCTTCAGTCGTGTCCAACTCTGTGCAACCCCATAGACGGCAGCCCACCAGACTCCCCCGTCCCTGGGATTCTCCAGGCAAGAACACTGGAGTGGGTTGCCATTGCCTTCTCCAAATACGTCTGAGAATACTAGAAACAGAAGAGCCTTGTTCTCTTAACTCCATGTCAGAAACAGCTGCATGATTCATTGGTGCAGGCTAGGTTTGAAACTGGCCTTAGGAAAGAGATTCCTGCCTCTAGCATGGACCAGGTGCGGCAGATAGACTCCTACCATCACTTCTAATTCCCATGCCCCTCACCGAAAGCTTAGGATGAGAGTATTGAAGAGAGAGCATTGGATCTGAAGGAGACAAATTAATGTAGTAGAGGCATATCAGCAACAACCTGTGAGTGCTAACAGTGGGGGTCAAGGAATACAGTGAAGGCCTGTTGTACAGAAAACCTAAGGAACAGAGAAAATAAGCACTCTTCAGGCCCCCCTGAAATTCAGTTCAGTTCAGTCCCTTAGTCGTGTCTCTTTGCGACCCCATGAATCACAGCACACCAGGCCTCCCTGTCTATCACCAACTCCCGGAGTTCACTCAGACTCATGTCCATCGAGTCGGTGATGCCATCCAGCCATCTCATTCTCTGTCGTCCCCTTCTCCTCCTGCCCCCAATCCCTCCCAGCATCAGAGTCTTTTCCAGTGAGTCAACTCTTTGCATGAGGTGGCCAAAGTATTGGAGCTTCAGCTTTAGCATCAGTCCTTCCAATGAACACCCAGGACTGATCTCCTTTAGGATGGACTGGTTGGATCTCCTTGCAGTCCAAGGGACTCTCAAGAGTCTTCTCCAACACCACAGTTCAAAAGCATCAATTCTTCAGCGATCAGCTTTCTTCACAGTCCAACTCTCACATCCATACATGACCACTGGAAGAGATGGGAATACCAGACCACCTGACCTGCCTCTTGAGAAACCTGTATGCTGGTCAGGAAGTAACAGTTAGAATTGGACATGGAACAACAGACTGGTTCCAAATAGGAAAAAGAGTACATCAAGGTTGTATATTGTCACCCTGCTTATTTAACTTATATGCAGAGTACATCATGAGAAACGCTGGGCTGGAAGAAGCACAAGCTGGAATCAAGATTGCCAGGAGAAATATCAATAACCTCAGATATGCAGATGACACAACCCTTTTGGCAGAAAGTGAAGAGGAACTAAAAAGCCTCTTGATGAAAGTGAAAGAGGAGAGTGAAAAGGTTGGCTTGAAGCTCAACATTCAGAAAACGAAGATCATGGCATCTGGTCCCATCACTTCATGGCAAATAGATGGGAAAACAGTGGAAGCAGTGTCAGACTTTATTCTTTTGGGCTCCAAAATCACTGCGGATGCTGATTGCAGCCATGAAATTAAAAGACGCTTACTCCTTGGAAGGAAAGTTATGACCAACCTAGATAGCATATTAAAAAGCAGAGACATTACTTTGCCAACCAAGGTCCGTCTAGTCAAGGCTATGGTTTTTCCAGTGGTCATGTATGGATGTGAGAGTTTTTCCCCTGAAATTAGGTCAGCTTCAAGAAATTATGGTAGAAAGCTTTCCAAATTGATTGAATTTAAATTTTTTCTACTCTATGAGAATGGGTCCTCAGAGTAGAATTTATTTTAATTATTATATTTCTTGAATTCCATACTTTTATACTAAGAATTACATTCTTTTAAAAATATTTTTTTAATTTAAAAAAATTTTTCGCCACACCACATGACATATGGGATTCTAGTTCCCTGACAAGGGATTGAATCCACATCCCCTATGTTGGAAGCTTGGAGATTAACCACTGGACTGCCAAGGATGTCCCAGAATTATATTCTTTATGCAATTTTATTTCTGATAAAATAATAGGATAAGTTAACTAGTTGAGAAAGTTACTCTAAGGTAACTCAATGTACTGTGTTGTTGTTTAGTTGCTTAGTTGTGCCCTACTCATTGCGACCCCATGGACTATAGTCCGCCAGGCTCCTCTGTCCATGGGATTCTCCAGGCAGGAATACTGGAGTGGGTTGCCATGCCCTCCTCCAGGGGATCTTCCCTACCCATGGATCAAACCCATGTCTCCTGCATTGGTAGGCTGATTCTTTACCACTGAGCCACCAGGGAAGCCTCTTATTGTACTATATTTATATTTCTTTTACTGAAGTCCTATCATGTGCTGAATACTGTGCTAAGTGATTCATATAAATAGTATCCAATCCTCAGAGAAACTCAATGAAGGTGGTATTTTATTCTTCAAACTGAGCAAACTCAGCAAAGTTGAGTCACCTACCTAAGACCACACAGCTAGGAAAGGGCTGAACCAGGATTTGAACCTAGGTCAGTCTGGGTTTAAATTACCACAGGATTGCCAACCAGTTAGCTATAGACTAATTATGTGTTAGAGGATGCCTGTCCAAACTGATAAGTTAATTTTAAAATATTTTGAGCCATTATTTTGGCAGTAATTAGATAATATCAGTACCACTCCTGGTGTTTGACAAAAAGACTGTTTCTGCATATAGCTAATCACCACAGCTGAAACTTGAGGGAGGAGGTACTGAACACCCATTGTTTGTGCCTGCCCATCCTTCCTCTTCTGGTAACAGCACACAGTTTTCTAGTACAGAATCCCTTTCACATACTCGCAACCTGTGTTGTTTGGGTTGGGCTGATCCCACTCCAGATCAAGTCCTGGCCAAGCAGTGTTTTCTTCACCCCTGGCCACAGTGATTAGATCAGGAAAAAGCCTGGAACACAGATCAGTGTAATCAAAGCTAGTCCTGAATTTTTGCCCACGCAGTAAGTAAATAGGCATTCTTTTTTCAGCAAGATTTGATGAAAGGAGGTCAGGCTGAGTTGCCAGTACCATCTTGCCACCATGTGGAGAGAGCTTGACAGAACAACGGAAGAGCCAAGAAGTGAATCCTGAGGGTGCCACTTGAGCTCTGGAGCTAGAATACCCAACGCCATTTTTTACCTTCCTTTTTCAATTGTGTAAATCAATAAATTACTTTTTTCTAATTAATCCAAAAAAGATTGGATTTTTTTTACTTGTAACATCATTGCCCCATAGTATGGAGGGGGCAGGAGGGGGAATATGTAGGATGGCTTTATTTTAGAAGCATGCTGTCCTTAGGGGTAAATACCTGAAATTTGGAATGGATAATATTGCAGTTATGTGTTTCACTTACAGATGAGCAACTGTGCTTGATATAGGTTAGTTGATCAATGTTAACCTGGAGGCACGTTTCTAGTAAAATGCCCTAATATTCTGTCACCCTCTTGATTTCATCATCTTTGAGTTAGTGACTTAAGTGTAAACATATATACTTATCAGATAACCAAAGGCTTGTAATAATGAATAATAGCGATGGCAGAGTGAAAATCCAAACTCAAAAGATAACTAGAAATTCAACAAGCACAGGAGTGGAAAAAGGCAATCCAAAAGAAATGTAAAATTCACGAAGGCACAGAATAAACAGCAAAGTGCAGTAGTGAAACCTAAGTGGGTTGAAACAGCAAGAGAGTATGTGTTTGGGAGAGAGGTAAGAGATGCAGTTAGAGACATTGGAAGAAGTCAGACAGCAATGGGGAGAATGGTTTGGAAAGGACAAGATCGTAGACAAAGAGGAGCCTAAGCTGTTGCTGGGTTTCTGTCTCTTGTGACCAGGTGGCTTGTGGTTTCCTGAACAGGGATTTTGAAAAAGGACAGGGTCAGAACCAGGATAATGAGTTCAGTCTTAAAAAAATAAAGGTAGATATATCAGTCTGCCTGATATCAGCGGACATACTATTTAAATCCAAAGCTTAGTAGACACGACTTAGTTGTTTTTTTGTCACTAAGTCATGTCTGACTCTTTTGTGACTCCCATGGACTGTAGCCCACCAAGTTCTTCTGTCCATAGGATTTCCCAGGCAAGAATACTGGAGTGGGTCGCCATTTCCTTCTCCAGGGGATCTCCCCAACCCAGCGATGTAACCCGCTTCTCCTGCATTACCAGGCAGATTCTTTACCACTGAGCCACCAGGCAAGCCCTAGTAGACAAGTGAAAAGTCACTCAGTCATGTCCAACTCTTTGTGACCCCATGGACTATATAGCCCACCAGGCTCCTCTGTCCATTGGGATTCTCCAGGCAAGAATACTGGAGTGGGTTGCCATGCCCTCCTCTAGGGGATCTTTCTAACCCGGGGATCGAACCCAGATCTCCCTCCCACATTGCAGGCAGATTCTTTATCATCTAAGCCACCAGGGAAGCCCCTGGTAGACAAGACTAGGATATAAATGGAGATTTGGGAGTTACAGATTTGTAAATGTTATCAAAAACCTGCAAAGAAGATGAAGTCATTCAAGGACAGTGAATTAAAGAACAGAGGGCTGAGGACAGAGCCCTGGAGAACAATTATTAATACATCTAAGAAGTAGGCAAAGTAAGATAGGGAAAGAACGATCAGAGAATGAACAAACCCAAGTGAGTGTGGCAACATAGAAGCCAAGGAAGAATTTCAAAAGAAACTAAGAAAATAGCAGTGGAATTTGGCACTTAAAAGTACTTTTGTGAAGGGTAGTAGGCAAAATCAAAATTTCAGTGGACTGAGAAATGAAAGAGAGGTCAGAAAGTAAAACCTCTAAGTTTAAAAAAAAATCTTTTTTTTAGGCTCTAAATGCGGAAAATACCTATATATATATATATATTTTATATCCATGCTTTTATTATTTTTTTAATCTTTCTGGATTTAATATTAATTTTTTTTCAAAAAGAATTTTAGGAATCTTTACTTAAAAACAACCTTATCTTAAAATGAAGTAACTTTGGTTTTACGAGCAGCAAGCAAAGTACAGAAGCAAAAATGCATTACAGGAGCATTAAGTTCTATATTAGGTCACAGCGTCTAATCTGAAATCACACCCATAATATCATTTTTCAGGATATCTGGGAAATAGTTATTTCCCAGGATGTCTGAACCATAGCTACTCTATTTTGACTTTTAATTGTAAAAAAAAAATTTTTTTTTAATAGCCAAAGCAGATTTCACCATTAATGACGTCAGTGTTTTTCTAGGTATGAGAAGATGCAAGAATTGAAACTCATAAAACCTTTTTCTGAAAAGATCTAACTATCTGAAGGCCTGTTGTGCCAGGTTTTTTTGTTTTGTTTTGTTTTGTTTTTCAGAGCACAGTTCACCCTGAACTTCTTTCAGGGGGTGTTGAAGGTCAGCAGCTTGCAATGGTCATGATGTAATCTTTGTAGAGGCAGCTGGCAAGTACCAACTTCCAGTCAGCAGGGTCCCTTCATAGCCACATATCTGACCATGTGACACCATCTCATGGCCATTGTATCCTGCGTTGCTGGGAAGGCTCATTTCCAGGTCTAGGGAAGTGATGGGCCACTCAGTGTGCTAAAATTGGACCAGGCCTTGCAAGTAGCAAAAGTCTCTGGACCACTGTCTCACTAGCCTCCTGGTCCAGGAAAATATTTCCTCTTGTTGCTTTTTCCCATACCCAGAGTCACATTATTACAATTATTGATCTCATATGGAACTGTCAGTTCAGCATTATATCACAGACTCAGTGAAACAAGTGACATAGAAAATAATATAGCCATAGCTAGCAGCAATTAGTAAAATAAGAATTATAAGTCAAGAACTTTCATTAGATAAAGCCTGGTATACCCCAAGTCACCTGACTTCATTCGTTAAATGATTATAGTCTGGTGTTAATCTCCTGGTTGTACATTATGGAGCATCCGACCTTTATATGAAGATTGGTTACTGAGATAAGCCTTAGAAACTAACCTAGAGTGTCCTTTTTAATAACTTAATTAAATCTTTTAGCAGTATCACGTAACAAGGAACTGTCTCAGCAGTGAGTCTTAGTAAACACTGCTGCTGCTGCTAAGTCACTTCGGTCATGTCTGACTCTGTGTGACCCCATAGACGGAAGCCCACCAGGCTCCCCCGTCCCTGAGGTTCTCCAGGCAAGAACACTGGAGTGGGTTGCCATTTCCTTCTCCAATGTGTGAAAGTGAAAAGTGAAAGTGAAGTCGCTCAGTCATGTCCGACCCTCAGCGACCCCACGGACTGCAGCCTACCAGGCTCCTTCATCCATGGGATTTTCTAGGCAATAGTAATGGAGTGGCTTGCCATTGCCTTCTCCGTAGAAAATACCTATTTTCTAAATGTAAGATAATTTTGGCATTTGTCAGATATAACATCAGGGTCATTGATTTAGCAACTATAATTGGAAATGAGGAAGTGGTGGCTTCTATTCTTTTGAGAAGTTTGACTAAGATGTGGAGGGAAGAAATTGCTCAGAAGTTAAAGAAAGACAAGTATTAAGAGAGATGTCTTGGCAGAGAAAGGACCACAGAAGCCTGAATGTATCTGTAGGGTGATAACAAGGAACTAGTAGGAAGAGAAGATTAAGAAAAGAGATGACAGGCTTCCCTGGTGATTTAGTGGTCAAGAATCCCCCTGTCAGTGCAGGAAACAGGGGTTCAATCCCTGTTCCGGGAAAATCCCACATGCTGCGGAGAAACTAAGCCCATGCACCACAACTATTGAGCCTGTGCTTTAGAGTCCAGGAACCATAATTACTAATCCCTCAAGCCACAGCTACTGAAGTCCATGTGCCCTAGAGCCCATGCTCCAGAATAAGAGAAGCCACCACAATGAGAAGCCTGACCACTGCAAATGGAGAGTAGCCCCTACTTGATGCAATTAGAGAAAAACCCATGCAGCAACAAAGACCCAGCACACAACCAAAAATAAGTAAATAAATAAAATGTTTTGAAAAGGAGATGACTGATAAAATCCTGAAGGAAATTGGAGGGGAAAGGGTTAAGGTATAGATGGGAAGGTTGGCTGGCCTCAAACAGAAGGAACTTAGCTTGGTCCTCTAATTCTTAAGTGGAAAAGATAGCAGTGATGTGGATACAGGTAATTTTCCTGGACTGTGGAATTGTAAATTAAAGAAACCAAAAAAAAAAAGAAGAAGAAACCAAGCTTGATGGCCTTAAATTGAGTATGCTTAAACTGAGAGAGGAAGGAACGAGTGAGGGGCTTGAAGATTTGGCAAAGTTTTAGAATGTTGATGGCGCTGAAAAGGTGATTGAGGTTGAAGACCATGAATTTCAGTGACCCCCAACCTGCAGAGTCAAGTGATTTTCTCCTGCAATGCTCAGTCACCCAGCTTGATTTGAAGTGGGTGTAAAAGAAGGGTAGAGGTATGTGAGAATGAAAAGCTTTGCTGAGAAAATGAACAGTAAAGGATTAACCTCGTGTAAAGCAAAGTGGATGTGAGAGTTGGACTGTGAAGAAAGCTGATCGCCGAAGAATTGATGCTTTTGAACTGTGGTGTTGGAGAAGACTCTTGAGAGTCCCTTATACTGCAAGGAGATCCAACCAGTCCATTCTAGAGGAGATCAATCCTGGATGTTCATTGGAGGGACTGATGCTAAAGCTGAAGCTGCAATACTTTGGCCACCTCATGCGATGAGTTGACTCACTGGAAAAGACTCTGATGCTGGGAAAGGTTGGGGGCGGGAGGACAAGGGGACGACGGAGAATGAGATGGCTGGATGGCATCACCGACTCTGTGGACATGAGTTTGAGTGAACTCTGGGAGTTGGTGATGGACAGGGAGGCCTGGCGTGCTGTGATTCATGGGGTCGCGGAGAGTCGGGACACGACTGAGCGACTGAACTGAACTGAAAGCAAAGTTGGCCCTTTCCCCCCAGCTTCTTGGAGATAACCTCCAAACCCTTGATATGTCCTGCCTGTCTGTTTACCTAGGGACCTTGGACCATGCTACATAGTCTGTGCTAATAATATGCTTTATGGCAGATCCATGCAGTATCAGCTCAGCCTCTGGAGTCATCTCTAATATCCCCAGTACGATCAATAAGCCCAGTTTTTTATTGGCATCTCCTACTGAGTGACTGAACTGAACTGAACTGAACCATCAGTCTGCGGAGAAGCCAGTGACACCCCACTCCAGTACTCTTGCCTGGAAAATCCCATGGATAGAGGAGCCTGGTAGGCTGCAGTCCATGGGGTCGCTAAGATTCGGACACGACTGAACGACTTCACTTTCACTTTTCACTTTCATGCATTGGAGAAGGAAATGGCAACCCACTCCAGTGTTCTTGCCTGGAGAATCCCAGGGACGGGGGAGCCTGGTGGGCTTCCGTCTATGGGGTCGCACAGAGTCGGACACGACCGAAGCGACTTAGCAGTAGCAGCAGCAGGTACCCTTCTCTCTAGCACCTTCCTTATTACTTTGGTAAATGGTATCTCCTCTAGTCTGTCCCATGGATATTATTGCCTTGTGGGTCTTCCAGGCTTATGTCCATTTTAGCATGCTCACTTCTTTGAACTTTAAATCCCTTGTTCTACTGTCTTGCATGGCAGTTCAAGCATCTTCATTTAGTATGAGTCATCATCATACTTCCCATATGTATGAAACCATTCTGACAGCATATTTACCCCATCTCCTGAGATCCTTGCCAGGTTGTTAAATCCTGTATCCCAAGAGAGTTGCTTCCAAATTATTAATTAAACTCCCTTAACCCATTCCAGTGTTCTTGCCTGGAGAATCCCAGGGACAGGGGAGCCTGGTGTGTTTCCGTCTATGGGGTCGCACAGAGTCAGACACGACTGAAGTGACTTAGCAGCAGCAGAAACTCTGTATTCTATCCACATTGATCAGCACTCTCAGAATTCAGTTCCATGTGTACTCACCAAAACATCCTGAACTCCTAGGATATAGTTCCTTTTACTCCATCATCATATATACCCTCCTGGATCCTGAACATCTTGAGGTATAGTCCCTTTCCTTCATTTTCAAGTCCATTACATCCCCAGCCAGGTTAGTTAGTGACTTAATTCTCTTGGCTCAAAGGGTTCATGGATTTTTCAGTTCAGTTCAGTTCAATTCAGTTCAGTCGCTCAGTCATGTCCGACTCTCTGCAACCCCATGGATCTTTAGGAATTAAATATTTCTAGGTACATGAACCCAGATATCCCCATTCCATGTGTCAAGGTCCCACTTTTTCCTAATTAGCGCCATGTCCTTGGCATACTGGGGACTTCCCTGGTGATCTAGTGGTTAAGAGAATCTGCCTTGCAATTCAGAAGATGAGGGTTCAATCTCTGGTCAGGGAACTAAGATCCTACTAAGATCCAACATGCTGTGGAGCAACTAAGCCTGCACACCATAACTAGAGAGCCTGCAATTAAGACCCAATGCCCACACCATCTTACCTGTCTCCTGAGAAACCTGTATATGGGTCAAGAAGCAACAGTTAGAATCCTGTATGGAAGAACTGATTGGTCCAAGATTGAGAAAGGAGTACAACAGGGCTGTCTGCTGTCACCCTGTTTGTTTAACCTATACGCTGAGACATCGTGAGAAATGCTGGGCAGGATGAGTTACAAGCTGGAATCAAAATAGGCGGGAGAAACATTAACAACCTCAAGTATGCACGATACCACTCTAATGGCAGAAGGTGAAGAGGAACTAAAGAGCCTCTTGACGAGGGTGAAGGGGGAGGGTGAAAGAGTTGGCTTAAAACTAAATATTAAAAAAACATCCAGCCCCATTACTTCATGGCAAATAGAAGGGGAAAGGGTGGAAGTTCTTTCAGATTTCCTTTTCCTATGTTCTAAAATCACTATGCATTATAAGATTCACTATATGCCAATTTGTCATTCAGTTAGGCCCAGTTGTTTTTCAATATTCAGGTATTGCTTTTTTCTCTTTTGATTAAATTTTGTTTAAAAATTGTTAAAGACGTTTAAATAAGATGTCTTTAATTTTATTGAAATAAAAAATGTTATTTAATAATAAGATAATAAGTAATAAATTTTATTTAAGTAAAAATATAGCTTCCTTAAATGAATTTTTAGTTATTAAGAACATTTAATAAAAATATAAAATTGAATACTTTCAGAGATATCTGACTTCCATCCCTGATTTATCTGTTCCTTCCTTTCCCCTCCAGCTAACCATTTTTATTCTAAGTTTATCTTTCTATTAAAAAAAATAAGTACATATAGTATTTATATCACACATATTTCTACACCCTTTTTAAATCAAAGTTAACATATTATAAACACTGTTCACTTAGGTTTTATTCCTTAACAATATATCCTAAAGATCTCACTGTGCAAGTATACAGAGATCGTCCTCATTTCTTTTTTTAGCTGAATAATCCTATTATGTGGCTATCCTATTGCTTATTCAATCAGTCCCCTATTGAGAAGCCTTCGGGTTGTTTCCATTCATTTGCTTCCAAAAAGAATCCTGCAGTTAATAATCTGGTGCATAATTCTTTTTTCATTTTTGCAAGTATTTCCTTGGGATAGTGAGATTGCTGGGTCAGAGGGTAAATGTAAATGTAATTTTGCTAAATCTTACCAAAACCCTGCCCAGAGAAGTTCAATCATTTTGCACACACACCAGCGATTAATGAGAATGCCTCCTTCCCCGCAGTCATGCCAACAAAGCAGATTGTCCATTTCTGGATTTTTGCCTACTGGTAGGTCTTAGTGTAGCTATAATTTTCAGTTTATCTTATTATGAGCAAGACTGAATATATTTGCAAGAGTTTAAGGATCATTTCTATTTCTGTGAACTGCCTGTCTGTATGTTTGCCAGACTATCTGTATTATTTCTTCTTTCTCCATTTTTAGAGCCATAGATGTAGTGCATTCAGTTCAGTTTAGTCGCTCAGTCGTGTCCGACTCTCCGCGACCCCATGAATCACAGCACACCAGGCCTCCCTGTCCATCACCAACTCCCGGAGTTCACTCAAACTCATATCCACAGAGTCGGTGATGCCATCCAACCATCTCATTCTCGGTCGTCCCCTTCTCCTCCCGCCCCCAACCTTTCCCAGCATCAAACATTATGAATCCTATATTGCAAATATGTTTTTCCTAATTGTCATTTTCTTACTTCGTTTGTAATATTTTTTCCATGGAAATTTTTTTATGCAGTCAAATTTGTCAGTCTTTTTGCCTCTAGATTTTGATTTACAGTCAGGAAAGTTTTCCTGCATATTTAATAAGAAAAAAATCCATCCTTGTTTTCTTGTACTATTTTTAGACTTTCATTCAGTTCAGTTCAGTCGCTCAGTCGTGTCCGACTTTCCGCGACCCCACGAATCACAGCACGCCAGGCCTCCCTGTCCATCACCAACTCCCGGAATTTACTCAAACTCATGTCCACAGAGTCGGTGATGCCATCCAGCCATCTCATTCTCCGTCATCCCCTTGTCCTCCCACCCCCAACCTTTCCCAGCATCAGTTTTTTCCAGTGAGTCAACTTGTTGCATGAGGTGGCCAAAGTATTGCAGTTTCAGCTTTAGCATCAGTCCTTCCAATGAACACCCAGGATTGATCTCCTTTAGAATGGACTGGTTGGATCTCCTTGCAGTCCAAGGGACTCTCAAGAGTCTTCTCCAACACCACAGTTCAAAAGCATCAATTCTTCAGCGATCAGCTTTCTTCACAGTCCAACTCTCACATCCATACATGACCACGGGAAAAACCATACCCTTGACTAGACGCACCTTGGTTGGCAGAGTAATGTCTCTGCTTTTTAATATACTATCAAGGTTGGTCATAACTTTCCTTCCAAGGAGTAAGCGTCTTTTAATTTCATGGCTGCAATCAGCATCCGCAGTGATTTTGGAGCCCCAAAAAATAAAGTCTGACACTGTTTCCACTGTTTTTCCATCTATTTCCCATGCAGTGATGGGACCAGATGCCATGATCTTTGTTTTCTGAATGTTGAGCTTCAAGCCAACCTTTTCACTCTCCTCTTTCACTTTCATCAAGAGGCTTTTGAGTTCCTCTTCACTTTCTGCCATAAGGGTAGTGTCATCTGCATATCTGAGGTTATTGATATTTCTCCCAGCAATCTTGATTCCAGCTTGTGCTTCTTCCAGCCCAGCGTTCCTCATGATGTACTCTGCATATAAGTTAAATAATTAAGGTGACAATATACAACCTTGACATACTCCTTTTCCTATTGGGAACCAGTCTGTTGTTCCATGTACAGTTCTGACTGTTGCTTCCTGACCTAAATACAGGTTTCTCAAGAGGCAGGTCAGGTGGTCTCGTATTCCCATCTCTTTCAGAATGTTCCACAGTTTATTGTGATCCACACAGTCAAAGGCTTTGGCATAGTCAATGAAGCAGAAATAGATGTTTTTCTGGAACTCTCTTGCTTTCTGCATGATCCAGCGGATGTTGGCAATTTGATCTCTGGTGCCTCTGCCTTTCCTAAAACCTGCTTGAACATCTGGGAGTTCACGGTTCACATATTGCTGAAGCCTGGCTTGGAGAATTTTGAGCATGACTTTACTAGCGTGTGAGATGAGTGCAATTGTGCGGTAGTTTGAGCATTCTTTGGCATTGCCTTTCTTTGGGATTGGAATGAAGACTGACCTTTTCCAGTCCTGTGGCCACTGCTGAGTTTTCCAAATTTTCTGGCATATTGAGTGCAGCACTTTCACAGCATCATCTTTCAAGATTTGAAATAGCTCAACTGGAATTCCATCACCTCCACTAGCTTTGTTCGTAGTGATGCTTTCTAAGGCCCACTTCACTTCACATTCCGAGATGTCTGGCTCTAGGTCAGTGATCACGTTATCGTGACTATCCTGGTCGTGAAGATCTTTTTTGTACAGTTCTTCTGTGTATTCTTGCCACCTCTTCTTAATATCTTCTGCTTCTGTTAGGTCCATACCATTTCTGTCCTTTATCGAGCCCATCTTTGCATGAAATGTTCCCTTGGAATCTCTAATTTTCTTGTAGAGATCTCTTGTTTTTCATATTCTGTTGTTTTCCTCTATTTTTTGCATTGATCACTGAGGAAGGCTTTCTTATCTCTCCTTGCTATTCTTTGGAACTCTGCATTCAGATGCTTGTATCTTTACTTTTCTCCTTTGCTTTTCGCTTCTCTTCTTTTCACAGCTATTTGTAAGGCCTCCTCAGACAGCCATTTTGCTTTTTTGCATTTCTTTTCCATGGGGATGATCTTGGTCCCTGTCTCCTGTACAAAGTCACGAACCTCCATCCAGAGTTCATCAGGCACTCTATCTATCAGATCTAGTCCCTTAAATCTATTCCTCACTTCCACTATATAATCATAAGGGATTTGATTTAGGTCATATCTGAATGGTCTAGTGGTTTTCCCTACTTTCTTCAATTTAACTCTGAATTTGGCAATAAGGAGTTCATAATCTGAGCCACAGTCAGCTCCTGGTCTTGTTTTTGCTAACTGTATACAGCTTCTCCATCTTTGGCTGCAAAGAATATAATCAATCTGATTTCGGTGTTGACCATCTGGTGATGTCCATGTGTAGAGTCTTCTCTTGTGTTGTTGGAAGAGGGTGTTTGCTATGACCAGTGCGTTCTCTTGACGAAACTCTATTAGCCTTTGCCCTGCTTCATTCCTTGCTCCAAGGCCAAATTTGCCTGTTACTCCAGGTGTTTCCTGACTTCCTACTTTTGCATTCCAGTCCCCTATAATGAAAAGGACATCTTTTTTGGGTGTTAGTTCTAAAAGGTCTTGTAGGTCTTCATAGAACCGTTCAACTTCGGCTTCTTCAGCATTACTGGTTGGGGCATAGACCTGGATTACTGTAATATTGAATGGCTTGCCTTGGAAACGAACAGAAATCATTCTGTCGTTTTTAAGATTGCATCCAAGTACTGCATTTCAGACTCTTTTGTTGACCATGATGGCTACTCCATTTCTTCTAAGGGATTCCTGCCCACAGTAGTAGATATAATGGTCATCTGAGTTAAATTCACCCATTCCAGTCCATTTTAGTTCACTGATTCCTAGAATGTCTATGTTCACTCTTGCCATCTCCTGTTTGACCATTTCCAATTTGCCTTGATTCATGGACCTAACATTCCAGGTTCCTATGCAATATTGCTCTTTACAGCATTGGACCTTGCTTCTATCACTGGTCACATCCACAACTGGGTATTGGTTTTGCTTTTGCTCCATCCTTTCATTCCTTCTAGAGTTATTTCTCCACTGATCTCCAGTAGCATACTGGGCACTTACCAACCTGGGGAATTCCTCATTCAGTATCCTATCATTTTGCCCTTTGATACTATTCATGGGGTTCTCAAGGCAAGTATACTGAAGTGGTTTGCCATTCCCTTCTCCAGTGGACCACATTCGGCTGTGGTCCATGTGATCAGATCTACTAGTTTCCAGACTTTCATTACTTGCATTTAAACTTCTGATACATCTGGTTGTTCTGGTGTAGAAAGAGCCAGCTCCTTTATTTCAACTTGTGACAACTCTGAAGGGCCATCCCTGCTTCTGAACTTCCCATAGTGTCTTCATAGACCCTCATAGAGGTCTTTGTTGAGGCTACAGTGGGGTCCAGCCCCTTATGCAGAATACATTCAATGTTACCTTTTTCCATAGTTGCATTGTATCATTTATGAAACAGTCCATATATTCCTGACTGATGTGAGATAACAGCTTTATCACATACTAAATTTCCATGTATTCTTTGGTTTATTTCTGGATTTTTCTACCCTGCTTTATTCATCTGTCTGTTCATACACCAAACTCATAGTTTTAACTATAGAGGTTTTAGAACATGCTGTACTAATATCTGTTAGGGTGAGCCCTCCCATTTCCTGCTTCCATTTTTAGTCTATTTCTGAATATTCTCATTTGTCTATTCTTCCATATGAATGTTATAATCAACTCAGCTAACTCTGTCAAAACTCTAATATTGATTTACTTGAATTGCATTAAATTTATAAATGTATTTATGGAGCACTGTCATCTCTATGAAGCTGAATCGTCTTCTCCATAACAAGAATGTCTTTCTCCTGCATTGCAGGTTGATTCTTTATCACTGAGTCACTGGGAAAACCCAGTATCTGAATAGAACTCAGGAAGTGGAACGCTCGTTCTAAAGAACATAGAGTTTCTTAGGAATACATTTGGCTCTTCACCATGCGGTTAGGAAAACCTAAAGGAGGTATATCTCGGAGCTCAAGCCAAGGAAAAGTCTATGAGAACCAGCGCAAAACAGGCCGTCAGCGGCAGAGATGGGGGGTGACTGTCCGATTTGACTCAAGCTTGAGTAGGCTGAGAAGAAGTTTGGACGAGAAGCCTTATAAATGTGTTGAATGTGAAAAGAGCTTCAGTCAGAGCTCAACTCTTTTTCAGCACCAGAAGATCCATACTGGAAAGAAAGCCCATAAATGTGCGGACTGCGGGAAAAGTTTCTTTCAGAGCTCTAATCTCATTCAGCACCGCCACGTCCACACCGGGGAAAAGCCCTATAAGTGCGACGAGTGTGGGGAGAGGTTTAAGCAGAGCTCAAACCTCATTCAGCACCAGAGAATTCACACCGGGGAGAAACCCTACCAGTGCGATGAGTGTGGCCGATGCTTCAGCCAGAGCTCCCACCTCATCCAGCACCAGAGAACCCACACTGGGTAGAAACCCTACCAGTGCAGTGAATGCGGCAAGTGCTTCAGCCAGAGCTCCCACCTCAGGCAGCACGTGAAGGTACACAAAGAAGAGAAGCCCCGCAAGAGCCGAGGCAAAAACATCAGGGCAAAAACGCACCTGGTGTCATCTTGGAAAGCTGGCAAAGGAAGGAAGTCAGTGGCTGGTCTCCGCTAAGTGAAGGGCACACTGCCTCAGCCCTTTTTAAAAAAATGTCTCTTTTAGAACTGGAGATATTTTTTAAATTTAATAATGTACTTAAATACCATATCCTTTCCTAGCATGAGGACATGGGGAGTTTAATGACATTGGGCTCCGAGAAATTATGAGTCCAGCCTTCCTTATTTTTTATGTAACCTGCAGTACAAAAACCAGAAAATGTGTTTCTAGAGAACATAAGCTCCTTGATCTCATTCAAAATTGCTTCCTGCATCATTTTGACCAAAAAAAAAAAAAAAATCATGTTTTGATGACGTGTGAAAGTGGAGAAATTCCAGTGATTGCTCAGTTTCAGGACTTTCCTTGGAAGGAATAATTAAAAGGGAGAAATTAATTCCATCAGTTTTGGAGTTCTGCCGTAGATGAGATTTTATGTTTTTGTAGTATATTAACCTGGAGAAGGAAATGGCAACCCACTCCAGTGTTCTTGCCTGGAGAATCCCAGGGACTGGGGAGCCTGGTGGGCTTCCATCTATGGGGTCGCACAGAGTCGGACACGACTGAAGCGACTTAGCAGCAGCAGCAGCAGCAAGAGAATTTACTCTTTTCCTACAGCATGCTTAGAGGTATCTTTTTTGTTATTTAATCTCCCATTTCTTCACTTGTGGGAATAGCTCTCAAGTCTGCCTTCATTTTTATGGACCTCAGTTACCTATTGCCTCCTAAGTTATTAATGATGAATTAAAATTGTACCCATTTGTGACTTTGTTGTTGTTGTTCAGTTGCTAAGTTTTGTCCAATTCTTTGCAACCCTATAGACTGCAGCACGCCAGCCTTCCCTGTCCTTCACTATCTCCCATCCCAGAGTTTGCTCAAACTCATGTTCACTGAATCGGTTATGCCATCCAACCCTCTCATCCTCTGTCGTCCCTTTCTCCTCCTGCCCTTAATCTTTTCCAGCATTGGGGTCTTTTCCAATGAGTTGGCTCTTCATATCAGGTGGCCAAAGTATTGGAGCTTCAGCTTCAGCATCAGTCCTTCCAATATATATCCAGGGATGATTCCATTTATGATTGGTGTTACTTAAATGTTAGATTGTTTCTCTACCACAGAATAATCCCATTTTGTGAAATGACTTTGCTTTACCCTAGCTAATAACTTATTCATCATATGACTGGAGTGTTAGTAGGAGGCAGGGAAGAGATTTGAATTTGAAACTAATTTAGGTCACTTTCTCCTTAATGAAAGCAGTAAGACTCTGGAGGCAATCACATCACATGCCTTCACATTTAAATGCAGAGGGTTCACAGTATACTGAAAGTGTACACCCAACTCAGATTTAGAACCTCTGAATTAGGTGCTGACTAGTCCTATAGATTTTGATAGGCTTTAATTATGAGTCTAAATTTATCCTGTGGATAACTGAGAATCTATATTTTAAGCAAGGGTGGAATGTGATTAAATTATAGTTTTTAAAGAGCATAATTAAGTCATTTAAAGGAGGTTCAAACATTAACATATTCGCCATTCAAACAGTAACAATTTCCTACAATTCATATACGTATTTTAGAGATAAAAGCAGTACCTAGTTGGGATCTAGTTCCCTGACCAGGGATCAGACTCAGGCGCCCTGCATTGGGAGAACAGAGTCTTGGCCACTGGACCACCTGGGAAGTCCCTCCACATTTTCTTTATCCATTCATACATCAATGTACACAGGTTGTTTCTGTATTTTGGTTATTGTGTATGATGCTGCAATGAACTTGGAAGTGTATATATCTTTTTAAGTTAGTGTTTTCATTTTCTTCAGATAAATACTCAGAATTGCTGGATCATACGGTAGCTCTGTTTTTAATTTTTTGAGGAACCTCTATACTGTTTTCCATAATGGTTGCACTAGTTTACATTCCCACTAACAGTACACAGTATACCCTTTTCTCCACATTTTCACTGATATTTAGGCTGCTCTGGGTCTTGGATGCTGTGTGGGCTTTTCCTTAGTTGCAGAGAGAGGGGGCTACTCTCTAGTTGCAGTATGTAAGTTTCTCATTTCAGTGGCTTCTCTTGTTGCAAAGGACAAGCTCTAGGGTGCTTGGGCTTCAGTAGTTGAGGCTCATGGACTTAGTATTTTTAGCACACAGACTCAATAGTTGTGGCTCATGGACTCATGTGGGATCATGCACCATGTGGATTAGGTATCGAACTATCTCCTACATTGGCTGGCAGATTCATTGCACCATCCGGGGAGCTGACCAACACTTGTTACTTCTTGTCTTTTTGATTACAGCCATTCTAAAAGGTGTGAGGTGATATCTCATTGTGGTTTTGATTTGCATTTCCCTGATTATTAGTGATGCTGAGCAAATTTTCATGTGCCTTTTGGCCGTCTATATGTCTTTGGGAAAATGTGTATCCAGATCATCTGCCCATTTTTAAATTAGATTGCTTTTTGTTTGTTTTCTGCTGTTCAGTTGTGTGAGTTCTTTATATATTTTGGATACTAACCCCTTATCAGATATATGTGTTGCAAATGTTTTCTCCCATTTAGTAGGTTGCCTTTTCACTTTGTGCAGAAGCTTTTCCAATTCATAGTGATAGATTTTTAAATTTTAAGATGAGGGGGAGTGGTTTTAGATTGATTTTATTTAAGTGAATACTTCATTACTTACTAGTTTAACACTAACTAGCTGCAGAATCTTAAGTCAGTCATTTAATTACCTGTATGCCTCAACATCCTCATCTGTAGAGTGCGGATAATCTGTCTCTCCTAGTGTTTTGTTTTTAAGGCTGTTTTTGTAGAATTTGTGGTGATTATCTAATACTTCCTATATCACCATGAATATTTTAATGTGCTTTTTTCCAATTTTACAGAGGAGTTTATATAAATACAATTGGGTTGCTTACTCAAGATCCATGTTCATCGCTGTTAAATCATAGAGTTAAATTGATGTTACCTAAAACCAACCATATACTAATTCTAAGATCCTAAAAATCCCTAGGATGTCCCATCCCCCCTCTCAAAATTCACTGTTTTCTGGCTTAGTCTTATTACTTTGCACTCTAAGTTTACCTCAAATTCGCAGATGAGAAGTAAAAACTAAGAGCATCTTAGTGTCTACATTTGGTTCCTTTCTAGGTCATTCACACACTCTAGGCCTAATGATTAGCTATGAAAGGCAGCTATTTTGTATTATAGCCATTAATTAATTATATGATTGATTCATACAAAGGAAAAATATCTTTATTAAAGTCCCCACATTTAAATAAAATAAGCCTTTATTTACCATCAGTCATAGCAAGAACATTTCCGGAAATATTCGTTCATATTCTTTCCCACATGTGATTGTCCCTGTAGTTAATAATGGAACATCCATATTTTCCTCTTCTAATTTTCAAGGTTTTGAATTTAGGATCAATTGTTAAACCTAAATTGAGCTGAAATATCTCCACATATTTTTCCAGAGAATTTAAAATAGAATCAGAATTTCTTACAGTAGCCTAGAAGACAGCGTATGATCTTGTTCTCGCCTATTTCTCTCTGTTGTTGTCATTCAGTCACCCAGTCATGTCCCACTCTTTGCAACCCCTTGAACTGCAGCTCCCCATGCCTCCCTGTCCCTCACCATCTCCTGGAGTTTGCCCGAGTTCACGTTCATTGTATCAGTGATGCCACCCAGCTATCTCATCCTCTGACACCCTCTCCTCCTTCTCCCTGCCATCTTTCCCTGCATCGGGGACTTTTCCAATGAGTCGTCTGTTCACATCAGATGACCAAAATACCTATTTCTCTTACCTCATGTCTAATATTATTTCTAGTCAAACTAGCCTTTACTATGTTCATTAAACAGGAAGAGCCCATTTATGCTTCAGGTCCTTTCCCTTTGCTATTCACTTGGCTTGAAACACTCTTCTCCCAGCTTTCCACCTGGATGTTTCTCCCTCACCTTTCAGATCTCAGCCTACCTCTTCAGAGAGTGCTTCCCTGACCATGTTATTTAAAGTAGTCTCAAAATACTCACTCTCCATACCATCACCTGTTTGGCTCCTTCCTAGATAGCATTTGCCAGTGACTGAAATTATTTTACTTAGCTATTTACTTGATTATTGTCTATATCCTTTTACACACATTAGTATGCTTCTGGCTGCTAGTAATAGAAATCCCCATTTAAAAATATGATATTTATTATCTCATATAACTACAGTCCAACAACAAGAAAGTCTGTGGGCAAGGGAGAATGAGTAGTTTAAAAATTACATTGAAGGACCCAGATTTTTTCAGTTTCTCTGTTCTACCCCCTTATTGTTTAGCTTCATTCTCCTCTGCCTTCCCTCATAGTTAAAAAATGGTTGTTGTGCTTCCGGGTGTCTCATCCAGGCATAACAGTGGCCAAAGGGAAAAGATGCTATCTCTTCCTGTATCTCTTCTAAAAATGCTAGGGAATCTTATCCCACAGTCCCCATTTCTTCTTGATTTCTTATTAGTCTGTATTGGTCATTTGTGTGGAGATGGTTTAGACCAATTACTCATAATGAAAAAGATGTTGGAAAATCAACTATCATAAATGTCATGGTCCATGCACAGATTGGAAAAGAATTTCCAAACACGAGGCAGAATGAAAGGAGAATAGAGTTTATTAGAGAGGAGGGGCACTGCCAGTACAATGGGCCAGCTTCCTGAGAGTCAGGGAGCGCTGACTCTGAATGTTGGTCTTTGGTCTGTTTTTATAGTCGGGGACAGGGAACAGGGTAGAGGTCTTGTGAGTCATTTGCTGATTGAATGAGGTATGTATACATTCCCTATACAGGCCTGGGAGAAAAGTAAGACAAATACCTTTCCTTACATGGGGTAAGAGGGGGACAGGCCATGCTACTCAAGAGGGCTCAAAAATTCCACAGCAGTTGCAACATGGTGGGAAGGGTGATAAGGGTCGGTTTTTTCTGTTCCTACATTCCAACACCTTTCTTGCTCATCTTGTTTTTTTGTCCTCAGGGCACCACAATAGCCACATGAATGAGTACTAGAACTTTAGGATGATGTCTATCTTGTTCACGACCATTTCCAAAGCCTAGCATAGTACTTGACATGCAATAAGTGCTCAATTAATGAGTCCACTTAAGGGAAGAGGAGAGAAAACTGACATTTGTTGAGTGCCTACTAAGTGTCAGACACAGAACATGATCTTCATTATAATTTAACCCTCTCAAAAATTGTGTAAAAAAGGGTATTGTTTCTCTTTTACACAAAAGAAACTAATACTTAAGAGATTAAGAAATTTGACCAGGATCACCAATCTAGAGAGTTGCAGGGCTAGGATTTGAAACTATGGGTATCTGGATCTAAAGACCATGCATCTCCCACTACAAGCTAATTAACAAAAGATATTCTTTCCCTTTCAGAAACAACTGCAAAAATCTGTGTAAAGTCCATTGTGAAGAACAGCTAAAGAAAGTGTGGTCAGGTTCATGCTTAGCCTATAATAGTTATCAGGAAACCAGCAGCAGCCTTTCACTAATATTACTGACATTGTATCCTCCACCCTATCACTTGTTTTCTAAACATATAGTGAAAATTAGGTGGCTATGTGCTGTGGGAAAATCAGGCAAGGAACAAACTGGAAAAAAAAAAAAAGTATTTTCCTCCCTAATGCTAAAGTGAATTCAGAGCAGTGTTTGGTGAAGTGTTTGTTATAGAATACTAAGTGAAAGGGCAAGCTGACATAACCTTAAAATCCTCAATAAAACCCTGGTGTCTTGAAAGCTAACCTGGGAAAACTGGAAAATCAGGTCTATTTCTGATTTGTCTGAGGATCCTCAGCAGCTTGCACATAGGAGTGGCCTCATAGATATATGTCAACCACATGTAGACATGTGTCAATCATTCAACCCACAATTAGAGAAAAAATTGTGCCAACAGGAGACGTACCAGCTACAAATAAATCAATTCCTGGCTTTCTGTGACTCCTCCCATCTTTCTAATGACTTCTGCTGAGGAAAACAAAGGAGAAAGGAGAAGCCTTCAGTATTCAAATACTGCCAGTTCAGCAATGAACTCGCACATCCTCGGGATACAAGGAACTGGGTACAAGGACAGGCAGTCTTTGAGGGGACCCAAGCCCCCAACAAAGAGCACAGCTGCTTCCTGATCCGGGCCGGAACCTCTTGGTAAAGTATGTGGGTTCCAGAGGGAACGATTTAGGAACAGGACCACTTCCTGCGGCTGAAGTGGGGCGAGGGTGGGGAGGAAATAGCTGGAGGAGCGGCATCCTCTTTGCTCTAGCTGAGGCAGAGAAGGAGCCAGAGAGGAGGCGGCGGGCGGAGGAGGCAGAGGAGGCTAAGGCAGAGAAGAAAGTGTCGGAGCCGGTAGGTTAGCAGTCTTAAAACAGAGGACAGTGGACAGCGCCTAGGACTCGCTTTGCAAATCTGTGGTCCCAAGTTGCGGGGCTGCCCATTGGGTAGGGGCCGTGCTTCGCCCGCCACCTGTCAGTGGGCACCGAGAAGGGACTGCTGGGGCACTGGGACTGGGCCTTGCGGGGCACCAGACAGCGTTCAAGCGGGCTGCAGCCCTGCCCCGGAGCCACTGAAGGTGCTGGGCTGTTCTGCCTGAGGGCTGAGGTTCCGCACCCTGGACAGCTTCCCTAGACAGAGGTTGGAATCTGGGGGGAAGGAAGTGGATACTGTGCGTCCCACCTAATCTGGGGACCAGCGAGAACTTGCCAGGTGGGTGGTGGACATCGTTTCGGGAACTGAGGGAAGGGCTGGTAAAGAGAATGTTAGCATTGGAGCCATCGTTTCTCTGCCCTGTTCTGTCTGGGCTGTCGGAAACGGAGTTGTTTATTTTTAAAGGCAAGTACCTGCTCCTTCTTATATCGCTTCAGGACAAGTCACCAGCTTTCAGATCCGTTGTTAAGCCAGCGTTTTCCCTACCCGATCCATCATGCTAGTATTGCTGTGGGTATCTGGTGAATACTCCGTAGGTAATCGTTGATAGTGCGGTCAGAGTTAAATGTCTCCGGAGTACTTTTTGGAGAGAGACAAGAGTAGCCTAGCAATTGGGACTGTTTGCGCACTTTCCCTCAACTTTACGTATAATCGTTTTAGCATTCACAGTAAGGATGGTCATCTTAAAGGAACTAGGTACGGGTTATGAGTGTGCATCTGCAAAAGGCCTGTCGTGTAATATAATAGGATATAAAATTGTTTATCACTGAACGAAATCATTGTATAGAGATTGTTACTGGAAAGATCAGAAATAGTTTTTATTAAGTTACTGCTTTTCTGTTGTCTTAGGTTCGGCTTTAGAGTGTGGTGAAGGGTACTTTTCATGGTGCATGGAAGGAAAGCCAATGCGCAGGTAGGCATTTAGGAAGAAATCCTTCAGTTTCACTGAGTGAAATTCACATAATAATCCAGGGTTTCATTTAAAAAAATTTTTAAAGCTTTTCAAATCTTACCAAATTCTGTTTGGAACTAATGATTCTTGCTCTAAAATAAATCAAAAGTAATGTCAGAAATTAATAGTTTTTTAAATAGAGTAAAATATAAAAGTTAAATTTCTAAAGAGTGCTAGGAGGTTTATGTAGTCAACATTTCAACTTTCCTTTTTACATGGTAATTTTTTGTGGTAATCATTAAATGTACTATAATACTATGTGAGTTGATTATGCTCTTCAATTCCCTGTAGAATGTAGAGGTTTCTTTTGCCATATAAAACTAATAATTACTTATAATACACTGTATTGAATGTTTAATTATGGTTTTGATTATTTTATTGATGTTCATTGTACATTTGTTCTATTAATTAAAATAGCTGCATTGCAGGGAAGCTTGTTTGAGGACTGACTAAAAAAGGTATTGGACATAATAACTTAGTCCACAGAAAAACAGAACAATGTATGGGAAAATATAGACAATTATAGGCCTTCCTAACCCTATAATTTAGTAATGCTTTTTCTCAATCTGTTCTAAAAAATAAAACTCAAATCCTTATTGAAAAATCACCCCAGTTCTAGTCCTTCATTTTTAAAACTCATTTTATGTTTATTTAACTGTATTTAATCTTTTTTGTTTAACATCAAAGATAAATATATCTAGTAGACCCTTATAAGAGAAGAAACATGTTGTGATAGGAGTATGACTTAAAACCAGGAGGAAGAACTAGAATATAAATATTTTTTCCAAATCTGTTAATGATTTATTGATTCACCTTGACCTAGTCACCTTCGTTGTATCACTTTTGCTAGAAGTCACCCCAGCTTATTTCTCTAGTGTACCTGACCAAGATATTGGGAATTGATGAATGCTTGCAAATGGTTTGAGATCTCCAGATGTAAAGATGTTATGGACATAAAATCATAGTACACTTAATCTTATTTGTATCTTACTCTAAAGTAGAAATAATATTTGACTGCAAGTACATGAAGACATTAACAACATGTATATTAAATGCTTCGTCACTTCAGCTTCTAACATGGTTGCAAAAACCACTGATGGCTTCTCATCCTTAGCTGCTATAAATGTCATATGTAATTGTTAAAATAGGGACTTTTTTTTTTTTTTAAGAGAAAGCAGCATGGGGATGTTTTTAGTTTGTCAGTAATTCCTGTATAAAATATTTACTTAATCACTCATACATACTCTTTTTTCTGTCTTGCTTTATTATGTAATATTGCCAGTTGTTTAAAATCATGTTGGAGAATTCTGTTGCATTAATTGTTACTATTCTTTTTTCATCACCATCACTTGGCCAGAGCCTGGCCTATCATTGCTCCCAGGTTTTACTTTTACCTGCTACCTGCGTTAAGTCGTGGTCACACTTCCCTACCCTTTTCGTAATGGGCTGTGATTCTTGCTGCCAGCAACCCAGAAAGCAGTCTCTGGAAAGTAAGGTTGGGTTTATGCTTACCAGCTATTGGAGAAGCTTTGAAGGAGAGATAACTGTTTATATTGAATACATGTTCATTCTTTCTGCTACAGTGGAAACTGTTTGAGTCTCATATGTCTTCTGTACCTTTGTATCCCTGGCACCTGGTGATCCCTGAATGATTGTTTGAATGACTGAATAGCTGAATTACCTACAGACTTTTCCCATGAGGGGAAAAAAAGCTATGAACAGGAAAGGATTGCAAAATCATTTCTAGGATATTCTGATGCTTAATCATAAAGTTTTATGGAACCAATTAGCATTTTGTTAGCAAAGCTTCATTGCATTCATTTATTTAACTATTATATGCAAATGGTACAGAATTTCAAAGATAAATAGGATATTCAATGAAACTTAAGTCTCCCAGTGCTGACTGTAGCTCCCAATTTTCCTCTCCAGAGGAACCACTTGAAAGCAATTTCTTATGTATTCTTTCACAGTATTGTTATGCATATATAGAATATCTCCTCTTTTTCAAAAACACTGATATTTGCATATTTTGCATATTTTTCTCTATTTTTTTTTCACTTCACATATTATTTTGTTCAGTTTAGTTCAGTTGCTCAGTCGTGTCCGACTCTTCGCGACCCCATGAACCGCAGCACGCCAGACCTCCCTGTCCATCACCAACTCCCGGAGTCTACCCAAACCCATGTCCATTGAGTCGGTGATGCCATCCAACCATCTCATCCTCTGCCATCCCTTTCTCCTCCTGCCCTCAATCTTTCCCAACATCAGGGTCTTTTCAAATGAGTCAGCTCTTTGCATTAGGTGGCCGAAGTATTGGAGTTTCAGCTTCAACATCGGTTCTTCCAATGAACACCCAGGACTGATCTCCTTTAGGATTGACTGGTTGGATCTCCTTGCAGTCCAAGGGACTCTCAAGAGTCTTCTCCAACAACACAGTTCAAAAGAATCAATTCTTCAGTGCTCAGCTTTCTTTATAGTCCAACTCTCACATCCATACATGACCACTGGAAAAAACATAGCCTTGACTAGATGGACCTTTGTTGACAAAATAATGTCTCTGCTTTTTAATATGCTATCTAGGTTGGTCATAACTTTCCTTCCAAGGAGTAAGCGTCTTTTAATTTCATGGCTGCAGTCACCATCTGCAGTGATTTTGGAGCCCAGAAAAATAAAGTCAGCCACAGTTTCCACTATTTCCCCATCTATTTGCCATGAAGTGATGGGACCGGATGCCATGATCTTAATTTTCTGAATGTTGAGCTTTAAGCCAACTTTTTCACTCTCCTCTTTCACTTTCATCAAGAGGCTCTTTAGTTCTTCACTTTCTGCTATAAGGGTGGTGTCATCTGCATATCTGAGGTTATTGATATTTCTCCCGGCAATCTTGATTCCAGCTTGTGCTTCTTCCAGTCCAGCGTTTCTCATGATGTACTCTGTATATAAGTTAAATAAGCAGTAATTTATGACAAATACATTTAGACCCACCTGTTACTTGTAAGTACTGTTAACCAGTCGCTTCGAGAAACATTTAAGTTATTTTATGGTTTGCTATTACAGTTCTTCTATGAATAACCTTGTATGTGGTTTTTGACCAATTGTGTAAGTATAAAATAAATTCTTAGATATAAAATTCCCCAAGGAATATGTGCATTTTAAAACTTTGAATTAACAAATTCCCATCCTTAGAGATTATACCCGTCTGTAGTCTCACCAACAATGTGACTGGTTCCCAAGATATTATTTTTTAATCATTGGTATAATTTAGAGACACTAAAATATTTTGCAGTGTAAATTCTTCCATTTAAATATAGGAAACTGGGCCCAATTTTATTACGAATTGGTTTATTCACTCATCAAACATTTATATCATACTTGTTTTATTTTTGTATACTACATATATACTGGTAAAGTGGTGGAAAGACATGTAGATAGATACTATAATGCATCATGAAGGATTTTAATAGAGATGTACACCTCTGCTTTGTAGAGATGAATAAAACTTCACAGAGGTGGTGATATTTGAGCTGATCTTCTGGAAAGGATAAGAATTTGTTTTAAAGTAAAGAATATACTTGAAAGGATAAGAATTAAAGAAGGAAGATAGTAAAATATTCCATAAACAGAAGGAACAACTGTGCTGCCCAAGAAACAAAAAGACCCCAAGATCTGAAAGTGTATGACATGTATAGAATGGTAAGTATATCTGGAGTGTAGCGTATATGAGGGAGGAAGAAGGGAAAGGAAGATAGGGGAAAAGAGCATGAAAAGTGAAGCTACAACCATTGGAAAGAATCTATACCCTTTAGGTATTTAAGAGCCAATGGATGTTGTTATACAATCGAGATTTGTTCTTTGGGCTGATATTTAAGAAGTTAGGACGTGGGCTAGAAAGAGGGAAGAAAGGATAGCAAAAAGTACTAATTTAAAGGAGTTTGTGGGGAATTCTCTGGTGGTCCAGGAGTTAGGGCTCTGCACTTTCACTGCTGAGGGCCTGGGTTCAATCCCTGCTTGGGGAGCTAATCCCACAATCTGTGCAGCAATGAAGAAAAAAAGAAGCTGTGGTAGTTTAGATGAAAGCTGATGAGAGCCTGAAGTAGATCTATGGCAGTAGGGATTGAGAGAAGAGTTTGGAATTGAGAGTGTGTTTAATAATAAAATCAAAAGGATTTGGTGAACATAGAGTGAGGAAAAGGTAGTGATACAAGCAACTCCAAAGATCTCAGGTTAGTGCTGCCATAATGAAATAAAAAATACAGGAAGAGAACAGGTTTCCCTAAGCCAGGAATAGATTCTCTGTTACGTTCTTTAGATTATTATGTCTAGGAAACAGCCAGGCAGAGATAGCCAGCATATAATTGGAATATGGGTCTATAGCAGAAGAATGGTTTGAAAATTGTGAGTCATCAGTATGCAGAAGATTCTTGAAGTTGTATGTGTGAATAAGAGTAGAACAGAAAAGGAGGATGCCAGAAACAGAATCCTAGGGAGTACCAGAGGTATTTCAGGTGGGGCCTAAGATGAAAACCCAGTGAAGGTTCATAAAGTGGGTAAGAAGCTTTAGATTCTTTGGGTCTTATTTTATTTAATTGTATCTAGAGTTTTTATTGACAGTGTTCACTCATGGTGAAGATCAGATGAGCTCCTTGAGTTCAACATCAAAAGGCAAATCCCATTCAGATCTCTTGTCTTTAGAATTTCCTATTTATTCTAGTCAGTCTAAAATGTATGCTTCAAAATAAATTATAAGATACACCAGCTTGATTTGGCTCTTTCCTGGTGTGGCATGCACTGTAGGTTGGCTTGCTTAACACATCTCCCTTTCCTCCTTCTATTTAGACACAAGAAAAATAAATGTTATACTTTATATCTTTAATATTATTTTCATTTGTGGATGGCTTATGTAACACGTATGGGACTTCTCTGGTGGCTCACTGATAAAGTAACCACCGCCAATGCAGAAGACACAGGTTCGATCCCTGGATTGGGAAGATCCCCTGGAGAAGGAAATTCCAGCCCATTTCAGTATTCTTGCCTGGAAAATCACATGGACAGAAGAACCTGGCAGGCTATAGTCCATGGGGTCACAAAAGAGTCGGACATGACTTAGCGACTAAATAAGAACAATGTGTAGCACAGTGCTGCCAATGAGATGTCAGTGCAAGTTGCTGAGAGGTATCCTAGGAATATTTGTTTTTCTAACATAAAGGGAGAAACCAGCTTGTTTGCATGACCTTCCTCCTTCTTGCCTTGATTGCTGGGCCAAGGCGCCTAGTGCTGACCCTTGTTTCATCCAGTAAACAGTGATGAGATGTCTTAGAATTGAAGTATTAATGACCTATTTTCAGATTAAGGAATTAACAGCCTGGCTTTCTGGTACGGAATCAGGTCTGGAATGTAGTGCCTAGTGGATGCTCTTCTAATAAGCGTCACTGGAGCCTTGAGATGTTATTTCTGTTTTAAGGATTTGTATGCACAGATCTCTAGCTCTCGCTATCCAGGTGTGCTTAGGACTTTAAATGAAGGTCACCTCAGCTGAATCTTTAAGAGCAGGCAGTGTTAGTCACTCAGTCGAGTCCAACTCTTTGCGACCCATTGACTGTAGCCCACCAGGCTCCTCTGTCCATAGACTTCTCCAGGCAAGAATACTGGAGTGGGTTGCCATTCCCTTCTCCAGGGGATCTTCCTGACCCAGGGATCGAACCTGGGTCTCCTGCATTGCAAGCAAATTCTTTACCATTTGAGTCACTGGGGAAGCCCCAAGAGAGGTAGTCTGTGTCCAAATTAAGATAAATTTTTGAAGTATAAAAGGAGAGATGCTTGTTTAGTAGATAGGGAGCACAATTCTAAGCTAAAGAAAGAGTCAGCAGGTCTTTGGACTAAGAGATAAAACTTGATTATAAATGCCCTGGAAGATTGTTTTTTAAAACTTTTTATTGTGCTTGATTTCAAATTATCATAGCCACTTATAGAAAATGACTCTTTCCTCAGTTAAGACTTACTTTTGAAGTAGATCTGAGGAAGAAATGCCATGATAGCTTTGCAATTTAAGTTGACACACGTTTTGGGTTTGTGGAAAGGCCTTTTTTGAATGTACTTTTTGTTCAGTCGCTCAGTCATGTCCAACTCTATGGCCCTATGGACTATAGCCCACCAGGCTTCTCTGCCTGTGGAATTTTCCAGGGAAGAATACTGGGGCAGGTTGCCATTTCCTTCCTCCTCCAGGTGATCTTCCCTCCCAGGGATTGAACCTATGTCTCTTGTGTCTCCTGCATTGGCAGGCAGATTCATTACCACTAGTGCTACCTGGGAAGTGGTATAGAGAGATACTAAAACTGTGATATTCCTTTAGTAAAAATGAAGAATATTTAAAATATTTTACTTGTTCTTTGGTTTATGTTTTCTGCCTGCACATTACTTGATTCTCCTATCACTTAAGGAGATTTTTATATTCATGGGAATGACCCATCCATTTACCTAGCCTGCATTTCCTTAACCTCCTAAAAATTCTTGGGAATTTCACTTTCACTCACTTCAAAAATTCATTCCTACTCTCACTCAGAAAGGCTGTCTCTGAAATGGTTAAGTCCTAATAACTTGTTTTCTGACTGTAACCTCTTGAATGCTCACTCCATCTGTTCTTTGACCTAGTCATAATCAACATGGCTTTTGTCTCTTGTGTTTTTACACAGTTTACTCCTACAACCACTTCAACCATTTTCTGGCCACTACTAACTCAACTCTTGAGTATGTCCATGGCATTTCTCAATTCTAGATTAATGCAGGCATTTATATTCTTGGGCTTCCCTGGTGGCTCAGAGGTTAAAGTGTCTGCCTCCAATGTGGGAGACCCGGGTTCGATCCCTGGGTCGGGAAGATCCCCTGGAGAAGGAAACGGTAACCCACTCCAGTATTCTTGCCTGGAGAATCCCATGGATGGAGAAGCCTGGTAGGCTTCAGTCCACGGGGTCGCATAGAGTCAGACACGACTGAGCGACGGAACGGAACGGAACGGAATTTGGGCTTTAGATTGTTGCTGGATAAAACCAGCCACAGGGAATTCATGCTACTGTAGTCAGAGTCTTTAATATCATTGAGCCAACAGTGTTATCCAAAATCAATGCTTACTCATTCCTCACAGTAGCTATTTCACATCCTCACCCATTCTTCTTGTGACCCTCTTAGCACTCCTTTCAGTAGCAGCAAGTGATCTGTTCCCTCAACTCCTACTTCACAAAAAAAATAGAGCCCATCAGGTATGAACTTCCTCCAGCTTCTGACACCTCCTTACCCAAAAATATCTATCTGTTTCTGCACTGTGTTTCCTCCCACGCCTTTCCCCTGATCTCTTATGGGGGGCCCTTCTTCCTTTTATCTATGATCCATCCTTCTGTATTTCTTTATATTCCAGTTTAAGAATTTTGCTCCATCATTTATTCTCTCCCTCTTTACGTATATTTTAAAACTTCTCCCTCCTTCTGCTTCATTACATCAATATATAATTGTTTTCCTGCTATTACTCTCTTTAAGTAGACCTAGAACTTTATGTCTCTTTTTACAGGCAAGCTTCTTTCTAGAAATACTGCATACTCATTGTTGCTTTCTTTGCCTTCATTGAGCACTGCCATCGAATACATTAGATTTTTTACTGAAAGTTTAGGAATAATGAAAGAAGCCATAAAAGTTCTTAGCCGTTCAACATTTTTTCACTGACTGTTTCTGTCCTTAGATCACAACCTGCCACCATTTTTAACCAGTCTTCATTTCTTTTGCTTTCTAGCTTTTTTAAAAAAATTAACTTATTTTATTTTAATTAGGGGCTAATTACTTTACAATATTGTGGTGGTTTTTGCCATACATTCACATGAATCAGCCATGGGTGTACATGTGTTCCCCATCCTGAACCCCCTTCCTACCTCCCTCCCCATCCCATACCTCAGGGTCATCCCAGTGCACCAGCTCTGAGCACCCTGTCTCATGCATCGAACCTGGACTGGCGATCTATTTCACATAAGATAATATACATGTTTCAATGCTATTCTCTCAAATCATCCCACCCTCGCCTTCTCCCAGAGTCCAAAAGTCTGTTCTTTGCATCTGTGTCTCTTTTGCTGTCTTGCATATAGGGTCATTGTTACCATCTTTCTAAATTCTATATATATGCATTAATATATTGTATTGGTGTTTTTCTTTCTGACTTACTTCACTCTGTATAATAGACTCAAGTTTCATCCACCTCGTTAGAACTGACTCAAATGCATTCTTTTTAATGGCTGAGTAATATTCCATTGTGTATATGTACCATAGCTTTCTTACCCATTCATCTGCCGATGGACATCTAGGTTGCTTCCATGTCCCGGCTATTGTAAACAGTGCTGCGATGAACATTGGGGTACACATGTTTCATTCTGTTTTCCTTGGTGTGTATGCCCAGCAGTGGGATTGCTAGGTCGTATGGAAGTTCTTTCTGTTTTAATTCTCTCTTTCTCCCCCTAAAACTTTCTCCCTTTTCTTTATTATACTGAGTAGTTTGGGTCTCTTTGTTCTAATCTTGATACCTCTAGTGCTGTGTGCTCAGTCACTTAAGTCATGTCTGACTTTTTGTGACTCCATGGACTGTAGCCTTCCAGGCTCCTCTGTCCATGAGATTTTCCTGGCAAGAATAAAAAACAGAGACTACAAAACAAAGTCCTCATCTTTTAGATAGTTCATATAAGTGCATGGCATAACTTAGAGTGGTGGGGACTGTGTGAACTAAGATTCTAAGCCCTCCTAATGATATTTAAATTCAATTTAAATTTCAAAACATAAGAAACCAAAAAGTACTGCAAATGAAGGACATCTAATGATCATTCCAAGGGGCTGTCACCTTGCATTTTATAATTAAAGGCCTAAACAGATGTTTTTTTAAAAGCACCATCTGTCTCTGAAGTAAATGTTTCCCATTCCCACAGAATGTGAAAGAATAATTTTTAAAAAATTAATAACAGCTTTTTTGTTCCCATTATATATAGAAATTCAAGTGTAGGAAGTATTTCTTAAAATTATTTCATATGTCATATCTGATGCCTGTTTACAGAATTCTGTATATTTACTGACATTTTGGTAAATCCACATCCTTATTGTTTTATCTTATATGTTTGACAGTGACTTTGCTGTTACATTTCTTTCTCTTTATAGCTGCATTTTGAATCATTACTTTTTTCACATTGTTTTTTCCTTTCATCTTAGGTCAACATTCTTTTCGTAAAAGCTGACAGCTTCCACTAAGAAATTTTATTTGTTAGTCAAATTCATTAGTCAGTTATTAATCAAACTTTAATTTGTGTTAAAATAACACTTGCTAAATACAGACTCTAGAACCATACCCTCAGAGATTTTGATCCTCTAGCTCCTCTTAAGAATCTGTGTTTTTACCAAGCACCCTCACATAGCTGTTGTTAGAGAAATAGTATTTTAAAACTTAATGTAACAGCCCAATAGGAATTGGGCCAGCCACTGTGAAGAAAGAGTATCTAGTCTTCTTCCAACGTTTTTACTTCATTTGAAAGAAAAGATACAAATTCAGACCATACTTCTAAGTTTACCAATACCATTTTTAGAAAATCAGATAATAATGGAGCAAGAGCCTCTATAATACAGAAGTAGTTGGTCAGTCAAAGCAAGGGTTATTTTCTATATTCAAGTTGGTTAGTAAATTTAGAATATGTGGCTAATTTCACATCTTAACTACTTGTTTTTTGGTATCAGAAAGTTTGGGGTTGGAATTAACAGTTTCTTAACTCAAACTGGCTTAACCAATATAGCAATCTTTTATTTATGTAACAAGAAGGCCAGAAGTAAGGTGGGCTCCAGGATTGGTCAATGCATGACTTACTTGATAGTACCTTGGACCCAAGTTTTCTCTGTATCTCCAGTGTAACCTCTTCAATATTAGCTTCATCCTAACCTAAAATTGCAAGAGAATTTGGGCTTCATCTTTATAGCTGGGTACATGATCAGCTTCCCTTGAAGTACCTGGCTGGTAAAGAACAAACTAAGGTTATGTTAAGGTTTGAGAGAGTTGATGGTAAATATGCCATTTACAGACTTTATCTTAAAGTTCTACTTTTCTTAAGTGTTTAGTGAATACAAAGTCTGCTAAACTTATTGGCAAATTTTTACCCTTTTGGTTTTAGAAAGACTGTTTCCTAGAATTGACAGTCATTTTGTGGGAGAAGGCAAAAGCTCTGTTTGGTCTCCATAGTTTGTTAACTGTGGCTAGAATCCAGAAAAATCCTTCCACTTAGCTTCTTCAACCTTAAGACATGTGTAGATTAGTCTTGCAAATTAAGTTAATAAACAACCTATTTGAGTTCAATTTCTTTAATATATTATACATATATTTATTGTAATATCCTTCATTCACTATTGGGATAGAAATCCACAGATTGAGAAATTAAATAGTTTGAGATCCTCTGGTTTCTCTAGATGAATTTTCACTTGGACAGTCAGGCTTGCTCCCCCAAACCTTTAATTAAAAGCTTACTTAATAATAATTTTAAAGAAAGATACATATGAATTGACTTATAAAACAGAAATTGACTCACAGACATAGAAAACAAATTTATGGTTATCAAAGAGGATAACTGGGGGCAGGGGTTGGGGGGAGAGGTACAAATTAGAAGTTTAAGATAAACATATACACTTAACTATATTTAAAATAAGCAACAAGGACCTACTGTATAGCACAGGGAAATACATTCACTATCTTATAATAAACTATAATGGAAAATAATCTGAAAAAGAACATTTAGGTATGTAAATCTACAAATACATATACATGAGTGTGTATGTACAACTGAATCACCTTGCTGTGTGTGTGTTAGTCGCTCAGTCCTGTTTGACTCTTTGCAAGCCCATGGACTGTAGCCAGGCAAGAATACTGGAGTGGGTTGCCATTTCCTTCTCCAGGGGATCTTCTCTACCCAGGGATCGAATCCTGGTCTCCTGTCTGAGCCACCAGGGAAGCCCACTTTGCTCTATACCTGCAACTAGCACAACATTGTAAATTAACTATACTTCAATTTTTAAAACACAGTTTGAAAAAAAGCTTTCCTAGGGCACTTTCCTCTTTTGGGGAGTAGTTCACACTTCAGTTTATTACCCCACCCCTCAAATTATTAGAATACTTAATCCATCCGAATCCAAACAAAGGTATGAATATAGCTGTGACAAGGTGTGAATGCAATCTATTTCTAGGATGCTTATTATAATTTCCCTTCAAAGTTGCCCAGAAAAACATACAGGTATGTATGGCGAGTGTTGAGGGTGGGGAGCATTTTTGCCAGTAGAACTTTTTGGAGGTGATGAAAATGATGCAGGATGCGGGCTGAGCAGTTTTTTTTGTTTTTGTTTTTTATGTAAATGTTTACAAAAAACAAATAGCAGAACCACAGAAGAAATAACAATGTATAGAATTAATTATAACTTCTAGAATTAAATATAACTTCTCAGACGATTTACAGTGAGCTACCTCTTACAGTCTTGGTGATCCCTGTTCTTGCTCCTAAAAGAGCAGTGTACTCTAGCATGTGGATGCTGCATGTGACAGCATGCTTGCTTTTTCTCCCCTCTAAGAACAACAGTCACGTAAACCAGATTGCCAAGAATCTTTCCATTTCAAATACTCCATCCAACTGACCAAAACAGTTCAGGATAAAGCACTGACTTTGGAGTCAGAGTACCTATTAATACATTTAGACAAATTCCAACACTGTCACTTTCCTTGTGAGGTAAGTGTAATTATTCCCATGTTACAAATGATGAACTTGAGGGTCAGAGAAATTAAACAGTTTGCCCAAGATTATACCTTGTAAAACTAAGGTTTGAGTCTATGTTTGCCTGGCTACAGACTAGGCATTCTTTCAAGAGAACTAGACAAGAAAGTTTGGAGTGTATAGTTTATTTTGGCAGGAAGAAAAGTTGAATTCATTTGACAACTATTTAATGAGCACTAAATCCAGGTGTTGAGGTATAGCATTGAGCAAAAGAGAACAAAAGCTTTGTTTTCATGGAGCTTATGCTCTATTTGGGAGAGAAAGCCAATACATTTTATGAGGAAATAATTATTTAAGAAGAAAAATTGAGCACAGTAAAGGGTACAGGGTAGTAGAAGTAAGAGATGCTTTCTCATGTAAGGTGGTCTGATATGTTGACGTGCAAACAGAGATCTGAAAGAAATAAGGGAATGAGCTCTGCAGATATTTGGGGAGGAACCTTTCAGGAAGGAGGATTAAGGCTCTGAAGCAAGAAAGGCCTTGGTGTGTCCCAGCAGCACCTAGGAAGTCTGTGTGACTAGAGAAGCATGAGCAAGGGGAGAGTGGAAGATGAATTCAGAGAGTTAGCTTGGGGAGGACTCATATAGAAGTTTGTAAGCTCTACAGGCTTTGTGTTTTACTATGAGTGTTTAAAAGATTTTGAACAGAGAAATGATACAATATGAATTTTCTAAAGGATTGTTTTGGTTGTTTAGAGACGAGAATATAAATCAACAAAGGTGAAAGCAGGCAGATCACTTAGGCAGCTATATAAAGAAGTGTGAAGATAACCTGAATTAGGGTGTGAGTTCAGTTGCTCATTTCTGTCCAGCTTTTTGCAACCTCATGGACTGTAGCCCACCGGGCTCCTCTGTCTATGGGATTTCCCAGGCAATAATACTAGAGTATGTTGTTGTTTCCTTCTCCAGAGGATCTTCCCAACCCAGGGATCAGGAATTAGGATGAGACTAGTGGAAAATTAAGAGAAATAGTTGGATTCTGGGTATTTGGATGTCAGAATTGGCTGATGGCTTGCATTTGAGAGTATGTGGAAGAAAAAGGGCTCCAAAATGTTTGACCTGAGCAACTAGAACAATGAAATTATCTTTAATTGATCTGGGAAGACTAGAGGAGAGACATGTACTTGGGTGAAAGTAGTCAAGGAGTCAAGGAATCAGTTTTAGTGTTTGAGATATATTGAGTTTGAGTGATTTGGGGACATCCATATGGGTCTGAATTCAGAACTTACCCAGATAGGAGCTAAGAATCCTTTAGTCATTTATATACAGGCGATGGAAACCATGAGATTAAATGTACTTCTCAAGAATGTGTATAGAGAGCATAGAAAACAGAACTTAAGTAGATATGTAGAAATTAGCTTCCATGTTGTACTTGGGTGAAATAAAAAATTGTTTATATCTGAGTTCAACAGTACCATCTTTGTATACATAATTAAGATTGCAACAAAAACTCTTTAATTTCAACATACAATGTCAGTGTTATAATGGGAATTTTTGAATTGGTCTTGTCTTTAATGGTGGTTCTGCTGGAGTGCACCACTGTTAACCTCGTGATTTATTCTTTCAGCGTCTACTACAAACGACACCAATAAAGTACTGTGGCTAAAGGCTCTTTTGGTTGTTTATGTGGGTGGTAAAAATTATTTTTTAACTGTTCTGCTTTCAGTTTTAAATTGTCAGGCATAAATAATGCTGTTTCTACCAGATGTCAGGTATTATGAATAGTTTGTACTGTAGAATACATTTACCTGTAGGCTCAGGTCAAGCATAGATTAAATTTATAAGTGCTTTGGCAAAACAGGTTGCAAAGAACTGAATGTAGTTTCTTCTTCCTAAAATGTTTTTTTAGAGTCTCCTCTCCTTTCCAGGTGATTCTCTCAACGCTCTTAGTGTTTTATTATATTGTAGGTCTTGTCGGTGCTAGTTTTAGAGGTAGTAAACTAATACTGTCCCTTGTGGACCAGATATTAAACTATCTCAGTACAGTCATAGATGATTAGTTTCTGAGACTAACTTTAGACTGACCTAAAACCCAGTGATCAGGACACTGGAGTCACCTACCTCCCTTTTAAATAACATGATACCTTTGAAAGAATTGTACATCAGAAGACTGCCTAGCAAGTATAGAATCAGAAACAGAAGTATAGTGATCTGAAGCATGTGTGCTGCATATTTCACCTAAACTCTGAAAAAACCCAATGTAATATTCCCACTTCACACACACACAAATACATACCCTTGTAATAACTGAGAGCTTATGCCAGTCAGGTATATGTTCCAATATAAACAAATATTTCATAGATTTTGCCTTTCTGAATCACATTTTTTATCCTGGTTACCCTCTTTCTGACTATTCATGTATATCTCCTTGTTCTAGATAATTAGGTTTCCTGATTGCCTCTTTATATTCCTTTGAATTTTCCTTAGTCCATAGCTAAATGCTTTGTAAACTATAAAAAATAGTAAATATTTGTCAAAAACATAGTTACCATCTTAACTGAGGGGCACAGATTCTCTTTTTTCTCCATGTTGATACAGTGTGATGGTTATGAAAATCCAAATATTTTAGTTCTAATTGTTTGTCAGTAACTTGTTTGTGGCATTTACTTAGTAAATTAACACCTGAATCTCTACATATGAAATACAGATGAAATGCTGGAATGAGCTTCTGAAAATATTGCCATCTTCTTTTCTCTCTCCTACCCCCATTCCTGTAGGTGTACCAACATTCGGCCAGGAGAGACTGGAATGGATGTAACAAGCCGCTGCACCCTTGGAGACCCCAACAAATTACCAGAAGGGGTTCCCCAACCTGCCCGCATGCCCTATATCTCAGACAAGCACCCTCGACAAACCTTGGAAGTGATTAACCTTCTGAGAAAACACCGGGAGCTATGCGATGTGGTGCTGGTTGTGGGCGCTAAGAAGATATATGCCCATCGAGTCATTTTGTCAGCCTGTAGTCCCTACTTCCGAGCTATGTTTACAGGAGAATTGGCAGAGAGCCGTCAGACGGAAGTAGTGATCCGAGACATAGATGAGAGGGCTATGGAACTACTGATAGACTTTGCGTATACCTCCCAGATAACTGTGGAAGAGGGCAACGTTCAGACTCTCCTGCCAGCTGCTTGCCTCCTCCAGCTGGCAGAAATTCAAGAAGCCTGTTGTGAATTCTTGAAGAGACAATTAGATCCTTCAAACTGCCTGGGCATTCGGGCTTTTGCTGACACACATTCATGTCGTGAGTTGCTAAGGATAGCAGACAAGTTCACTCAACATAATTTTCAAGAGGTGAGTTGTACTTGGTGGTTTGAATGAATCCACAATGTATTTGTTAGGAGAACAATATAGTATATCAGATTATTTGGTGAGCTAATAATCAGAAAAATGAAATTAGATGTTACCGAAGAATTTATTAAACCTTTTATTTTTCATTTATTCATTCATTTAATAAATATCTGTGAAGCTACTATATTTCCACCACTGTGCTTGGGAACAGAAGCTACAGTAGTGAACAAGATGCCTAGATTGTCTGTTCTAGTGGAGAATTATAATCTGGCACAGAAGACATAAATAATTAATTAGAGTTAATGGGTGCTACAAAGAAGCCCTGGATAATTTAACAGTGTATTATAGAGAGATTTAACTTTGGTTCTGGAACAGTTCATCCAAGATTCTGAGACATGAAAAAGCATAACAAGTTTGAGGAACTGAAAGAAACCCAATGAGATCCAGAGAACAATAAAGAATGTTACATAATGATTTTACAGAAGAAACGGGGCCAGATCACATTGGAGTTAATAGACCATGTTAAGAATTTGAAATTTGATCTTAAGACCAAAAGAAAACCATTAAAGGATTTTAAGCAAAGGAATGGCATGTCCATTTTATTCTTTAGTATCACTCTTCTGTCCAGCAGGATAGCGTCCAGTGAATGGATCCAAGATTTAAAAAATACAAAGTGAAACCATGAAAATAGTAGAAGATGACACAAAGCAAGTCCTTTATAATCTTAAAGAGGCCTTTCTAATAGACTAACCCAGAAAGCATAGAAGAAAATATTGATAGATTTGACTATATAAATATTTAAAAATTTTGCATGGTAAAACAATAATGAGACAAAAAATTAAAGACAAAGTAAGGGAAAACATTTGTAACTCATATTACAGATGATATCTCTTTAATACATCAAGAGCTCCTTATTGGTTAATAACCTAGACCAATGACCTAAAAATGGGTAGTAAACAAGAAGTTCAGATTGCCCTTAAACATATGAAAATCTGCTCAGGTTTGTTCATAATAACTGAAACATGAATTAAAACTACACCAAAGTACTATTTTTTATCTATCAGGTTATAAATCTGTAATCTACCAGATTACAAATATCCAGAAGTTTGGTTACACACCGTTAACAAGAACATGGAGAAATAGCTAATTGCTAGCATAAGTATAAACTGGTATAACCCCTCTGAAAGGAAATTGGACAGTATATCAAAATTACACACATTTTGCTCATGCTCTTTATTTTGGCAATCCCATTTCTGGGAATCTGTACTACAGATGTAATGGAGAGGGAAACAGCTTGAGGAGGAAAAACCATGGGTTCCATTTTAGATATATTCAGTTTGAGACTCCTGTGAAATATCTACATAGAGATATTGAGCAAGTCACTATATAAGTCTGTATCTCGGGAAAGAGGTTAGGCTGAGATTACTTTTGTATGTGATATTAGAGAATATTCTAATTTCATTCTTTTATGTAGCTGTCCAGTTTTTTCCAGCACAACTTATTAAAAGAGACTGTCTTTTCTCCATTGTATATTCTTGCCTCCTTCAGTTTCAGCTCAGTTCAGTCTCCCAGTTGTGTCTGACTCTTTGTGACCTCATGAACCACAGCATGCCAGGCCTCCCTGTCCATCATCAACTCCCAGAGTTTACCCAAACTCATGTCCATTGAGTCGGTGATGCCATCCAACCATCTCATCCTCTGTCGTCCCCTTCTCCTCCCGCCCTCAAATGTTGCCCAGCATCAGAGTATTTTCAAATGAGTAAGCTCTTCGCATCAGGTGGCCAAAGTATTGGAGTTTCAGCTTCAACATCAGTCGTTCCAATGAACACCCAAGACTGATATCCTTTAGGATGGACTGTTTGGATCTCCTTGCAGTCCAAGGGACTCTCAAGAGTCTTCTCCAACACCACAGTTCAAAAGCGTCAGTTCTTTGGCGCTCAGCTTTCTTTATAGTCCAACTCTCACATCCATACATGACTACTGGAAAAACCATAACCTTGACTAGACGGACCTTTGTTGACAAAGTAATGTCTCTGCTTTTTAATATGCTATCCCTAGGTTGGTCATAACTTTCCTTCCAAGGAGTAAGTGTCTTTTAATTTTATGGCTGCAATCAGCATCTGCAGTGATTTTGGAGCCCAAAAAAATAAAGTCAGCCACTGTTTCCCCGTCTATTTGCCATGAAGTGATAGGACTGGATGCCATGATCTTAATTTTCTGAATGTTGAGCTTTAAGCCAGCTTTTTCACTCTCCTTTTTCACTTTCATCAAGAAGCTCTTTAGTTCTTCTTCACTTTCTGCCATAAGGGTGGTGTCATCTGCATCTCTGGGGTTATTGATATTTCTCCTGGCAATCTTAATTCCAGCTTGTGCTTCTTCCAGCCCAGCATTCCTGATGATGTACTCTGCATATAAGTTAAATAAGCAGGGTGACAATATACAGCCTTGATGTATTCCTTTCCTGATTTGGAACCAGTCTGTTGTTCCATGTCCAGTCCTAACTGTTGCTTCCTGACCTGCATACAGGTTTCTCAAGAGGCAGGTCAGGTGGTCTGGTATGCCCATCTCTTTCAGAATTTTCCACAGTTTATTGTGATCCACATAGTCAAAGGATTTGGCAGAGTCAATAAAGCAGAAATAGATATTTTTCTGGAATTCTCTTGCTTTTTCGATGATCCAGTGGATATTGGCAATTTGATCTCTGGTTCCTCTGCCTTTTCTAAAACCAACTTGAACATCTGGAAGTTCATGGTTCATGTATTGCTGAAGCCTGGCTTGGAGAATTTTGAGCATGACTTTACTAGCGTGTGAGATGAGTGCAATTGTTCGGTAGTTTGAGCATTCTTTGGCATTGCCTTTCTTTGGGATTGGAATGAAAACTGACCTTTTCCAGTCCTATGGCCACTGCTGAGTTTTCCAAATTTGCTGACATAGTAAGTGCAGCACTTCACAGCATCATCTTTTAGGATTTGAAATAGCTCAACTGGAATTCCATCACCTCCACTAGTTCGTAGTGATGCTTTCTAAGTCCCATTTGACTTCACATTCCAGGATGTCTGGCTCTAGGTAAGTGATCTCACCATCATGATTATCTGGGTCATGAAGATCTTCTTTGTACAGTTCTTCTGTGTATTCTTGCCACCTCTTCTTAATATCTTCTGCTTCTCTTAAGTCCATACCATTTCTGTCCTTTATTGAGCCCATCTTTGCATGAAATGTTCCCTTGGTATCTCTAATTTTCTTGCCTCCTTAGTTATAGCTTAATTGACCATAAATGTGTGGGTGTGTTTCTGGGCTTTCGGTCCTGTTCCATTGACCTATTTGTCTGTTTTGTGCCAGTACCATACTGTTTTGATTGGGCTTCCCAGGTGGCTCAGTGGTAAAGAATCTTCCAGCTGACAGAGAAGATAGAGGTTCAATCCCTGAATCAAGAACATCCCCTGGAGAAGGAAATGACAACCTGCTCCAGTTTCTTGCTTGGAGAATCCCATGAACAGAGGAGCCTGACTTGCTATAGTGCATTTGGTCACAAAGAGTTGGACATAACTGAGCATACACAGAGCACACACACACCATACTGTTTTGATTACTATAGCTCTTTAGTATAATTTGAAGTCAGGGAGCATGATTCCTCCGGGTCTTTCTTTCCCCAGATTGTTTTGGCTATTTGAGGTCTTTTATCTTTCCATGCAAATTTTTAAATATTTGTTCTAGTTCTGTGAAAAATGTCATTGGTCGTTTGATAGGAATTGCATTGAATCTATAGATTGCCTTGGGGAGTAGAGTCATTTTAACAATATTGATTCTTCCCATCTAAGAATACAATATATCTTTCAATCTATTTGTGTTGTCTTCAGTTACTTTCATCAGTATCTTATAGTTTTCAGAGCACAGGTCTTTTACTTCTCAGGCAAGCTTATTCCTAGGTATTTTATTCTTGATGTGATGATAAGTGAGACTGTTTCCTTAATTTCTCCTTCTGATACTTGACTGTCAGTTCATAGAAATCCAACAGATACCTGTGTATTAATTTTGTATCCTTCAACTTTACTGAATTCATTGGTGAGCTCTAGTAGTTTTCTGAAGGCATCTTTAGGATTTTCTATGTATAGTATGTCATCTGCAAACAATGACAGTTTTATGTCTTCCTTTCCAATTTGGATTCCTTTTATTTTTCTTCTCTGGTTGCTAAGGACTTCCAAAATAATGTTGAGTAAAAGTAGTGAGAGTGGTCATCTTTGTCTTATTCTTGATCTTAACAGGAAATGCTTTCAACTTTTCACCATTGAAGATGATGTTAGCTATGGTTTTCTCATTTATACAGTTTGTATTATATCAAAGTATATTCTCTCTATGCCTGCCTTTGGGAGAGTTTTTATCATAAATGAACATTGAATTTTATCAGAAGCTTTTTCTGCATCTACTGAGATGATCATATAGTTTTTGTTCTTCAGTGTGTTAATATAATGTATCACATTGATTGATTTGGAGATATTTGAAAATTCTTGCATCCCTAAGATAAATCTCACTTGGTCATGGTGGATGATCCTTCTAATGTATTGTTGGATTCAGTTTGCCAGTCTTATTTTGTTGAGGATTTTTGCACCTTTGTTCATTGGTGATAGTGACATGCACTTTTCTTTTTTGTGTGTGATATCTTTGGTTTTGTGTCATAGTGATGATGGCTTCATAGAAGATTGCAGAAGTGTTCCTTCCTCTGCAGTTTTTGGGAATAGTGCAGGTATTAAGTCATCTCTAAATGTTTGGTAGAATGTTTGAAGCTATCTGGTCCTAGACTTTTGTTTGTTGGGAATTTTTAAATTACTGATTCAATTTCAGTACTGGTAATTGGTCTGTTCATATTTTCTGTTTCTTCCTGCTTCAGTCTTAGGAAACTATACCTTTCTAAAAAATTGTCCATTTCTTCTAGGTTGTACCTTTTATTGGCATAGAGATGTTCATCACAGTCTCTGTGATCCTTTGTGTTTCTGTGGTGTTGGTTTTAACTTCTTTTTCATTTCTGATATTATTGATTTGGGCCCTTTCCCTTTTTTTTTTCTTTTTTTTAATTGAAATGTAGTTCATATACAATTTTGTGTTATTTTATGGTGTATAACAAAGTGATTCAGTTTATATAGATAAAATGCATGATATATTATAGCATATAAGTTTATATACATATATTGAGAGTCAGTTTTATATATCTACATATTTGGTTATTTTTAAGATTCTCTTCCATTTTGGTTATTAAAAAATTCTGAATGTAGTTCCCTGTGCTATACAGTAGGACCTTATTGTTTGTTGTTTATCTATTTTATATATAGTAGGGTATATCTGTTAATCCTAAACTCCTAATTTATCCTTCTCTTGCCCTTTCCACTTTAGTTGACCATAAATTTGCTTTCTGTGTCTGTGAGGTGAGTCTGTTTCTGTTTGGTAAATTAGTTCATTTGTATCATTTTTAGATTCCACAGGTAAGTGGTATCATATAATATTTATCAGTCTGACTTATTTAGCTGAGTATGATAATCTCTAAGTCCACCTTTGTTGCAGCAAATGGTATTATTTCATTTTTTATGGCTGAGTCATATTCCACTGTGTGTATACACCCACACACACACACACACCACATCTTCTTTATCCATTCACCTGTTGATGGATCCTTAGGTTGCTTCCATGTCTTGGTTATTGTAAATAGTGTTGCTGTGAACCCTGTGGTGCCTGTATCTTTCTGAATTAAAGTTTTCATCTTTGCTGGATATATGCGAAGAACTGGGATTGCTTGATCATGTGATAGCTCTATCTTTAGTTTTTTAAGGAACCTCCATACTGTCCATGGTGGCCACATCAATTTACAATACCCACCAACAGTGCAGGCTGCTGCTGCTAAGTCGCTTCAGTCATGTCCAACTCTGTGCGACTCCATAGATGGCAGCCAACCAGGCTCCCCCGACCCTGGGATCCTCCAAGCAAGAACACTGGAGTGGGTTGCCATTTCCTTCTCCAGTGCACAAAAGTGAAAAGTGAAAGGGAAGTCGCTCAGTCGCATCTGACCCTTAGCGACCCCATGGACTTCAGCCTACCAGGCTCCTCCATCCATGGGATTCTCCAGGAAAGAGTACTGGAGTGGGTTGCCATTGCCTTCTCTGAACAGTGTAGGAGGATTCCTTTTTCTCCACACTCTCTCCAGCATTTATTATTTGTAGAACTTTTGATGATGTCCATTCTGACCATTGTGAGGTGATATCCCATTGTAGTTTTGGTTTGCATTTCTCTAATAATTAATAGTGTAGAATATCTTTTCATATATCTTTTGGCCATCTGTATGTTTCTTTGAAGAAATGTCTATTAGATCTGCCCATTTTTTTTATGTGATGCTTGTTTTTTTAATATATTGACCTATGTGAGCCATTTTTGTATTTTGGAAATTAAGCCCTTGCCAACTGCATCATTTGCAAATATATTTTCCCATTCTGTAGATTGTCTTTCTGTTTTGTTTATGGTTTTCTTTGCTTTGGAAAAGTTCATAACTTTAATTAGATTCTACTTGTTTATTTTTGCTTTTGCCTTAGGAGACTGATGCCTTACTGATTTTCTATGTAGATGATCTGTCCGTTGATGTCAGTGGGATGTTTAAGTCTCCTATTATTGTTTTCCTTGCAGTTTCTTCCTTTATGTCTGTTAGTATTAGTTTGATATATTTAGCCCTATATTGTGGGCTTATATTTTAACAAGTATAATATCCTTTTCTTATAGTGATCTTTTTATCAATGTCTTTTTGTGATGTCTTTCTTTATCTTTCTCTGTGGACTTTGTTTTAAAGTCTATTCTTGTCTGATATGAGTACTGCTATCCCTGCCTTCTTCTCATTTCCACTTGCCTGAAGTACCTTTTTTCTATCCCCTCACTTTCGGTCTGTGTGTATCTTTCATCCTAAAGTACATCATTTGTAGGCAGCATATTTTAGGCTTTTGTTTTATTATCCAGTCTGCCACTCTGTGTCATTTGACTGGAGCATTTAGTCCATTGACATTTGAGGTAATTATTGACATATATTTATTTATTTCCATTTTAAACCTTATTTTCCAGTTGATTTTTTATTTCTTTATTCTTTTCTTTTTATTTTTCCTTTTGTGTTTGATGGTTTTCTTTTGTATTATGCTTAAGTTCTCTTTTTGTGAATCTATTGTATGTTTTTGATTTGTGGTTACCTTAGTTTTCAAGTATGTTAACCCATTACTGTATCTACTTTAAACTGGTAATTATCATCTCAAACACATTCTAAAAATTTTTACATTTTCTTACTTCCTTCCCCTATATTTTATCATTTCAATGTCCTATTTTACATATTCATGTTAATCCTTTTGCTGTTGTATTTATAAGCAATATCATAAATTTTTTTACTTAAAAAAACCGTCTGTACTGGTTTATTTAAGTGATCTACAATGCCTTTATATATTTGCTTTTCCTATTATGATTTTCTCTTTTCTATAGATTCTCTTTTTTAAAGATATATTTGTTTTATTTTTGGCTGTGCTGGGTCTTCGTTGCTGCACGTGGGCTTTCTCTAGTTGTAGCAAGCAGGGGCCACTCTTCATTGCAGTGCTTGGGCTTCTCATTGTAGTGGCTTCTCCTGTTGCAGAGCCATGGGCTCTGGGCATGCAGGTTTCAGTAATTGCTGCTCATGGGCTCAGCAGTTGCAGCTGCTGGGTTCTAGAGTATGGGCTCAGTAGTTGCAATACACAGACATAGTTACCCTGTGGCATATGGGATCTTCTGGACCAGGGACTGAACCCATGTCCCCTGCACTGGCAGGCAAATTCCCCACTAATGGACCACCAGGGAAGTCCCTAATTTTTTTAGTATATAGGAAGGTTTGTATTTTTGTTCTGATGGTTACTTTTGTAAACTAGAAAAAGAAGAGCAAATTAAACCCAAAATAGAAGGAACAAAGAATAAAGGATAGAGCAAAAATCAATGTTACTTTGAAAAAAACTGATGAACCTCTAGCTGTACTTATCAAGAAAAAAAGGAGAGAAGAATCAGCTTACCAGTATCAGAAATAAAAAAGAAGACATCACTATAAATCCCTCAGACATTAAAAAGGATAAAACAGAATATCATGAGCAACATTTTGCTAAGCTCAACAACTGAGATGAAATTGACAGATTTTTTGAAAAACACAAATTACAGAAACTTAAGAAACAGAAAACCAGAATAACTGTCTATGAAAGAAATTGAATTAATAATTTTAAAACCTTCCCACAAAAAAGCAATCCCAGATGGTGAATTCTGTCAAACATTTCAGAAAGAAATAATGTAACCATATATAAAATCTTCCAAAAAAACGTGCAGGAGGTTGCCAGATAAGGTCAAAATTACCCTAATGTGCAAACCACAGACACTAGAGGAAAACTGCAGATCAGTACCTCTCATGAATTTATATATGGGAGAATCCTTAATATAATATTGATTCCAACAAAATATAAAAGAGGAATGCTGCTGCTGCTGCTAAGTCACTTCAGTCGTGTCCGACTCTGTGTGACCCCATAGATGGAAGCCCACCAGGCTCCCCCGTCCCTGGGATTACCATGACTAAATGGAGTTTATACTTCATTAAAATTAATTGCATCAGTATTTTATAGTCAAACTTGATTTTTCATTCAGAGTAAACTTCCTACAACTTCTTTAACAGATTTGACTTTTAACTTTGTTCCACTATTTTTTAAAATCAAATCCACTCTGCAAAAAATAAAGATTTTCCATAATTGAGAATTTCCAAAATAATTTGCCAAAGTCATTGGACCCCAGATTAAGAAATCCTTGTTTTAGAATCTTTGGGGTTGATGGTAATGTTCTGTATCTTGATTGTGGTAATGGTTTGTTACATGTGTGTGTACATTTATCAAAATTTATTGAACTGTATGTTTTAAATAAAGTTGATTTTTTAAAAAATTTTTTGCTTTAAACATAGTTTTAGTTCTAAGTTTGAGTTTTAGTTCTAAGGTAGTTACAAATAGCTGAAGAATATTCTTAATAGTACAGAAGGTTTTAGAATCCCTTGCAGTTCTAACCCTGCCTCCAAAGTGAACCTGATATAATGAAATCCCAGTGAAGAAAACCTTACTTTGTTCATGGACTAGAATGGTTCTGTGTAGATGCAAAATAAGTCACCTAAATTTAGGGCTTACCACTTGTGATTCATATAAATTATTTTCAGACGTAAATCTCTATTTAATTTCCTTCTATTTTCTTACGCCTAACTTCATTCATCCTGGAGGAAGAAATGGCAACCTATTCCAGTATTCTTGCCTGGGAAATCCCATGGGCAGAGGAGTCTGGTGGGCTATAGTCCATGGGGTCACAAAGAGTCAGACATGACTTAGCAACTAAATAACAACAAATTTAATTCATACAGTGTTACGCTTGCTCATAAACATAATTTTTTTCTTTCAACTCAATGCCACTGATTTCACCATTCATTTCTGTTACAACTCTAGAATATTTTCCTCATTCATTCTTGTTATTTTCAGCTTTATTCATTCTTCAAATTGCATCTACATTTATCTGAAGAAACTAAAAGTAAGCTTTTACCATAATAGTGTGGGACTTAAAATTTAGATTTCCTACAAACTCTTATTTAAAAAGCAGTTATTTGAGGGCTTCCCTGGTGGCCCAATGGTTACGACTTCACCTTACAATGTAGGGGATGCAGGTTTGATCCTACATGTATTGGAGAGCTAAAACCCCACATACCTCAGACCCCCAAAAACAAAACATAAAACAGAAGCAGTATTGTAACAAATTCAATAAAGACTTTAAAAATTATCCACATGAAAAGAAAAAACTTCAAAAATAAATAAAATACAGGTATTTTAAAGCAGTATTTTCTTAACCTGGTTATTTGGTTCAAGGATAGAATTTAGTGCTAGATTTGCCCTAATGGTAGATCATTAATATCTTTGTTCATCAAAAGTATTCTTTTTACTCTTAGTGCCAAAAAATATTTTCTCACACAGATATTTTTGTCTTCTTGCCCTCTAAGGTTTCCATTAAGTGACTTGTGAATATCAGAGTGGTTTATTCATAAACTTTAAACTTGGTGATCCTTGATATTTATATAATATTTGTTTTATAATCACTAAATTGGGGAAAATTTTTATACTCTGACAAGATCCTAAAAGAATGTTAAGGAACTTCACAAAGATATATGATATGACTTATCTTTAGTAAAGAAATCAGATTGAAGAAAAATTAAGAAGAAAGAAACATACACACTTGCTGAAGTTTTACATGCTAAAGGTCAGCATACTTCATCTGGAACTAGGCCCCAAATCTGGCCCTTAACTTTACACCCCCCAACATTAGTCTGCCAGACAAAACACAGGGTGCCCAGTTGAATTTATTCCAGGTGAACAAGTAGTTTTTAGTATAATCATACCATATATTATTTGCTAAATCCAACAACGCTGCTACAGAGAATACAATGCAGGCATTCTAACTACTAAGTGACCTGGCTAAGCAACTTCACGTAAAATTTAAAGGTTTCCAATTTCATTTCCTGAGCCCCAGAGGGTTTCTCACTCAGATGATATGAAGACTTGTGCCATTTTTTTGAGATTTGTATTTTTTTCTGATGTGCTTGGGAAAAAATTCTTAACCAAGTTGTCAACTTGTTATGGCTTATCTCAAATCCTGCTAAATATTCTGATTTTTTTGATGAGCATGAAAACAGACTTGTCCTGAGAGAATATAGCATATGCATCAGAGGTTGCATGGTGGGAATTCGAGCTCTTAAACTATATCCTTCCTACACTAATAGACGTCACAGGCAGAACAATGTTCTGAATGAGACAGAAGCCACATGAAGTGTAGCAGTGACTGCATTACACCCTGTCCCTTTTATTCTACATACAATCTTGACAAGATTTACAAGATTTTGGGATTTGTGGCTGAACTGCACAATCAGATAACATCCTTGTTGTCATTTGATCTGTATTCTGACAATTCCTCAAACCTTGAATACAGATGAATTATATGTGTTTATAGTTTCATATATACATATGAGAATATGAATATACCTGAGTGGTGCAGTCTTCAGAGGGATTTTCTTGGGTCTAATGGCTTATATCGTTATGTTATTCTTGCTTACAGAAATGCTGACGCCCTCATTCCTTTTTCAAACTGGCCCCTTGCTGTTTCTGTCCGAGACATTGCCCTTTTAGCCTCTGAAAGCTTTTCCTGATTTTTTTATATGCCCCTTAATTTCTGGAGTTATAATTTGGTATAGTTTATTTTGAATATAAATTTTTATCTTGATACTTCATACTGAGAAAAACATTTTTTTCTTAAATTGTGTAAATCACAAACTACTATTTTTCCTAAATTTTAATTGTGCCATCTGTATTCTCCTATGTTCCCCTTTTTAAAAATTAATAAACTATTTTTTTAGAGTAGTTTTAGGGTCACAGGAAAATTGAGCACAAAGTACAGTTCCCATATACCCTGTCTCCACACACACATGTTGTTCAGTCACTAAGCATGTCCGACTTTTTGTGACCCCATGGACTGCAGCACACCGGACTTTCCTGTCCTTCACTATCTCCCGGAGTTTGCTCAAATTCATGTCCATTTAGTAAGTGACACACATAACCTCTCCCAATATCAACATCCTGCACCAGAGAAATACATTTGTTACAACTATCAATCTTGGGTGTTCATTGGAAGGACGGATGCTGATGCTGAAACTCCAATACTTTGGCTACCTCATGTGATGAGTTGACTCACTGGAAAAGAGTCTGATGCTGGGAAGGATTGGGGGCAGGAGGAGAAGGGGACAACAGAGAATGAGATGGCTGGATGGCATCACCGACTCGATGGACATGAGTTTGAGTGAACTCCGGGAATTGGTGATAGACAGGGAGGCCTGGCGTGCTGTGATTTATGGGGTCGCAAAGAGTCGGACGGACTGAGCGACTGAACTGAACTGAATTGAATGAACCTTCATTGACATGTTAGCATCCAAAGTTCATAACTTACATTATGGTTCACTCTTGGCATTGTACATTCTATGAGTTTTGACAAATGTATAATCGACATGTGTCCACCACTGTAGTATCACACAGGATAGTCTCATTGTTCTAAAAACCTTCTGTGCTCTACCTATCTTTTTTTCTTTTTAAACTTTTCTTGTCCTCTGGTACTATATTGAACTTCAGCTCCATTGTGAAATAAAGCTTTGCCCTACAACCCTGAAGGAAAATATTGAAACAGTCAAATCTGATCACAGGGTGTTTTCCCTTTTATTCCTACCTAACTTCAAACAGGTGATGGAAAGTGAAGAGTTCATGTTGCTTCCAGCCAATCAACTCATTGATATAATATCTAGTGATGAACTAAATGTTCGCAGTGAAGAACAGGTCTTCAATGCAGTGATGGCCTGGGTTAAATACAGTATTCAAGAAAGACGTCCTCAGTTACCCCAGGTATGCAGGGAAATGCTTCTTTAAGTAACTGTGTTATACTGGGTAAAATAATACATATTTGATTTGCAAAAAGGAAACAGTTATCACTGTCATTCATATTAGACTGTAAGAAAGACCATCTCTTTCCAAATAACCAAGGAGATTAAGTGTTAAGCATTTTAAGTGTTTATGAACTTTTTTCTATTTTGCTTCCTCTGTTTTGCATCAATTCTAGGTTTGGGCTATAGCATAAATCAGAACCTAAATGGTACATAATGAACAAAAGAAAGCAAGGATGGCAGTTATCATGTCTCCCTTCTCTATGATTTGGAAATCTCACCACAGTTTGAAGACTAAAGAAATGATACGGGTCATAAGTGGTCACTAAATGACATTTTTGATGTTCTTGTTATTATGATTACAGTCCTTAGCAATTTGATAGTATATTCTTCTAGATTGTTATTAGGAGAGCTTATACTGCTGAAGGAAATGGCAACCCACTCCAGTGTTCTTGCCTGGAGAATCCCAGGGACAGGGGAGACTGGTGGGCTTCCATCTGTGGGGTCACACAGAGTTGGACACGACTGAAGTGACTTAGCAGCTTAGCAGCATACTGCTGAAAGCATAAGAAGCATACTAAAGTGATACTGATTATTCTAATTACTGAACTGGTGGTTGGAATAAATTTAGTTTTGTATTTATGCCTTCCACCCTCATTATTTATTAGATCAATTAATTAGTCCAATTAGATCTCAAAACAATTGGAAACACAATCGGGGAGCATGAGTTATGTATTCTCTTAAATACCTTACAGATGGCGTTTGTGCCTTTAATAGTGTTTATTATCTCACAGGTGCTGCAGCATGTGCGGTTGCCTTTGCTTAGTCCCAAGTTCCTGGTGGGCACTGTAGGTTCTGATCCCCTCATCAAAAGTGACGAAGAATGCAGGTATGAATGGTCCTGGATGGGAAAAATCAACAACTAAACATTCCTGTCCTCTCCTAATTTCCTTATTTGTATTGCTTCCTAAATATTATATTTTTTAGTGCTGTAATCAAGGCAATATTTAACAGATTTTTCTTCTGGGCTAGATAAGAGGAGATGGAAGAAGAGAAGACTGAATTTCCAGTATTCCATTCCATTAGTTTTTTTTTTTTTCTATGCATAGTATTTATTGGTGTAGAAGTGGCACTAAAGAGGTAGATTTCTTTTAATGATTTAATGCAAGCTTGAGTTTGAAGAGACAATTCTCTGATAGTATATCTTTTCTTGAGATAAGTTAAATAATGTTGTTGACCCCATCATAAAAGTGTGTCAGAAGCACTTTTTCATTCCATCACATATGCCTTGTTAGGAAATAGGACCAGCCTTGCTTTCTGAGATTGTAGACAAGAGTTAAAAGTCTGCTATACCCTTAAAGCAGCTATGGAAAGAGTCCCACTAGGGTTTGATGATACGGTTTCATAAATTTTTTTTTATTGAAAGAAATTCTAAATGTTTTTACAAGACAAACAAAACATTTATTTTATTGGACTATCTCTGAACTACAGTATATATAAAATTTAATAAACTACTTTTCCACTTGACAGATTTTAAGGTTTAGTTTCAAATATGAAACCTCATGGTTTTTTAACCATTTCTTAGCAGCATGTTACATTTATAAAAATGAAACAGTGAGTTAGAACTCTCTTTAAACTACACAAGGGAGATCTCTTTGGATCTCCCTTAGTGACTAAAGGAACTTGTTCCAGAATCAGGGATCTCTAGAGAAGATATAGAACATAATAGATTCATTTTCATTTCTTCAATAATTTGAAGCCTGTTCCCTTAACAGGAGGTGTTAGAGAGGGTTTTTATGTGTTTACCTTTTAAACTTAAAGACAGATGGTAATTAATTCCCCTAAATACTCACAAAGTTACTTTTAAAAGAAGACTGTTCCTACTTAGAGAACAAACATGGTTGTTGGGAGTAGGGGAGGGGAAAAGATGGGGGTTTGGGATGGACATGTATACCCTGCTATATTTAAAATGGATAACCAACAGGACCTTCTGTATAGCTGAGTCCCTTTGCTGTTCACCTGAAATTATGACAACATTGTTAACTGACTACATCCCAATACAAAATAAAAAGTTTTAAAAAAGGAAGCAGCCTGTTCCTTTTATCGTGACCTTATTATTTACTAGCTGTGTGACCTTATTCAAGTTACTTGAACCTTTTTCTGGTACAGTTCCTTTATTTATAAAATAAGGATAAAAAAAATAAAATAAGGATAATAACAGTACCTATTCCATAGGGCTGTAGTGGAGAATAAATGAGTTAATATGTATTAAGCCCCTGTTATTGTTGTTACTATTAATTTTGTGTTTGCCCCTAAGTATTAGCTCTGTAATATTCTTTCTAGGAACGCTTGAACAACTTAATTAAAAACCAGCAAGAAGGAGATCACAGTCTTTGTTTTTAGCTGAGGAAGCTAGAAATAGTTCCTGGTCATCAGCTTGGGATTTTGAGGGGTTTTGTTTTTATTTTTAGCATAAATTCAGAAGAGGCCTTAGCAAAATCATATACTGGAAGTACATTATTGGGTCATGCCCGGCACTGGTCCAGCAGGAATAAATTATTTGTTGTAATATAAATAGAGAAATGGAAATATAGTATAATTTAGAAAGCACTTTCAGAGTTGAGAAAGAACAGAGTAACAGATTGAATTTGTACTAGTCACATACTGAATCACTCAAAGGACGCAAGTGAATACATAAATAGTGTAAGTTAGGATACTTTATTTAACAAGTGTAATTACTAGGTTCTTCTCATAAAGGACCTTCATAGAAAAAGACAAAACTGTTCATCCTCAGTAGATTTATTGAGAGGGAACTATTCATATAGTCCCAAATAGAAAATTAATATTAAATGATAGTAGGGTGTTTCTTTTTAGCAATCCAAATTTTGACCTAGTTTTATTGCTTAAATTAATCTAGCAAATATCTGTGTTGTGGTTGATACGCTTCTTTGCCAGTATCCTGCAAAAGCTAATCAAATTCACTAGAAGGCAGTAACTATGCAGACTGGTAATTAAGTTGTAATTTTTAGTTTCCCATAAGTCATTGGTTGTCTCAAGTATGTTGAGTTTTAGACTAATTTGCAGTAAGATATAAAGTCATGATGGAAATACCAGTCAATTCACAGCTCATAGTGTGACTGGCATCATTGCTGTCATGTTTGTGACCTTTATAATACTGGCTGGGGGGATTTCCCTGGCAGTCCAGTGGTTAAGACTCCAAGCTTCTAGTGCAGGGTACACGGGTTCAATCTCTGAGATCCCACATGCCATGTGCCCCCCAAAAAACTAGCCTAAATTAATAAAAATGCTGACTGGCATTCATGAATTGGTTTGATTTATGCTGTTCCCCTTTGCCATCTTACATATACCTTAACCATATTGGGATTTGACTAAAAATATTATTTAGACATTTGGAATAAAGGCAGAATTTTTTTCACAGGGACTTGGTAGATGAGGCTAAAAACTATCTCCTATTGCCTCAAGAACGACCATTAATGCAAGGACCAAGGACAAGACCACGGAAACCTATTCGATGTGGAGAAGTACTCTTTGCAGGTTTGGAACTTAATATACTGTGGCTAAACTGAATATTTTCCACATGAGAAATTGTCATTTGAGCAGTCCTTTGGACAGTTGTGATATCCACTGTCATAAGAAATATATAATGACTTACGACGGGGACTTCCCTGGCGGTCCAGGGGTTAAGACTCCACACTTAGACTGCAGCAGGCATGGTTCCATCCCTGGTTGGAGAATTAAACTTTGGCCACACAGTGCGTGGCCAAAAAATAAATAAAATTTTTTTAATGTTAAAAAAAAATATACACACCTTTTGAAAACAAAAAATAATTTATGTGTCTTGCCTCTTAACTCAAGATCCAACACTGGTACTTTCGAAAGAATGCTGTATTTTTATATAACCTAAAAATGTCATGCAGTGGATGTTTTGTAATAATAAATCATATCCATGAATTTATATTCCAGTGTGCAAGTCACCTCATAAGTACATGGAACTGTCAAAAAACATTATCTTACATCAAACAATTACACTCTTTTGTAGCTCTCCTGAGCTAGATTGAGCCCAAGACATTGTGTTGTATCATTCTGCTGCTGCCGTCTGCCCCTAAATATCTGAAAACTTTCAGTCTTAGATGTTTTACTTTTATCCACATAAATTCAGCTCCCTTAGTCACTTGAATAACAACTTTCACAATGTTTGGTAAAACATTTTCTCACTAGTTCTGTCTTAGTCCGCTCAGACTGCTGTAACAGAAAAGCATATACTGGGTGGCTTAGAAACAGTAGAAATTTATTTTGGTGTCTGGGAAGTATTTTGGTGTCTGCTGAGGGCCCGCTCCATTCTTCTTCATAGACTCCATCTTTTCATCCTTTGCCGTGTCCTCAGGTAGAGAAAGGGGCACAGGATCTCTGTGAAGTCTCTTTTATAAGAGCACTAATTCCATTCATGAGGACAGAGTACGTCCCTAAAGCCTCACCGCCTGATACTATCACATTGAGGATTAGATTTCAATATATGAATTTTGGAGGGGCACATTCAATCTATAGCAAATTCTTTCTCTTCGATTTTTCTTTTCAAATCCTGATTCTTGGAGAAAGATGGAACCTATGGTAATCTTTTTATTTATGTTCCCACATTTCAGAATTCCATTCAGTTCAGTTCAGTTCAGTCACTCAGTCGTGTCCGACTCTGCGACCCCATGAATCACAGCACGCCAGGCCTCCTTGTCCATCACCAACTCCCGGAGTTCACTCAAACTCATGTCCATCGAGTCGGTGATGCCATCCAGCCATCTCATTCTCTGTCGTCCCCTTCTCCTCCCGCCCCCAATCCTTCCCAGCATCAGAGTCTTTTCCAGTGAGTCAACTCTTCGCATGAGGTGGCCAAAGTATTGGAGTTTCAGCTTTAGCATCAATCCTTCCAATGAACACCCAGGATTGATCTCCTTTAGAATGGACTGGTTGGATCTCCTTGCAGTCCAAGGGACTCTCAAGAGTCTTCTCCAGCACCACAGTTCAAAAGCATCAATTCTTTGGCGATCAGCTTTCTTCACAGTCCAACTCTCACATCAAATACAGGCTTCCTGAGATTCTGTTTGATGTGTGAAGTGTTCTATCACTTTTCATCAGGAAATCCCGTAGAATCACTGGGTCATAGTATCCTTTCCCATCAACCTAACCAGTGGCCTGTCTTTTCCCCTTCGGTTTTATTTTCTCTTGGCATGTGGGAATATATTTTCCCTTACATTTTTAGAAGAAAAGTTTGACAATTTATGTTTGATTTCTTTTTAAATTTTTTCATCTCAATTTCTTCACATAGAGTATTGCTGCATTTCTTCAAGAAGAAAATGGATGCCAAGTTTTCTTTTTCTCTCTAATCCTCATCAAGCTTTTTTTCTCTCTTTTGAAAGCATTCCTTCATTCGTGTTTTAGATTTCAAACTCAATTATTAATTTATCATGTACTGAATTCTCCTATACTCCTAGTATCCTAATGCCTCTGTTCATTGTTACTAACAAATTTATTTTTATTATCATTCTTATTTATTCCTATGACTTTCATTCCTATATATGCATGCTCAGGTACATATTCACATACTCATATAGGTTTACACAGACGCTTGTTTGCATGCTCACACCTATATACATCTGCCTCTTCACTCCCACATAGCATCTATAGTTGCCATCAGTTGGTGAATAAATTTATTGCCAGATCTGGTTAAGTTCCCAGGGAAATTTTATAATATTAGTTTAGCTTTATTGGTTGAATTAGATAAATTATATTGTTAAAGGTCTTTTATTTATAAAAGCAGTTTGTTGTGCCAGCTCCCTGTACATATAAGAATGCTATAAACATCAAGAGTTTCTGTTTCCCCAATTGTGAAAGTTAGTTGTCTATTTTTTTTTTAATTAGAAGGATGCAAGATCTAATTATTTGATAGCTGTGGTTTATTTTCATGATATCAGGTTGGTTTCAGGAATTCTAGTAGTAGGGCCATCTTTGTGGAAGTATATACATTGTTATCATGATCTATTAAGTATTTTACTTGGCTGTTATAGTACCTGAAGTAGGGATGACAATATACTACTGCTTCATGAGCCTCAGAACATTCTGGCAGAGATTAACAACTAGATTAAGGAAGAGGGGAGAATAATGGAAACTCAGGGGAAAGTGAAACAGAAAAGAACCCCTATATGATCAAAAGCTAGAGACTAAACCAAATAGGTGTATGGGAAGTATATTTCACATCTAGAGTTCTTTCTGGATTCAGTGGTGGGAAGGTACAAATCCAGTGGAACTAGACAAGGTACACCTTTGGGGATGCTGAGAGAAAATAATGTAGCTCTATTAAATAGAAATTTAAACTTGACTTCACCCTGGCAGGCTACAGTCCATGGGGTCACAGAGTTGTACATGACTGAGCAACTTAATTTTTTTCTTTCTTTCACTTGGATTATCCAACAGCTGCCATCTTTATCTTGCTGGTTCCCACCATTTTCTTCCAGTGTTACATGATTATAAATTATCAGGTACCGTGTTTTCAATGTGTAACCATCTTCACTAAAATCTCATTCGCCTCTTTTGATTGTATAATGGTATTAATGAATCACACTTTGCCTGCTTTAGAAGCCATTTAAAGCCATTTAAATTGGATCAATTTCATGATCTCAAACTCTTGATGCTGCTGCTGCTAAGTCGCTTCAGTCATGTCCAACTCTATGACCCCATAGATGGCAGCCCACCAGGCTCCCCCATCCCTGGGATTCTCCAGGCAAGAACACTGGAGTGGGTTGCCATTTCCTTCTCCAGTGCATGAAAGTGAAAAGTGAAAGTGAAGTCACTTAGTCGTGTCCAACTCTTTGCGACCCCATGGACTGCAGTCTACCAGGCTCCTCTGCCCATGGAATCTTCCAGGCAAGAGTACTAGAGTGGGTTGCCATTGCCTTCTCAGAAACTCTTGCTAGTAATCTCATAATTTCATATTGCTGTTGGGTATCTGATTCCTCCACTATATTGTTAACAACTTCAGAGCAAGTTCTGATTTATCTTTGTAGTTTCTAGATTGTATAGCAGTCTTGTCAGAACAGGCACTAAATAAAGATTAATTGCATGATGTTGATCCTGCTGAACACTAGTGAGAAATTAGCATTGACCCATCATAATGAATAGAAAAGTAAAATTGGAAAACAATAATGGATTGTTAATGTCACTTTGTAAATGAAAGATTTATTTTTGAGTAACATTTTCTTTTTCTGAACACAGAAGTGAATCCACGTGCAATATGGTGGCTCAGCTGCTAAAGAATCTGCCTGCCATGCAGGAGACCTAGGTTCGATTCCTGGGTTGGGAAGATCCCCTGGAGAAGGGATTGGCTACCCACTCCAGTATTCTGGCCTGGAGAATCTATACAGTCCATGGGGTCACAAAGAGTCAGACATGACTGAGCAACTTTCACTCACTCACACATGCAATATAGAAATTGATTAACAGAAAAATATAAAGAATAAAAATTAAAACATCTATCACTTCTTTTACATTATCAAGGTTTCCATTTTCATTTGTAGAGAAAAGCCATTAGGTCTTTTCTAATGGCTGGTCTTTTCTAATGGCTTTTCTCTACAACTGGTATTGGTTTTCCCTGCTTTTGTAGTCTCTTTATGCCAGATCTGACCTTTATTCTTGAGTCATACAATTACACTGATATTTTAGATCTTGACTCATCTGTCTCTACTTAAAACTTAATCCTTAATTTTCTTTATTATTGCAATTTTTTTTACATTATCTTTGGAATGCAGATTACCAGTTCTCACTTAACTTTGGAAAATTGAGTCTTCCTTTCTTCATCCTGGAAGCCTAAGATCAAATCTATAACCTCAGTAGTTTTTTTACTCAGAAGCATTTACTCCTATTGATGTCTTCTGGCTTTTCCCCTTGTTTTCCATTAGGCTTCTTGATGCGTCTCAATTCTGTGTTTCTGTTTTGATCTTTATCACAGATACTTTATGAAAGTTGCCTACTTTAAGGTAACACTTTTTTTTTAATTTTTATTTTTATTGGAGGCTAATTATTTTTACAATATTATATTGGTTGGTTTTGCTATACATTGACATGAATCCGCCCCGGGTGTACATGAGTTTCCCCTCCCAAACCCCTCTCCCACCTGCCTCCTCCCCTTATCCTCCCTCTGGGTCATCCCCGCATACCAGCCCCAAGCATCCTGTAACATGCATCGACCCTAAACTGGCGATTTGTTTCACATATGATAATATACATGTTTCAATGCCATTCTCCCAAACCATCCCACCCTCACCCTCTCCCACAGAGTCCCAAAGACTGTTCTATACCTCTGTGTCTCTTTTGCTATCTCGTATACAGGGTTATCATTTTCATCTTTCTAAATTCCATATATATGCGTTAGTATATTGTATTGGTGTTTTTCTTTCTGGCTTACTTCACTCTGTATAATAAGCTCTAGTTTCATCCACCTCATTAGAACTGGTTCAATTTTCATTCATTTCTATGCATATTTTGATTTCTCTTTTGATTTCTTCTATGATTTGTTCATTATTTAGCAGCATGTTGTTCAGCCTCCATATGTTGGCATTTTTAATGGTTTTTCTCCCGTAATTGAGATCTAATATTACTGCATTGTGGTCAGAAAAGATGCTAGGAATGATTTCAATTTTTTTGAATTTACCAAGGCTAGATTTATGGCCCAGGATGTGATCTATCCTGGAAAAGGTTCCATGTGCACTTGAGAAAAAGGTGAAATTCATTGTTTTGGGGTGAAATGTCCTATAAATATCTATTAGGTCTAACTGGTCTATTGTATCATTTAAAGTTTGTGTTTCCTTGTTAATTTTCTGTTTAGTTGATCTATCCATAGATGTAAGTGGGGTATTATTATTATTGCATTGTTGTTAATTTCCCCTTTCATACTTGTTAGTAATTGTCTTACATATTGCAGTGCTCCTATGTTGGGTGCATAAATATTTATAATTGTTATATCTTCTTCTTGGATTGATCCTTTGATCGTTATGTAGTTTCCTTCTTTGTCTCTTTTCACAGCCTTTGTTTTAAAGTCTATTTTATCTGATATGAGTATTGCTAGCCCTGCTTTCTTTTGGTCTCTATTTGCATGGAATATCTTTTTCCAGCCCTTCACTTTCAGTCTGTATGTGTCCCTCGTTTTGAGGTGGGTCTCTTGTAGACAACATATATGAGGTTCTTGTTTTTGTATCCATTCAGCCAGCCTTTGTCTTTTGGTTGGGGCATTCAACCCATTTACGTTTAAGGTAATTATTGATAAGTATGATCCCGTTGCCATTTTCTTTATTGCTTTGGGTTCGAGTTTATATACCCTTTCTGTGTTTCCTGTCTAGAGAAGATCCTTCAGCATTTGTTGAAGAGCTGGTTTGGTGATGCTGAATTCTCTCAGCTTTTTACTTGTCTGTAAAGCTTTTGATTTCTCCTTCATATTTGAATGAGATCCTTGCTGGGTACAGTAATCTGGGCTGTAGGTTATTTTTTTTCCTCACTTTAAGTATGTCTTGCCATTCCCTCCTGGCCTGAAGAGTTTCTGTTGAAAGATCAGCTGTTATCCTTATGGGAATCCCCTTGTGTGTTATTTGCTGCTTTTCCCGTGCTGCTTTTAATATTTGTTCTTTGTGTTTGATCTTTGTTAATTTGATTAATATGTGTCTTGGAGTATTTCGCCTTGGGTTTATCCTGTTAGGGACTCGCTGGGTTTCTTGGACTTGGGTGATTATTTCTTTCCCCATTTTAGGGAAGTTTTCAACTATTATCTCCTCAAGTATTCTCTCATGGTCTTTCTTTTTGTCTTCTTCTTCTGGGACTCCTATGATTCAAATGTTGGAGTGTTTAACATTGTCCCTGAGGTCTCTAATATTGTCCTCATTTCTTTTAATTCGTTTTTCTTTTTTCCTCTCTGTTTCATTTATTTCTACAATTCTGTCTTCTAGCTCGCTTATCCTGTCTTCTGCCTCTGTTATTCTACTGTTTGTTCCCTCCAGAGTGTTTCTGATCTCATCTATTGCATTATTCATTGTATATTGACTCTTTTTTATTTCCTCTAAGTCCTTATTAAACCTTTCTTCCATCTTCTCAATCCTTTTCTCCAGGTTATTTATCTGTAACTCCATTTTGCTTTCAAGATTTTGAATCATTTTCACCATCAAAATTTGAAATTCTTTATCAGGTAGATTCCCTAAATCTTCCTCTTTTGTTTGTGTTGGTGGGCATTTCTCTTGTTCCTTTACTTGCTGGGTATTTCTCTGCCTCTTCATCTTGCTTATATTGCTTTGCTTGGGGTGGCCTTTCCCTCTTCTGGCAGTTTGTGGAGTTCTCTTTATTATGTAGTTTCCTCCCTGTGTGTGGGGTTGGATGGGTGACTTGTCGAGGTTCCCTGGTTAGGGAAGCTTGTGTCAGTGTTCTGGTGGGTGGAGGTGGATTTCTTCTCTCTGGAGTGCAATGTAGTGTCCAGTAATGAGTTATGAGATGTCAGTGGGTTTGGAGTGACTTTGGGCAGCCTGTATATTGAAACTCAGGGCTATTTTCCTGTGTTGCTGGAGAATTTGCATGGTATGTCTTGCTCTGGAACTTGTTGACCCTTGGGTGGTGCTTGGTTTTAGTGTAGGTATGGAAGTGTTTGATGAGCTCCTATCGATTAATGTTCCCGTCAGGAGTTCTCTGCTATTCTCAGGATTCGTGCTTAAGCCTCTTGCCTCTGGTTTTTGGTCTTATTCTTGGAGTAGTCTCTAGACTTCTCTATCTGTCATTTCCAAGGTGGTTCCCTCTATTTTAGCTTCTGTTTGCTGGTCTCTTCAGTGTCTAATTTCCACCCTGATACTAGGGGGCGGGCGGACACTTTTTAAGGCTCAGTTGTTTGGTCCTGTTCTGGGAAGGGAGGAACGCTGCAGACAAATATCTCTGGCATCTATGGGGAGTGCTTGCAGTATCTCGGCCACACTGGGTTTGCCCCCGCTCATAGCGCATGTGCTGTCCCAGTCTACACTGCACAGGCTCTAGGTTGCTCTGCCGGGAACTGTCCAAGGCCGGCGCTGGGTTGTATGCACTTCCCAGGTCTGAGCGTCTCAAGTTCAGTTTCCCGGGTTCTCCACAAAGGCACAGACTTGGTTGGGCCTGCGTTTTGTGCCTTCCCCGGTCCAAGCAGCTCAGGTGACCAGGTGTTTGGCGAGCGCGGCCGCTGCAACTTATTGCCTCCCCAGTCCCTGCCACTCGGTTTTCTGGGTATACAACCGGCACACCTTCTCAGGCAGATATCGACCGGCCCGAGCCCAAGAAGTCTTGATTAGCAACAAGCCTGCCTGCAGTTTGTATTGGATGCCTTTCTGGGGCCGCAGTTGCCCTCTCCGGCTCTGGCTGACCTCCCTGCCTGTCTCAGTGGGGGATGGGGGGTGGGCCGACCGCAGCTGGCTCGCTCTGCTCAGCCCTTTATTCTGTGAGCGGGGCTGGCGGAGTCTTAGGTTAGAGCTTTCCGCCTTTTCGTGGGGAAGCTATCGCAGTCTGCTTTGCTATCCCCAGTTCTCTCAGATTGTTCTCGTGGCATTCATGCCCAGTCCTCTCTCTAAGCAGTTCAGCTGGCTCCTCCCTGCCCAGCCCCCGCTTGCTAATGGCGTATGCAGGCGTCTGCGCTGCTTCTCCGCTGGGAGTTACTGTTTGGCGGATAATCTGTGGGTTTTAATTATTTCTTTCTTTTTCCTTCCGGTTATGTGGCCCTCTGAGGCTCGCCACAGACTAGCCAGTGAGAGTGTTTCCTCGTGTTTGGAAACTTCTCTCTTTTTAAAGCCTCCCTTCCTGAGACGGAGCTCCGTCCTTACCTCTTTTGTCTCTCTTTTTATCTTGTATGTTTTTTCCTACCTCCTTTCGAAGACAATGGGCTGCTTTTCTGGGTGCCTGATGTCCTCTGCCAGCATTCAGAAGTTGTTTTGTGGACTTTACTCTGCGTTCAGATGTTCTTTTGATGAATTTGTCGGGGAGAGAGTGGTCTCACCATCCTCTTCCTCCGCCATCTTGTTCCTTCCCCCCTAAGGTAACACTTTTTGACCAAATCTGTCTTTGAAGGAATTTTTTTTGGAGTCAACATCTCACACATATAAAACTATATGTCCCCTTTTAAGCAATATTTTTCCTTAAGTACATCACTTAACACAAATTGATAACTCTCACAGCAGGAACTATGCATACACTTTATCTTGATAAATACCATGTGCATGTATGTGTGCTCAGTCACTCAGTCGTGTCCAACTCTGTGCAACCTTATGGATAGTACCCCATCAGGCTCCTCTGTCCTTGGAATTTTCCAGGCAAGAATCCTGGAATGGGTTGCCATTTCCTCCAAGGGATCTTCCATACCCAGGGATCGAACCCCACATCTCCTACATTGGCAGGCGGATTCTTTACCCCGAGCCACCTGGGATCCCCCAAGTACAGTGTGCTTGACTTCTAATAATAACTTAGTTCAGTCCCAGTTATTGCAATCACCTGCTGCTTTGGAAATTATAATTCACATAAAATTGCCATGAGGCAGTGGAATTGAACAGCTCTTTCCTTTTCTTGTTTGCCCAGGTCACAAGAAAGGTTTAAATTTGATTTCTTAAAGGCCTATCTTTTTTTCCCTTTAGTATCAAAGAACACAGTTTATGAAGTGATATTAACTTCATTTGCAGCCATGAAATCCAATAAAAAGCTGGTTTCAATGGCTTTCATTATAAAATTGTGCCTGAGTTTTAATAATTAGACTGATTTATTTGTCTCAAGTGCTTATAACCCTCACATTTGCAGCCAAATTTTATGTTAGAAGTGAAGGTGCTTTCTCTGATATTGAAACCCCAGGCATATATCCCAGAACAGAATTCAAACTGAAGCAAACTGATATATACAAAACTTACTGTAACTTAGTTGAATACTTAGTATTAGTTGAATATCCTAATTTAAATGAAACCATAATAAAATAAAATGTATACAGCATACTGAGATTTTAAATAAGGAAGTGAGTTTTCAAATCCAGCAGAAGATGGTTAGAGACATTCTCATTTTATTCTGGCTCAGGAAGTTATTGAGACCTCCACCATTAGTTTTCAAATGTTTTTGAGGTTAAGTTATCTTTAGACCTCACCCTCTATGCTCCAGAATCTAGCTCTTATCTTAGATTGAAATAGAGATGATTTTAAAGAATAACAAATTAAAATTTTCTGCTATAATTAGTTTTGGGTTTTTTTGAGGGAGCACTCAGAGATTTACTGAACTCAGTTTGAACTTTTATTCTGAGTATTACTTATGAAAAATGTAATTTATTGAAAATGTTTTCTGATCTTAAATGTCATGTTGGATATTGTAGAATTCAATACATACCAGATAAACAGAAAGCAAAACATTTTGAAATATGTCATAAGAATTTCTGTATTATTTTTAGTAACAAGACAGTCTATAAAGAGGTCATGAGTAGATAAGCCGAAGATCCCTCCCCAAAAAGAATAAGATTATGGTAATCCCAGTGGAATAAGCAGAAATCATAATTTATGTTTTAACTTGCTTCTAAAGGCATCTGGCAAGTCCAAGCATTAGGGCTATTTAATGGTTAGCAGTGAGTGATATGCTTTAGGACAGATATTCTCCTGACCATTTCTGTTACTTCCCCAGTTGGTGGTTGGTGCAGTGGAGATGCCATTTCTAGTGTTGAACGATATGATCCACAGACTAATGAATGGCGAATGGTAGCTTCAATGAGCAAAAGGCGATGTGGAGTTGGAGTCAGTGTTCTTGATGACTTGTTATATGCAGTAGGAGGCCATGATGGATCCTCTTATCTCAATAGTGTTGAAAGGTAAGGTAAATTTGATTTTTTTTCTCTACTATCCATATTGTTTTGTTTGAGATACTAATTAGAAACTGATGTAACTTGTTGCTTTAGTTTTGTGTCTGTGGCACTAGTTGGCAGCCTAGACCACTTACTATGACATCTTAGAAGTCCTTTATGATCTGACCGCCACCTATTTTTCCAGTGTCTTCCTCAGCACACCACTATTTCTTAAACACTCTAGTGCAGACTCACCAAATTGCTTGCAGTTCCTGGACATGCTGTCCCCTTTTTTCCTTTTTGCCTGTATGTTTGCATGCCGTTCTTTCTTCCCTGGAATATCTCTTAAAGATTCAAAGGTTACTTATTATATAAAGCCTTCTCCGGCACCATGCAGACTAGTTAATTACTCAGTCCTCTGATCTTTCACAAGTATTTTGAATATACTTGTACGTGTCACATTGGCTATAATTGTTAAAATATCTTCTCCCATATCTATCACAATGCCTGGCACACTGGAAACATACAGTAATTGATTTTTTAATAACTTCTAGCTTCTTGTCACGTACCCTTTTTCATTCAGCCGTGTTCTTGACACTTATGAAATACATACATGAAACCTTTCAGTGTATCAAGATCTAGAGATACAGATTCTGTAGTTGAAAAGAAAAATAATGTGAACGTCAGAAGAATCAGTGCCATAGAAGTTTAAAAAAACACACACTTAAAAACAAATTGAATTAAATAGGGTGGAAATGATTAAATATTAACTATATCATATGTCACTGCATTTATAAGCTTAGCCAAATTTTCTTTGTGTAATACAGACCCTGTCTTGATGTGTTCTCTGCAGGTACGACCCCAAAACAAACCAATGGAGCAGTGATGTGGCTCCTACAAGCACCTGCAGGACAAGTGTTGGTGTGGCTGTGCTTGGAGGCTTTCTCTATGCTGTGGGTGGCCAGGATGGCGTGTCTTGCCTCAACATTGTTGAAAGGTGATTTTTTTTAACTCATTTTAAGTTTTGTTAAAAAAGAATATAGAGGGCTTTTTAAAAGGAATAATTTAGAACACTAGAAATTCACTATCCAGTAGATTTCCCATGAGATGTAAGGAAAAGGTTTTCAGTTAACCTTATAGTCTAGGAAGATATAACCCAGTTTTTAAATTTATATGTTATACTGGCTGAGCCTAAATTGAAATGTTGGACTCATATTTTAAATTACATTTTATGTATGATATCAAGCATACCACTTTTGAAATCTGTTCTGATTTTTCCCCCCAGTATTTAGAATGACTTTCCTCAGAGTTCCTTCAGAAAAATGATTAATTCTTGGTGCAGCATATATCTTATAAGGACTGTAAAGTATGTTGTATATAGATTCTCATTAATTCTTGAAGTATACTTAGGGAAATATTGGTGGGCTGCCTTGATTTACTTTATACTTTTACAGATCAGTGAATTTTGGTGAAATAGATTCTATTCTTAATTTCTTGCTCCATCATTTATTTGTCATTCTGTCTTAGAGATTAGGTCTTGGAATCTCATGCATTTAATTACTGGCAAGAGCATACTATACTTCATCCCCTCTTTTTTTTTTTTAATTTATTTATTTTAGTTGGAGGCTAATTACTTTACAATATTGTACTGGTTTTTGCCATCCATTGACATGAATCAGACATGGGTGTACATGTGTTCCCCATCCTGAACCTCCCTCCCACCTCCCTCCCCATCCCATCCGTCAGGGTCATCCCAGTGCTGTGGCCCTGAGCACCCTGCCTCATGCATCGAACCTGGACTGCCGATCTATTTCACATATGGTAATATATATGTTTCAATGCTATTCTCTCAAATCATCCCACCCTCACTTTCTCCCACAGAGTCCAAAAGTCTATTATTTACATCTGTGTCTCTTTTGCTGTCTCGCATATAGGGTCATTGTTACCACCTTTCTAAATTCCATATATTTGTGTTAGTATACTGTATTGGTGTTTTTCTTTCTGCCTTACTTCACTCTCTATAATAGGCTCCAGTTTCTTCCACCTCACTAGAACTGATTCAAATGTATTCTTTTTAATGGCTGAGTAATATTCCATTGTGTATATGTACCACAGCTTTCTTATCCATTCGTCTGCTGATGGACATCTAGGTTGCTTGCTTGTCCTGGTTATTATAACAGTGCTGCGATGAACATTGGGGTACACGTGTCTCTTTCAATTCTGGTTTCCTTGGTGTGTATGCCCAGCAATGGGATCTATTTCCAGTTTTTTAAGGAATCTCCACACTGTTCTCCATAGTGGCTGTACTAGTTTGCATTCCCACCAACAGTGTAAGAGGGTTCCCTTTTCTCCACACCATCTCCAGCATTTATTGTTTGTAGATTTTTGGATAGCAGCCATTCTGACCAGCGTGAGACTTCATCCTCTCTTCTTAAAAAGTTTTGAAATAGCATCTACTAATAGTGTTATCATAATTAAGTAGATGAGTTTAACTCTGTCTTAGAGATAAAGTTACAGGTAACTCTTGAAAGCAATGCCAGTTCCCTTTTATGTCCGTCAGGACACTTATTTCTCCACTTTCAAAACTCTATGCAAGGGGATTCTGGGAAGATAGTTGATTTATAATGTTGTGTTAGGTTCAAGTGTACAGCAAAGTGAATCTGTTATACATATACATATATCCACTCTTTTTTAGATTCTTTTCCCATCTAGGGCATTACAGAGTATTGAGTAGAGTTCCCTGTGCTATACAGTAGGTCCTTATTAATTATCTATTTTATATATAATAGTCTGTATATGTCAATCCAGTCTTCCAGTTTATCCCTCCCCTGCTCTTACCCCCTGGTTATCATAAGTTCATTTTCTATATCTGTAACTCTGTTTATGTTTTGTAGATAAGTTCATTTGTAGCCCCTTTTTTAGATTCCACATATAGACGATATCATATGAAGTTTGTCTGTTTCTGACTTCTCTCAGTATGACAATCTCTAGGTCCATCCATGTTGCTGCAAATGGCATTATTCATTCTTTTTTATGTCTGAGTAATATTCCTTTGTATATATGTACCACATCTTCTTTATCCATTCCTGTTGATGGACATTTAGGTTGCTTCCATGCCCTGGCTATTGTAAAGTAGTACTGCAATGAACACTAGGGTGCATGTGAGTTTTTGAATTATGATTTTCTCTGGATATATTCTCAGGAGGGGGATTGCTGGATCATAAGGTAGCTCTATTTTTAGTTTTCTGAGGAACTCCCATGTTATTCTCCATAGTGGCCATACCAGTTTATATTCCAACCAACAGTGTTGGAGGGTTCCCTTTCCTCCACATCCTCTCCAGCATTTATTGTTTGTAGATTTTTTGATCATGTCCATTATGACTGGTGTGAGGTGGTACTTCATTGTACTTTTGATTTGCACTTCTTTAATAATTACAGATATTATCATGTGCTTTTTAACCCATCTGTATGTCTTCTTTGGAGAAATGTCTGTTTAGATCTTCTGCCCATTTTTTGATTGGTTTTCTTTCTTTTTTAACTGAGCTGCAGGGAGCTGTTTGTATATTTTGGAGATTAATCCCTTGTCAGTTGCTTCATTTTCAAATATTTTCCCCCATTCTGAGGGTTGTCTTTCCATTTTGTTTATGGTTTCCTTTGCTGTACAAAAGCTTTTGAGTTTTAAGTTTAGGTCTCATTTGTTGATTTTTGTTTTTATTTTCATTACTCTAGGAGGTGGATCATAAAAAGATCTTGCTGCAATTTATATCAGAGAGTGTTCTGCCTATGTTTTCCTGTAAGAGTTTTATAGTATCTGGTTTTACATTTAGGTCTTTCATCCATTTTATTTTGGGGTATGGTGTTAGGTTGTGTTCGAATTTCCTTCTTTTACATGTAGTTGTTCAAGTTTTCTCAGTACCACTTATTGAAGAGACTTCCTTGTGAGGCCCTTCCTAAATTCCTGATTCATGGAAACATATGGTTAGTGTGTAAAGTCACTGAGTTTGGGGCGGTTTGTTACACAGTGGTAGTTAACTGGAGCACTGGTACTATTACCTCAGGAACTCAGGAGCTGCTTCTCAGAGCTGTGACTAAAACTTCCAACAAGGCTTAGCTTTGGAAGTGCCAGAAAAAGTCTAGAAACTGAAATTAACTGACAGCCAGAATGAAGGGCCATTGCTAAGACAATATTGACAGGGTTGGCAAACAAACAGAAAGTGTCTAGTGTTTCCTTTTGGCAAAATCTAGTAGAGAGCCACCTTAGCAAAGGAGAAATATAGTTTTCGGATTTCTAGCTACAGCATCATAAGTCAGAATACTAATAACAATGGAAAATGTTAGATAATCACTGTACACTGGACCATAGCAAATCTACTAACATATCTTTAGTATGATTTCATACCTTATGGAAACAGCTTCACTTAACAAAAATGTGCATGCAGTCTCTGGTTTCTCTTATTGCAGGTATGATCCAAAGGAGAACAAGTGGACTCGGGTGGCTTCTATGAGTACCAGAAGACTAGGCGTAGCTGTGGCTGTGTTAGGAGGGTTCTTGTATGCTGTAGGTGGCTCTGATGGGACATCTCCACTCAACACAGGTTAGTCCCTTCCAAAGTCAGTCTGGTTCCCCCAAATCAACACATTTTTCTTAGGAGAGTCCCCTCACAAAAAGTATAAGAAGTCCATGTTATCCTATAATTTATTAAGAAAATTATTTTTCCACTAGGAGGGTACAACTTATAGCTCTTCATCAGGTCTTCTGTGGCCATAGTCTACTGGAATATTTCCAAAGTATTTCTTTCTCCCTTCATTTCACAAGTTACTGGGAATTTATAGCATTTATATAATGCTATATGAATTAACATTATATAAATGCTAGAGAGAGAAACTTATTACTATAAACCATTTTATAGCTATCCTCTCATTTAAACATAGAAAGAGACGCCGCAAGTCACCTAGCTTAGAACTAGGTACTTTGACTCCAATGTCCATTCCACCAGCCATACCTAAAAGAAATCAGTCCCTGGTGAGACTATAGTGGTATTGTCCAAAGGTAGATGAGTCTTTCTCAAAAGCAAAAATCAGACTCCTTATTGAAAAACAACATGTTATCAAAAAGCGGAGTAGCTATGAAGAAAACTAGAGATGGGAGGAAATGATTAAAGAGTCACTTACTGGTTTTTCTTTTCCCTGCAGTGGAGCGTTATAATCCTCAGGAAAACAGATGGCACACCATAGCCCCTATGGGGACCCGAAGGAAACACCTAGGCTGTGCAGTGTATCAGGATATGATCTATGCCGTAGGAGGCAGAGATGACACTACAGAGCTTAGCAGTGCTGAGAGATACAACCCCAGAACTAACCAGTGGTCTCCGGTGGTGGCTATGACATCCCGCCGTAGTGGAGTAAGTGCCTGGCTACTTGAAACTGAAAAGCAAGCACCAAAAGAGGGAGGGCTGTGCAGAAGAAGTCTGATCTTGTATTAAAATTGTATAAAATATTGTATTAAAATATAATACAATGGGACACAGAGGGGATGCACTCTGTATGCAGAACAACCCCTATTACTTTTGTACTGGAAAAAAAATGTTAATTTCTTTTGATTACTGTTATCCCAAGAAGATACATAACTTATATCCAATCATATCTTTACTTAGAGAATTCCTTTTTATGATTTATTTTTATTGAAGTATAGTTGATTTACATTGTTTATTTCTGCTGTATAGCAAAGTATATTAGTTATATTCTTAATACTCTTTTCCATTATGGTTTATCCCAGACTACTGAATATAGTTCCCTGTGCTATACAGTAGGACCTCGTGATTTATCCATTCTATATGTAATAATTTGCATCTTATGTTTTATCTTATAATCAGTTGCTTCTTTGAAAGGCATCTCCTTGTCTTATCTATTGCGTTACCTAATTTTACTCAGTTCAATGACATCTATCAGATATATGGGTTCATCTATACCTAATGAAGCTAAATATTCCTACCTAGTGTTTCTAGGTGTTATTCTAAGTAGTTGACATACCAGCTAAATGTTTAGGCAGAAACACATCTGGCCCCACCACCAGTCTACACAGACTGACTGGTTTGAGTCCATCCCATCTATAGTGCAGACGACCTGTGTCGTGGCCTAGACCACGAACAATGACCTGTGACTACAAGAAACTTGCAGGTTGGAGTGTAGAAGTTATCCATCCTAGGAGATTTGACTCAGGGTGAAATTTAACCAATAAACCATTGATCCCATCAGGAGCCCATGAATGTAGGATAACAAGTGGGATAACCCAGCTTTAGCTAACAATTTCATAATCTGATAAAAGGGAGTGAATTCTGGTTTGCAGAGATCTGAGAACACCACCAGTGGGCATCAGCTAGTCAAAGCATTCACATGCCTGTGGCTCTTTATTAGTGTCAACAGCAGCTTCTTTGTCATGTTCCTATTGTTTTCACTACTACATTGTGTTGATTATATATCCACTCATTTAGCCAATATTTATCAAGTGTTTCCCTGGTGGCTCAGACGGTAAAGAGTCTGCCTACAGTGCGGGAGGCCCAGGTTCTAATCCCTGGGTCAGGAAGATCTCCTGGAGAAGGAAATGGCAACCCACTCCAGTATTCTTGCCTGGAAAATACCAGGACAGAGGAGCCTGGTAGAGTACAGCCCATGGGGTCGCAAAGAGTTGGACACAACTGAGCGACTTCACGTTTCTTTATCAGGTGTTTACTATATGTTGGAAAAGGTCAATTTTCATTCCATCCCAAAGAAAGGCAGTGCCAAAGAATGTTCAGACTACTGCACAATTAATTGCACTCATCTCACACACTAGTAAAGTAATGCTCAGAATTCTCCAAGCTAGGTTTCAATAGTACGTGAACCGTGAACTTCCAGATGTTCAAGCTGGATTTAGAAAAGGCAGAGGAACCAGAGAGATCAAATTGCCAGGATCTGTTGGATCATAGAAAAAGCAAGAGAATTCCAGAAAAAAATCTACTTCTGCTTCATTGACCGTGTGGATCACAACAAACTGTGGAAAATTCTTCAAGAGATGGGAGTACCAGACCACCTTATCTGCCTCCTGTGAAACCTGTATGCAGGTCAAGAAGCAATAGGTAGAACCGGACATGGAACAACAGACTAGTTCAAACTTGGGAAAGGAGTACATCAAGTTTGTATATTGTCACCCTGCTTATTTAACTTATATGCAGAGTATATCATGCGAAATGCTGGGCTGGATGATGTACAAGCTGGAATCAAGATTTCGAGGAGAAATATCAATAACCTGAATTATGCAGATGACATCACTCTTATGGCAGAAAGCAAAGAGGAACTTAGGAGCTTCTTGAAGAAGGTGAAAGAGGAGAGTGAAAAAGCTGGCTTAAAACTCAACATTCAAAAAACAATGATCATGGCATCTGGTCTCATCACTTCATGGCAGATAGATGGGGAAACAATGGAAACAGTGACAGACTTTATTTTCTTGGGCTCCAAAATCACTGCAGATGGTGACTGCAGCCATGAAAGTAAAAGTTGCTTGCTCCTTGGAAAAAAAGCTATGACCAACCTAGACAGCATATTAAAAAGCAGAGACATTACTTTGCCAACAAAGGTCCATCTAGTCAAGGCTGTGGTTTTTCCAGTGGTCATGTATGGATGTGAGAGTTGGACTGTGAAGAAAGCTGAGCACTGAAGAATTGATGCTTTTGAACTGTGGTGTTGGAGAAGACTCTTGAGAGTCCCTTGGACTGCAAGGAGATCCAACCAGTCCATCTTAGAGGAGATCAATCTGAATATTCATTGGAAGGACGGATGCTGAAACTGAAGCTGCAGTACTTTGGCTACCTGATGTAAAAGCTGACCCTGATGCTGGAAAAGATTGAAGGCTGGAGGAGAAGGGGATGACAGAGGATGAGATGGTTGGATGGCATCACTGACTCGATGGACATGAGTTTGAGCAAGCTGTAGGAGTTGGTGATGGACAGGGAAGCCTGGCATACTGCAGTCCATGGGGTGATAAAGAGCCTGACATAATTCAGTGACTGAACTGATGTTCTGGGAAAGCAAAAATGAGTATGACTTGATTCCTGTCCTCAAAGGGTTCCCAATTTAGTAAAGGAAATTGAAGTGTTTACAGCTAACTAGGGTTTCCCTGGTGGCTCAGCAGTAAACAATCTGTCTGCAATGCAGGAGACATACGTTTGATCCCTGGGTTGGGAAGATTCCCTGGGTAAGGAAATGGCAACCCACTCCGGTATTCTTGGCTGGGAAATCCCAAGGGGAGAGGAGCCTGGAGGACCACAGTCCATAAGGTCACAAAAGAGTCAGGCACAACTTACCGACTAAACAACATAGAAGACAAATCCTCTAACAGCGGAATGTGCGTTATAGGAGAACATGGGAGAGTATGCTTAACACTTTTGGAACAGTGAAGAGACTTACCAGAGTAAGTTACATGTAAAGTACCATGAAAGAAGAGTAAGATTTTCTAGATGAAGGAAAGAAAATATCAGGGGACAACACATGCAAAAGTATGGAGGCATTTAAAAAGTATTATTTTCTGGGACTAGCAACTAACCTGATATTAATGCAACATAGATTACATTAGAAAGTGAGGTTTAAAGGAAGGCAAGTATGGATTTCTGAAGGTCCTGACATAATAAGGACTTTAAACTTATCTTTTAAAAGAGAATTTTATTGACAATTTAGGTAGTGGATCAGAACAGGCAAATACTAAAAGAACTGAAGAGCAGTTTGGAGGTTCTTGCTCACTCCCAGTGAATGTTTTACCTAACATTCAAGAAATAAATATTTTCAACTCTGTGTAAATATTCTAGTTGGGTATATAATTTTATAGTTCTCATAAATAACTTTTGTGATCACTTTTTTCCTTCTGTGTTCAAGTAAACTAGAATGTAAGGCCATAAAGACTTATCTTTTATTAAAGAGATTTATCTAGAAACCAGTCTAAATTTCATAGTGATTCTCTAGTTTCTTCAGCAGCCACTGTATTTTGGTCCCGTAGGTTGGCCTGGCAGTAGTGAATGGACAGCTTATGGCTGTAGGAGGTTTTGATGGCACAACATACTTGAAGACCATTGAAGTTTTTGATCCTGATGCCAATACATGGAGGTAACTTTTAAGCTATGTTGCAAATCACCTCACTGCTGACCTGAAAATCATGGGCTTGAGATAATAGTCTATGACCATCAAAATCAGGATGGTCAGTACATTGAATTACCTCTGGCAGTATGTTAAAAAGGACTCAAAGTTACCCATATTCGATGGCTTATTTTGACCTCATTGCTCTAAAGGGGCTGATATCATATAAAATCCCTCTCTTTGGTAACTGTCCAGTTTTTAAATTAGAGATAGCAAAGACAGAAAAAAAACAATCGCCCTGCTAGCCACACCCTGTTCAGCTCAGGAAACTAAGGCACTGAGAAATAAAATGACCTGCCTAAGCAAGTTAGTGATCATTAGAATTAGAACCTGGACCTTTGTCTCCCAATCTGTCATTGCAGTTTTTATGCCCAGGGAAAACAAATTGCAGTTACTCTTAAAAAATATTTTATTTTAAAACTGATATTTTTCCTTGAGTTTTAAATATACTTAAATATGTTATTATTCTGTTTTAAAGTCTGGCAAATATTAACAGTCACTTTTAAAGAGGCTACATCTTAGGAGAGTTTAACTAAGCTAAACTATATTTATAGGTCTAACTTTACTTTCGGAGAAGGCAATGGCAAGGCACTCCAGTACTCTTGCCTAGAAAATCCCATGGATGGAGGAGCCTGGTAGGCTGCAGTCCGTGGGGTCGCTAAGGGTCGGACACGACTGAGCGACTTCACTTTCACATGTTGGAGAAGGAAATGGCAACCCACTCCAGTGTTCTTGCCTGGAGAATCCCAGGGACGGGGGAGCCTGGTGGGCTTCCGTCTATGGGGTCACACAGAGTCGGACACGAATGAAGTTGACTTAGTAGCAGCAACTTTACTTTGCTTTTAAATCGTCAGTTGTCTTAACAAATCCTTCCCAACTACTTAAGTAGTTCTTACAAATTCACATCATCGGGTGACTCTTGAATTTATTTTAAATATTCAAAAATGTTTACAAATTTAGCAAAATTCTCTTAAACCTTTCAACTTAAAATCTGAAGTCTAAATCTTTGCTCAGTCATGCAGTTTTTCTTCATTCACAAAGCTAATCTGATAGATGCTCTAATATTCCAAAGTCTCTTAAAACACTACAAGAACTTAAAAGGTCTAATATATAATTAATTCTCAAATTTAATATAAAACATTAGGAGTATGGGTTTGAGGTACTTTATACTAATATCTGTTCTACATACAAGCTTTTCTAAGAAAATAGTTTTACCTTCCAAGCATTTGTAGGTTTCTTTCTCAGTAAGTTGGACTTACTTGCCTAAACAAGTCTGTATAACCATCTCAGCAGTTGAGGTTGTACATTAACCACAGATAACAGTCTGGACTTGAGATCTGAGGCAGCAGAGGTTCTGAAAGACTTTTCTCATGACCATGCAAGATAAGCTGATGTCTTCACTATTCCAGAAGGGACAATATTGGAAGTCCATTCCTGCTGCATTCTAAGTATTTCTAATTGTGAACTTGTAACTACCCACCCATATTTTTTTCATTAGTTTATAAGAGTCAACTCATAAGTTTGCTGGGTTCTTTCATCCCTGGGAAAACCACTTTGACAGATACCTGAATGATATTCTTTGGATTATGCATCTCTCTTATGCTCTGCAGGGCTCAGTGGTCACAATACTAAAGTCAGACTTATAACATTGTAGCACGCTTTGCTTCTACCTCCCATTTTCACAACCTCCTTCATGAAGTAAAGGTTTACTGAGTGTTCTAGACCTTAGGGATACAAAAGTAAACAAAACAGTAAGCATAATTTGGGAAGACAGCCAAATTTATTTGTCATTTTCTGACCATGATCCTATGTAAGGACTTGTTTCTCAGCAACTTTTACTAATATATGTTTGTAGTATTTGACCAAGTAATAGTCATGAAATTCTTAAGGACCAACTGTTGAGGGATTATCAAGTTTTCTATTAATCATATCCAGTTTTGTTTCTTAAAGCTTTGAGAAGACTTCTAAGAGTCCATACAGAACAAAAGGATAAAAATAACTTAACTGAAGCTTAGGCAAAAGGAAAATGTAGGGGGGGAAATATTATAGCCAGGGTCAAAATTAGCCACAAAAATATAGAATATGTGATTCTGCATAATTGTTATTAAGTCAGTCTAGATGTAAAGTTATAAAGTTATAAGGCAAAAAGTGTATATGGCACTTCTCTTAAAATAGTATTCTGTAAGCCAGAGAATTTAGTCAGTGTCTGAAATAATTCTGCTACTTTCCAGTGCTCAGTTCCAGTCCTAATCTTTGGAAGAGATGTACAAAGCTAAAAATATTAGTTGTGATAGACAAAGAAATGTGTTTTACTAACATTTATGTTATGGAAGAAACAATGCTTTTTTCAATTGGAAATCTCTGTTTCTTTCTTTGCAGGTTGTACGGTGGGATGAATTACCGTCGGCTTGGGGGTGGCGTAGGAGTTATAAAAATGACACATTGTGAATCCCATATATGGTGAACACATAGAAGACGGTCATGTATATCTTCCTCTGTATTCTGGAGCGCTTTGACTTTGGAGCTTTGTACAGCTCTAGAAAACACTAAACAAATCTTATTCTTTGCCGGTGCCTCAACATGTGGAAATACAAATACAGTGAAAGTACTTAACCTGCAAGATGCCACCTTTGCACAATAATTTTCGGTTCTGTGCAGAAAAAATATTTATTTTCGGTTTTAATTTATCATGGGATTTTTATTGTTGGGGGGTGGTTTTTTGTTTCTGTTTTTGGATTTAGCCTTCCTCCCATCAAAAGAAAAAAAAGACAGAAAAAAATTTTTCAAGCAGTAAAACCTTATTTTTAAGATCCTAAGTTTGAAACCACCAATAAGGGAAGAGGGCTATATGTGATCTAGTTGTCAGTTCTAAGCACTCCATCCACAAGACTCCACTACTTACAGAGACTTACCAGTGACAAAGATAGGAATACAAAATGTACTAGTTAGCCATCATTCTTGCACTAAGCACCAGAAGACTTGAAAAAATCTAAAAAACAAAAGAAACATCTCATTTAACTAGAATAATTCAAAAGGAATATTAAATCGATAAAACCAGGATTCAGATACCAAAGTTTTCATCAGTGGAAGCTTACATCTTGTTTCCTTTCATATAAAACTTGTTTGCCGCTATATTTAAAGTCTTTTTTTCAAATAGTTTCATTGAGTTTCTGCTAGATCTAAAGCTCTGCTCAGTGCGTCTACAAAACAGTGTACGATTCTCTTATACTGTCTTGAGAATCCCCCGGTAGAATCATGTGCAACTCTCCAAGAGTTTTTGCTCAAAAACATTACTAACTGAAGCAACTTTCCTTTCTATTTCTTATTGCTACTAAGGACCAGCAGGGAGAAATGTCCTCTCCCCAGCAGTGAATACTGTTATGCAATTTACACTTGATGCTCAGGCCTGCTGAAGCTGAGGCTTACCTGTAATCATAGCCTTCAAGGGGATGAATTCTTCAGTTCGTCTAATAGTACGCTAACGAGTGTAAAGTCACTTGAGGCATTTTATTAACAAAATCTTCGTTCTTTTATAAAAACTATATCATTATCCTCATACTATAAAGCCACTGTTACTACTACTCTCAAATTGCACTTTCTGGTAAAAAGCTAACATTTTTAAGGAAAAAAAGATACATATTACAGTGGTTTTAAGTTTTTTTGTTATTGTGTTCATAGATCAGTTTTTTTCAATGTATTTTGCAGGAAAATCTTTGAATAAGACTTTAACCACAACCAAAAGGAATAATCTTTTTCTCCCTCCCTTCACTACAGAAATGTTTGGCAACATTTGTGTTTACATTTAAAGATCATTTGCACCTTTACAAGGAAAAATATAAGTATTTGGTAAATAATTGTTTACATGTATCATTTATGCTTTTTTCTAGCATGTATAACTTTTTAAAATAAAGGTAGTACTTACCATAAAAATTTCTGGTCAATGCTTTTTAATGCCTGTATCTTTACTAGTTAATTTAGATTTTTCTGTTTCTATATCATTTATATTTTCTATATGTAAAGTTATAAGTACTTTCAACCAGAAGGAATAAAGGGATTGACAGCTAGAATTATTAATTTTTATTATATATTTTATATAACAGTTCAGTTCAGTCGCTCAGTTGTGTCCGACTCTCCGCAACCCCATGAATCACAGCACGCCAGGCCTCCCTGTCCATCACCAACTCCCAGAGTTCACTCAAACTCATGTCCACAGAGTCGGTGATGCCATCCAGCCATCTCATTCTCGGTCCTCCCTTTCTCCTCCTGCCCCCAACCTTTCCCAGCATCAGAGTCTTTTCCAGTGAGTCAACCCGTCGCATGAGGTGGCCAAAGTATTGGAGCTTCAGCTTTAGCATCAGTCCTTCCAATGAACACCAAGGATTGATCTCCTTTAGAATGGACTGGTTGGATCTCCTTGCAGTCCAAGGGACTCTCGAGTCTTCTCCAGCACCACAGTTCAGAAGCATCAATTTCTTCGGTGATCAGCTTTCTTCACAGTCCAACTCTCACATCCATACATGACCACGGGAAAAGCCATAGCCTTGACTAGACAGACATTGGTTGACAAAGTAATGTCTCTGCTTTTTAATATACTATCAAGGTTGGTCATAACTTTCCTTCCAAGGAGCAAGCGTCTTTTAATTTCATGGCTGCAATCAGCATCCACAGTGATTTTTGAGCCCAAAAAAATAAAGTCTGACACTGTTTCCACTGTTTTTCCATCTATTTCCCATGAAGTGATGGGACCAGATGCCATGATCTTTGTTTTCTGAATGTTGAGCTTCAAGCCAACCTTTTCACTCTCCTCTTTCACTTTCATCAAGAGGCTTTTGAGTTCCTCTTCACTTTCTGCCATAAGGGTGGTGTCATCTGCATATCTGAGGTTATTGATATTTCTCCCAGCAATCTTGATTCCAGCTTGTGCTTCTTCCAGCCCAGCATTCCTCATGATGTACTCTGCATATAAGTTAAATAAGCAAGGTGACAATATACAGCCTTGACATACTCCTTTTCCTATTTGGAACCAGTCTGTTGTTCCATGTACAGTTCTGACTGTTGCTTCCTGACCTGCATACAGGTTTCTCAAGAGGCAGGTCAGGTGGTCTGGTATGCCCATCTCTTTCAGAATTTTCCACAGTTTGTTGTGATCCACACAGTCAAAGGCTTTGGCATAGTCAATGAAGCAGAAATAGATGTTTTTCTGGAACTCTCTTGCTTTCTCCATGATCCAGCGGATGTTGGCAATTTGATCTCTGGTGCCTCTGCCTTTTCTAAAACCTGCTTGATCATCTGGGAGTTCACGGTTCACATATTGCTGAAGCCTGGCTTGGAGAATTTTGAGCATGACTTTACTAGCGTGTGAGATGAGTGCAATCATGCGGTAGTTTGAGAATTCTTTGGCATTGCCTTTCTTTGGGATTGCAGTTATATATTACCTAACCTCTAAACTCATTCTCTGGTGTGGAACTTAAAATCATTCAATTTTGAGCTAGAAATACTTTTAATAATCATCTGGTCCAAACCGATTTATTTCTCTGCTTTAAGACTGAAAACCAAGGAAATCCTGCCTACAAGTAAACAGTCAATAATAGAACCAACATTTGAAATCAGTTCCCCAAACTCCTACTCCATGTCTCTTTCTGTGCCACACAGCCACTGCAGACCCGAAACGTGGTCTGGAATTAAATATACTAATAGACCTAAAATTAAGTCTAGTATGCAACATTGAAAAACTATAAAAACTTTTATGAGATCCTTATGGTACTACATCATTAACAGTTAGTTTTCAAGACAAAAATCACATTTCCTAAGACTCTTATTTCATATATTTGAGGGAAAGAAGAGGAATCATAACAGGAACAAAATTCTAAGAATTAGACTCTCCATAAGCAGGGAAGTACCCAGTGAGAGCAATTCACATGGCAGTGATTCATGAGTAGAGACCTACGAGTAAACACCCTCAGTGTTTGTTGGAGCCTAAAGGGTTTTCCTTCCTTCCTGAAGGTGCTACAGTTTTATTGAGTGAAATGTATTTATTCTACAGAAGACATTGGTGTAAAATAAAATGTTATTTGCATAGTGATTTCCATCACTTCATGGCAAATAGATGGGAAAACAGTGGAAACAGTGGCTGACTTTATTTTGGGGGGCTCCAAAATCACTGCAGATGGTGACTGCAGCCATGAAATTAAAAGATGCTTACTCCTTGGAAGGAAAGACATGACCAACCTAGACAGCATATTAAAAAGCAGAGACATTACTTTGTCAACAAAGGTCCGTCTAGTCAAGGCTGTTGTTTTTCCAGTGGTCATGTATGGATGTGAAACCTGGACTATAAAGAAAACTGAGCACCGAAGAATTGATGCTTTTGAACTGTGGTGGTGAACTTGAGAGTCCCCTGGACTGCAAGGAGATCCAACCAGTCCATCCTAAAGGAGTCCTGGGTGTTCATTGGAAGGACTGATGCTGAAGCTGAAACTCCAATACTTTGGCCACCTGATGTGAAGAGCTGACTCATTTGAAAAGACCCTGATGCTGGGAAAGATTGAGGGCAGGAGGAGAAGGGGACAACAGAGGATGAGATGGGTTGGATGGCATCAGTGACTCAATGGACATGGGTTTGGGTAGACTCCGGCAGTTGGTGATAGACAGGGAAGCCTGGCATACTGCGGTTCATGGGGTCACAGAGTTGGACATGACTGAGCGGCTGAACTGAACTTCCACAACTCTATAAACTTGGAATTGAGTTGGGTTTGTGGTTGTCTTCATTTTTTTAATTTATTTTTGACTGTAAATGAGCTATTTTTTTTTTTTGGCTTGAAAATATGTATTTTTATTTTTTTTAATTTTTTTTTTACATCTGAAAATGTTTTACTATGACAGAATATTTTTTAACATTGCTTTTATTTTTTATTTTATTTTACAATATTATATTGGTTGGTTTTGCCATACATTGACATGAATTCGCCCCAGGTGTACATGAGTTCCCCCTCCTGAACCCCCCTCTCACCTCCCTCCTCCCTTTATCCTCCCTCTGGGTCATCCCCGCACACCAGCCCTGAGTATCCTGTAACATGCATTGACCCTGAACTGCTGATTCATTTCACATATGACAACATACATGTTTCAATGTCATTCTCTCAAATCATCCCACCCTCACTCTCCCACAAAGTCCCAAAGACTGTTCGATACAACTGTGTCTCTTTTGCTGTCTCGTATACAGGGTTATATTTCCATCTTTCTAAATTCCATATATATGTGTTAGTATACTGTATTGGTGCGTTTCTTTCTCTTACTTCACTCTGTATAAAAGGCTCCAGTTTCATCCACCTCATTAGAACTGATTCAAATGCATTCTTTTTAATGGCTGAGTAATACTCCATTGTGTATATGTACCAAAGCTTTCTTATCCATTCGTCTGCAGATGGATATCTTCATTTTATAAGTAAAATGACATGGTAGAAGCTGAACCTCAAATGCACATCCCCTGATTCCAAATCCATTCTTCTTTATACTATTCTCCACATTTCCCATATCTGATGTTACTGTTCCCCTGTTTTGTTCTCCAATATCTTACCTTCAAATATCTACACTGCAGAGGCTAGTTCTTAACAACTGTGAAGTAGAAAAGATCCTTCCTGAACAATATTTGAGCCTGGCGTGCTGTGATTCATGGGGTCGCAAAGAGTCAGACACGACTGAGCGACTGAACTGAACTGAACTGAAGGAAAAAGCATTTTAAATTTTATATTAATTTAGGAAACAGATGGAGGGGATGGATAAGGAAAGAAATACAGGAGCGAAGAGAAGATGGAAGAAGCAAAAATAGCCTGCTGCTGCTGCTGCTGCTAAGTCAATTCAGTCGTGTCCGACTCTGTGCGACCCCAGAGACAGCAGCCCACCAGGCTCCCCCGTCCCTGGGATTCTCCAGGCAAGAGCACTGGAGTGGGTTGCCATTTCCTCCTCCGATGCATGAAAGTGAAAAGTGAAAGGGACGTCGCTCAGTCGTGTCCGACTCTTAGCGACCCCACGGACTGCAGTCAGCCCAAATATCACTGGCTGGTTGTCTTAAGTAGTTTATGACATTGGCTTTGTAAATTGCTCTGAAGTCTCTGTACTGGGAGTGATTCATAAGAATAATTCCTAGAAATGACAAAACTTCAACTTTAGTTGTCTCAAGGGTCCTTAACAATAGTAATCCTTAAGTTATTTAGTCACTTTGGGTTAGGAACTTACATTCTTTTAAATGTAGAAGATAGATGGTATTAAAAAAAAATGAAACTGTTAGTCGCTTAGTCATGTCCGACTCTTGGTGACCCCATGGACTTTAGCCCACCAGACTCCTCTCTGTCCATGGGATTCTCAAGGCAAGAATATTGGAGAGGGTTGCCTTTTCCTTCTCCAGGGGATTATCCCGACCCAGGGATCAAAACTGGGTCTCCTGCATTTTAGGTGGATTCTTTACCATTTGAGTATTATAACAACATCAAATATTCAGTGTATCAATAACTGTCAGTAACCTATTAATATCCTAGAAAGTTAGAATGTTTACTAAAGGTACTCCAAACTCCTAGGAAAAGAGGACAGATATCTCTGGTGTGAATTTAGATCAACATGCATTTGGACTCCTACTGAAGAGGTACAGTCCTTACCTTCAAAAAGCTTAGCTTCACACTTTGAGTTTCATTAGTGGTTCTCAAACTGAACCCTGAAGTCCTCAGGATTCTTTCAGAATATCCATAGGTCAAAGCTTTTTCTTTAGTAATTCTAGGAAGTTTTTTACTTTATTTTACTGTGATGACATTTGCACTGACACGAAAACAATGGTAGATAAAACTGCTGAGGCATTAGCATAATCCAAAGGCCATTACTAATTATTCACCACCATCCACTTACAGTTCAAAAGACAGAAAGTCAATTTCACCTAAGAAATTTCAATCTTTGGATATATGAAATATTTCTGCTGATACCAAAACAAAGTGATTGTCACAAGAAAAATCTTGTGCGATTGTCTTGAGTTGCAATCTTAACAAGTCACTTCTTTTTGAAAGGATGACAAGGTTATTCAGATTTGAGTGTTGGTAGACATTTTCTGGAAAATAAACAAAGTGAGGCTGTTACTTCAAGAACAACTGACAGCATTTATCATCAATAATAAAATTCAAGTTTTCAAGAGAAATTTGGGGAACAGTTGTATGGACCCACTGTAGTGGTTAATGTGTCAAATTTGACTTGGATAAGGGATGCCCAGATAGCTGGTAAAACATTTTTTCTTGTAGTCTGTGAAGATGTTTCTAGGAGATTAGCATTTGATTCAGTAGCCTGAGTAGACTTCTACACACACCAAGGTATCATGCAATCCATTTCAGGCCATACTGAACAAAAAAGCAAAAGAGGGCAGAATTCTCTCTCGCTTGAGTTGGGATGTCCATCTTTTCCTGCCCTTGAACATCAGAGCTACTAGTTCTCAGGCCCTTGGACTTGGACTGCCTTATACTGCTGGCTTTTCTTGGTTCTTCAGCTTGCAGAGGCAGACTGTGGGACTGCTCAGCTTCCAGGTCTGCACACACCAGTGCCCATAATAAATTGATATACAAATAGAGATAGATGACAGAGACAGAGATATCAATCCTGTTGGCCCTATTTCTCTGGAGAACCCTGAATGATACAGTTACTATAAGCTTGGATTCAACCAAACTCAACAGTATAATGCTGCAGTCTTTACTATTGAAAAATATCTACATATAAGTGAAAGTGTTAAAGTGTTAAGTCGCTCAATTGTGTCCAACTCAGGTTCAACAAATCCATGAATGTCCATGTACCCACCATTCAGCTTCAAAAATTAATACTTTGCTGATCTTGTTTTACCTATTCCCTGCCACTCTCACTTCTCCCACCACCACTGGAGAATTTTAAAACAAATTCCAGGCATCATATTATTTCACTCATACTTGAATATTGAACAGGTAGGGTCTACTTACTATCACATCTGATAAAATTAACAATTCCTTAACATCCCTAATACCCAGTCCATATTAAAATTTCTGTAATTACCATTTTATTTATGTCTATAATTATACCTTGGAGTTTTCTTTTTTCCTGTCCTTTCATCTGGTTAAATTGCTCTTTTGTTTCTTTGCTCAGTAGTTTTTGGAAATTCTTCTTTAGCTTCTGTAGTCTCTATTCAATGTATATGTGTGTATCCCCCATTGTAAAAGAAGTAATCACCTATATTTCTCTATAAAAATATCTAAATATTTATAAATACTTCATAGTGAAGAAAGCTGATCGCCGAAGAATTGATGCTTTTGAACTGTGGTGTTGGAGAAGACTCTTGAGAGTCCCTTGTACTGCCAGGAGATCCAACCAGTCCATTCTAGAGGAGATCAATCCTGGGTGTTCATTGGAAGGACTGATGCTAAAGCTGAAGCTCTAATACTTTGGCCACCTCATGCGAAGAGTTGACTCACTGGAAAAGACTCTGATGCCGGGAGGGATTGGGGGCAGGAGGAGAAGGGGACGACAGAGAATGAGATGGCTGGATGGCATCACTGACTTGATGGAGGTGAGTTTGAGTGAACTCTGGGAGTTGGTGATGGACAGGGAGGCCTGGCATGCTGTGATTCATGGGGTCGCAAAGAGTCGGACACGACTGAACGACTGAACTGAAGCATTCTATTGCGTCAATCAGGACTTATGTAATATCTAAACAGCCCACTATGTCCCTTGTATCATTGGTGTCACCCACTTATATATAGGCCTCCATAAATAAATGTTTATACATATACATGCATATATTTGTAACATATTTATATTACATATATTACATAGACACATAATCAAATATATTGTTGCATTATTATTTTGAACACACTATCATATCAATTCAGAAATAAGAAAAATAAACTATTTTACCTTCACTTATTCCTTCTTTGATGGTCTTCCTTACTTTACACAGATCCAAATTTTTATCTATATTATTTTCCTTCTCTCTGAAGAACTTCTTTTAACATTTCTTGCCAGGAAGTTCTACTGATGACAAATTTCAACTTCTATTTGTCCAGAAAAATATTTGCATCTCCTTCACTTTTGAAGATAATTTCACAGAATTCTAGGTTGGTGGTTTTTTTCTTTAAAGACTCCACAGTCTTCTTGTTTCCATGGTTTCTGAGAAATCAGATGTAATTCTTATCTTTGTTCCTCTATAGGCAAGGTGTTTTCTTCCCTTTAGCTTCTTTCAGGATTTTATCTTTGACTTTTCTGTAGTTTGAATATCATATGCTTCAATACAGTTGTGCTGTTTTTTACTTGTTTTTTAATCCTGTTTGGTGTCCTCTGAGCTTCCTCTATCTGTGGTTTGGTGTCTGGCATTAATTTGAGGAAATCCTCAGTCATTATTGTTTCCAATATTTCTTCTTTCTCTCTCCTGGTATTCTCATTGTATGTTAACAGTTGACCCTTTAACAACACAGGGGGTTAGGGACACCAACCCTCTGCACAGTTGAAAATTGGCCCACTTATAGTTGGCTCTCCATATACACAATTCCTCCATATCCATGGTTCCTCTGTATTTGCCATTCTACATCTGCAGATTCAACCAACCTTGTATCATGTAGTACTACAGTATTTACTACTGAAAAAAATCTGTGTATAAGTGAACCAATGTAGTTCAAACCCATGCTGTTCAGTCAACTGCATGTTAGACCTTTAACAATTGTCCCACAAATGGCAACCCACTCCAGTGTTCTTGCCTGGAGAACCCCAGGGAAGGGGGAGCCTGGTGGGCTTCTGTCTATGGGGTCACACAGAGTCGGACACGACTGAAGTGACTTAGCAGCAGCAGCAGCACAGACCTTGGATGTTGGTTGGTTTTTCAATCTTTGTTCTCTTTGCTTTACAAGGATTCTACTGATATATTCTTTAGCTCAGAGATTCTTTCCTCAGCTGTGTCATCTACTAATAAGCTCACCAAAGGCATTCTTCATTTCTGTTAATCTTTAGCATTGCTTCTTGGTTCTTAGGATTTCCATTTCTCTGCTTACACTGCCCATCTGTTCTTGCATGGAAATACTTTATCCACTGGATCCCTTAACATATTAATCATGATTGTTTTAAACTCTGTCTGATAATCTTAACATCTACCATGTCTGTTCCTTCAAATTGCTGTGGATGTTTTTTATGTTTTTCATTTTTGCCTTTTGGCATGCCTTCTAATTTTTTTCTTGATAGCCAGACATGATGAACCAGGTTAAAGAAATGGCTATTAATATAAAAAGGCTTTTAGTAATGTGGTAGTGAGGTACTGGGAGAAGGGACATGCTCTACAGTCCTGTGATTAGATCTCAGCCTTGTAGTGAGCCTATGTTTATGGACTGTGAACTTCACACAAGTTTCTCAGATTTTTCTCCCCCCTGAGGTGGGAAAAGATGGCTCAGTTCAGTTCAGTCGCTCAGTCGTGTCTGACTCTCCGCGACCCCATGAATCACAGCACACCAGGCCTCCCCGTCCATCACTAACTCCCGGAGTTCACTCAAACTCATGTCCACAGAGTCGGTGATGCCATCCAGCCATCTCACTCTCCGTCGTCCCCTTCTCCTCCCGCCCCCAATCCCTCCCAGCATCAGAGTCTTTTCCAGTGAGTCAACTCGTCGCATGAGGTAGCCAAAGTATTGCAGCTTCAGCTTCAGCATCAGTCCCTCCAATGAACATCCAGGATTGATCTCCTTTAGAATGGACTGGTTGGATCTCCTGGCGGTACAAGGGACTCTCAAGAGTCTTCTCCAGCACCACAGTTCAAAAGCATCAATTCTTCGGCGATCAGCTTTCTTCACAGTCCAACTCTCACATCCATACATGACCACGGGAAAAACCATAGCCTTGACTAGACGGACCTTTGTTGGCAAAGTAATGTCTCTGCTTTTCAATATATTATCAAGGTTGGTCATAACTTTCCTTCCAAGGAGTAAGCATCTTTTAATTTCATGGCTGCAATCAGCATCTGCAGTGATTTTGGAGCCCAAAAAAATAAAGTCTGACACTGTTTCCACTGTTTTCCCATCTATTTCCCATGAAGTGATGGGACCAGATGCCATGATCTTTGTTTTCTGAATGTTGAGCTTCAAGCCAACCTTTTCACTGTCCTCTTTCACTTTCAACAAGAGGCTTTTGAGTTCCTCTTCACTTTCTGCCATAAGGGTGGTGTCATCTGCATATCTGAGGTTATTGATATTTCTCCCAGCAATCTTGATTCCAGCTTGTGCTTCTTCCAGCCCAGCATTCCTCATGATGTACTCTGCATATAAGTTAAATAAGCAAGGTGACAATATACAGCCTTGACGTACTCCTTTTCCTATTTGGAACCAGTCTGTTGTTCCATGTACAGTTCTGACTGTTGCTTCCTGACCTGCATATAGGTTTCTCAAGAGGCAGGTCAGGTGGTCTGGGATTCCCATCTCTTTAAGAATGTTCCACAGTTTATTGTGAGTGGGCTAATGTTAGATATTTCCCTTTCCCCAGCTCAGTTGGGCTCTGCATAACTAATCTCCCCTGAGGGCAGATTTTGTTAAGAAAAACCAAGTGCTCTGATATATTTCAAAATGTTCTTTTTCCCTCCCCTCTACCAGAAACATAAGATAATTTTTCTCTGATATTTACTGTGGAAACCTGGTTGAGCTCCTGGAGGTAAATCTCACAATACTGTGAGGGCTCCCCTATGACCAAGGCCCCCTGGAGTTTTTCTGAGGTTTATCCACACTGAGGCTCCAGCAATTCCATTATAATTCAGGTTTTCTGACCCAGGCACTGGTTCCACACTGGTTTATGCTCATGACTCTCTGTATTGGCCTGTTTGTCTCCCCAAACTTGGGGCAGCTGTTTGTTCTGTCCTCCCACTTCTAACAGATCCAAGAATAGTTCATTTTTCCATCTGTTGATCCAGTGACTTGTTAGAACAGAGGGGCAACTTTCAAGATCCTTACATGCAGAAATGAAAACCGGAAATGAAAGGTGTGGTTTTAAGTTAAAAAAATAGTAAGTCATGAATCATCTCAATAGATGCAGAAAAATAATCTGACAAGATCCAACATCCATTCATAACTTAAAACAACAACAAAAAACCTTCAGGAGGAATTCCCTGGTGGTACAGTGGCTAAGACTCCAAGTTTTCATTGCTGAAGGAACGGATTCAATCCCTCGTTGGGGAACTAAGATCCCACAAGCCATGCAGCAAGGCCAAAAAAGAAACAACAAAAAAACACACACACCTTAAACAAAGTAGGAATAGAAAAGAACTTCTTTAACCTGATAAAGGGGATCTATGAAAAACCTAGGAAGCAACCTAGATGTCCATCTACAGATGAACAGATAAAGATGTGGTACATTCATCAGTGGACTTACTCAGCCATAAAAAATAATAAATTTTGAGTCAGTTTTAGTGAGGTGGATGAACCTACAGCCTGTTACATAGACTGAAGTCAGAAAGAGGAAAACAAGTATTATACATTAATGCATATATATGAAATCTAGAAAAATGGTATTGATAAACTTATTTACAGGGAAGAAATGGAGATGCAGATGTAGAGAATGGACTTGTGGACACAGTGGAAGGAGAGAGTGGGATGAATGGAGAAAGTAGTATCAACATATATACTCTATCATGTGTAAAACAGATAGATGAGAAGTTTCTATATAACACAGGAAGCCCAGCCTGGCTCTCTGTTATGACCTAGAAGGGGGAGAATAGAGCGAGGGGAGGGAGGTTCAAGAGAGAGGGTATATATGTATAATTATGGCTGATTTGCACTGTTGTATGGCAGAAAATAACACAACACTGTAAAGTAATTCTCCTCCAATTAAAAAATATGTATTAAAAAAAGATGCAATGTCCACTGGTCAAATATGGCTATTCACTTAAAAAAATAGAAAAAAGAAAAAGAGAGTAACCTACAGCTAACATCATATGTAATGGTGAAATATGCTTTCTCACTAAGATCAGGTACAAGATAAGACTGTGGACTTCCCTGGTGGTACACTGGATAAGAATCCACTTGCCAATGTAGGTGACACAGGTTCAGGTTTGTAGAGCAGCGAAGCCCATGTACCACAACTACTAAGCCCGCACTCTAGAGCCCTTAAGCTGCAACTACTAAAGCCTGCAGCCTAGAGCCTGTGCTCCACAACAAGAGACGCCAATGCAATGAGAAGCGTGCATACCACAACTAGAGCGTAGCCCCTGCTCTCCACAACTAGACAAAGCCCACGCACAGCAACAAAGACCCAGTGCAGGCAAAAATAAATTTTAAAAAGATAAGACTGTACATTCTCATTACTTCTATTTGCCATTGAACTGGCAATTCTATCCACAGCAATTTGGCAAGAAAAAGAACTAAAAGGCATCCAGATTGAAATTAAGAAGTAAAACTGTCATTATTCACAAAAGACATACTCATATACAGAAAATCTGAGGAAATTCACCAAAAAAACTACTAGAATAAAGTTCAGCAAGATCACAGGATACAAGAACAAGACACTAAATCAATTACATTTCTACACATAAGCAACAAAATTGAAATTAAGAAAACAATTACATTCTCAATCGCACAAAGAAACAATTTAGAAATAAGTTTAACAAAAAAGTACAATACTTGGACACTGAAAATGATAAAACACTGTAGAATAAAACCTTGAAAGGTTTAAATAAATGGAAAGGTAGCCCATGTTCATAGATTAGAAAAGTTAGTACCATTATGATGGCAATGCTCTCTAAATTAATCTACAGATTCAAAGCTATTACTATCAAAATCCCAGGTTTTTTACAATGATTGACCAGCTGATCCTACAATTCTTATGACAATGTAAAAAAACAAGTACCAAAACAGTCTTGGAAAAAGGACAAAGCTAGAAGACTCACCTTGATTTCAACAGACTACAAAGCTACAGTAATCAAGACAGTGTGGTACTGGCATAGAGATTATTTAGATCAATGAAATAAGCCTGAGAGTCCAGAAATAAACCCAATTTATGGCCAATTGATTTTTAAGTAAGGTAACAGACAATTCAATAGGAAAACAATAGTCTTTTCAGTAAATGGTACTGGGACAAGTGAATATTCATATGCAAAATGATTAATTTGAATGCTTACCTCACACCATACATAAAAACTCAAAATGTATTATAGATCTAAATTTAAGAGCCAAAGGTATAAAGTTCTTATAAGAAAACATAGGAGTAAATCTTTGGGACCTTGAACTAAGCAATGATTTCTTAGATACCACACCTAAAGCACAAAATACAAAAGGAAAAAAAATTGACAAATTGGGATTCATCAAAATTTAAAACTTCTCCACTTCAAAAATAAATGAGTTCTGTTATTTCCAATTCAAATTTAGCATTATAGTTTCTACTTGATTTTATAATTGTGTTAAATTATACACTTGTACACTGAAAATCTTGGTTTCTAACATTGTTATAATTACAAATATTTTATTATGAATAGTGATAAAATAACAATGTTGTTGTTTAGTTGCTAAGTTATGTCCAACTGTGTGACCCCATGGATTGTAGCCTTCCAGGCTCATCTGTCCATGGGATTTTCTGGGCAAGGATACTGGAGAGGGTTGCCATTTCCTTCTCCAGGGGATCTTCCCAACCCAGGGATTAAAACATGTCCCCTGCATTGCAGGCGGATTCTTTACTGAGCCACTTGTGAATATTGGTATAACAATACTGATATTATCAATAATAAGGTAACTAAATGCAATTTAAGATTCCTTTGCTAGGAATCTTTTCCTAGGATATAGCCCACTCACAATATAGTCAAAATACAAGGATTTAGAGATACTAAAAATAATTCTTTGTATGTTTATGGCCTAAACATCATATAGTTAGGTTCATTTTCAAGTTTTAAGGATTTTTTTCATTTTTATCTAATGTTGCTTTGTAATTATATAAAACACTTAGATGGTTCCAAACTATAAAAAGGAATATTCAAAAAACTTCTAAATTTATTCCTGTTCCCTCTCTACTCACATATACTGTTATAATAAATAAATAGCCTCATTCCCACTTCAATTTGTATTTTTGCTAGTGAATTTTGGGGACAGAATCCCACTAGCCAAAGGGTAAATCACACATAATTTCCTAGATATTGCTAACTTCCCCATGAGGCAGCACCATTTCTAGCAAACTTTTTTCCCTTTTCCACTCTTGCGTACCTACAACTCTTTCTCCATTATATCTTATAAAATCTTGTAAGATACAAATTGGGTCACATAAACTCTTCTGCTTAAAATATCAGTGGCTCTCCATTTCATTTAGAATAAAACCCAGTTTCTTCACAGTACCAGTAAAAACTTAAATGATTTGGATCCCTCCTCTATCTTAGAATTAGATCTAGACTATGAGCAAGAGAACCAAAGTAACAAGAGCTTAAACAAGATAGAAGTTTACATCTCTGATACGTAAGTCTGAAGAAATATCATCCAAGACTGACTTTCTTGGTGGTCCAGTGGATAAGAATCTGCCTTCCAGTGCAGGGGACTGGGATCCCTGGTTGGGAAACTAAGACCCTACACACCTCAGGGCAACTAAGCCCACATGCCACAACTAGAGAAGCCCTCATCACAACTAGAAAAGTTTGTGTGCTGCAATGAAGAGCCCACACACCTCAACCAAGATCCAGCATGTGTGTGTGTATGTGTGCTGAATCATTTCTGACTCTCTGCAACCCCAAGGAGTACAGCCTGCCAGGCTCCTCTGTCCATGGAATTTTCCAGGCAAGAATACTGGAGTGGGTTGCCATTTTCTCCTCCAGGGGATCTTCCGGATCCAGAGATCAAACTCATGTCTCCTGCATTGATAGGTAGATTCTTTACCACTGAGCCATCTGGGAAGGATCAAGACCAAGCATAGCCAAAAAAAGTCCTCTGGGCACAAACTCCTTCCAGGCCATACTCTTCCATCCCTAGGACCTGACACTCACCCTAATGACCTAAAAAAGCAGCTAGAGAACCAGTCATTATATGCATTCCAAACAGCAAAATTGGCAGAAAAATAAGGGCAAGGGGTGCATGCCTGTTTACTAAGCTCCTAGATCTATATGACACTTGCATTTTTATGCCATAGGTCAGAACTCAGTCATTTGACTATACCTACCTGAGAAAGTCTTTTCCAGTGAGTCTGGCGTGCTGTGATTCATGGGGTCGTGGAGAGTCGGACACGACTGAGCGACTGAACTGAACTGAACCTGAGAAAAGCTAGAAAATGTCATCTTTATACTGGGCAGTCACATGCCCAGGCGAAAATTGGGAGACATACACCATGACGTAAGCCTCTGCTGCACACTCTTTAATTTCATCTCATGCTGCTCCACCCATACTCCCCATGCTCCGGCCACAAAGACTTCCTTTATTCCTCAAAGAAGCCAAGCTCTTACCTTTCTCAAGGCCTTTGCTCTTGCAGTTTCACCTGTCTAGCACACACTTCCTCAGATCTTCATACAGCTGGTTCTCTCCCATCATGTAGGACTCAGCTCAAATGTCAACTCCTCAGAGAGACATTGTTTGACAACTGTATATAAAATAGGCCCCATCCCAGTCACTCTTCTTCTTATTGCACTGCTTTATTTATAGCATTTATCTGTACCTGAAATTATTTATTTTTTGCCTTCCTCTCCTTGAATATAATTTCCATAAGCCAGGCTCTTTTTTATCCTCGCTACTAAATCTCTTATCAGTTCAGTTCGGTTCAGTCGCTCACTCGTGTCCAACTCTTTGTGACCCCATGAATCACAGCACGCCAGGCCTCCCTGTCCAACTCCCGAAGTTCACTCAAACTCATGTCCATCGAGTTAGTGATGCCATCCAGCCATCTCATTCTCTGTCGTCCCCTTCTCCTCCCGCCCCCAATCCCTCCCAGCATCAGAGTCTTTTCCAGTGAGTCAACTTGTCACATGAGGTGGCCAAAGTATTGCAGTTTCAGCTTTAGCATCAGTCCTTCCAATGAACACCCAGGATTGATCTCCTTTAGAATGGACTGGTTGGACCTCCTTGCAGTACAAGGGACTCTCAAGAGTCTTCTCCAGCACCACAGTTCAAAAGCATCAATTCTTCGGCGATCAGCTTTCTTCACTGTCCAACTCTCACATCCATACATGACCACGGGAAAAACCATAGCCTTGACTAGACGGACTTTGGTTGGCAAAGTAATGTCTTTACTTTTTAATATGCTATTTAGGTTGGTCATAACTTTCCTTCCAAGGAGTAAGCGTCTTTTAATTTCATGGCTGCAATCAGCATCCACAGTGATTTTGGAGCCCAAAAAAATAAAGTCTGACACTGCTTCACTGTTTCCCCATCTATTTCCCATGAAGTGATGGGACCAGATGCCATGATCTTTGTTTTCTGAATGTTGAGCTTCAAGCCAACCTTTTCACTCTCCTCTTTCACTTTCATCAAGAGGCTTTTGAGTTCCTCTTCACTTTCTGCCATAAGGGTGGTGTCATCTGCATATCTGAGGTTATTGATATTTCTCCCGGCAATCTTGATTCCAGCTTGTGCTTCTTCCAGCCCAGCGTTCCTCATGATGTACTCTGCATATAAGTTAAATAAGCAGGGTGACAATATACAACCTTGACGCACTCCTTTTCCTATTTGGAATCAGTCGGTTGTTCCATGTCCAGTTCTAACAGTTGCTTCCTGACCTGCATACAGGTTTCTCAAGAGGCAGGTCTGGTATTCCCATCTTTTGAAAGCCACTCCAGTACTCTTGCCTAGAAAATCCCATGGATGGAGGAGCCTGGTAGGCTGCAGTCCGTGGGGTCGCTAATGGTCAGACACAACTGAGCGACTTCACTTTCACTTTTTACTTTCACACATTGGAGAAGGAAATGGCAACCCACTCCAGTGTTCTTGCCTGGAGAATCCCAGGGACGGGGTAGCCTGGTGGGCTGCCGTCTATGGGGTCACACAGAGTCAGACACGACTGAAGTGACTTAGCAGCAGTAGCAGCAGCAGCAGCAGAATTTTCCACAGTTTATTGTGATCCACACAGTCAAAAGCTTTGGCATAGTCAATGAAGCAGAAATAGATGTTTTTCTGGAACTCTCTTGCTTTCTCTATGATCCATCGGATGCTGGCAATTTGATCTCTGGTGCCTCTGCCTTTTCTAAAACCTGCTTGAACATCTGGAAGTTCATGGTTCACATATTGCTGAAGCCTGGCTTGCAGAATTTTGAGCATAACTTTATCCAATACAATTCTAAGTACAGAGTAGGAGCTTAATATTAATTGAATCAAGGAATGTCTGACTCCAAAGCCCATGCTTGTTTAACTACCTCTCCTGTTTCTGCTGCTGCTGCTACTAAGTCACTTCAGTCGTGTCCGACTCTGTGTGACCCCATAGACGGAAGCCCACCAGGCTCCCCCGTCCCTGGGATTCTCCAGGCAAGAACACTGGAGTGGGTTGCCATTTCCTTCTCGAATGTGTGAAAGTGGAAAGTGAAAAGTGAAAGTGAAGTCGCTCAGTCGTGTCCGACCCTTAGCGACCCCACGGACTGCAGCCTACCAGGCTCCTCCATCCATGAGATTTTCTAGGCAAGAGTACTGGAGTGGCTTGCCATTGCCTTCTCCGCTCCTGTTCCTAGTATATATGAAACAATAACCCATTCCAGCAGTTAGTCTTTGCTTTTTAATCACAGCCTATTAAAGTTATTTTCCTTCCGAGAAGATTTTAAAAAACACTTTTTCTTAAGTTAAACAAAATGTTCCTCTGTTCAGTGAGTAAAGAGAAGTTTTAGACATAACATCTTATGCAAGTCTATGTTGCATTATTTTGCAGTTTTCATCTGTAAAATGGAAGAATAGATTAAAATTAATTCACTTAATCTACAGATATTTAGTAAGCACTGTGCTAAAACAAAACTAAGGACATGAAAGTTACATGAAATAATCAATGCCCTCAAAAGAGACTCACAGCTGTCTTTCAACTCTCTGATTTGTATGATTCCACATAGCCATTGTATAACCTTTATAGAGAAAAAGCCTATAACTTCCCATTCCTGGGACATTAAATAAAGGTTTGTCATCAAGACACTGATAAACACACACAAGATTTCATTTTAAAACTGAATATTTAATTCAACGTTGCAATAAGAATTAAACAGTTAAAAACAGAAGCATATTAGTGGCTTAAAAAAGGACAGCAACTTTAGTTTCCTTTGGAGAGGCTTTTGATTGCCAGTTGTCCACAGCAAAACAATGCTAGGAAAATGTCTGTAGAAGACAGAAAATCTCTCTGAATGCAAGTCTAAAATGCTTAAAAATAGGGATTAAAGGTTTTAAAGATGCAAACCAGAAATATTTAGTATTAGAGGTATTTGATTTGAATCCTAAAAAGTTTGACATAATAAACATATATCTGTGAGGAAGATGGCCAACAAATTAACAACTCCACATAGTCTAGAGACTAGAATCCCAGATGATCATGACTATTACACAGGCACCTGGCTGTGGTTCATCCACTACCACCTTCTTTGCTCTTCTAGATCCTTCTTGGCTTTCATCTGAGTAACTCCAAGGCACTGTGAGGAAAACGATGGATAGATGCCCATTTCTCCTGTAGTTCCTCTCAGTATAGCAATTAAGCAGTCAGTCAGTGAGAAAAAGGTATTTAATCCATAATTTATAGTCCCCAAAAGACCTCACTCAATTTGAAAAACTGCCAGTTCTGTCAAATACGCCAGCACTCCAATAAGGTATTTAGGACACAAAATCTGGGGAAAAAAAGACATTTAAATTAAAATACAATTAATTATAATAATATAGTTTGATATTTGATAAATATTCCAGGTTTATTTTAAATTCTGTATCTATAAGCTAAGCTATGAATAGGAACCTAAACTACTATTATTCTAAGCTAAACAGACTACTTAATAAAGATGCCTGACTTTAATAAATTTGCAACTATTAGTCAATGGTGCTTAGAAGGAATTAGATTAAGGCTCTTATTTATGCTGGCTTCCACTGATTAGCTACCTACCTGCTTAAAGAGAGGGTGGTAGGGGAAAGGTATCTATGAACCCCTTGGACTTACATATCTCCACTTTCTAGAAAGAGTTTCATAGCTTCCTTCTCAAAGGTATGTACGTGCGTGCTAAGACGCTTCAGCTGTGTCTGACTCTTTGCAACCCGATGGACTGTAGTCTGCCAGGTTCCTCTGTCCATGGGGTTTTCCAGGCAAGAATTCTAGAGTGGGTTGCCATGTCCTCCTCCAGGGGATATTCCTGACCTAGAGATTGAACCCACATCTCTTATGTCTCCTACATTGGCAGGCGGGTTCTTTACCACTAGGGCCACCTCTCAAAGGTATACACAATGCCAAAAATGACTTGTAGAAACAAACCAGAGATAGAAACTTAGTTAACACATTAATTTCAAACTTCTGAGAGGCAGTATAGTGTTGCAGTTAAAAGTATGTAAGTCTTTGAGTCAGATGCCTGGGTTTAAATTTCAACTCCACTTACTAGCTGTGTGATCCTTAGGGAGCCTACTTATGCTCTGTGCCACAATTTCCTCTTTACAACCTATGCAAGCAGGTTGTTGTGAAAACTAAATGGGACAATATGTATAAAAATGCTTAATAATGCTTGGCACAGTTAGTGCTTGACAAATGTTAGCTATCATCATGGCATTATTTGAACCTAGGAACCAGAAGTACTGTATTACATCATTAAGACAGGTTCTTAGAATAGTCCAGATAAAACAGGGCCACCCTCATATTCAGATGGATATGAACACACTATATAGTTTGAAAATATACTTATTAATAGAATTTGAGTATATGGAAGTAAAATTTAAAAATATATAAGGACTTCATGAAATTGAACTCTGTGTATTCCAAAGTATTTCTTCAACGTGGAAAATATAATTGCCATACATTCTGAAAACTATGCAAAAATAAGGAAAAATAACTTAACTAGATTTGTTCAAACTAACCTTTATTTTTCCATCAGTATGTGCTGAAGCTACAGATGTTGAAACACGAACCAGTCTTGTGGCTGATAAATGAATTTTGAAATGCCTATGGAAATGTGAATACAGGCAGTCCATGAACAAGTCAACTTCCTCCTGGGTAACTTCCCCAGGTGTTTTGTGAACACTGTCCCATAAAGCTTTTGCATCTTCTGGATGTATGGCATAAGAAATGTCCAGACTATGAGGGCTACAGGGTACAGACCAAAGGAATTCAGTAGTGGCCATATAATGGTCCATTTTGCATGCAGTCCACATAGCAGCCATCCAGGAAAGATTAAATGCATTGATTGCTAAGGGACGGAAGTAACAGTCAAAAGTTTTCTGAAACCAGGTTCCAATTATAGCTGTATTAGTCTCTGTACCATTTGCAAGGAATAAGGGTAGACAGGTGAAATCTTCTGAAACAGTCTCCAGAAGACTGTCTCCAAATATACAGCAGAACCAACCAGTCCACAACACTTTCTCTTCTTTGTGCTCAGATGGCAATTGAGATTTTGACAGAATCTAAGAAGGAAAATAAAACAGGTTCATTAAATTCAAAAGTACATTTATTCTGGACTTCCCTGGTGGTCCAGTGGTTAAGAATCCACCTGCCAATGCACAGGACAGGGGTTGGATCCCTGGCCAGGGTAGATATCACATGCCTTGGGGCAACTAATCCCATGAGCCACAACCACTGGACCTGTGCCCTAGAGCCCATGCTCTGCAACAAGAGAAACCACAAAATGAAAAGCCCTCATACTGCCAACTAGAGAATAACCCCAACTCGCCAAAACTAGAGAAAGTCCTCACATAGCAACAAAGATCCTCGTACAGCAACGTAGCCAAAAATAAATAAAACAAAAAACAAAAGTAATTTACTCCTAAATTACATCGTCTCAGCATTAATTAGTATAGTACATTTAAAAATAAGAAGATATGTTGAATTAATATTACCTGCCAAGAACCACACAAAGAATTGTCTCCCTAATCATTATTAGGGTTTATTCAAGTTAATTGACCTTTCTCCTAATACTCTGTTTAGGACAAGGTATATGGCAAGATCTTGGTGCAATCAAATGCAAAATAAGGAATACCAATAAGGTATAATCAGGTACAGTATCCCGAAAAAAAAAAATCTCAACCTGAGAAGGGACTGTAAGGTAAAAGGTCACCAGATCCAATGTGCTGGAAAAGATGTGCTTGGGAAAGATGTCACTATTTCCTAAGGCAGCTCTCTGTCTATCCACTTAAAATGCTCTTTTGTGTGTTAGACCCCATAGTTTCCAACCACTGGTCCTACTTTTTTCCTTACATGCATATAGATCAAATCTGATCTAATCTCTCTTCTACAGAAAAAGCCCTGCAAATATTTGATGGTCTCTATCATATGCTGCCAAGGTCAATATCTCCAGTTTCTTCAACCATTCTTCTTATGACATACGCTCAAGTTCTCACACTATTTGTACACACTTCTCTGAAAACCTTTGGCACAGGAGTCATTCGTAAGTGAACATAATTACTTCAAAAACGTCTGATTACAGGACTGTTAACACCTTTAACCTGTATTATACTCCTACTAATCTAACCTTGGGCTTCCCTGGTGGCTCAGAGGTTAATGCGTCTGCCTCCAATGCGGGAGACCCGGGTTCGATCCCTGGGTGGGGAAGATCCCCTGGAGAAGGAAACGGTAACCCACTCCAGTATTCTTGCCTGGAGAATCCCACGGACGGAGAAGCCTGGTTAGGCTACAGTCCACGGGGTCGCAAAGAGTCGGACGCGACTGAGCGACGGAACGGAACGGAATCTAACCTTAGATAGCAGTAGTTTTCTGGTTTTAGTTGAAAACGTTACATAAATTAGCCCTACATACTCATTTTCATTGTTAATAAGTAAATCCCCCACCCCCCACAATTTATACTAAGGCAATAAAAGTATACCTATTAAAATTTTAATCTCTTTCAATTTGACCCACTGTGCCAATCCATTCAGATCTTCTAGAACCTTGATTATATTTTCCAGTAGATTGACTAACCCCTCAAACGTCAAATCTGCAAATTATATTAACAAACATACCTTCCAGATAGTTATAGAAGTTTTAATTTAAGTTCAACCAGGACAAGGTGAAGATCACAGCCCTATATTATATCCTTTAGAGACTATCATGTAAACAATTACTTTGACCATTCTCCTCCTTGTTCAAAAAGTTAAAAGAGACTTTCAAATACTTTTAAAGCCCAGATATAGTATGTCTATCATATTTTCATAATCTAAAAGTTCTATAACTGTCAAGAAATAGATTTAATTTGAAAACTATTAGTATATTACACTAGGAATTCAAGAGGTCATTTCTATTTCTTACAAGAATATTTGCTTGCCTGATGACATAACTTCTTAAGGCATCAACTGCTTTACTTGACAGAGACTGCTAATTATCTACCCAGTATCTATTTTTCCTTCCACAATAATACTAAAAAAAATTTCTAGTCTCCCTTCCAACTGGGATGTAAACAGAAGTTACTGTTGGTCTCAGCAAGTCTCATTCAAAATTTACTCAGTGGCAGGCAACCTGTCTGCTCTTCCCATCCTCCTCCTCCTCCTTGCCTTGAACTTACATATAATATTTAGAACTCCAGGAGTCAATTTAGATTACAGTGAGACCATAAGCATGGAAGCCACGCACCAAGGATGATAGAGAAGACAGAAGGAGCTTAGATTATTAATAATTTCATGAAGCATTTATCAGCCTTGAAAAGCTTACCTCTGGACACTTTTTTGCAAGATAACTAAACCTCTATCATCTTTAATTCACTGCTATTTAGACTTTCTGTTATATGCACCTGAACCTAATCCCAATAATCCTGAAATCCTTGCCAATACTATGATCTATACCAGGGGTCAGCAAACCGTTTCTGTAGAGGGTCAGATAGAAAGTAAACACTTTAGGCTTTGTAAGCCATATGGTCTCTGAAGCAAATACTCAACTCTACTGTTGTAACACAAAAGCAACAGTAGACTACAGAAACAAATGAAAGGGGATCTATTTCAAGAAAACATAACTTACAAAGCCAAGCAGCAGGCTAATCTGGGCTTCAGGTCATAGTTTGCTGACCCCTGATCAAACAAACAAAATTTCAACTGTTTCAGAACTTACCAATGACTAAGATGAGTTAACTGAGCAGAAACAGAAGTAGCAGGCATAAATAATAAAATAAATCTGGTTTTTTAATACAACAAAGGATAGTCATACTACTTTTATACATTACATATAGGAAGGAATGTAAAATGTTACATTTCTAAGAGTAATCTGGTATGATATATCTACTTCTAGGATTTTAATCCCAGTAAAAACCATAGAAATATACAGATAAACTTACAAAAATACAAAATTTACATTTAGTTACTCAAAATGACAGGAGTCAACTAGTTACAGTGCAGATTATTAGTTTAAAAAAAGCCATAATCATATTGCAAAAGTATGGACAATATGATCACGATTTTAATAGATACAAATAGCCAAACAGACGTATCTAGGTTCATGATGGAGTCTGCAGTTTTCTTACAATGTCTTTGCCTAGTTTTGGTATTAGGGTAATACTGGCCTTCCCCTTAGGAAGTATTCCCTCTGCTTTTAGCCTCTGAAAAAGCTTGTAGGAAACTGGTATAACCTCTTCTCTAAATGTTGGGTGGAATTCACCAGTGAACCCATCCAGACCTGTTGCTTTCTATTTTGGAAGGTTATTAATTATTGACTCCATTTCTTTAGTAGGCCTAGGTCTATTCAGATTGCCTACGGCCAAATAGATGTATACCAAAATGTTCTCCTGTGGTTTTTAACTTTGTTTATACTTAAATATTTTTCTTAAAAGAAAAATGGTTATATTGTAAAAGGAAAAATCTAATTGCTATAATTTCATCAAATTATAGCAAATAAGATATAACATAGGTTATAAATCACACACTTCAGAATTTTAAAAACAGTTAAGAATATAGTACAATTTCTAAACCAAAAGAATGCACATTCCTTTCTCCTAGGAAGCAAGTACGGCTTTCACGATATACCTGGACAAGAAATGCTTCAGGATCTCTTTGTGTTCCTTTCACTCCCATGAGAGTAGAGAAAATCACTTTGATGTTGAAGTCATCTCCCACTTCCACAGCAAGTCCTTTCTGCTTTTCAGCAGCAATAAATGCATTCAGAAGTTTAGAGTACTCTTTGAAATTAGTATAGGAGAATTTATATAAGGGAGTTAAACTATATAAAGTCCATTGTTTATGCAGAAGGAATGCAAACTTTTGAGGATCAACATCTTCCTAAAAAAAATCAAGACAAAAGAAGTCAGAGAATAAGGAAACATTAGGGACTTCCCTGGTGGCCCAGTGGCTGAGAACCTGCCTTGCAATACAGTGGATACCAGTTCAGTCTGGGAAGATTCCACATGCCAAGGGCAACTAAGCCCCTGTGCTTGTGCAGTTATAAATAAATTTAAAAATTTTTTTTAAAAGAATTTGGAAACTAAGAACTTAATCACAGTATTTTAAGTATTTAATACAGATCTATTACTGGGTACCCGATCTTCGCATTCCAGTCAAACTGAGTTTGTAGGACTCTTTGAAGATCTTTGAACAGACTTTTGCATCTGCTGTGCCCTCCCTTTTTGATGTTCTTCCCAGAGTGTTTATAGGACATGGTCCTTTCCTTTCTCTGCCTGAATGTCACTCAAGAGGGTACCCTATCTAAAGCTGCACCTGTATCCATTCCAACTTTGTCACTCTGTATCTCCTTAACATGTTTTTTTTTTTTTCCCCATAGCATTTATTATCTGACATTATGTACTTGTCTATATTTTTGGAATCACAGGTACCATCAAAAACAAAATAGTTCATTTGTACTGGCCCTAGGGCATTGTTGAGGGTCTTCACATACACCCCCATACAAGCTCCTAGTTTTATCCTGAATTGAAATTTTCTGTAGAATCCATACTTCCCGATATATAGTCTCACAGCTCCACCTCTTTTAGAACTTTCAACACAGTTGTCCACTTGACAAAAATATCTGTCCTGACTGAAGTACTAATGGAAAAGTCATAAAACTTTTTTCTTAATACTATCAAAAGATTTGGGGCAAAAAAGGTTGGGGGGAGACTCCCTGGCAGTCCAGTGGTTAGAACTTGGTGCTCTCACTGCAGGGGCCCAGGTTCAACCTCTGGTTAGTGAACTACGATCCCACAAGCCCATTGGTGCAACCAAAAAAAGATTTAGCAAAATTATTTGTATCACATAGAGAAAAGGAAACACTGAACCAGACATTCCATTCTTGAATTTATATACAATCTCTGTTTTCTGGTTAAAAGCTATCACTTTCATTACCAGGACTAGGAATTTTTAAGGAAGCTTTCATAAAGAAGCAAAAATTTTCCTATACCCCAAAAGATACTAGACCTACAACAGAGAAAAGAAAACAAAGTTATAAGGAGGGTGTGGGTGACTGATTGGTCAGACTTTCTGCTAAGTGACTCAGAAGCATCCATCAAACCTGTATTCACTAGGGCTTTATTTCATGCTTCAGTAAAATTACAAATTATGTCCTTTAATGAATGATCAAAACAGCATATTGCCACTAGACAAATCTGGGACAATATAAACACCAAAATAATTTAGTAAGGAATTAGAAAAATTAAAAAAAAAAACAGGAATTCATAAGAATGAAATCAGAATACTCCCTAACACCATACACAAAAATAAACTCAAAATGGATTAAAGACCTAAATGTAAGATCAATCACAAAGGGGAAAACACAGCAAGAACTCTCTGACATAAATCAGATCAAGATCTTTTTTGATCCACCTCCTGGAATAATTAAAATAAAAACAAAAATAAACAAATGGGACCAATTAAACTTAAAAAGCTTTTGCATAGAAAAGGCAACCATAAATGAGACGAAAAGACAACCCTCAGAACAGGAGAAAATATTTGCAAACAAAGCAACTGACATGGGATTAATCTCCAAAATATACAAACAGTTCATGAAGATCAATATTAAAATTAAAAAACCCAATCAAAAATGGGCAGAAGACCTAAATAGACATTTCTCCAAAGATATACAGATGGCCAAGAGACAATAAAAAGATGCTCAGTATCACTAATTATTAGAGAAATGCAGAACAAAACTACGATGAGATATCACCTCACACTGGTCAGAATAGTCATCATCAAAAAAGTCTCTAAGTATCACAGGTTGAGTCTTTGAGGAAGACATGGTTGCCACTGCAGTGGAGCCCTTGCCACCTGCCCCTGCTCATGATTCACCACTGTTTGCTCTTGTGGACAAACAGGTCGGTCAGGAAGCCGCACCACAGCCATGGCCTTTAAAGGTACCAGCAAGATTCCTGTGGAGCCATAGGTGGCCATTCACTGGATTAGGATTACCCTCACCAGTCACAGCCTAAAGTCTCGAGAGAAGGAATGTGCCTACCTGATCAGAGGCGTGAAGGAAAAGAATCTCAAAGTGAAAGGACCTCTTCAGATGCCTACCAAGACTCTAAGAATAACTACAAGGAAAACTTCTTGTGGTGAAGGTTCTAAGACTTGGGATCAATTCCAGATGAGGATCCAAAAGTGACTCACTGACCTGCACAGTCCCTGTGAGATTGTCAAGCAGATCACTTCTGTCAGTATTAAGCCAAGAGTCGAGGTGGAAGTCACCACTGCTGATGCCTAAATCAAACTTTTTAATAAACTGATAATCAGTTGTTAAAAATAAATAAATAAATAAATGCTGGAGAGGGTATGGAGAAAAGGGAACCCTCTTGCACTATTGGTGGGAATGTAAATTGATACAACCACTATGCAGAACAGTAGAGATTCCTTAAAAAAACTAAACATAGAACTACCATCTGACCCAGCAATCCCATTCCTGGGCATATATCCTGAGAAAACCATAATTCAAAAAGACCCAATGTTCACTGCAGCACAGTTCACAACAGTCAGGACATGGAAGCAACCTAAATGTCCACTGACAAATGAATAAAGATGTAGTACATATATACAATGGAATATTATTCAGCCATTAAAAAGAAATCAGGTCATCTGTAGACATGGATGGACCTAGCATCTATCATACAGACTGAAGTAAATCAGACCAAAGTAAATCAGAAGGGAAAAAAAATATATCGTATATTAACGAATATGTGGAATCTGGAAAAATGGTACAGATGCTATATGCAGGACAGGAATAGAGATGCAGATGTAGGGAAAGAACATGTGGACATGGCGGGGAGCGGGAGCTGGGATGAACTGGGAGACTGGGACTGACATATGTGCACTACCATGTATAAAAGAGATTCCTAGTGGGAACCTACTATGTAGCACAGGGAGCTCAGCTCAGTGCTCTGTGGTGACCTAGATGGGTGGGATGGGGTAGAGAGAGGTCCGAGAGGGAGTGGAGATACATATATATATACACACACACATAGCTGATTCACTTTGTTGTACAGCAGAAACTAACAACATTGTAAAGCAATTATACCCCAAGAAAAAAATAAATTTAAAATAATAAATAAATAAGCTTTAATGAATCCATACTGATAAATGGATAAATAAATGGAATAGAAATGAAAAGGGCCTAAAATATAATACCAAAAGCTAGCTGGAAAATACGGAGCAAATAGAGATGGAAAACCATTATTTTGCAACCATCACAATAAAGATGGAATTAGGCAACTCTACTCAATGCTCTGTAGAGACCTAAATGAGAAGGAAATCCAAAAAAAGAGGGGACATATGTATATATATAGCTGATTCACTTTGCTATACAACAGAAACTAACACAATGTTGTAAAGCAATTTTATACTCCAATTTATACTCCAATAAATACTGATTTTAAAAAGATAACCAATAAGACTGAAAAAATTAAAACATAAATAAAAACTAAAATAAATAATTTTTAAAAATAGGATCAGGCAAAAAACATCAATGGATAAGAGATGTTAAGTTTAAGGTGAAATTTTGACAAGGCACAAGACTTATGTATTATCGTAAAGTGTCTCTCCACAGACTGCTTTTTAGTTGCAAGGGAAATAAAACAATAATTTTGGGGCAACACTTTCTAACAGTGTGATCAAAATTAACATCACCTATGTGCTATCAGGTGTTATTCCCCAAAAAATGACACAACAGCACTATACAATATTCCAGTTAGCGATACATAACTTCAGTCTAATCTTGAGAAAACATCAAGACAAATACAATATTCCTCATTTTGTGTTGCTCCCCTGGTGGTGCAGACGGTAAAGAATCCGCCTACAATGCAGGAGACCTGGGTTCCATCCCTGGACTGGGAAGATCCCCTGGTGGAGGGCTTGGCAACCCACTCCAGTACCCAATACAAAATGAGGGACATTCTATTTAAAAAAGGAAGAGGAGGAAACATATTCCTCAAAACTGTCAGTGTCACAAAAGAGAAATATTGTGGAAACATTCCAAATTAAAGGAAGTTAAAAAACATATGGCACTGATAGTACAAATAACTGTTTTAACCATTTCTCACTTATTGAGGGAGTAAGAAGATACTAAAGTATCTTTTAGTAACAAATATTTATAATATATATATATATAATAAATAGTAACAAAAATTTAAATGTTTTGTTCACAGACATTCTCAGTTACTGGTAACAGGAAGGAACACAAAAAACATACCTGCAGTTGTGAACCCTGGGGGATTTTCCTTCGCGGTGGAGTTGGGATAAATGAAGTCTGCTTCCTGACTGATTCTAATCGTTTCTGCAGAGGGGTGGCGCCTATAAAGAAATCTTTAAGCCTTGAGGAAGCATCTTGTCTAGGAGTCAATTTTGATGCATCATAAGAATCCATGGTCTGCATAAAAAGAAATAAAACCAGAATTCCAAACACTAAGAAGTTAATTCATGCTTGTAGTTTCACTGATTCTTCTCCCTACTGTAAAGGAATTCTTTCTCTTCCCTCCCTCTCTCTGCCTCAAGTTTTGGCTTTATAACCAAGTCCTGTATTTCTCATTGGCTAACAGGCTCTCTTCATGAACATCTTACCGATACCTCAAACACAGTACGTTCAAAACTAAACTCAACTCCTTCCATTCTCCTCCTTCTAAAAGCCAGTTGGTCCATTTTCAAATTCCTGTCAACTTTCTAAGTTAATTTAAATTTAAGTAGTCTCCCACTTCTACTTTTTAACATACAGTCATTAAGCATATTCTTTTGCGTTTTTTCTTCCTAGGTTTCCCCATTCATTCCCAAAGCTACTTCCTTAACCAGGTCTTATTACCACAACTGAGCATTCCATATCTGAGGGCAATCCATTTTTCAGAAATGGCACTTTTAAAATAATGAAAAAACAAAACAAACAAAAAGAAATGACACTTTACTATTAGTTACCTGTACAAACACTTTGCAGTGGTGAGATAAATTCTCCTCTTCTGCTGGGTACTCTTTATTTCATAATTCAGCTTGTTCTTACCCTTCTCCTGGACATAAACACATTCTCATCTTCATGTGTCTGCCTATCAACTATATTCCCTATCTCAAGTGTTCTTTTTCCATTCCATCTCCACTAAGACTATGCTTGAATTCAATCTCCTTTCAAATAGCATGGTTTTATTAACCATTCCCCCCCACCAGAAGACCTATGTTACACACTTCTGTCTGTGTCTATATCAGTGGCTCATTCCTGGAAGCAGTGTACAAGTGCGTATAGAATGAGGTCCCAGGGGTAAATATTTTGAAAAAGCCCCAAAGCCCTCTAGATGAGTCTAACAAATCCCTCAAGGATATTCTGCTAAGTCTTTGGAGATTAACAATACACCAGCCCATTCCCGTTGGCTCAGTGGTCAAGAATCCATTTGCCATTGTAGGAGACACAGGTTTGATCCCTGGATCAGGAAGACCCTCTGGACAAGGAAATGGCAACCCACTTCAGTACTCTTTTCTGGGAAATCCCATGGACAGAAAAGCCTGGTGGGCTACAGTCCTTGGAGTCACAGTGAGTCGGACACGACTTAGTGACTAAACCAGCCCATATAGCTCCTAGTCTAAACCACTAATTTTGGCCCAAATTCATTTACTTCCTTGTATTATTTTTTTGGTGTGCATTTCCTCTTTCCCCAGTAAGACTAAACTACTTTGAAACTGTGCTCTTTATATTTCTCTTGTATAATTACCCTACTGTAATGCTGAATATTCTTTGTTAAGGAAGTATTGGTTTAATTGAACAGAAGTATTTCATAGAACCCTGAAATTGAAAGGAGTTAGATTTAAAAGTTTTAAAAATTATACCCAAGTACTGGCACAGTTGTGCTTCCCTGGTGTCTAGTGGTAAAGAATCCACCTACTAATGCAAGAGATGAGGGTCAGGAAAATCCCACGAAGGAGTATACAGCACCCTACTCCAGTATTCTTGCCTGGATAATCCCATGGAGCCTGGTGTCCTATAGTCCATGGGGCCACAAGAGTTGGACTCTTAGCAACTAAACTACAACTGGCATGGTTACCCTTTTAAAATTTTTTTTCATAAGAGTTTTTATTACTATATTTAAATTTCATCAGGTCAAAGTATGACACACTCTATTATCTTGCACAAAACCCCATACATAAATTAAATACATAGTTCTCAAAGCTCAGATAATGCCCAGAGTAAGATCATATACCATACAATTTAAATAGCAGCTACTGTAAAGCAGTCCAGCTTTAAATTCTATTTAAATGCTGAATTTTCTATTCAAACAGGAATTCAATCAATATCACTTACAGAGAATGTTTTCTTTTTCAAATTTGTTATTTGGAATAATTGCTAACATTTATTGAGTATTTAGCATGTGCCAGGTACTTTCCTAAACCCTTTAACAATCCTATGAGGTGAGTGATTATATTCCCAGCTGTCAGATGGAAAGACAAAGAAATTAAGTAACTTGCCAAAGCCATGCAGTTAAAGATGCAAAAGCCAGAGTTTAAATGCAGACAGTCTTAACACCAGAGTAGGTGCTCTTACCTCCTTGTTTCACGCCGCTTTTCATTAGGCATCAATTTCAAGACAAAACAAGCCCGACTAAATTTGACTCCTCTTAAAAGAGAAATGCTATAAATTCAAAAAAAACATTAAAGTCTATCCAGGTGAGAGAAAACTGGAGATACCAAGGGAACATTTCACATAAGGATGGGCATGATAAAGGACGGAAACAGCAAGGACCTAACAGAAGCAGAAGAGATTAAGAGGTAGTGGCAAGAAAACACAGAAGAACTATACAAAAAAGGTCTTAATGATCCCGGATAACCACAATCGTGTGTTAACTCACCTAGAGCCAGACATTCTGGAGTGTGAAGTCATGAGGGCCTTAGGAAGCATTATTATAAAGTTAGAGAAGGTGATGGAATTCCAGCTGAGTTATTTCAAAGCCTTAAAATGATGCTTTTACAGTGCTGCACTCAATATGTCAGCAAATTTGGAAAACTCAGCAGTGGCCACAGGCCTGGAAAAGGTCAGTTTTCATTCCAATCCTAAAGAAGGGCAATGCCAAAGAATGTTCAAACTACCGTACAATTGCACTCATTTCACATGCTAGTAAGATGATATCAAAATCCTTCGAGCTAGGTTTCAACAGTACATGAAGGCAGAGGAACAACAGATCAAATTGCCAACATTCACTGATCAAGAGAAAGCAAGGGAATTCCAGAAAAACATCTACTTCTGTATCACTGACTAGGCTAAAGCCTTTGTGTGGATCACAACAAACTGTGGAAAATTCTTAAAAAAGATGGGAACACGAGAACACCTTACCTGTCTCCTGAGAAACCAGTATGTGGGTCAAGAAGCAACAATTAGAACAAGACATGGAACAAAGGACGGGTTCAAAATTAGGAAAGGAGTACAACAAGGCTGTATATTGTCACCCTGCTTATTTAAATTCTATGCAGAGTACATCATGGGAAATGCCAGGCTGGATGAATCCCAAGCTGGAAACAAGATTACCTGGAGAAATATCAACAATCTCAGATATGCAGATGATACCACTCTAATGGCAAAAAGTGAAAGGGAATTTAAAAGTCTCTTATCTTAATGAGGGTGAAAGAGCAGAGTGAAAAAAGCTGGCTTAAAACTCAACATTCAAAAACTAAGATCATGGTATCTGGTCCCATCACTTCATGGCAAATAGAAGGGTAAAAAGTGAAAGCAGTGACAGATTTCTTGGATTCCAAAACCATTGCGGATGGTGACTACAAACGTGAAATTAAAAGACACTTGCTCTTTAGACGAAGTATATTAAACCTAGACAGTGTATTAAAAAGCAGAGACATCACTTGGCCAACAAAAGTCCGTTTAGTGAAAGCTATGTTTTAAGTAGTAATGTACAGATGTGAGAGTTGGACCATAAAGAAGGCTGAGTGCCAAAGAATTAATGTTTTCGAACTGTGGTGCTGGAGAAGACTTTGAGAGTCCCTTGGACTGCAGGGAGATCAAAAGGGTCAACCTTAAAGCAAATCAACCCTGAATATTCATTGGAAGAACGATCCTGAAGCTGAAACTCCAATATTCTGGCCACCTGATGCAAAGAGTCAACTCAACGGAAAAGACCCCAATGCTGGGAAAGATTGAAGGCTAATGGAGAAAGGGGTGGCAGAGGATGAGATGGTTAGATAGCATCACTGACACAATGGACATGAATCTGAGCAAACTCCAGGAGACAGTGAAGGGCAGAGGAGCCTGGCATGCTGTAGTCCACAAGGTGGCAGAGTCAGATACAGCTTAGCAACTGAACAAAAATGAGAGAAAGACTACTAGCTTAAAGGATTGGTTTTGAGAAAACATACTACAGTAATGTGAAATAGCAAAATCCATGCATTAAAGATCAGAAAATTATTTATATATATTTTATTTTCTCACTCCATACTCAACAATGAGTATTTCTGCCTTGCCTGATAATTAAAGAGGTTAAAAATATATTTTGATTCAACATTTTACTGTCCTAATATTCTTCCTTCCAACTATAAGGAAAGAAGTCCTTTTACTTGCTTTCTAAAGTCAATCCATCAACTGATATTCTCGATCTCCATAATCCTTCACATCCCCCTTAGGCACAATCTTCCATGTTTATTTCAAACCTCCATCATCTCTTATCTCTACTCCACAGGATACTTTTCTTCCACTGCTGAGCATATTCTCATATTCCTAACACTAAAAATTTTTTGTTTAAAAGCTATTCATCTCATTCCTTTCGAGACCACTTTCCCGGAAATGTGGTATACAACTATTGCCTCCACTTACTAACAAATATTTTACTAGATAACTTCAGCAAACTCTTATGTATCTATCACTATAAAGACACTGCAATTTGAAGATTACCACTGCCCTTTGAAGACTGTCAACAATGTTTTTGTGAAAATCATGGACAATTATTGGGTCATCAAGTTTGCTCATCTTATTCCTCTAAACTTTCTGCTATCTTGTTCTTTTCAAACACTCAACTATTTCTCCTCAACTCCGAGGTCACGGGCAGCGGCTGAGTGGAGCTACCCCATGCCCTAGGACAAGGGCGGTAGCTGAAAGGAGCTACCCCACGCCCGAAGTCAGGGGCAGCGGCAGAGAGGAACAACCCCAAGTCTAAGTGGTGGTGGATGCATGGGCACAGAAGGCCGAGAGGAGCTACTCCACGTTCAAGGTCAGGAGGGGCGGCCGTGAGGAGATACCCCTCGTCCAAGGTAAGGTGCAGCAGCTGCACTTTGCTGGAGCAGCTGTGAAGAGTTACCCCACGACCAAGGTAGTTCAGTTCAGTTCAGTCACTCAGTCGTGTCCAACTCTTTGCAACCCCATGAATCACAGCACACCAGGCCTCCCTGTCCATTACCAACTCCCGGAGTTCACTCAAACTCATGTCCATCGAGTCAGTGATGCCATCCAGCCATCTCATTCTCTGTCGTCCCCTTCTCCTCCCGCCCCCAATCCCTCCCAGCATCAGAGTCTTTTCCAGTGAGTCAACTCGTCGCATGAGGTGGCCAAAGTATTGCAGTTTCAGCTTTAGCATCAGTCCTTCCAATGAACACCCAGGATTGATCTCCTTTAGAATGGACTGGTTGGACCTCCTCACAGTCCAAGGGACTCTCAAGAGTCTTCTGCAGCACCACAGTTCAAAAGCATCAATTCTTCGGCGATCAGCTTTCTTCAGAGTCCAACTCTCACATCCATACATGACCACGGGAAAAACCATAGCCTTGACTAGACAGACCTTGGTTGGCAAAGTAATGTCTCTGCTTTTTAATATGCTATCTAGGTTGGTCATAACTTTCCTTCCAAGGAGTAAGCGTCTTTTAATTTCATGGCTGCAATCAGCATCCGCAGCGATTTTGGAGCCAGAAACCCAAATAAGACGGTAGGTATTGCAAGAGGGCGAGGGCAGACACACTGAAATCATAATCACAGAAAACTAGCTGATCTGATCACACACACCACAGCCTTATCTAACTCAATGAAACTAAGCCATGCCGTGTGGGGACACCCAAGACGGGCGGGTCATGGTGGCAAGGTCTGACAGAATGTGGTCCACTGGAGAAGGGAATGGCAAACCACTTCAGTATACTTGCCTTGAGAACCCCATGAACAGTATCAAAAGGCAAAATGACAGGATACTGAATGAGGAGTTCCCCAGGTCGGTAGGTGCCCAGTATGCTACTGAGGATCAGTGGACAGATAACTCCAGAAAGAATGAAGGGATGGAGCCAAAGCAACAACAATACCCAGTTGTGGATGTGACTGGTGACAGAAGCAAGGTCCGATGTGTAAAGAGCAATATTGCATAGGAACCTGGAATGTTAGGTCCATGAATCAAGGCAAATTGGAAGTGGTCAAACAGGAGATGGCAAAAGTGAACATAGACATTCTAGGCATCAGTGAACTAAAATGGACTGGAATGGGGGAATTTAACTCAGATGACCATTATATCTACTACTGTGGGTAGGAATCCCTTAGAAGAAATGGAGTAGCCATCATGGTCAACAAAAGAGTCCGAAATGCAGTACTTGGGTGCAATCTCAAAAACGACAGAATGATCTCTGTTCGTTTCCAATATTACAGTAATCCAAGCCTATGCCCCAACCAGTAACGCTGAAGAAGCTGAAGTGGAACGGTTCTATGAAGACCTACAAGACCTTTTAGAACTAACACCCAAAAAAGATGTCCTTTTCATTATAGGGGACTGGAATGCAAAAGTAGGAAGTCAAGAAACACCTGGAGTAACAGGCAAATTTGGCCTTGGAGCACGGAATGAAGCAGGGCAAAGGCTAATAGAGTTTTGTCAAAAGAACGCACTGGTCATAGCTAACATCCTCTTCCAACAACACAAGAGAAGACTCTACACATGGACATCACCAGATGGTCAACACTAAAATCATGCTGATTATAATCTTCGTAGCCAAAGATGGAGAAGCTGTACACAGTTAGCAAAAACAAGACCAGGAGCTGACTGTGGCTCAGATCATGAACTCCTTATTGCCAAATTCAGACTGAAATTGAAGAAAGTAGGGAAAACCACTAGACCATTCAGATATGACCTAAATCAAATCCCTCATGATTATACAGTGGAAGTGAGAAATAGATTTAAGGGACTAGATCTGATGGATAGAGTGCCTGATGAACTATGGATGGAGGTTCATGACATTGTACAGTAGGAGGCAGGGACCAAGGCCATTCCCATGGAAAAGAAATGCAAAAAAGCACAATGGCTGTCTGAGGAGGCCTTACAAATAGCTGTGAAAAGAAGAGAAGCGAAAAGCAAAGGAGAAAAGGAAAGATGTAAGCATCTAAATGCAGAGTTCCAAAGAATAGCAAGGAGAGATAAGAAAGCCTTCCTCAGTGATCAATGCAAAAAATAGACGAAAATAACAGAACAGGAAAGACTAGAATCTCTTCAAGAAAATTAGAGATACCAAGGGAACATTTCATGCAAAGATGGGCTCGATAAAGGACAGAAATGGTGTGGACCTAACAGAAGCAGAAGATATTAAGAAGAGGTGGCAAGAATACACAGAAGAACTGTACAAAAAAGATCTTCACGACCAAGATAATCACGATGGTGTGATCACTGACCTAGAGCCAGACATCTTGCAATGTGAAGTCAAGTGGGCCTTAGAAAGCATCACTACGAACAAAGCTAGTGGAGGTGATGGAATTCCAGATGAGCTATTTCAAATCCTGAAAGATGATGCTGTGAAAGTGCTGCACTCAATATGCCAGCAAATTTGGAAAACTCAGCAGTGGCTACAGGACTGGAAAAGGTCAGTCTTCATCCCAATCCCAAAGAAAGGCAATGCCAAAGAATGCTCAAACTACCGCACAATTGCACTCATCTCACACGCTAATAAAGTCATGCTCAAAATTCTCCAAGCCAGGCTTCAGCCTTACTCGAACCATGAACTTCCAGATGTTCAAGCTGGTTTTAGAAAAAGCAGAGGAACCAGAGTTCAAACTGAAACCATCCACTGGATCATGGAAAAAGCAAGAGAGTTCCAGAAAAACATCTATTTCTGCTTCATTGACTATGCCAAAACACTTGATTGTGTGGATCATAATAAAGTGTGGAAAATTCTAAAAGAGATGGGAATACCAGACCACCTGACCTGCCTCTTGAGAAACCTGTATGCAGGTCAAGAAGCAACAGTTAGAACTGGACATGGAACAACAGACTGGTTCCACATGGGAAAAGGAGTACGTCAAGGTTCTATATTTTCATCATGCTTATTTAACTTATATGCAGAGTACATCATGAGGAATGCTGGGCTGGAAGAAGCACAAGCTGGAATCAAGATTGCTGGGAGAAATATCAATAACCTCAGATATGCAGATGACACCACCCTTATTGTAGAAAGTGAAGAGAAACTAAAAAGTCTCTTGATGAAAGTGAAAGAGGAGATTGAAAAAGTTGGCTTGAAGCTCAACATTCAGAAAACTAAGATCATGGCGTCTGGTCCCATCACTTCATGGGAAATAGATGGGGAAACAGTGGAAACAGTGTCAGACTTTATTTTTTTGGGCTCCATCCATGAAATTAAAAGACGCTTACTCCTTGGAAGAAAAGTTATGACCAACCTAGATAGTATATTAAAAAGCAGAGACACTACTTTGCCAACAATGGTCCGTCTAGTCAAGGCTATGGTTTTTCCAGTGGTCATGTATGGATGTGAGAGTTGGACTGTGAAGAAAGCTGAGTGCTGAAGAATTGATGCTTTTGAACTGTGGTATTGGAGAAGACTCTTGAGAGTCCCTTGGACTGCGAGGAGATCCAACCAGTCCATTCTAAAGGAAATCGGTCCTAGGTGTTCATTGGAAGGACTGATGCTAAAGCTGAAGCTCCAATACTTTGGCCACCTCTCGCGAAGAGTTGACTCACTGGAAAAGACTGATGCTGGGAGGGACTGGGGGCAGGAGGAGAAGGGGACGATAGAGAATGAGATGGCTGGATGGCATCACTGACTCGATGGACATGAGTTTGAGTGAACTCCAGGAGTTGGTGATGGACAGGGAGGCCTGGCGTGCTGTGATTCATGGGGTCGCAAAGAGTCGGACACGACTGAGCGACTGAACTGAATGGAATTGAACTTGCTTCCTCCAGTTGCAAAAGCTGGTGTCTCCCCAAACTCTGAAATCACTTGTTCTCCATAAGGAAACACTCATTCAAATACGACTCCTCTAGTGCCATACTTTTGCATCTGCATTTCCAATTTCCTGTAAAACACTGAACTTGTGTCCTCGAACTCATTAAGTTCAAAGCTAAACATTATTCCAGGACCAATCTTTCCTCTCCAACTAGCCTGTTTCTCCATAAGAATTCCAACTCTTCCTTCTCATTTTTCTCCCTGCTCATTAAAATATACCTTAGTCATCTTCTACTCTTCACTCGTTTTACATCCAAATTACCATCAAATTCTGATATATTCCTTGAAAATATATTTATTAGCCCTCTCAAATCACCTTCACTTCCAATCGTAATTTTAGCCACTTATTCCCAACCCAAGCCCCTTTCCCCAACCCAAGACTAGTTTTTCCATAGACACCTCTCTTACCTTGTCATTACCTTGCTTGAGATCCCGTAACAATTACCACACACCTAAATAAATGGAGTCAGAACTCCCTGTCTAGGCTTCAAGGCACTACCTTATCTGACCATAGTAAATGACCCTATTCGGGTTCACTCATTACTGCTTTAGTTCTTACCCCAAGATCCATGGACAAACGGTCTTTCCAAAATCTAATAGCCCTCTAAGGTTGGATGCAAAATGCATTATGCATGTGTAATCGGTAGGAGAAGAAGGTGAAGAAAGGTCTTGTTTTTCCTGTGGTTAAGTCTGTGAAGAAATGAACCCTTACTTAAATCATCTTTGTACCCTGCCACTAACACCTAAGTCCAATCGCCCCAACACCAATGTATTACCAAATCCAAGCTCGCTCTGCTCACCACAAGACAGGTCAATGATTCAGAGATGAGGTAACGACCACACGACAGGGCAAAACACAAAGTTTACTACCATGACTGAACCAATAACAAAGTATCTTACCAATAAAATGCCGTGATGACGCTGTCACCCATTCCCTTCACGAATCATTCTTCAAGCCGGGATCCAAAACTACATCGAAACTGAAATCCCTCGAAGTAAAAAAGCCGCCAAAATGACAGCAAAGGGAAAGTCCAGAGGAACCTCCGGCTCTCCCAAATTCCCTCAAGCTCCACCACAAGACGCTTCAAGACGGACGCCAACGAGCCAAGCAAGAAGACCTCCGCTCCCAAAGACGCCAGCCCATCCCGGCACTTCAAGCCGGAAGGGATATATCCGCTGCCTCAACCACCAGCGCCGCGACCCTCGCTCACAAGGAGTCTGCTTCAGCCCGCGGAGAGAAAGGGCAAGGGACAGTGTGTTCCACCTCGCCCCTCACCACTTGAGCCCTCAGAGGCCAACGCCAGCTCGGAAATCCCGCCTTTGAAAAGCGGCAAATTGGCGTTCAGCCGCCTCGTCCGTTTAAAATCGTTTCCCGACTCGCTCTGCGGCCGGACGCAGGACGTCTCCTCGGCGCCGATTCCAAGTCTGTGAAGCTAACGAAGCAACCACGGTCGCCATTTTAACTGAGGGCACGGGAACGATCTAACCGTTACCGTCTACCGTCTACTCTGTCTTCATTTTTCCTCCCTTTTTTTTTCTACCGGCGTTAAGCATTCCTTCAAATTTCCTCCCGTAGTAAAGATGGCTGCGACAACACCCTTCCCCTGCCCCGCTCTCTGATTGGTTGACTCCTTCTACCGTAATTTCGGTTCGTCGCGGGGTGGGCTAAGGAGTGCATGGCGCCCAGCGGCATGAGTGTGAGGTTTCAGGCCCTAGAAACATCGTGGATTTGCTTGCCTTCCTCCTGAAGACCAGATGTCGGCCGACAGATTTGGGAGGTTTGAAATGCGGGGCTGATTTCTCCCGTTTTCCGGTTCTCCCCGCGGGAACCTTCAGGAAAGCGTGGAAAGACGGGAAGAGCGTGAGCCTGCTGACCGGCCCCTTGCTGCCTTTGCACGGTCGTGGTGTCACGCCTTGCGCTGCTGTATGGATTCATTCGCTTGTCGCTTCTGGCCTACCTTTGTTAATAGAAGTGCAAACGGATGCATTGAGAAGGGGGAAAGGGTATTAAAAGATCTTTACCCTACTCACCTTCCCCAAAGGCCCCAAAGACTTTGCAGATTTATCTAGTTTACCTACACGAGCGTTTGAATGTTCAGCAGACAAGGGCTTCAATATTAAAAACAGTGGGAACTCCTGGCGTTTTAAGGGATTTGTTACAGTTCCTAAACTGACTTTTGACCACCATCCAACACCTGCAGCGTGAGATCCCTGAGCGTCTTACCATCCTGCGGCTCCAACATGTTCTGTTGGTTAAGTCGACTGTGCAGGGGATTATCCACACCCACCAGAAGGACCACCCAGTTGATCTGGAGTTCTGCCTCCCGAAGTCTGGTACTGAGTTCACAGAGGAAAATTCCAGGTGAATGCAGTATGGAGCTTTGTCCTCTGAACAGCACTGCCTCTTGTTCTCTTCAGCCAGAGTGCTTTATTCCATTTCCCCCAAGTCTTGACTGGCTCGCTCTATGTATGAAGTGAGGTGAAAGTCGCTCAGTCGTGTCCGACTCTTTGCGACCCCATGGAGTTCTCCAGGCCGGTATGCTAGAATGGGTAACCTTTCCCTTCTCCAGGGAATCTTCCCAACCCAGGGATCGAACCTAGGTCTCGCGCGTTGCGGGCAGATTCTTTACCCACTGAGCCATTAGGGAAGCCCAAGCTTTATGTGTAGAAACACATTATTCACCCTCTTCCTTTTTTATTTTTTCCCTTGGAGTTTAAAAAGACCAGTAGAGTAACCACATGAATAGTCTATTCATTTAGTTGATGTCTAAATAAGAAGCCTAAAATATTCTTGCATACTTGAGAATACTTTAAATAGGGTTTTCTAGTGTACAAGTGACTGATTCACTCTAGATTCATATACTAAAACCAGTTACTGCACCAACAAACTTCTGTAATTTCCAGGACTTTTACTTCATTTGAGGAAGAACGTGCACTATTAAGAACAGATCAGTGCAAATGTTGAGTGATCAAAAATATTTATAGTCTTAGGAGGCAAAATTTTACATTGAGAGTTATTCACTTGGATTTTGACACATTTGCAGGCAGTTTTAATAGTGATTGAGCCCTCCATTCTTCAACTTTAGATTTTATCCATTGACATGAAATACCAAAGATGGTATGATTTGAGAGTCTATTCTCAGAAATTTGCAAATGATATATTTTTAATCTTGTCTTTCTCCCCCCCCACCTTTTTTTTAAAGAACTCAGTAGCTTTGTTGCCCGGACCAACACGTGTGGAGAGTTACGTTCTTCTCACTTAGGCCAAGAAGTCACCTTGTGTGGATGGATTCAGTTCCGAAGGTAGATAGAGGCAAGTGGTGTAAGAACACATGATGATGGTTTTCCCAAGGCAATTTCAAACCTTTATTAATTTTTAACCGTCAGAAGAATAAAAGTTTTGCAACTCTTGCAGGATTCTCAGAAGTCATTGAGTTTTCAGTTTTATTTTGTTTTGAAAGACTCAAATAGTGTCACTCAGTAAGTACCAGTAACATCTGTTGAAGGGTATAATAATGAAGTGTGATCCACCAGAGGACAGAAATGTCCCTAAATTTACTAAGATTGAAGAGTTCCTAGGACCAGTAATTGGGAAAGCTGCTAAGCTTCAATAGCATAAAAAAGCATATTTTATTCTAAATTTAGGTAGAGTAAAGCCTAAAAATATGAACAATGATTCCTTGATGTTGAGTCCATTTTTTTGTTGTTTGGCTCTAGATTTCTAGAACATATGTGAATAGCACATTAATTCACAATGAAGAGCTCCAAAATACATAAGATTGTGTGACTTTCCTAAAAAATATGGATATTGGGTGGATATTTGACTCATACATTTGGTAACTTCTATCTCCTGAAATGAAAACCTGAGGAGGCTTTTCTGTACCTCCTCTTGGTACTAAAAACAATGTGAGAAATGTAGATTGAATGCTAAAATATTGGGATTTTGGGACCTTTTGATGGTTTGTAGAGGTTTAAGGTAGTAATAGACCTGTTTTAGAAAATTTTAGATTGCATCTCATATTTGGTGGTGGTGTTCAGTTGCTAAGTTGACCCCCATGGACTGCAACATGCCAGATTTCCTTGTCTTTCACTATCACCCAGGGTTTGCTCAAACACATGTCCATTGAGTCTTATATTTAGAAAAAGGTAAGATTTTATACTGCTGCATTTTAAAAAATGACCAATCAGATGTCTCTAATATCCTGAACTATTACTTTGGGATTTTAATATGTGGAAAGTTTCCAAATTTTGTTAAATTTTCTTATAAAGACTTCAGTTCAGTTCAGTCGCTCAGTTGTGTCCGACTCTTTGCGACCCCATGAATCACAGCACGTCAGGCCTCCCTGTCCATCACCAGCTCCCGGAGTTCACTCAGACTCATGTCCATCGAGTCGGTGATGCCATCCAGCCATCTCATTCTCTGTCATCCCTGTCTCCTCCCACCCCAAAATTTTTTAAATCTGCCTTTTTGTTAATAAGTCATCTGGATAGTATTAGTAAACTGTACATATAGCTAATAAAAGTTGATATTGCAAATAAAAAAAGTTTTTTCCTTAATAAGCTATGTAGGTAATTGCATGAATATAGATAGCTATGAAGCACAGTATTTATTATAAAAAAAGAATGTGAGAAATTGTATGTTTAGTTTGTTTTGCCTGCTTAAATTTTGGTCTCAGAGATTTTATCCTAATATGTTCATTTTCTTCATTAATCAGGCAAAATATCTTCCTGGTCCTAAGAGATTTCCATGGACTTGTTCAAGTTGTCATTCCCCAGGATGAGGTAATAGAAGGGTCCTCCTGTTATCTGAAAGTTTCTTTGATGCTTTGAAACAAAGCATGTTGTATCAGTATGCTTGAGGTTTTTGTTAAAACTACTGTAAGCAGCATTAAGACTGATGACAAACTGGGAAAAAATATGTGCAATTCATGTTACAGACAAAGGACTAATTTCTCTAATACCGAAAGGCTACTACAAATCAGTAAAAACATTTTTTAAGACCAGTGATCCAGTAGAAATATGAATGCAGAATATGAACATAAAATTTATAGAAAAGAAGATATAAATGGCTGTTTTTTTATATGTCTGTAGACATATGAAAATGTGCCAACTTCACTCATAGGCAGAAAAATGTGAATTAAGTTGCACAGAATTGGGGGATTCCCTGGCGGCCTAGTGGTTAGGATTCCAGGTTTTCACTGCCATGGCCCACGATTGAAGAACTGAGACCCTGCAAGCCATGAAGCATGACAAAAAAAAAAAAAAGTATACAGAATTGTTATTTTTGATGCATTAGATTGACAACACACAGTGTTTGGGAAAATAAATGCTCATACATTCCTGGAAGAAGTACAAATTGGCACGAGCACTATGGAGAGCAATTTGGTAATATCAAAATCATAAACGCATATATTCTTTGAACCATTCATTCCAGTTCCAATCAATTATCTTAAAGGTATCTTACAAACAGACCAACACAGATGCAAAATGACACAATATAATACCAGATTATTCATCGCTGAATTGTTTTTAATTGAAAGAAAGTTGGGAATAACTTAGATGTTCCCCAATAAAAGACTGGTATAAAAATTAACATACATCCTCACTGCAAGGAAAAGCTGGAAGAAGCTCTTTATATACTAATATGGGGAAAAAATCCACATTGTATTGTTAGATATGAAAACAGGATACAGAAGAGCATGTAGAGTGATATTATCTGTACTAAAAAGGGCGTGTGTGTGTGTGTGTGTGTGTTACGAAATGTACCTGAAAAGACACATAACGTTGAGTATCACTCAGGAGGGGAATTAAGGGGTGGAGGGAAAAGATAGGAAAGAGACTTTTCATTGTAGATATGTTTGTACCCTTTGAATCTGAGCCATGTGAAGTACTACCTGCTCCAGAAATAATTACCATTAAAATTAGATAATTCTCACCATGCTTCTTGGCCAACTGGTTTCTAATGTGGTAATATTTACAAATTTTTATGTGCCTGAAAAAATAAGATTTACTCAGTTAATGTTTGAATTAAGAGTCATGGGTTATCTTTCAGGTATCAGAGATGAGCATAGCTAACCTAGGAGAAGTCTTTCATTGCTCCTGGATTTAACTGTCCCTAAGTTTAACCCTGGGAGGGATTGGGGGCCGTAGGAGACGGGGACGACAGAGAATGAGATGGCTGGATGGCATCACCGACTCGATGGACATGAGTTTGAGTGAACTCTGGGAGTTGGTGATGGACAGGGAGGCCTGGCGTGCTGTGATTCATGGGGTCGCAGAGTCGGACACGACTGAGCGACTAAACTAACTAAGTTTAACCCTGGAGACAGTTGCCTTTAAAGTATGTGGGGCTTGTTTGCATTAATCATTCTTCTTACTTTCTCTTAGGGAAAAAGAAATTTAATTCTTAACTAATAGTTTTACATGCTCAGTTATATGGTGTCAAAATGGTGATTCAATTTACCAAATTCTTTTTTTTTTTTACCAAATTTTTTAGTAAAGTCATTAACGGCAACCCTGGTATTTATGATAATTAAGCTATGAGTATTAACATTTTTCTAAGCCATAATCTGGTTGCTGCAGAGTTCTTTAAGTTCACTTGTTTGTTGGAACTGTTTTTCCCTCTTACTCTGTAGTCTGCTGCTTCCGTGAAGAAGATTTTATGTGAAGCCCCCATGGAATCTGTGGTGCAAGTGTCTGGGACAGTAATTTCCCGACCTCCAGGACAAAAGAATCCAGTCAGTAATTTAGAAACTATTTAAATTTTACCTGTGTACATTTGCACTATCAACACATTCAAGCAACAGAGACTGTGTATCTATTAGATATCTAGCACTAAAGCTCTGCAGGTTCTACAGATAAACCTACAAATTTAAAAAATCATTACTGCGAACATAAGCACTTAAATAAGTATGCATGTTACGACATTTATTAATGAGCTCATCAGCCACAAAGATGCATAAAAACATCAGAGTCATACACAGACATTTATATTTTAGACTATGCATTATTAGCACCCCATGCATTTCACATATGTAAATAAATGCTTGCATTTCATAAATATTCATTGTGTACATGATTGATTGAATGATTTTTAAAACAGGTCTTTTCTCTCTCTAAGAAAATGCCAACAGGTGAGATTGAAATCAAAGTTAAGACAGCTAAACTTCTGAATTCCTGCAAGAAGCTGCCCTTTGAAATTAAGGACTTTATAAAGGTGCCATCCTCTGTTACTAATAAAATAGAGTGTCTAGAAAATGTTGGTAACCACCAAAGTGTTTTTGAAGTTTTAAGAAAAAGTTTTTCTACAAAATTAAACATTTTATTATAGCTATGTCATGAATTATTCTTCTAGTTTTACAATTTCCTGGTAAACTGTTCTTAAATATCAACATTTCATTAAGCTAGAATGTTTTTTCAGACAGTTGGAAACATGGTTGTCTTTAAGACTTAGGTGTCATTTTGTTCAAGTGTTTTTGTTGCTATGGTTTTATATTTTGAAAGGAAATTTATGTCTACCATTGGAATAGCCAAATGGCATATATTGAGTTTAAGTCTCTGACAATGCACATGTTAAGTTTAAGCCTCTAGCAATGATAAAATGTTTATAAATCATACAAATATGATTACTTTAAGATATTCGTTGAGAAAACTAGACAGCCCCGAATATGTAAGCCCAGCTAATTTTCAGCTTTGTGACAATTATCTACAATTGTCACAAATTATCTATAGCTACCTGTATAATACCTAATTTGTAAACTAACCTATAAAATATTTTTAAGTTAATTGCATGGCCACTTTGTCTTAGAGTTCCCAGTACTTGATATTTTAATTAGAAAAAGCAATATAATTAGAGTTGACTTTGTTATTGCGGTGGGGGGGGCGGAATGTGCAGTTTTCCCCTAGCTATAAGCTCTTAAAAAGAGAAGTGACAGATAGTTCTCCTATTTCTATTTTAGTATCAAAGAAATAATCTATTCTGGGGAAACGACTTTTTCTTTAAGTTGTCAGCACAAGAGGGAGGTAGAGATTTACCATCTTAAAAAATAAGCAGACCTCCTCATTATGTTCTTACTAGTACAGTTGTAGTGTCATCCTCTGTTCCCTTGCATTTCTTACACTTTTCCCATTCAGGTGATAAAGTCGTGGCTGTTTTTGGCTCTGCTGTTTATTTTTTAATAATCTTTGAAATCTTTACTTTTTCTGTGTTTTTAAGATCAAACTCCAGGCTTAAAAATGAATGGATAGAGTTCCCAGTGACCTAGTGGTTAGGATTCCAGAATCCTTTCATTGCCATGGCCCAGGTTCAATCCCTGGTTGGGGAACTGAGATTTCAATAAGCCACATGGTGTGGTCAAAAAAGAAAAAAAGAGGGGGGAAAAATAAATGGATACAAGTTTAGAAAAGTAGACAAATTTCAGTCAGTGAAGTCTGGTTCCCTGAAAAATGTAAAATCTGTACTAGTAACAAGCCTAGAAATTGTGGGAATTAAGGATGCTGGTGCATATACAACTGATCGAAGCTAAAGATAGAGCTAAAGTTTTTGAAAATTTAGTCTGTGTCTAAAGTTAATCTCTTTTTAATGTTTGAAACATATTTGAAATATTTTAATATTTGAAGCATATTTAAACATAAAAATCTTTAAATTTGTTTAGAAAACAGAGGCTCTTCGTTTGCAGTACCGCTACTTAGATTTGCGTAGTGTCCAAATGCAGTATAACCTGCGACTGAGATCCCAGATGGTCATGAAAATGCGGGAATATCTCTGCAATCTACACGGTAAGGAAAGAAACAGTAATTTCCATGTGTTTTATCCTAGAGCATAATTTAGTAACATAAAGCATATTTACTTCCCTACTGGGTCATAAATATAGACTTTTCAGGGTGATAGTGCCTGTGTACATTGGCTATATATTCCCCATCACATTAAAGGTGGACCAGCCCTTTGGTTGTTATCTGTAAGTTTTCTTAATTGTTTCTCATGCTTGTACATCATTTATTGGGAGCTCAGAAATGTCACATGAGGGACTTGCCTGGTGATTCAGTGTTAGGACTGCACTCCCAAAGCAGGGGGCCTAGGTTTGATCCCTGGTCAGGAAACTAGATCCCACATGCCCAAACTAAAACCTGAGGCAGCCAATTAAATAAAATTTAAGAAAAAAAGAAGAGGAAGAAGAAATGTCATGTGAATGAAACTAGACTCTTCAATCAGCCCTGGACTTTTTTCTACTATATTTGTGTTATATTTGCTATGCTAGCAGAACAGGAAACCAGAACAGTTCAATACACAAGAATCCATCAACAGAATTATTTCAGGACAAGAGTACAAACTTTATGAACAGAATAGAATTTTATTAAAATCTTCAGCTTCCCTCTTGAACTGGTATAAACCAGCATTAATGTGCTTGGTAACTTATTACAGTCAAAATTTCTAATTAAATGGTAGCCTCAGATTTGTTAGACTGTACTTGGTAAATTCATATTTGGTAAATTCCCATCTATTAAATTCTGACATTTCTCTCTTTTTTAGGTTTTGTGGATGTAGAAACACCAACATTATTCAAGAGGACTCCAGGGGTATGTATATTCCTTAAGTCAACCTACTAATAATGTCCTGTTAGTTATGAAACTGGACCACTTTGCTTTTATATTCCCTTAGTTCTAGTTCTTTTATTTTACTGCCTTAGGATGGTCACATTAACTAGGTATTTTTAGAGTTGAGCAAATAATATGGGTTAGTACTTTTAGTCAGAATCTTTTGATCCTATACATTTTCTTTCCATTGAGGTTTATAGCTGCCAATCAGTAATGAATTGGTTCTTTAAAACTAAATCACTTGTTCATTAAGATCTGACATTTCCAAACACTGGTATTTAAACAATCCATGGACTTATAAAATTATAGTTTAAATTTAGAAAAGCGTTAAGAATTACTTGCATAGGAACTGATGCACAAAATCCTTTTAGTTGGACTTCGTTGCTGGTCCAGTGGTTAAGAATCAGCCTGCCAGTGCTGGGACATGGATTCTATCACTGGTCCAGAAAGATTCTACACAACTAAGCACAACTAAGCCCATGTGCCGCAACTACGGAGCCCGTGCAACACACCTACTGAAATCTATGCACCCTGAGCCCATGCTGTGCAATTAGAGAAGCCACTGCAATGAGAAGCCTGCACACCACAACTGGAGAATAGCTCCTGCTTGCTGCAACTCAAGAAAACCACCACATAGCAACAAAGACCCAGCATAGCCAAAAATAATAAATAAATAAACAGGATTCCAAATTAAAAAACCTTTTAACTAGTAACAGAATTGGGCATTCATGTCAACAAGCATAATATTAAGTTGGAATCAAATTGCCAACATCCGCTGGATCATCAAAAAAGTAAGAGAGTTCCAGAAAAACATCTATTTCTGCTTTACTGACTATGCCAACGCCTTTGACTGTGTGAATCACAATAAACTGTGGAAAATTCTGAAAGAGATGGGAATACCAGACTACCTGACCTGCCTCTTGGGAAACCTATATGCAGGTCAGGAAGCAACAGTTAGAACTGGACATGGAACAACAGACTGGTTCCAAGTAGGAAAAGGAGTACATCAAGGCTGTATATTGTCACCCTGCTTTTAACTTTTATATGCAGAGTACATCATGAGAAACGCTGGGTTGGAGGAAGCACAAGCTGGAATCAAGATTGCCGGGAGAAATATCAATAACCTCAGATTTGCAGATGACACCACCCTTATGGCAGAAAGTGAAGAACTAAAGAGCCTCTTGATGAAAGTGAAAGAGGAGAGTGAAAAAGTTGGCTTAAAGCTCAATATTCAGACAACTAAGATCATGGCATCCAATCCCATCACTTCATGGCAAATAGATGGGGAAACAGTGGAAACAGTGTCAGACTGTATTTTTTTGGGCTCCAAAATCACTGCAGATGGTGACTGCAGCCATGAAATTAAAAGACGCTTACTCCTTGGAAGGAAAGTTATGACCAACCTAGATAGCATATTAAAAAGCAGAGACATTACTTTGCCAACAAAGGTCCGTCTCATCAAGGCTATGGTTTTTCCAGTGGTCATGTATGGATGTGAGAGTTGGACTATAATGAAAGCTGATCGCCGAAGAATTGATGCTTTTGAACTGTGGTGCTGGAGAAGGCTCTTGAGAGTCCCTTGGACTGCAAGGAGATCCAGCCAGTCCATCCTAAAGGAGATCAATCCTGAGTGTTCATTGGAAGGACTGATGCTAAAGCTGAAACTCTAATACTTTGGCCACCTGATTTTGAGAGCTGACTCATTTGAAAAGACCCTGATGCTGGGAAAGATTGAGGGCAGGAGGAGAAGGGGACGATGGAGAACGAGATGGTTGGATGGCATCACTGACTCGATGGACATGGGTTTGGGTGGACTCCGGGCATTGGTGATGGACTGGAGCCCTGGCGTGCTGCAGTCCATGGGGTCGTAAAGAGTTGGACACGACTGAGCAACTGAACTGAACTGAATATTAAGTATACTTAATACGTACAAATATTATTTAAAGCCTACTATGTGCAAACCATTTGGGGACTGAAGGATGAGTAAGAAATGAACTGTCATTGTGGGAACTTTGCCCTTTAGTTGATTTCATGAGGAACTGAAATATTGACTTCTACCAGTTGTTGGATATGTTTTTTTTTTTAATAATATTTCTGCACTCCCTCTCTCTCATTCAAAGGGTGCAAAAGAGTTTGTAATACCATCCAGGGAACCTGGAAAGTTTTATTCTCTCCCTCAGAGTCCTCAACAGTTTAAGCAGCTTCTGATGGTCGGTGGTCTAGACAGGTGAGCTTTCTTTATGCTAGCAGTGGTCAGAAAAAAGGAAAAGAGAGGGGAAAGAGGGAAAAGGAAACACAAAATTGTCTAATCTTTCAAAAGAAGGTTTGAAAATGTATGAGTTTGGAAAATACTTGTAAAATACCCTTAAAACGTGTAGTTATGTAAAGATTTATTAGGTATCCATCATGTACAAAGCTCTATGCTAATAGATGGGGCAAGGGGTCAAAAACAAAAAGAATAGGTTTTGCTCTCGAGCTGATGAATCTAATAAGATAAAACAGGACAATAAAACCAAGTGTGATGTAAACCCAAAATAAGTATGCTGAGAGTTGCAAACTGGTTGCATTAAGTAGTTGGAAATTATATTGTTTGGGGGAATATCATTAAAAACTTTGTGATCTAGGCCTTCTGGGACAGAGTTGCATTTCAGCAGGTGAAAATGAAAGTTGGAACATCTTAACCAAGGGAGGCTCAAGTGTATTCATGGAGCAGTGGGTATTTCAATTTGGCTGAGGCAAAGGAGTATGTATAAAGAAATATGGACTGTCCTGTGTGTCAGTCTAATATATGAACATCCAAAGGTGCCATTGTATATTTTTAAGACAATATACAGAGTAGTTAACTTCTCATGGGTCAACCATATGTCTGATTAGGTTAGAGCATCATTAAGAATTTTACAGTTTCTTACATTGTTTTAGTATTATTATTATTTCATAGCCTGCATTGCCAGGAACTATTAGGGGAAAGTGTGTGTGTGTTTCTAGAATCCTGACTGAATTAATGCTATTTTCCAATTGTAGATATTTTCAGGTTGCCCGATGTTATCGAGATGAAGGTTCGAGACCAGACAGACAGCCTGAATTTACTCAGGTACTTATATTCATTCGTCTCTTATTGATTCAGCCTTGCCACACCCAAGAATGTGGACAGAAATTATACTTTCTTCTCATTGCATTTTATCTATCAGATATTTAATTAAACCAACTTGTAGTTTAGGCATTAATTATTTAATTTTTGATCCATTTACAAAGAATATGGTCTCATGTTGATGTTTGACAGAAAACAACAAAATTCTGTAAAGCAGTTATCCTTCAATTAAAAAATAAATTTAAAAAAAGAATATGGTCATAAACTAAGGAAGGACAGATTCCTAAAGTGTTTCAATGATCATGATATGATAAAGTTCTTTAAAAAAATCTCTAAAACCAACGATTTTTTTGTGTTGATATTTAATCTGTAAACAGATCTAGTCAGTGTGAACAAAGCTATTATGATTTAGTTTCTATGTGATATCATATTAACCAGTGTAGGTGAAGCACAAAAACCATAAGATTTAGAGATGGACAGACATTAAGATCAAATACAGTTTAACTGCACACACTCAGAAGTCACTTACCTTCAGCCATGAGATAGTTGTGGGAACTAACCGTTTGATGTATACAGAGCATTAGCACAGTGCCTGGCACAAAACAGACACACTACAATATTTAACCTGCTCCCCCACGTATTAAGAACAGAATCCAATGGTAATTTGAAACAAGAGGAATACATAACTGTGTATATCCAGATTAATATGGTGGCTCTTCAAGTTAGTTTCTATATATTGTTTCGGTTTCAGATTGACATAGAGATGTCCTTTGTAGACCAGACGGGTGTCCAGAGTCTAATTGAGGGCTTGCTCCAGTATTCGTGGCCCAGTGACAAAGGTCCTGTGGTGGTCCCTTTTCCTTCTATGCCTTTTGCTGAGGCATTGGCCAGCTATGGAACTGATAAACCTGACACTCGCTTTGGGATGAAGGTACTCTTCTTCGCTTTTCCCAGGACTCTGTCCCCAAATGGTCCTGTAGTCAATTTTGATCCACTTTAACCTTTACAACCAGTTACACTGTTATATCATATTTTTTGCTGTTCCCTTAGCTTGTTACTTTTGTTGTTACCCAGCTACAGCAAGAGAGAACAATAGCATGTTAACATTACAATACCTTTTCTCTATCTACTGTATTCCAAGATCCATTTTCAAGAGCAAGGTTCTTGCTATGTTTTTACTACTGACAAGTTCTTAGTTATATGGATATGAATGGTAACTTGAAAGAAAAAAAAACTTACTCTTTCCTCTAGAACTTTTCTTAAGCTAAAATGGCACTTGGAAGGCAAATGATTAAGGGTTATTTATTCTCTTTCCCCGGAGAAGGCAATGGCAAGCCACTCCAGTCCTCTTGCCTAGAAAATCCCATGGATGGAGGAGCCTGGTAGGCTGCAGTCCGTGGGGTCGCTAAGGGTCGGACACGACTGAGCGACTTCACTTTCACACATTGGAGAAGGAAATGGCAGCCCGCTCCGGTGTTCTTGCCTGGAGAATCCCAGGGATGGGGGAGCCTGGTGGGCTTCCGTCTATGGGGTCACACAGAGTCGGACACGACTGAAGTGACTTAGCAGCAGCAGCAGCAGCATTCTCTTTCCCTGGTGCGATGAGTTGACTCACTGGAAAAGAGTCTGATGCTGGGAGGGATTGGGGGTGGGAGGAGACGGGAACGACGGAGAGTGAGATGGCTGGATGGCATCACCGACTCGATGGACATGAGTTTGAGTGAACTCCGGGAGTTGGTGATGGACAGGGAGGCCTGGCGTGCTGTGATTCATGGGGTCGCAAAGAGTCGGACACGACTGAGCGACTGAACTGAACTGAACTGGTCTATAAAGAGCTCAAACATGGGAAATGTTTATTCACAGAGCAGTTTCCCTTAGGAAGCCTCTTTTTATTTTCTGCAACAGTTCTTCATTGCTGTAATGCTGATGACATTTATCTCGGTTCTCAGTGTAGATTCCTTAGAAACTGAATTCTGCCTGGTCTACAAATAGGCAGCGCTTAATTCTTATAATGAAAAAAATGTAACACAGAAAAAGTTATACCTACCTGATTACAGCAGCCAGGTTAACTACTCCTTCTTTCTTTTGTAATATGAAATGGTGGTTCTTCTTAAGTTAGGCTGCCTAAGTTAAATTCTGGCTCTGCTACGTACTGGCTGTGTTATCTTGGGCAAGTCATTTCTTTGTGCCTTGGTTTCCTCTTTATTAAATGGGGATAATAAGAGGGCCTACCTCATATTCTTGTTGTACAGATGAAATGAACTATTAATAATACATTAGTACCTTAACATTTTTATGGTGCCCAACCTGCAGTAAACACCGGATGAATGTGCTCTGTAAATGTTAAGATCTATTCTCCTCTTTAAAACCTTGTTTGTAAAAGGTTTTGTGATAAAAATGACCTCACGTTGAGTTACCTTCTTCTCGTCTATTTTCCAGATTGTAGATATCAGTGACATGTTCAGAAACACAGAAGTTGGATTTCTCCAAGATGCCCTTAGTAAACCCCAAGGAACTGTCAAAGCCATATGTATCCGTAAAGGAGCAGTAAGTGGAGCCAATTCTATGTCTTCTCTAGAATGTATATTTGGAAAGTAAATATGTTCAACATTGGCACATTTAAGCTTCAGAGAGGAACATTCTCTTTAAATAAAAATGTAATTTGTCAGATAGAGTCTAATAATGTCTCTGGAAGCAGAAGACATTAAGAGGTGGCAAGAATACACAAAACTATACAAAAAAGATCTTCATGACCCAGATAATCAGGATAGTGTGATCACTCACCTAGAGCCAGACATCCTGGGATGTGAAGTCAAGTGAGCCTTAGGCAGTATCACTACGAACAAAGCTAGTGGAAGTGATGGAATTCCAGTTGAGCTATTTCAAATTCTCAAAGATGATGCTGTGAAAGTGCTGCACTGAATATGCCAGCAAATTTGGAAAACTCAGCAGTGGCCACAGGACTGGAAAAGGTCAGTTTTCATTCCAATACCAAAGAAAGTCAATGCCAAAGAATGCTCAAACTACCACACAATTGCACTCATCTCACACATAGCAAAGTAATGCTCAAAATTCTCCAAGCCAGGCATCAGCAATATGTGAACCGTGAACTTCCAGATGTTCAAGCTGGTTTTAGAAAAGGCAGAGGAACCAGAGATCAAATTGCCAGCATCCACTGGATCATCAAAAAAGCAAGAGAGTTAGAGAAAAACATCTATTTCTGCTTTATTGACCATGCCAAAGCCTTTGACTATATGGATCACAATAAGTTGTGGAAAATTCTTCCAGAGATGGGAATACCAGACCACCTTACCTGCCTCTTGAGAAATCTGTATGCAGGTCAGGAAGCAACAGTTAGAACTGGACATGGACCAACAGACTGGTTTCAAATAGGAAAAGGAGTATGTCAAGGCTGTATATTGTCATCCTGCTTATTTAACCTATATGCAGAGTACATCATGAGAAACGCTGGGCTGGAGGAAGCACAAGCTGGAATCAAGATTGCCGGGAGAAATATCAATAACCTCAGATTTGCAGATGACACCACCCTTATGGCAGAAAGTGAAGAGGAACTCAAAAGCCTCTTGATGAAAGTGAAAGAGGAAAGTGAAAAAGTTGACTTAAAACTCAACATTCAGAAAACAAAGATCATGGCATCTGGTCCCATCACTTCATGGGAAATAGATGGGGAAACAGTGGAAACAGTGGCTGACTTTATTTTTGGGGTCTCCAAAGTCACTGCAGATGGTGACTGCAGCCATGAAATTAAAAGACACTTACTCCTTGGAAGGAAAGTTATGACCAACCTAGACAGCATATTCAAAAGCAGAGACATTACTCTGCCAACAAAGGTCCGTCTAGTCAAAGCTATGGTTTTTCCTGTACTCATGTATGGATGTGAGAGTTGGACTATAAAGAAAGCTGATCGCCAAAGAATTGATGCTTTTGAACTGTGGTGTTGGAGAAGACTCTTGAGAGTCCCTTGGACTGCAAGGAGATCCAACCAGTCCATCCTAAAGGAGATGAGTCCTCGGTGTTCACTGGATGGACTGATGTTGAAGCTGAAACTCCAGTACTTTGGCCACCTGATGCAAGGAGCTGACTCTTTTGAAAAGACCCTTTTACTGGGAAAGATTCAGGGCAGGAGGAGAAGGGGACAACAGAGAATGAGATGGTTGGATGGCATCACCAACTCAATGGACATGAGTTTGGGTAGACTCCGGGGATTGGTAATAGACAGGGAGGCCTGGAGTGCTGCAGTCCATGGGGTCGCAAAGAGTTGGACGTTACTGAGTGACTGAACTGAACTGAGTGTCTCTAGAACTATAAGGAGAGAATGATAAAACCTTATGAATTTGAGTTTACACTCTCAAGATCTAGTGCTTTTATTTTTCTTTTTAATGCTGTAAAGTTCTGCTGTACTTCCTTTGGGATTATTTTTCTGTTTCCAGCCTCAGTTTGTCCAAAGGCTCCCAGGCCTGTATCAGTTTTAGCATAGCCATTGCTCGTTGGTTAGGGTTTTCTGAGACTCCGGGGTCTGTTGTATTAATAACAGAGGGAGAGTAAGGAGGTGGAGCTATGAAAAGCAAAAGGAGTGGAAATGAGAGTAGGAGAATTGTTGGGTTGGGTAAGCATGGACTCTTTAGTAATGGGACATGTCTTTTTTCTGTAGTTAGCACATCTGCTGAGAGGGATTGGGGGCAGGAGGAGAAGGGGACGACAGAGAATGAGATGGCTGGATGGCATCACCGACTCAATGGACATGAGTTTGAGTGAACTCCGGGAGTTGGTGATGGACAGGGAGGCCTGGCGTGCTGTCATTCATGGAGTCACAAAGAGTCAGACATGACTGAGCAACTGAACTGAGCACGTCTGCTTTGGAAATAATTTAGGAGGAGGAGTTCCAAATGTATTTTGAATAGGATGACTATTTTGAAAGACTACTCAGTTGAATATAAAGGCATATTAGAATATTTAAAATGGGTATAAGAATTCAGTCCCATTACTTTTTATTCACTTCATATGTTCAGTGGAAAGTAATTTGGTGCCCATACTCTAGTCCAGATACATTGAATGTGTTCAGGTAAGCTCAGTATAACATATATTGCTTGATATTATTTATCCCAATTTGAGTATAACCATTCTTTCCCAAGTAGATTAGAAGGGTCAAGAACTGCATGTAGACTCTAGGGTCATGAGCCATGTTTTCACCTCTTTATATCTCACGTATCTCACGTAGCTGAGCTCCATGAGTATTAGTGATGATGATAGCCATAGTGTCTCACTTAGAAACACATTGGGATAATTTAAAGAAATAAGATATAAAGAATTTTAAGTGACCTGGAATAATCAAATTCCAAGCCTTCTTATTGATCTTGTTGATTTTTCACAATTCAGTTGTAAAGATACATTTTGAACATATTATGTATGAACAGTCTTCTGTGGAATACATTTTATTGAGACCTGCACAATTAGAATACAACCTGAAACAAGCCTTAAAATTTTGTCATTTGACAGCAGAAATTAAATCTTTATTGAATCTTATTATAATGGAAAGACACAAAATATATTTCTTTCCCATTTCATAGACATGTTTGTGAAGCTGTCATATTGATGAATTTACTTTTTCTTTCATCAGAAATACTTGAAAAGGAAGGACATTGAGTCCATTAGAAAATTTGCAGCTGACCATTTTAATGAGGTAAGGAACAGGTTTTTTCCTTTCTTTTAGGGATTCAATATTTTTAACTATTAATTGCTTGTATTCTTATGCTATCATTAGTTTTGAGAGGTTTGTTATTTCAGATCAGTCTTCTACTTTTCTTCTTTTTCTTTTGAAAGTTAATCTTACCCCTGGGTATAACTCCCAAGACTCCAACTTAGTTGAATTTACCATTAATCAGAATGCAAATTTCAACCATAGCCTTTTAAAATAAATAATAGTACTTTAATGCAGTTGGGAAGATTAAATAAAGCCCAAGCTTTAATATGCCCAAGGTTTAAATGAAGCATGGTTAGTGTGAAAGAAAGCCAATATTCATTATTCTTCCCATACCCTTTTTAAAATTCTGAATATACCTGTCCTTAGATATACTTTGTGTTCTTGGCTTGGTGAATGGTAACACTAAAATCTGTAGGAAAAGGAGCAGGGAATGGGCATTCTTACACTGTCACTGGAAGTGTGAATTGCCTCAGTCATTTGGAATCAATAACTTTACAAATAGTCATGCTCTTTGAGTCAGTAATTTTCTATACTTTAAAGAAAGGATCTTGGATATGAGGACACTTACACACAGTATTATTACAGGAATAAAATGAAATCATATGGGAGTGATTTAATTAAGGAAGAATTAAGGAAATAAATATTAAAGTTCCTTTTTGAAGTTTGTAATGTAGGGGAAATGTTCAGGTTATAATGATCTGTAAGAGAAGGAGAATACAGAATTATATATTCACTGATCATAAACATTGTATTTGTGGATTGAAACACTGTATAAACACTGTATTTGTGGATTGAAAATGGACTACCCAGATAGTCTTCTCAGCAAGTGGTATTGGGAAAGCTAGACGGCCACATGTAAAAACACACTTCAAACATACTGTCACACCGTAAAAAAAGTAAATTCAAAATGGCTTGAATGTTTAAAATATAAGACATAACACCTTTAAACTCCTAGAAGAGAACATAGGCAAAACTTTCTCTGACATAAATTGTGGCAATTCTTTGTTGGATCAGCCTCCCAAGGCAAAAGAAAGAAAAGCAAAAACAAGCAAATGGGACCCAGCCACATTTACAAGCTTTAGCTCAGTAAAGGAAATCATAAACAAAACCAAAAGAAAACCTATGGACTGGGAGAAAATATTTGCAAATGATGTGAGCGCCAAGAGCATATTTTCCAAATTTACAAACAGCTCATACACCTGAATATCAAAAAACCCAATCAAAAACTGGGCAGAAGACCTAAGCAGACATTTCTCCAAAGAAGACATAGAGATGACCAGTCATTAGAGAAATGCAGACCAAAACTACAATGAGGTATCACCTCAAACCAGTCAGAATGGCCATCATCACAAAGTCTAAGTAAATAATGAAAGCCAGAGAGAATGTGAAGAAAAGGCAACTCCCCTACACTGTTGGTAGGAATGTAAATTGATGCAGCCAATATGCAGAACAGTATGGAGGTTCCTTAAAAAACTAAAAATAGAGTTAACTATTTGATCTAGCAATCACACTCTTGGCATATATCTAGAAAAGAGGAAGACTCTAGTTTGAAAAGATAGAGGCACCCCAGTGATCATAGCAGCACTATTTACAATAACCAAGACATGGAAGTAGCATTCCATGTGTTGCACACTTGTGGGGCCTTTTAAATATGAAGCTTAATTTCTGTCATCTTTACTTGTGTGTTGGGGCTCTTTTTGTAACTTGCATGTCTCTTTTGTTTTCATGTCCTTTCCATCATTTTGTCTTTTTTATTCTTTCAGGAAGATTTCTTCAGCTCTCCTGTTGAAATTTAAGTAGTCATATTTTTATATCCTACTAGTTGTCGCTTCGGAGGAGGCAATGGCAAGCCACTCCAGTACTCTTGCCTAGAAAATCCCATGGATGGAGGAGCCTGGTAGGCTGCAGTCCGTGGGGTCGCTAAGGGTCGGACATGACTGAGCGACTTCACTTTCACTTTTCACTTTCACACATTGGAGAAGGAAATGGCAACCCACTCCAGTGTTCTTGCCTGGAGAATCCCAAGGATGGGGGAGCCTGGTGGGCTTCCGTCTATGGGGTCACACAGAGCCGGACACGACTGAAGTGATTTAGCAGCAGCAGCAGCTCTCGCTTCAAAGAAGGCAATGGCAAGCCACTCCAGTACTCTTGCCTAGAAAATCCCATGGATGGAGGAGCCTGGTAGGATGCAGTCCGTGGGGTCGCTAAGGGTCGGACACGACTGAGCGACTTCACTTTCAGTTTTCACTTTCACACATTGGAGGAGGAAATGGCAGCCCGCTCCAGTGTTCTTGCCTGGAGAATCCCAGGGAAGGGAGAGCCTGGTGGGCTTCCGTCTATGGGGTCACACAGAGTCGGACACGACTGAAGTGACTTAGCAGCAGCAGCAGCTCTCGCTTATTCTTTGCATTTTATTCTGGTTTTGTTGATAAAGTATCTTTTTTAACACCTTTGAAGATTCAAGTTTTTTTGTTCCCAAATTATCTGTTTCCGCTGGGGTCTTTTTTTTTTTTATTTTAATGCTATAGCTTATTCAATGCGTTGCGTTGCATTCCGTCGCTCAGTCGTGTCCGACTCTATGCGACCCCATGGACTGTAGCTACCAGGCTTCTCCGTCCATGGTATTCTCCCGGCAAGAATACTGGAGTGGGTTACCGTTTCCTTCTCCAGGGGATCTTCCCGACCCAGGGATCGAACCCGGGTCTCCCGCATTGGAGGCAGACGCTTTAACCTCTGAGCCACCAATGTGTAGTAATTATTAATTACACATATTTAAGAATAAGCTATTTCAAAAGCTGTTTAAAGGACTGTTTGTAAGTGGTTAGGTTTACTTTCAAGTGAGCAGCAAGATGGTTGGCTGTTTCCCGGGGGCCCTGTGCCTCAGAATTTTGCAGGGTGAGATCAGTTCCTTCTTTTTTAAGAAAAAAAAAAAAAAATTCAGGCAAGTCTTTACTGGGGCCCCTGCTGCAACAGAGAGGAGCAAGAACAAACAACAGTTTCCCTTAATTGTTTGTTCACTGGAGGATGGGGACAGCGGTGGGCAGGGGACAGAAATGAGCTTGTTCCTTATATGGGGTGAAGGTAGGGGGTGTATCCACGTGTTGGGCCATATCAATTCCGTCTTGTGCTGAAGCTGCTCCACTGTTCTCTAGGCTAGAGCTTCCTTCATCTTGCTTCTTTGGTCATTCCTATTTCACTCACATGCAAGCTGCCAAAAATTTTCAGAAATCTCTTATTTGCTGGCATCCCTTCCCACCCTTCTTTCCCTTTTTTTTTTTTTTGTTTGTTTGTTTGTTTTGCATTTTGGTGAGATAACTTTTTAGATTCCTTTAGTATCAGGGAGGAAATAGAGATAATCTCATGCAGGTTCTTTTTCTTTTGGAGACAAGAAATCTTTGCACTACAGGAAAAATAAATCACCCCTGCTTTTTAAAAACTGTAAGTCTTTTTCTTTATCAGGAAGTCTTACCTATATTCCTGAAAACCAATGAAAACTGGAATTCTCCAGTTGCTAAGTTCATAATGGAGGAGCAAGGCTCGGGGCTCGTCAAACTGTTGGAGACCCAAGAGGAGGATGTGGTCCTGCTCACTGCCGGAGAGCACAAGAGAGCAGTAAGAAAAATTACCTCCAGGCTTCTGTGCTGTTGGTGTTGAGTGATGCCTCTCTTCTCCTGTGTGTATAGTACATATTTGAAATTGACTGTTAATTTCATAAAATGGAGCTGCTCTGCATGATTTTATATATATATATATATTATAATTTTATTTATTTTTGGCTGCACTGGGTCTTTTTTGCTGCATTTTCTTTTCTCTTGTTGTGGCGGGCAGGGGCTTCTCATTGCACAGGGTTCTCTTTTTGTGGAGCATACAGTTAGGGCATGCAGTCTTCAGTAATTGCAGCACTCAGACTTGGTTCTTGCTGCTCGCAGTCTGTAGATCTCAGGCTCAGTAATTGTTGTGCACAGGCTTAGTTGCTCCATGGCATGTGCAATCTTCCCAGACCAGGATTCTGGTCTTACTGATAAAGTTCCATGTGTCCCCTGCATTGGCAGGTGGATTCTTATCCAGCGCACCAATGGGGAAGTCCAGTTTTTATATTAATAAATATCTTTTGGCATTTTATGATGTATTATGTAAAAACTATAGTTTTTGCATCAGCTGCCAGCCTCCACTGGCATTGCTCACATAGATTAGATCTGGCTCTGATTAGGAAGGCCACTTAGGTGGAGAGAGGGCTATTGATACTCATTGTATAACTGTGAAAAAAATGTTCATTTTTGAAGTTTAGCAGATTAAGAAAAGTTGGTAGTGCCAAACTTTTATACAGAATGCATTCCTGAAAATGTGGAGGGACGGATCAGACTGCTGGAGGGCTGCTGGGCTGGAGACACTCCTGGTCCTACTTAGTTGAAACAGAATCCCTTTTTCCTCAGGAGCAGCAATTGGGAGGTGTTACAGGCTGCCACACACTGGCTAAATCACCATTGTTCAAGAGATGTATGAAACAGTGGATTTAATTTAGAGATCACTGTAAAATATACAAAGTATGGTTTGTGTGTGCATGTAAGTCGCTTCAGTTGTGTCCAACTCTGTGACCCTATGGACTGTATTGTGCCCTCATTGTAAAATATACAAAGGGTGGTATAAAACTCAAACATGAATATTGAAAATATACTGTGGGGGGTACTTCCGTGATGGTCTAGTGGTTAAGACTCTATGCACGTAGTGGGTGTGGGTTCAGTCCCTCATCAAGGAACTAATATCACATGTCCCGTGCAGCCAAAAAATAAAAAGAAAATATACTGTAGGGAATTCTCTGGTGGCCCCATGGTTAAGACTTTGTGCTTCCACCTCGTGGGAACCAGTTTCAGTCCCTGGTTGGAGAACTAAGATCCCAGATGCCACATGGCACAACCAAAAAAAAGAAAGAAAATATACTAAATATACAGTAAATGTCAAGCATGATAAAAAGTCATCCTTGCACTATCAGTTCAGTTCAGTTCAGTTCAGTCGCTCAGTCGTGTCCGACTCTCCGCGACCCCATGAATCACAGCACGCCAGGCCTCCCTGTCCATCACCAACTCCCGGAGTTCACTCAAACTCATGTCCATCGAGTCGGTGATGCCATCCAGCCATCTCATTCTCCGTCGTCCCCTTCTCCTCCCGCCCCCAACCTTTCCCAGCATCAGAGTCTTTTCCAGTGAGTCAACTCGTCGCATGAGGTGGCCAAAGTATTGCAGTTTCAGCTTTAGCATCAGTCCCTCCAATGAACATCCAGGATTGATCTCCTCTAGAATGGACTGGTTGGATCTCCTTGCAGTATAAGGGACTCTCAAGAGTCTTCTCCAACACCACAGTTCAAAAGCATCGATTCTTCGGCGATCAGCCTTCTTCACAGTCCAACTCTCACATCCATACATGACCACGGGAAAAACCATTGCCTTGACTAGACGGACCTTGGTTGGCAAAGTAATGTCTCTGCTTTTTAATATACTATCAAGGTTGGTCATAACTTTCCTTCCAAGGAGCAAGCGTCTTTTAATTTCATGGCTGCAATCAGCATCTGCAGTGATTTTGGAGCCCAAAAAAACGAAGTCTGACACTGTTTCCACTGTTTTTCCATCTATTTCCCATGAAGTGACGGGACCAGATGCCATGATCTTTGTTTTCTGAATGTTGAGCTTCAAGCCAACCTTTTCACTCTCCTCTTTCACTTTCATCAAGAGGCTTTTGAGTTCCTCTTCACTTTCTGCCATAAGGGTAGTGTCATCTGCATATCTGAGGTTATTGATATTTCTCCCGGCAATCTTGATTCCAGCTTGTGCTTCTTCCAGCCCAGCGTTCCTCATGATGTACTCTGCATATAAGTTAAATAAGCAAGGTGACAATATACAACCTTGACGTACACCTTTTCCTATTTGGAACCAGTCTGTTGTTCCATGTCCAGTTCTAACAGTTGCTTCCTAACCTGCATACAGGTTTCTCAAGAGGCAGCCTTTATAGTGCCTAATTTGTACTTTATCAAGTTTATTCTATTAATTTATACTTGTACTGTGCTTATTTATCATTATTTCTTCCAAAGGAATAGTTTCAGGGTTCAGCTACAAGCCTAAGTTAATCTACTGCCCTTCCCTTTCTCTTCAAGCTATTTAATTACAACTTTTTTTGAAACTATAGTCATTTTTTAAATTAATTCATTTATGAACAGTATTTTTTAATACCAGCCATGAGCCAGTACTGTTAAATTTGCTGGGGGATTCACCAGTTAATTACAAATTTTATTGTCAGTGCATTTTTTTTAATACTTACTTTAGTTGATTGATGATTGTTTTACAACATGTCAATGCATTTCTTAAAAAAGAATTTGGAATTTTGTATTAAAAATCCTGCCACAGATTCATTTGGCTATTAAACTTTTCCCTGATATGAACTGAAAACTGCTCATGTTCTCCTCTCAGGAAGGTATTGCTCTGATTCCTACTGGGACTTCCTCAAGAGAACACTGGAAACCTGATTTATGAGGAATAACATTAGCATTCTGAATATGTCACAGTGAAGGTGCCCTGTGTGGATATCTAAGTGTCAGAATAGGCTACAGAGTGACACCTATGCATGTATGCAAGCACGTCTCCTATTCTAACTGCTCTTTCTCAGGAGTGCCCTGCCTGTCATAGCTAGCACTTATCACAGTTAGCTCACTCTGCTTGCCTAGCACTGTTCAAAGTACTTAGTGTATATTAACTCAGTTAATCCTCATGCCAACCCTATTGAGAGAAGTGCTACACTGTTACCATTTTAAAGGTAAGAAAACTTGGACTTCTCCAGTGGTCCAGTGGGTTAAGACTGTGCTTCCACTGCAGGGGACATGGATTTGATTCCTAGCCAGGGAAATACACATGTTGTGTGGGGAAAAAAAAAGATAAAACTTTGAGTGGAGAAATAAATGACAACCCACTCCAGTATTCTTTTTTTTTTTTAATTGAAGGATAATTGCTTTACAGAATTTTGTTGTTTTCTGCCAAACATCAACATGAATCAGTCATAGATATACACTACTCCAGTATTTTTGCCTGGAGAATCCCATGGACAGAGGAGCCTGGCAGGCTATAGTCCAAGGGGTCGCAAGAGTTGGACATGACTAAGCGACTACACAACAACAAGAAAATTGAGGCACAGAGTTTAAAAATTTGTTCACACTCACACATGGAGGACCCTGACTTCTAACCCACAAAGTCTGGTTCCAGAAGTCACACTACTAATGTAACCTCTAACCCATACTGCCTCTCTAATAATGGCCAACATTTATTGAATGTTAAGTGTATACCAGCCTCTCATCAGCTCCTCCCCACAATCCTTCAGGAACAGTAAGGAAATACTCATCATAATGGCTGGTTCATATTACAGAGCTTATCTGACTTGATCTTCACAATAGTCTTTAAAGTAGATATTTTATCTCCATTTTACTATGGGAAAAGGTGCAGAGGAGTTAGTCAGTAGCCAAACTGAGATACAGACCCATGTTAATCAAGCTCTGGTACCTGTGTTCTCAAGTCACTGTGTTAGCAAATACTCAGCAAATCTGCTGAGTGTGGCCATCATCCTCAGCAGTGTCGCAGATCATCCTCAGATCCTTCACTCCTTAGAGGCAAAGAGTGTCTCATCTGTAAATTGGATAGCTCAATTGGTAAAGAATCTGCCTGCAGTGCTGGAGACCCCAGTTCGATTCCTGAGTCGGGAAGATGCCCTGGAGAAGGGAAAGGCTACCCACTCCAGTATCCTTAGGCTTCCCTCGTGGCTAAGCTGGTAAAGAATCTGCCTGCAATGCAGGAGACCTGGGTTCGATCCCTGGGTTGGCAAGATCCCCTGGAGAAGGGAAGGGATATCCACTCCAGTATTCGGGCCTGGAGAATTTCATGGACTGAATAAGCCGTGGGGTCACAAAGAGTCCAACACAACTGAGCGACTTTCACTTCTCAGAGAAAGGCCTGGCTTTAGAATCTACATGTGTCATTTGCTGCCTGTCCTGTCACAGCAGTTAACGTTTGTATCTTCTGTTTGCAGTGCTCTTTGATGGGAAAATTACGACTGGAGTGTGCTGACCTTCTAGAAGCAAGAGGAGTGGTGCTTCGTGACCCAGCTCTGTTCTCCTTCCTTTGGGTGGTGGATTTCCCCCTCTTCCTTCCCAAGGAGGAAAATCCTCAAGAGCTGGAGTCAGCTCACCACCCATTTACTGCTCCCCATCCGAGTGACATTCACCTTCTTTACACTGAGCCCCACAAGGTATGATATCTATACTTCCAAATTAAAAGGAAATACAGAAACAAGGCAGAGAACTTCAGGTTTCATGGTCTGACCCAGTTCCAGAAACCCCAGAAGAAATTGTCAGATTTGAGCCATTGTCCCTAAGTAGCTACAGTATCTTCAACCTGTGGAACAGAAAACCAGAGATTTTTCTCTAACACGAAGGCTCTTTGACTCTTCTAGGTCCGTAGCCAACACTATGACTTGGTTTTAAACGGCAATGAGATAGGAGGTGGTTCTATCCGAATTCATAACTCAGAGCTTCAGCATTACGTCCTGGCCACAGTACTAAAGGTAACATCATCTTCTAACCTGGCCTTTTTTTAAAACCCTAATATTTGTCTGTTTCGTTAAAATTTGTTGTGAATGGAGGATTCACTAGCTACAGAATAGTGTCAGCTTATTTCTCTACCTTTAGTGTTAGACTTTGAAAAATAATTGAAGATAATGGGTATTTTTTAGTGACTACTGTATGTCAGGCACTGTTTAAGTACCTTATATGCGTGGACACATTTAATCCTCACAGTTGTTTATTTCTTTTGGGTCAGATCTTGGTTGTGGACTCTATAGTTAACAGCGCGGGCTCTGGAACTCATGGGCTCAATAGTTGTGGTGCAGGGGCTTAGCTGCTCGGCAGCATGTGGGACCTTAATTCCCCAACCAGAGATTGAACCCACATGCTCTGTGTTACAAGGCAAATTCTTAACCACTGGACCACCAGGGTAGTTCCCTCACACTTTTTAAATTAAGACCTTTATTCTACTTATTTTAAAGATAAACAGATTAATGAACCTAACCTAAAGTCACATAGCACAGAAACAAGCAGCGCCAGGATTCAGGACCAGGCAGGGTTGCTCTTGAACCCAAGCTCCCAACCTCCTAATCACTGCACTGCTCCAAAATGGATGCAGTCTGAAGTGGCTGAAAATTGTGTTATTTGGGGGGTGGAGGATGCAGTTTTATCCACACCACAAGGCATGCAAGATCTTAATTCTGCAACCAGGGATTGAACCCATGCTCCCTACAGTGGAAGTACAGAATCTTAACCCCTGGACCACCAGGGAAGTCCTGAAAATACTGATACTGCTAGAGAAAAGGAGAGAGATTTGAAAGAATTTTATGTCACTTAGTATTTGAGGTGGGGTAGATTTAAATGATAATGACGGGGAGTGGGTTAATCAAAATTTTCAAAAGAGTCTATGTAGATGCAAGCCTAAGAATCTGTGGTTTGTTGATGACTGTTCAGGAGGCTAGGATGGATTTCAGGATGCCCAAGAAATCCTTGGAGATCTTTGGTCCAGGAGGTCCAAGAGAGTCTGATCCTAAAAGATCACTTTGTGGGGTGGGTTATTCGGGATTGAGGAACTTTATTTCTGAGAACAGGATTGGAGAACTCAGAACACTTTAGCTTTAAAAACGTTACAAACTCCCTTTTCTCCTCTTAAGTCAAAACCCCTAACCACCAGTTTCCCAGCTTCTTTTTTTCTTCATTCCTTTCAAGCTTCTCAAAATGTCAGTGAGAATATATTGCTTGAACTTCTCTTCATACACACCAGTGCCTCTCAGCTCTTCTGCACATTAGAACAGAATCACCTGTAAAGCATTAAAACCAAAACAAGAAAACCACTCACTTTTCCTCAGCAGACCAATTAAAGTAAAAAAGCTTTAGATGTGAGATTTGGGCATTTGTTCCTTAAAGTCTCCCTCACTTGATTGTGATCTGTAGTCTGGTTAGGGAACCATTTCAGACACACTTGCAACATTTCCACAGGCATTGCCCATAAAAGTTATCTTGCCCGTGGTCATCAGATCCAGCAGCCTGTTGGCCCACAAGCTGTCTTATCTTCTGGCAGCATCTGCACTGTTGCCTTCCTGATAACCTCGCCTCTTAGCCCACGTTACAGGACCAGGTCCTCCTTTTCACCCTCTTTTTCTGAGGCCATGTCTCTTGTCCTTAATTGGTCTTACTCTGTCTGCATTATCAGCATAATAGCTGCATTTACTGAGCCCCAGGCATTTCTCTGCATGTTGTAGTACCCCTGACTTATATTCTCTTGCTAAACTGTAGGCCTCTAAAGGTACTGTTTTAATTCAACTTTTATTTTCCCTTTAGCAACTAATTGTATTATTATGGCACCTAGTGGGCCCTCAGTATGTATTTAAATTATCTTTTGAATTTCAGGAAGATGTGAAATTGCTCTCCCATCTGCTCCAGGCTTTAGATTATGGGGCGCCCCCTCATGGAGGAATTGCCTTAGGTAAACAATCTGTCGTTTTTCTAGCCTTGTTTCAGTCCATTGTCTAAGTGTCAAATTCGGGCTCTCAGTTTATGAGGAAGGGTGGGGTTGGGGAAGTGGAGGAGTAAAGAGGGTATGAGGTGAGCCCAAGAGTTCTAAAGAATTTGGTATTTTTGATATTTTTTGCCCACACTGTGTGGCTTGTGGGATCTTAGTTCCCAGACCAGGGATTGAACCCAGTCTGAGCAATGAAAGCATGGAGTCCTAACCACTAGACCACCAGTTGATTCCCTGATGATATATTTTTAAAAATATATTTAACCAGTTATAAAGATAAAACTTAACTGATAATTTTCATTTGAAAATGTTTTTTAATAGAATAAAACTAGACAGTCTTAAGTCAATATTGCTCACTTCCCTGGAGGCTCAGACACGTTCATAGGGGTATTAAAAGTACTGCTCCACAGTATTCATCTTACGTGAAATTAGGAATGTGCCAGTGCATTTCTGATGGCCCTGGTTGCTCACATTGCTGGTTTTTTCAAACAAGAAACAAGAGTGTGAGAGGTTCGAGGAAGCTTACCTAGATTGTAGGCCCTCAACAACAGGGACTTCCTTCTGTGTTTTTGGAGTCCCGTGCACAGCACCTAATTTTGTTCAGCCTTCAGTGAGCACTTTTAAGGTCACATTAACTATTGTGATTGTTAATCCCAATAGCATATGAATGTTAGTCCTGAGCACTTTTCTAGAATGAGATAGAAAAGAACCTCTCAAAAAAAGTTCCCTAAAAAGGCCAGGGAACTATGATTAGCTGCAACTTATTAAAGGCTTATTTAAAAGTTTTGTACAACCTTAACAGAAAAACTAAGTCACCCTCAACCTTCGATTATGTTCTCAGTTATCAACTTTATATTTTACAGGGTTAGACAGACTGATGTGCCTTGTCACTGGAGCACCAAGCATCAGGGATGTCATAGCCTTCCCCAAATCCTTCCGGGGGCACGACCTCATGAGCAATGCCCCAGATTCTATCCCTCCCGAGGAACTGAAGCCCTATCACATCCAGGTCTCCTGGCCGACAGATGCAGAAACAGAAAAGAGCTCTTCGAATCATCCATGCCGTTCAGAAAGTTGAGCTATTTTGTCCTTTGTTTCCCCAAGGCTAAATCAGATCTGGAGTTCAGCCACAGATCTGACTTCAAGTTTTTAGATGGAAGAAATCCAGGCTACATTGTTCACCTCAATGAAGAAACAGATAAAAGGTATCCAGTTTGCATGATAACGTGCATTACTAGGATTATTTATTTGGAACTTTTTAAAAGTTTCCTTTTACTTGGAAAGGTGTGAAAGATGGCTCTTTGTTGGAGTAACATAATGGCATAGTGTTTTCTAATCACATTTTTTATACTCAAGATAGTAGACTGTTCTCTTAGGACAGAGGTAGTGAAACCACATGTAAAAATGTGGAAAAATTCTTGCCCCATTAGACTGGTCAGTTGATGGAGGGGTCAATGCAACCAGCTTCACCAAGAGAATCCTATAAAATAACCTGGATAATGACATTTATACTATCAATGTAATATAGTGAGAAGCAACATGACATAAAGCAGAAAAAATCACTGAAATAAAGATTACAGAGTGTTAATCAGTGCTTTACCCCACAAGTTGTATAAATCTCTCTTGGCCTCCCTTTCTGCATACATGAAATATAAACAATACTTTCTCTGAATCCCTCTTCTTGTCAGAATCCTAGGAGATAAATATATGCGGAAGATAACATGAGTAAATATGCTCTGAAAACCTTTCAGGCATTACTTAAATGAAATATTATCTACCTGGACACAGAATACTGGTATTTTATACTAGAGTACTATGTACTTTATAATTTTAGGTTAAACAAAACTGACATCTGTGGTAAAAAGGAAAACAGTAATCTCACTAATCATTATTGCTTATATTTCTATTTTTTAAAATAATCATGAATCCCTGAATAAATTTTCCTCAATTATAACTGAAAATATTAACCTTAAACCGACCTCAAATGTAGAAAAGTGAACACTGGAATTTACTCATTTTTTTACACATTCTGTTGACATAAATAAAGACTTATAAAATGGGAATAAGGTCTTGATTGTTCTTTTCTAGTTTACCTTCACTTTTGCCTTGACATTTTTTTATTTACAATTTATAAATATCAAGTATTCTTACATTCCAGTCTGTGTTTCTCACATTGCCATAAGCAGTGTGATACCATATAATCATCTGTCCAGGTCTAATTTATGATGTTCAGTAGGCTGTGAAGAGTGTACATGTCCTTCATGATGCTGTTCAGTTCAGTCGCTCAGTTGTGTCCAACTCTGCAACCCCATGGACTGGAGCATACCAGGCTTCCCTGTCCATCATCAGCTCCTGGAATTTGCTCGAACTCATGTCCATTGAGTCGTTAATGCCATCCAACCGTCTCATCCTCTGTCATCCCCTTCTCCTCCCACTTTAGCATCAGGGTCTTTTAGGTGGAGCTTTTCCCTCCAATCTTTTCCCATTTGTGGATGTACTCTGGAGCCAGAAAAATCCTTGCTGGCAGAGTTCTTATGAGAAAGGTGTCCAGCTCTGCCTACTCTTTCTCAGTGTAATTTATAGATGCCCTTTGTTAGAAAATGCAATTTTACATTCATCCCAAGCACAATACCTACTTTCTAAATGTAACTTACAATTCACTGTTTAGAGCCTAATTCTGACCACAACGTCTTTCTGTCCTGAAAATGAGTTACAAATGACTCCCTAAATCCAAACAATTATTGTAGCCTAGACACCACACCCCAGATCCCCAGAGGTTCATACAATTCCATGTTGCCATCAGTCATTCAGTCCCATCAGGGCAAAAAGAGGCTTATGCTGAAACCCAGGGGATCATGTCGGAAATAACACAACCAGGGTTTTGAAGCACACAAGCTAATTGTAAAGTGTAATCGAAGTTTCAGTAACTTGGCCCAAAATACCCTTTGTTTGCTTAGGGGTTTTTCTCAGAATCTTAGAGCTAACAATGGCTGAGGAAACCCACTCCAGTGTTCTTGCTTGGGAATTCCCATGGATGGAGGAGCTTGGCATATTACAAGTTGGACATGACTGAGCGAGTTGAACATAATTGTGTTAACCATGCTTTGCTTACTCCCTCAGGCATGTCTGACTGTGACCCCATGGACTGTCAAGCATGGTCTGCCAAACTCCTGTCTGTGGGTATTCTCCAAGCAAGAATACTGGAGTGGGTTGCCATTCCCTTCTCCTGGGGAATCTTCCCAATCCAGGGATGGAACCCTATCTCCCAATTGCAAGGGCATTCTTTCCTGTCTTAGCCTCAAGGGATGATCCTTCTGGACATTGGATAATTGCTTTACAATGTATTGTTTTCTACATCTTGAATATCTTTATGCCCAGAATATCTTAAGGCTAATTCAAACTGTGATGACCATTATATCTACTACTGTGGGCAGGAATCCCTTAGAAGAAATGGAGTAGCCATCATGGTCAACAAAAGAGTCCGAAATGCAGTACTTGGGTGCAATCTCAAAAACGACAGAATGATTTCTGTTCATTTCCAAGGCAAACCGTTCAATATTACAATAATCCAGGCCAATGCCCCAACCAGTAACACTGAAGAAGCCGAAGTTGAACGGTTCTATGAAGACCTACAAGACCTTTTAGAACTAACACCCAAAAAAGATGTCCTTTTCATTCTAGGGGACTGGAATGCAAAAGTAGGAAGTCAAGAAACACCTGGAGTAACAGGCAAATTTTGCCTTGGAGCACGGAATGAAGCAGGGCAAAGGCTAATAGAGTTTTGTCAAGAGAATGCACTGGTCATAGCAAAAACCCTCTTCCAACAACACAAGAGAAGACTCTACACATGGACATCACCAGATGGTCAACACTAAAATCAGATTGATTATATTCTTTGCAGCCAAAGATGGAGAAGCTGTATCAGTTCAGTTCAGTCGCTCAGTCGTGTCCGACTCTCCGCGACCCCATGAATCACAGCACGCCAGGCCTCCCTGTCCATCACCAACTCCCGGAGTACACTCAAACTCATGTCCACAGAGTCGGTGATGCCATCCAGCCATCTCATTCTCCGTCGTCCCCTTCTCCTCCCGCCCCCAACCTTTCCCAGCATCAGAGTCTTTTCCAGTGAGTCAACTCGTCGCATGAGGTGGCCAAAGTTTTGCAGTTTCAGCTTTAGCATCAGTCCCTCCAATGAACATCCAGGATTGATCTCCTTTAGAATGGACTGGTTGGATCTCCTTGCAGTATAAGGGACTCTCAAGAGTCTTCTCCAACACAACAGTTCAAAAGCATCGATTCTTCGGCGATCAGCCTTCTTCACAGTCCAACTCTCACATTCATACATGACCACGGGAAAAACCATTGCCTTGACTAGACGGACCTTGGTTGGCAAAGTAATGTCTCTGCTTTTTAATATACTATCAAGGTTGGTCATAACTTTCCTTCCAAGGAGCAAGCGTCTTTTAATTTCATGGCTGCAATCAACATCTGCAGTGATTTTGGAGCCCAAAAAAATAAAGTCTGACACTGTTTCCACTGTTTTTCCATCTATTTCCCAAGAAGTGATGGGACCAGATGCCATGATCTTTGATTTCTGAATGTTGAGCTTCAAGCCAACCTTTTCACTCTCCTCTTTCACTTTCATCAAGAGGCTTTTGAGTTCCTCTTCACTTTCTGCCATAAGGGTGGTGTCATCTGCATATCTGAGGTTATTGATATTTCTCCCAGCAATCTTGATTCCAGCTTGTGCTTCTTCCAGCCCAGCGTTCCTCATGATGTACTCTGCATATAAGTTAAATAAGCAAGGTGACAAAATACAACCTTGACGTACACCTTTTCCTATTTGGAACCAGTCTGTTGTTCCATGTACAGTTCTAACTGTTGCTTCCTGACCTGCATACAGGTTTCTCAAGAGGCAGGTCAAGTGGTCTGGGATTCCCATCTCTTTCAGAATGTTCCACAGTTTATTGTGATCCACACAGTCAAAGGCTTTGGCATAGTCAATGAAGCAGAAATAGATGTTTTTCTGGAACTCTCTTGCTTTCTCCATGATCCAGCGGATGTTGGCAATATGATCTCTGGTGCCTCTGCCTTTTCTAAAACCTGCTTGAACATCTGGGAGTTCACGGTTTACATACTGCTGAAGCCTGGCTTGGAGAATTTTGAGCATGACTTTACTAGCGTGTGAGATGAGTGCAACTGTGTGGTAGTTTGAGCATTCTTTGGCATTGCCTTTCTTTGGGATTGGAATGAAGACTGACCTCTTCCAGTCCTGTGGCCACTGCTGAGTTTTCCAAATCTGCTGGCATATTGAGTGCAGCACTTTCACAGCATCATCTTTCAAGACTTGAAATAGCTCAACTGGAATTCCATCACCTCCACTAGCTTTGTTCGTAGTGATGCTTTCTAAGGCCCACTTGACTTCACATTCCAAGATGTCTGGCTCTAGGTCAGTGATCATGTTATCGTGACTATCTTGGTCGTGAAGATCTTTTTTGTACAATTCTGTGTATTCCTGCCACCTCTTCTTAATATCTTCTGCTTCTGTTAGGTCCATACCACTTCTGTCCTTTATCGAGCCCATCTTTGCATGAAATGTTCCCTTGGAATCTCTAATTTTCTTGAAGAGGTCTCTTGTTTTTCCTATTCTGTTGTTTTTCTCTATTTCTTTGCATTGATCACTGAGGAAGGCTTTCTTATCTCTCCTTGCTCCTCTTTGGAACTCTGCATTCAGATGCTTATATCTTTCCTTTTCGCCTCTCTTCTTTTCACAGCTATTTGTAAGGCCTCCTTAGACAGCCATTTCGCTCTTTTGCATTTCTTTTCCATGGGGATGGTCTTGGTCCCTGTCTCCTGTACAATGTCACGAACCTCCGTCCAGAGTTCATCAGGCACTCTATCAATCAGATCTAGTCCCTTAAATCTATTTCTCACTTCCACTGTATAATCATAAGGGATTTGATTGAGGTCATATCTGAATGGTCTAGTGGTTTTCCCTACTTTCTTCAATTTCAGTTTGAATTTGGCAATAAGGAGTTCATGATCTGAGCCACAGTCAGCTCCTGGTCTTGTTTTCGCTAACTGTATACAGCTTCTCCATCTTTGGTTGCAAAGAATATAATCAATCTGATTTCGGTGTTGACCATCTGGTGATGTCCATGTGTAGAGTCTTCTCTTGTGTTGTTGGAAGAGGGTGTTTGCTATGACCAGTGCATTCTCTTGACAAAACTCTATTAGCCTTCGCCCTGCTTCATTCCGTGCTCCAAGGCCACATTTGCCTGTTACTCCAGGTGTTTCTTGACTTCCTACTTTTGCATTCCAGTCCCCTAGAATGAAAAGGACATCTTTTTTGGGTGTTAGTTCTAAAAGGTCTTGTAGGTCTTCATAGAACCGATTAACTTCGGCTTCTTCAGCATTACTGGTTGGGGCATCGGCCTGGATTACTGTAATATTGAATGGTTTGCCTTGGAAACAAACAGAAATCATTCTGTCATTTTTAAGATTGCATCCAAGTACTGCATTTCGGACTCTTTTGTTTACCATGATGGCTACTCCATTTCTTCTAAGGGATTCCTGCCCACAGTAGTAGATATAATGGTCATCCGAGTTAAATTCACCCATTCCAGTCCATTTTAGTTCACTGATTCCTAGAATGTCGACGTTCACTCTTGCCATCTCCTGTTTGACCACTTCCAATTTGCCTTGATTCATGGACCTAACATTCCAGGTTCCTATGCACTATTGCTCTTTACAGCACCGGACCTTGCTTCTATCACTGGTCACATCCACAGCTGGGTATTGGTTTTGCTTTTGCTCCATCCCTTTATTCCTTCTAGAGTTAGTTCTCCACTGAGCTCCAGTAGCATACTGGGCACCTACCGACCTGGGGAATTCCTCATTCAGTATCCTATCATTTTGCCCTTTGTTACTGTTCATGGGGTTCTCAAGGCAAGTATACTGAAGTGGTTTGCCATTCCCTTCTCCAGTGGACCACATTCGGCTATGGTCCATGTGATCAGATCGGCTAGTTTCCTGTGATTATGATTTCAGTGTGTCTGCCCTCTGATGCCCCCTCCCAATACCTACCATCTTATTTGGGTTTCTCTTACCTTGGTCGTGGAAAATCTCTTCACAGCCGCTCCAGCAAAGTGCAGCCGCTGTACCTTACCTTGGACGAGGGGTATCTCCTCAAGGCTGCCCCTCCTGACCTTGAACGCAGAGTAGCTCCTCTCGGCCCTCCTGCGCCCGCGGAGAAGCTGTATACAGTTAGCAAAAACAAGACCAGGAGCTGACTGTGGCTCAGATCATGAACTCCTTATTGCCAAATTCAAACTGAAATTGAAGAAAGTAGGGAAAACCACTAGACCATTCAGATATGACCTAAATCAAACCCCTTATGATTATACAGTGGAAGTGAGAAATAGATTTAAGGGACTAGATCTGATAGATAGAGTGACTGATGAACTCTGGACGGAGGTTCGTGACATTGTACAGGAGACAGGAACCAAGATCATCCCCATGGAAAAGAAATGCAAAAAAGCAAAATGGCTGTCTGAGGAGGCCTTACAAATAGCTGTGAAAAGAAGCGAAGCAAAAAGCAAAGGAGAAAAGGAAAGATATAAGCATCTGAATGCAGAGTTCCAAAGAAGAGCAAGGAGAGATAAGAAAGCCTTCCTCAGTGATCAATGCAAAGAAATAGAGGAAAACAACAGAATAGGAAAAACAAGAGATCTCTTCAAGAAGATTAGAGATTCCAAGGGAACATTTCATGCAAAGATGGGCTCGATAAAGGACAGAAATGGTATGGACCTAACAGAAGCAGAAGATATTAAGAAGAGGTGGCAGGAATACACAGAAGAACTGTACAAAAAAGATCTTCACGATCAAGATAGTCACGATAACATGATCACTGACCTAGAGCCAGACATCTTGGAATGTGAAGTCAAGTGGGCCTTAGAAAGCATCACTACGAACAAAGCTAGTGGAGGTGATGGAATTCCAGTTGAGCTATTTCAAGTCTTGAAAGAAGATGCTGTGAAAGTGCCGCACTCAATATGCCAGCAAATTTGGAAAACTCAGCAGTGGCCACAGGACTGGAAAAGGTTAGTCTTCATTCCAATCCCAAAGAGAGGCAATGCCAAAGAATGCTCAAACTACCGCACAATTGCACTCATCTCACACGCTAGTAAAGTCATGCTCAAAATTCTCCAAGCCAGGCTTCAGCAGTATGTGAACTGTGAACTCCCAGATGTTCAAGCAGGTTTTAGAAAAGGCAGAGGCACCAGAGATCAAATTGCCAACATCCGCTGGATCATGGAGAAAGCAAGAGAGTTCCAGAAAAACATCTATTTCTGCTTCATTGACTATGCCAAAGCCTTTGACTGTGTGGATCACAATAAACTGTGGAACATTCTGAAAGAGATGGGAATCCCAGACCACTTGACCTGCCTCTTGAGAAACCTGTATGCAGGTCAGGAAGCAACAGTTAGAACTGTACATGGAACAACAGACTGGTTCCAAATAGGAAAAGGAGTACGTCACGGCTGTATATCGTCACCTTGCTTATTTAACTTACATGCAGAGTACATCATGAGGAACGCTGGGCTGGAAGAAGCACAAGCTGGAATCAAGATTGCTGGGAGAAATATCAATAACCTCAGATATGCAGATGACACCACCCTTATGGCAGAAAGTGAAGAGGAACTCAAAAGCCTCTTGATGAAAGTGAAAAAGGAGAGTGAAAAGGTTGGTCTGAAGCTCAACATTCAGAAAACAAAGATCATGGCATCTGGTCCCATCACTTCATGGGAAATAGATTGGAAAACAGTGGAAACAGTGTCAGACTTTATTTTTTTGGGCTCCAAAATCACTGCAGATGGTGATTGCAGCCATGAAATTAAGACGCTTACTCCTTGAAAGGAAAGTTATGACCAACCTAGATAGTATATTCAAAAGCAGAGACATTACTTTGCCAACAAAGGTCCGTCTAGTCAAAGTTATGGTTTTTCCCGTGGTCATGTATGGGTGTGAGAGTTGGACTCTGAAAAAAAGCTGATCACTGAAGAATTGCTGCTTTTGAACTGCGGTGTTGAAGACTCTTGAGAGTCCCTTGGACTGCAAGGAGATCCAACCAGTCCATTCTAAAGGAGATCAATCCTGGGTGTTCATTGGAAGGACTGATGCTAAAGCTGAAAATGCAACACTTTGGCCACCTCATGCGATGGGTTGACCCACTGGAAAAGACTCTGATGCTGGGAAAGGTTGAGGGCGGGAGAAGGGGATGACAGAATGAGATGGCTGGATGGCATCACCGACTCTGTGGACATGAATTTGAGTGAACTCCGGGAGTTGGTGATGGACAGGGAGGCCTGGCATGCTGTGGTTCATGGGGTCGCAGAGTTGGACACGACTGAGCAACTGAACTGAACTGAGTTCAAACTGTCATGGTTTATAATATTCCAAGAAATAAACATGTTCAAACTGGAAGTTTCAAAATCCACGTGGGGCCTACTGTAATACTATATGCACTTAATCCTGTCCAACTTTGTGACCCCATGGGCCATAGCTCACCTGGCAATACTGGAGATGGTTGCCATTTTTCTCCAAGGAATCGTCTCAACTCAGGGACTGAATTTGAATGTCTATAGTGAACCCCTAATTGTGCTAGGTAATGAGACTTGAGGCTTCTTTACTTTCAGCCAGTAAAGAATCCACATGTAACACAGGATTCTCAGGTTCACTGTCCTGGTCCAGTTTTGATCCCTGGGTGGACAGTGATCAACCAGTGTGGCCAAAAAAAAATGTCAACCTTTTACAGGAATAAATCCCAAATGCTAAGTTTTCTTTTGGATGTTGCCAGACCTAATGATTTCCTTGGTAATTTAGGAATTAGCAACTCACTGGTTAATTTGAACCACACTCACCCCCAAAATCTATAAAACCGGTATCCATTTTCTAAAGAGAATGTTGTTACAACTGCAGTATTTACCTTAAAGATCTCAAAAAACATGCCGTGGGGTCTTCTTGATTACAAGTGTCCCATTTTCCTACCTACACCTTATGAAATTGAAATGAGCATACTTCAGAATGATTTATAACATTTATTAAAATAGAAAGCTGGAGAATTTCCTGGTGGTCCAATGGTTAGGGCTGAGCTTCCACTGCAGCAGTCACAGGTTTGATCCCTTGTCAGGAAGCTAGGATCCCAAAAGCTGTGCAGAGCAGCAGTCAATTAACAGTTGTTTGCTCTTCTATCCCACGTGCATCCATCTGGCTGCCTGCAAGAATAGAGAAGCCATTTTTAGTCCCCTTTCCATGTTTCAATTCTAATGCCATTTGGGGTACACAGAATATCAGATCTTTGAACATCATCAAGTCATCAGTGAGAGAGTTCAAGTTGGGCTGAGATCATCACGTATTCTTAAACAAAGCAGTACAGTTATTTTCAAGGCTCACCTGTTATGTCTGACTGGTTATCATAAATTCCCTGAAAAGACAAGATCATATGTTAAATCACAGTAAACAATAAAAAATGTGTAATATTTGTTGCTAAAGTAACCTCAGAATCAAAATGGAACGGTTTTTTGGTTGATATCATTCTGTTCATTTGGCAGAATCATCACATCACTGGTTACCTTATAACTCATCAAAAATACCAGAAAATAAACTTACCTTAAAATCTTCAGGACAACAAAACATCTGCCTGATTGAAAATGAACAATAAAGACTTTCATTTACAACATGGCCTTGTAAACATTTATATATATATATGTATATGATGCCATTAAAATCTTCATTTAAAAATTTGCCCTTTCTCCCACTTTAACATTTTGTAAAAAAATTTCTAGGTCAGTGAGTCTGTTCTGGGCAAGGTGAATCTTTCTTATGATACATTTGGCCAAACCCAGAATATACAACATCATGACTTATCTCCAGTATAAGTCAATGTGGTGTGCACGCTCAGTTGTGATCACATGGACTATAACCCTAGATTCAGAATTTGAAGTGCCAATCTCATGCTAGATGTTGATAGTGAGATGAGGATGCTACATAGGAAGTTACTGTTCCATTTTGCTGTGAACCTGAACTGCTCTAAAAAATTACTATCAAACACCAGTTGAGTAACTCATTCTGGTGTTGTCTGATGCTAGGAGGGATTGGGGGTGGGAGACGGGGACGACAGAGAATGAGATGGCTGGATGGCATCACCGACTCGATGGACATGAGTTTGAGTGAACTCTGGGAGTCTGATGTGCTGTGATTCATGGGGTTGCAAAGAGTCGGACATGACTAAGTGACTGAACTGAACTACAATTTTGACATGGAAATTTCCTCAGGTTTTAGCCCGTTCTGATCATGTTAACTCCTAATCCTGAAACTGTACAGGATATTTACATTATGCTTATCCAAATCCTGAACATTTCAGTGACGCAAGGACTAACCTGACTAATTTCCACTTTCAAGGGTATAAAACACAATTGTTGCAGCCAGATACATCAGATAGGAGCGAAAGACAGTATTTGCTCATCACTGTTAGTCTGCTGAACTATGTTTTCATCATTGTATCGGCTTTAAATCACAAAACACAAAAACCAAACTTGAGACTTTCATACCTTTTGTTAGAACTCCTTCCTTTCATTGTAGTCCTTGCATTGTAGTCGCTACCTCTCTTCACAGCTGCAGAAATTAAATTACTTTTAATAAGTAGTAACAGATTTCAAAATACCATTGATACTGTTTCAAGATACTGTTTCAGGTTTTAAAAACTTCATTCTTTTTCAGAGAGATTCCCATCTGTTTTATTATAAAAATCATCACTAACAGTATCTTGCTTATTAATTAGATAAGAGTGATCTGTCCAACATCAGAAAACACTATCAAAGGTCAACTACTTGAACCAGCACATTTCAGAAACAAGTCCAAATGCCAGCAATCAGTGTTTTCATGTCTTACCCCGAAGACGTCATCCATAGAAAAAAACCTGTAGCCATCATCTGTAAGGAAAAAGACCTTTTCGTTAAAACGTTCATCTTATTGTTAAATTCTGAGTATTTTGTCAAAGGGTTCTTCAGTGTTAGACTTGTCAACATGCTAATTTCAGGTCAGACATTTGCTCAACATCATTACAAAAACCCTCTTCATCTTTTTCATAGCATGCTCAACATGCACTTACAAACCAGGCAGATTAGCTTGTAGTTAAGCATTCAACTTCATCAGCAGTCTCTGTAACAATGTTTTTGACATTAATACTCACCAAAAAGTCAGGCCAACTGTTTGACAGGTCAAGGATTCAAGTTCTCCTAAGAAATAAAAGAGTGGTTTTCTAATAGCCAAAGATAAATTTTCTCCTCACAGATTTTAAAAATGCCTGAAATCAGATAGAGCTAATTAAGACCTTCATATTCAGTCAGCATTTGCTTATCATCACACAGGCCGTTTTTAAGACAAGGAATTGGCTTTTATTTAATGCTTTCAGTACACTTTTCAAGCATTTCAAGGTAGGATTGCTTCCTGTGCATTAGAAGGCAACCCTAAAAAGTCATTAGTAGCATTCTGTCATGTTTGCCCAGTCACCAATGTTTAGTTCACTGGAAAGTTTACTTACCTCTTCAACTTCCAGCCAAGTCTGCTTAATGGCTACAAACAAAGAGAAACTAGATTAGTTGTAGTAGTTTACATCTACTATCAGCAAGTTTTACTAACTCAGATACATCAGATAAAATGGTTTCTTTCATGATTCTTATCTGTTGAACTATGCAACCATCACAGTATCTGTTTCTTCATTCCCTAGTATTCATTAAAAGAACCCAGAGATTAACATTTGAAAAGGGAGAGGAAGTTCCCAATGTAAGCACCAGTAAAACGCCTGGAACTCACTAGTCCTTTTCAAAAAAATTCATAGTAGTAGGTAAGGGATTATTAAAAAAAAGTAACAGGCTTCTCACCTGTCTGCTCACAGGTACAGCATGAAGCTTGAGCTTTAAGACCTGGGAAGAAATTTTCATGTCAAGGTAGGTGCAATCTCTGTGCTCTCTAAAAAGCCATTTCGTGTGCCTCAGTTAGAATAATGGTGGTAATAATTCTCGTCATCCTCACAGTCAAGAGTAGCAAATAAACTCTCATCATTGTGGCACATTCAGTGGACTTTCCACCTAACTTTCCCTTGTGAGGCAATTTCAGTAACTCACCCCAGCAGTTGTCATCCTTCTGGTACACAACTAGAAAACAGAAAGAATATCCAATGAAATATACTGTGGAGCTAAGCTAATCACTGTCTCAAGTATTTAAGCCTCAGAATATAAATTTTCAGAAATCCCTTCTGTCCACTACTCTGTAAACCATCACAGGCTTAAAGACCACATCTAAGATTTCACGCTTACCACTGCATTCAGCAGTTTCTTACCTGCCCACCAGAAGCCATCAAAATCCACATTGGAGTCATGCCTGCCGCGGTTCCTACGAAAAGGTGAGGAATTTTAAAAATGTGTAAGTTTACGTCACTTACATATCAAGTACACAAATCGTTTACACACCCACAACTGCATGAGAACCCCACAAAATTGAGGTTAAGCAATGACAAAAATGGTGCAATGCGAAACGCCGCCATTTAAAGAACCACGTGGCCTTCCCGACAACAGGAGGCCGAGGAAGGTTCATTCCCAGGTCATTAACAAAGACCCACTCGGTGAGTCGGGTTACGCCGCCATCAGAGCCGTTGGCATTCATCAACACTCTCAGATGTCCCTACCAACACAGGCTTCATCAGAGGCAGAGCAAACGAGCTGCGATTTTTCCCGCAGTTAGGCCCTATAACCCAAAGAGTATAAACTAGATCGTCCCCACATTCAACTAGCAATCCTCCACCATCTCATCTTGAGAGAGCCCTGAGATAGCCTGCAATTGGCCTAGGCATACCAGCCAACTCAAAGATACCCAAACTGCTAAGGGCTGGAGGACTCAGGCTAAGTACTTACTTAGCAGCAGAGAACAATTGCCAGGATCAGCCGGCTCGCAGCCACGAAAGACCGAGATGGCGACCAGGCGCCTGTATATAAATATTCTGCGCCATGACGTCATGACGCACACTCTCCGCCGGAGCCGGCTTCAGCTCCTCCCACTCTGTCTCAGTCTCCTCCTCTTCTAGTCGCACCCCGGTCCCGTCCTCCAAGCCCGCCCCCTCGGCCCCGCCCACGGCCCCGCCCACCTCGCCGTCGTGGGCGGGGATACAGTTGCCCACGTGATGCAGGGTTCCCGCCCTCCTACAGAGTGAGGAGGAGGGGAAGAGAGGGGAGGGGGCGCGAGGGACGGAAAGCGCTGGGGGAGGGGGAAGGGGGGCGGTATAAGGGTGAGTGATTTCCTTCCGGCACGTCGCCCGCTCCGGGGGAGGGGGTGGGGGGTTTCACTTCCGGGACGGTGTTCCGGCCCATTCCGGCCCATTTCCACCCCCGGAGGTAGGTGCTGCTCCTTGACTGGGCTCGGGCCCCACACGGTAGTCCCGCTGCCCAGCACTGGGGCCGCCTCGCCCGGTCTCCGCCGCAGCCTGCCCCTGGGGCGCTCAGCCACTTTCCTCCACCCCGCCTCAAGGAACCCGGAGACCTTCCACCCTCTTGGCCCCGGGCCGCGTCGAGCTGCGGGACCCGCCCCCTCGTGGGCCCCTCCCTCAGGACCCCGGGTTGGGCGGCCCCCTCCCCCACGGCATCCGACACACCCAGATACACACACCCACCTCTGGGCAGCTCCCCGCCCGCTTACGCCTGCCGCCTGGACCGGGTCCCGGGGCCCCGCCCCCTTCCCGGTCCTCTACCCTCACCTGATTGCTCGCTCCCGATCCGCTTGCCTTCCTCTTCTCTCCGCCCCCGCTCCTCAGTGACATTTCGCCCCTCTGCCTGTTCTCCGTTCCCCACGCTTCCCACCGCGGGCTAAAGCCACTTGTGTACTGGAGTGGCCAACTCCATGCCGTTCCCGATTCTCCCTCTTGCAGCTCTCACACCTCCAGTGCCGACGGTAGAAAGACCTTACTCCAGGGGCTTCCTCCTCACTGGGGAATTGCCGGAAAGAACAAACAAAAAAAAGGCGCTGGTGTAGGCTCCAAAATAAACATCTGAATTCATGATGGCATCGACAGAGGCTCTTATTGGATTAAAAGTTTCAAAACAAACAAAATCGCTTTGGAAAAAGGTCAGATTGGCTAAAGTTGGTTCTTGAACGCAGTGTATACACTTCCCTATTTACTGATAAGTGTGTTGTAATTTTGGGCAATACTGTGAGCTTGTCAGGATAACTTACTGAACTTTCAGATCTTAGGTAACTACGTGTGCTCAAGTCAGTGTCTTTCTAATGGGATTTATACAAACCAGTCTCAACTGGTGAAGATTGGATGCAGTTACAGGCTTTCTGGTTCAGATGTTTTTTAAAAAACCTTTTAAAGTAAAAATATTGGCCATATTTGGTAAATGCTGTTTTTCACCAGCTTTGGGCAACTAAACTTTAGAATCAAAGTATCATTACCACCCTGAAAATTCCAACTTTGGATTTAGACAGAGGCAGCTTTATCTGCCCTTTCCTAATCCTGAGGGTGAACTTCTTCAAGTAATCTGAATTTTCGTGCTGACAAAACTTGGAGTTTTTCCAAACCTAGAGTTTGCCTCCAAGTGCTAAACCCAGAGTCTTTTTGTGTGGGCTCTGACTCTTCAGCTTAAAAATAATGGCTTATGTGGGATACTGGTCACTTGGTAAAATAATAAACGTTAATTCATGCAGCAAGTAGTAAAATGTTCAGAGGGGTATTTGATCGCCCATCTGTGTATAATTTATTCAGAAAGCTGCTTCGTTATATTGTGTGCAAATACGTTAGGATCAACATTTAGAAAATAAAAATTGTTACACTGGTTTTCTTTTACCCTCTATTCTGTTGAACTTCAGTTTTAATGTTACGTAGCCAACCCACTCCAGTGTTCTTGCCTGGAGAATCCCAGGGACGGGGAGCCTGGTGGGCTTCCGTCTATGGGGTCACACAGAGTCGGACACGACTGAAGTGACTTAGCAGCAGCAGCAGCAGCTTGTTAATAAGGAAAGTATGGGCATAACTTGAATTTTTAGAATTCTAACAGTCTTTGGTTGTAGTGGTATCTTGCTTTGAAACCAAACCTACTAAACCTGTTGATGTTTCTTTTCCATATTTAATCATAAGGAAGGTCTCAGTCTACTTGGAGATTTTGAAATTTCACTGAATAATATTTTAAAATAGGTTTGTATTGCAAAGGAGTGGTTATAATTACTGATGAGGGTTCGGTTTTCTCTCGCAGCAGGGTTGAATGCCTGCCTACACCCTCAGGCACGACCATGGAGAAAAGTGGGAACATACAACTGGAGATCCCTGACTTCAGCAACTCTGTCCTGAGCCATCTGAACCAGCTGCGCATGCAGGGCCGTCTCTGTGACATCGTGGTCAATGTGCAAGGACAAGCTTTTCGGGCTCACAAAGTGGTCCTGGCTGCCAGCTCCCCCTACTTCCGGGATCATATGTCGTTGAATGAGATGAGTACTGTCTCCATTTCAGTCATCAAGAACCCTACTGTTTTTGAACAGCTCCTTTCTTTCTGTTATACGGGGCGGATATGCCTGCAACTGGCGGATATCATCAGCTACCTGACCGCTGCCAGTTTTCTGCAGATGCAGCACATTATAGACAAATGTACCCAGATCCTGGAGGGCATTCATTTCAAAATTAACGTGGCTGAGGTTGAAGCCGAATTAAGTCAAACGAGGACCAAGCATGCAGAGGGACCTCCGGAGTCTCACAGAGTTACACCAAATCTAAACGTCTCCCTCAGCCCCCGACATAATACCCCCAAGGGAAATCGGCGAGGTCAGGTGAGTGCTGTCCTGGATATCCGGGAGCTCAGTCCTCCTGAGGAGTCCACCAGCCCACAGATAATTGAACAGAGTTCTGATGTAGAGAGCCGGGAACCCATTCTTCGGATCAACCGAGCAGGACAGTGGTACGTGGAGACAGGGGTAGCAGACCGAGGAGCCCGGAGTGACGATGAAGTTAGAGTCCTGGGAGCAGTACACATCAAAACGGAAAATCTAGAGGAGTGGCTTGGGCCTGACAATCAGCCTTCCGGAGAAGATGGGAGTAGTGCAGAGGAAGTCACGGCAATGGTGATTGACACCACAGGCCATGGTTCTGTAGGACAGGAAAATTATACTTTAGGATCTTCAGGAGCCAAGGTGGCTAGGCCAACAAGCAGTGAGATTGACAGGTAAGTTGTTTTGTTTGCCCATCTAGTGGCTTACTGTGGATACATAGCTAAAGCAGGCTCTCTGTGTGACACAGAGAGCATCTTCCTTACTTGATGTTCTTCGTCAAAATAAGTTTATGTTGGGGAAACTGAAAGTGTGCTAAAAGACTTGCATTCTAATTTTTTTAAAGCAGGAAGCTCCTAGTCCTGAAGTGTTCACAGTGTTGTGAGAACTATGGTAAAGTTAGACACTTCATGAATCAGAATAGCATCTACTGTCACACTAGGATCAGTAATTGCCAGGGCCTCTTCAGAATTCCAGAAAGAGCTAGCTGATCGTCAGCTGTGAATCTGACAGCATTACCCTTCCTTGGTATGGTCTCACACAGGGAGGTGGCCTCTGGGAGTTTCACTTTCCTTTGTATCAGTTTACCTTTCTTTGCCTCCCCTGCTACCACATTTGAGAAAGTATGGTACTAGCAGTGATGGTTCTTTTTACTATAATCACAGTAGTTCCAAAGAAAAGCTTTTTGAGTGTTTTTCTTTCCTTTTTTTCACTTGTCATTTGACTGTATCTTTTCCGTTTTATTTCATTGATGACAGCTGCTACCATAAACCTGAGTTTCTTTTTTTCACCAGTGCTGCTGTGCGCTATGCCCTACTTTTCTGTTTCTAATACATTGCGATTGTTTCTTTTGGGGGGAAATAACAATAATTTTAATCTAAGTTGAAACAAAGTCTTAAAGAGAAAAGTATTACCAACTTAGATTGGTAATAGTCTTTTCCTTTCTTAAAAGTTTAAAATTGAGTGAATGAACAATGGTAACTAAAGAAGCTATTCCTTTGGTTTGCATCTGGTCTTGAGAGATAAATGTGTAATAAATTCAGAGAGTATATACTGTATCTACTTCAGTTGGTTTTGGTTTGAGTATTTTCCTTCTTCTGTCCTTAATAGTTAAAATATTCTTGAGCCTAATACTTAGTCACCTGTATAACCATTGTTGTCCCCCTTGTTAGAACTGTATCAGAAACTAAATAGCTTTAAAGGCAAAGGTTTTTGATCTCCATGTTCTATATCAGCAACCTGAAATATGTAGCAAATTATCATGGGACTTGGGGAAAAGATTAACCAAAAACCTAAAATTTACATAGAAGAAACAAAAGACCTAGCTTTAATTTATCCCTTTTTGGTTTTCTAGTACTTAACATAAGGATAGAAGCTTATATTTAGCCTTAGCTTCACCAGATCATATGGTCTATCAGCTAGTCATTTTTTATTTCTTAAAAATTTAGTAGGGCAAACTTTTCTTATTTCATGCCAGCGTGCTAAATCGCTTTAGTCATCTCCCCATGGACTGTAGCCAGACTCCTCTGTCCATGGGATTCCCCAGGCAAGAATACTGGAGTGGGTTGCCATGCAATCCTGCAGGGGTCTTCCTGACCTAGGGATCAAACCTGTGTATCTTGTGTCTCCTGCATTGGCAGGCAGGTTCTTTACCACTGGTGCCACCTGAGAAGCCTTCTTATTGCATATATGATTCTATATTGACTCCATGAAAGGACTTCTTAGAAATCTGTTGTTCAATTTGTTCCCCCTTCCTAGACTATAAAGGAGGCAGAAGTCACCAGTTTTTAAGCTCCTCGACCCTACTTTCCTGTTAGTCCCCTTTGTGCTCCTCTTCCAACAGATTTAGCCCCTCCGGCAGTGTTGTTCCCTTGACGGAGAGACACAGAGCCAGAAGTGAGTCTCCTGGGAGAATGGATGAACCTAAGCAACCCACTTCCCAGGTATGTAGTGCATTTGAGATTGCTGCGGTGGTTGAAGAAATTGCCACCTTGTGTGAACATAGTATAATAACTAAGAAAGGAAAGATGTTTTGTTAAATAAATGCTGCATTTGATTACTTTTCTCTTTATTTTTGCTTGTGAGCATGCAGGAAATGCACTTTTGGTGTCAGCAGAGTTTGGGAAGTAGAAAAGGATAAGATTGTGGAACTCTTTCCTGATTATAGGAGCCAGTCTGTAGTCCTAAGAGTAATAAAAATAACCTCTGAAACCTTCATGCAGGTAATTTAGGACCTGGGATGGAGAAAGTTTGATTTTGTACATATGTGGTTATAAGACTACATATTTACTAGTGTATATGTATTGTGTATTTGTAAATAAATTGCTTATGCATTTTTATATCCTGCTTGCTTTTTGGTATGTTTGTATCCTTTCATTTATTTTCTTCCTAAATGTCTTGTTAGACTAAAATGTTTTAGAGAGGGTAGAAATAATGTCTTTAATTTGTGACTCCTTAGCAAATAGTGTAAGTATGTAGTTGGTTGATATTTTTGTTTATATTTTCTCACAGGTATCTATCATTGAAGATTGGTTTTTAAAAAGTTGGTGAACTCACCAAGTAGAACACAATAAATTATAAACACTGTGGCCCTTTAAAAGGAAACACTGGTAGATTAAGATTGCATAGCTAATTTTTTATCTTCTGCACAATACTGATAGTATCTTTTTAAATTTTTATCTAAACCATTGTATGTTTATTATGTATATAGTGTAGTAACAGTAGCAAGACATTGTTATCAACTGTATCTATGTGTATATTATCATGCTGTTTGGTACCAGAAAAGCAATTGTAACCATTAAAGAGTTTTTTAGTTTTAGTAAGGTGTGAGAAAAAGTGTTTAAGAACGTGACGGAAAAGTAAATTTACTCGTATTATTAGGGCTCTTTTTCTCCTCATCTTTCCAATAGAATGTGATGATTATGTGACCAAAACTATTGTAAAAATAAATACAGCAGTGAGACAGACCTTACAATTTAATATGGGAATAAGACAGACTAACAAATACACAAAACACATACAGATAAGACTATATAGATTTAAGTAATGGGAGTGCTTAAAATGCAGTTATAGGAATCAACATCCACTTAAGGAAAGTGTTATTCAGGAGAGTTTATGTGTGCTTTTTAAAGCAATTAGAAAGAGATAATTTATTCCATATGTGAATAGGATAGGAATAAAACTTGGAATTCTACAAGAGTATTTACCAGACTGAAACAGAACGTACAGGCTGTAAAGAAATAGAAGATAAGTAATATTGTCTGGAATTGATATTAAGAGATGAGTTTAATATATGCCTTGACATGCATGAAAGTTTATTACGGTGAGTCTACTCACCAGTTATTGTTTTCTCACCACAGAGAATCAAAACAGGACATGACTTACATTATAGTAAGAACAAATTTTGATAGGCTTGAAGAGCTTCTTGATTATAAGAGTGATTTGACTAGAAGAGACTACTGAGGTCACTCCTTTATTCTAAACATTCTATGTTTTTCCTTTTCTACCACAGGAAGGTTAAAATACTTGGTCTGATTTTCTAAGTAATTTATAATCTTTCAAACCTGGCTTTTCCTACCATTCATCAGCGTTAACCATTCCAGACAGACTGTACCTCAGAACCACATCAGACTTCTGTCTCTGCCTCTTGAGTCAGGGATACTCATTCAGGCGTCTGGGTCCACGCAGGGCCCGACTCCTCGTTCCATCTGTCCTAACCATCCCCTTTGATCTCCCCTTCTTAAACCACTATAGCATTTACACGTGGCACCGTATAATTTTTTCCGAATTCTTTACTGACTCGTATAAATGATTCTTTTCTGATTTACATTGTCTCCTAAATTGAAATCTCCTTGATAGCAGAGCCCACATTTTCTGATCTTCTTAGTATCTCATGTTGTCTTATCAGGTGCCACTAAATGGGAGTTGTTTTACCTCTAAGTAGTTCTGAATAGCTAAAATTACTGAGTAGGGGCCCAGTAAAGAGACAGCTACTAAATTAAGTCCTCAGTTTTAGAGATCATTAAATAAAATTAAGAACTAATCAGATGATTTTTTAATTCCCTTCAGTTCTTTGAGTCTCTGATTAGTAACTGAAGATTTGGATTGTGGACAGAATGAAGCCCTTGTCAAAAATCTAGACTGGTGTTTCTTTTAGAAAATATGGAAAGCAACCATTTATATGGAATTTATTCATTGTATGGAATAATTCATTTAGAAAACAGTTCTTGAACACCAGCTACATATCAGGGACTGTCAGGTTCTAGCATATTCATCTATGTAGGATTTTCCCTCTGTGTGTAAAGAGTTTACAGTCTACTAGGGAACTGCCAAGTAGGAAAAGTGAAATGATCCACTTTTTATTTATTCGTTTACTTATGGCTGCACTGGGTCTTCATTATTGTGCATGGGCTTTCTCTAGTTTCTTTTTTTTTTCTCTAGTTTCGACAAGCACAGGCTACTCACTAGTTGCAGTGCTTGGGCCTCTCATTGGACTAGCTTCTCTTGTGGAGCCTGGGCTCTAGGGCACTCAGGCTTCAGTAGTTGCAGCCTGTGGGCTCAATAGTTGTGGCATGAGGGCTTAGTTGCTCCAAGGCATGTGGAATCTTCCCAGACCAGGATCAAACCTGTGTCCCATGCATTGGCAGGCAGATTCTTAACCACTGGACCACAAGGGAAGCCTGATCCACCTCTTTGTGATAGAGACAACCAGGTGGCAGCCATTTTTGTCCTTGCTTCTTTTTAGAGTTCAAAGGAATAAAACTATCAAAGATACATTATTGCCTATGACAAGGACCAATCTATATTTTATGCTTATTTATTTGCTCTTTTATTGCAACTTTATTGCAGTAATTTTTAGGTGAAATTGATCATAATGTGTGAGTTTTCTGATTATGGTTCATGATGGATAACTAGAATAAATTTACTTTCTTTTTGTGGACAGTACTGCTATGACACTATTTTCCTTAAAGTTAGGCCTTTTTTTTTTTTTAGGGAATTGGTATCCTCAAGATTATGAATAGTATTAGGAATTTTTGTAATGTATAATAATAGCTAATATTGAGTTATACTAAGCACTTTATTAATTCATTTAGTGCTCATAGCATCTGCTCAAGGTAGATGCTGTTATTCATTTTACAAATGGAGAGGCTGATGCACAGAGTAGTTAAATAACTTGTTCAAAATCACGTAATAAGTAGGATGGAGGTTTGTTGTTTGCTTGTTCCTTTGGGGGGATGGGGGTTGCACTAGGTCTCCGTTGTGGTACATGGACTTCTCTCACTGTGGTGTGGTGGCTCTAGAGTATGCAGGACCAATAGTTGAAGCATGCAGGCTTAGTTGCAGGATGTGGGATCTTACTTCACTGACCAGGGATCAAACCCGGGTCCCCTGCACTGGAAGCGTGGAGTCTTATCTACTGGACCACCAGGGAAGTTCCCAAATGTAAACCCAGGTTTCAGCACCCTTAAATTGCTGTAAAGTATAACCAGAGGCTTTCAGGCATATCTCAAGGTATACTGTTACCATATTTGATTCTCATAAGAATATAATAGAATTGGCAGAACATATGCTAACTTTTTTATTTTATGGATGAGGAAACTAAGCTTCACAGAAGTTGTTCTGTGCTTTGTCAGTGCTCATCCAGAACCTTTTAGTGGGATAATCCCTCATTTTTTTATGTGAGTTCAGTTTTGATTATGCAGTGAATTAGAGCAGAAATGTTATTATGAAATAAGTCAGAATCATCTAAAGCCTTACCAGTCCATGCTTTTCTTTACATACTGATTCCCAAACCTGCTGAGAACTTCCTCTCTTCTGTTAGAAATACTGAAGAGCACTATTGGCTAACAAATGGGAAAGGAGATAAAATGCATTTTTAGAAGTTCAAGAAAAGGGTGTAAGATTAATTGCTAGATTCCTCTTTCTCCAGTTAATACAGAGTCAGCTTTTACATATTCTCCTCTTTGCATTGGTACTTTGCCTCTGCTAGATATATGTGTTTTTCTTCTACATACTTTAAATGCTTATATATGTGTATATGTATATAATTTTTTTTCAAAATATTATACATAAAACATATACATGTTATATATATATATACACACACACAATGATTTCAGAAGTCATCAGGATAAATCAGAAATTTATGAATGGTGATATTTTAATACAGAATTTTGAATGCAGAGCATTTATAAAGGCAAGATTTTTCAATTATTCATTCAAAAGAATATAGTATTCCCTCTCCCTTCTAGCTTGCAGATAGGAGGAAGACTTGTTTATTTCATATATTAAATACTCTGACTATTTGGATTATGTTCAGATTAGGTAAAACAAAACTAAGATTTTACTTAATTGATATTAAAGAATTACTGGGAAGTTTTTAGGTGTGATAGTGGTATTTTCACTACATTAAGAAATAAAGAATCCTCATCTCTTAAAAATACATACTAGAATATTTACGTATGAAATTATGCCTGAGATTTTCTTCAAAAAATAATGTGAAAAAGACAAGTAGGTGAAGGTAAAGAAAAAACAAAATTATTAATGGGTTGAAATTGTTGGGTGATGAGGATTCAGTATACTCTTGTGTCTAAAACTTAATAAAAAGTTTTAAACTATATATATTTCCTCTTCAATTAAAAAAAAAAATTAGGGACTTCCCTAGTGGTCCATTAGTTAAGAGTCTGCCTGCCAATGGAGGGGACATGGGTTCTATCCCTGGTCCCTGAAGATCCCACATGCCATGTAGAGACTAAGCCTGTGTGCCACAACTCCTGAAGCCCATATGCCTAGAGCCTGTACACCCCAACGAAGAATAGCGGCTGCTTGCCACAACTAGAAAAAGCCTGCCCGCAGAAATGAAGACCCAGCACAGCCATAAGTAAATAAGTGAGATTTAAAAATTAGATCAGAAAAGTAAAGCATTTATTTTTCAATAATGTAAAGGCTTAGTTATCTAAGTAGCAACAGCCGAGTTTTAATGCTTTTACAGTAATTGCTTTTTTTGAATGTCTTAAGTAATTCTGTTTCACAGTGCAAGAAATGTAACTTTGTAGGGAGATACTTTATAAATTAAGAGAGATTGGAGTGAATTAGCAGCATCATTAGGAATATATATTCCCCTTCTCTTTGTTTTGTCTGTTTTTTGTTCAGTTTTATCTTTCTGTTCAGAAGGCAAAATCAGAAATCAGGTCTTGTACTTCTTTCTCTGTGGCACCTGTCATTGTATTTGGTAGACAACAGTCAGTTGATAAATACTTACTGGATATCAAATTGTGAAGAGGTTATAGGAAGGAATAACTAAGTAAATTCATATCTCAGCCTAGTTTCCCAGTTCTTTTGCTAATTTTCTCTGAGGTCACTTAAACTTTGATCAGTCTTTAGAATAAAGAAAATATGTTGATGTGGTACTAAAATATTTTGGGGTAAAAAGGAATACTGTCACCTACAAGTTATATATATTTTTATAAAGCTAGTTACTGCTGGGTTAAATTTTGGTATTAATGATAATGCCAAAAATATAATGTGCTTGCCATAGTGTATTCTGTACTCTCAGATATAATAGCCATTAGCCATGTCATGTGGCTATTTAAATTTTAATTAATTGAAAGCAATTAATATGAAAAATTCAGTTCCTCAGTCACGCTAGCATATTACACATGCTCAATAGCCACATGTGTTTGATGACAACTATATTAGATGGTGCAGATTATCAAATAGTTCCATCATCACAGAAAGTTCTGTTGGACCAACACTGCCAAAGTACCTACCTGGTTGTCTAGATTCTGACTGCAAATTAGAGTCCAAATGGATGGTAAGAGTGGGCTTAGATTCTCCTATCACTGTCAATTAAAAATTTAGCAGGAAGTTAATGAGCATGAGGTTTTTCAGCCAGAAAGTAACTCTTCTTTTACAGTAATAGAGCAGAGTGACCTCAATGTTCTAAAAAATTCCTATTTTAAAATCTTTATTTCTAGGTAGTAGTTAATTCACTGTTTAGATTTCTGCTAAAAATCATTTAGCATAGAGACAGAAGTAAAAAACGATTTGATGTCTGTTGCTGTATATACTTACATTGTCTCGCTTGTTGTCCTCACCTGGTACAGGTAGAAGAGTCAGCAATGATGGGAGTAAGTGGCTATGTGGAGTATCTCCGAGAGCAGGAAGTATCTGAGCGGTGGTTCCGGTACAACCCCCGTCTCACCTGCATCTACTGCGCCAAATCTTTCAACCAGAAGGGAAGTCTGGACCGCCATATGCGCCTGCACATGGGGATCACACCGTTTGTCTGCCGCATGTGCGGCAAGAAATATACCCGGAAAGATCAGCTGGAATACCACATCCGCAAGCACACAGGCAACAAGCCTTTTCACTGTCATGTTTGTGGCAAAAGTTTCCCCTTTCAGGCCATCTTGAATCAGCACTTTCGCAAAAACCACCCTGGCTGTATACCCCTGGAGGGGCCTCATAGCATCTCCCCTGAAACGACTGTCACATCTCGGGGACAAGCCGAGGAAGAGTCACCTTCACAAGAAGAGACAGTTGCTTCCGGGGAAACTGCCCAGGGCTCTGTGTCCACTACTGGACCAGATTGAAAGAGAGAGGGGAAGGGGGCAGACCCTCTTCCCCTTTGGGCCGTAAGTAACCAGCATCAGGGCCATGGACTGGTACTTAGATTCACGAAATGCCACGTCACCAGATCAGAAGATGCTCCAAAGATGTTGCCAAACTAGAGCATCAGCAACATACACAGAAGCACTAGAGGCTCTTCCCCTCTTTCTTCCCACCTCACACTTGGAAAATAATCAAGCGAATCAGCTTTCTAATTCAGGGATCAACAGCCTTGGTTTGTTAACTTTATAAAAGTTTTTTTTAACAAAACAGTGATAAATGATCATTTCTCTACCAGTCATGTTTGAACACTGTACTTTGGTCCATATCACCCTGTGGGCTGTCATTGCCCAGGTAAAAAACAAAGCAGGAGCCTTGGTCATCTGAACCAGCCAGCCACAAAAGAGAAGGAAGTCATCATGATGGTGATGATAAGGGGGAGTTTCTCTTCTTCCTTCCCTGCCAGAACTTGCAGTTTCATATTTCAAGGAAAAAAAAAAAAAGAATCCTGGTAGTTCTTTTTGTTTTGAAAGATTAGACTTAATCTTTGCCCAGGCAGGACACCGGATACTTTGTCTGATTGTTTCACATAAGTGGCCATCTTGGAGCAGTATTCTAATGGGCGGCAGCATCTGAAGCACTTTAGGCACCTGGAAGTGAAATGAGCAGCGAAGTGTTTACAATAGGTATTCCTGCATTTGGGGGCTTGAGTGTTGTGTCAAGGAAGAGGGGAGCAAGGGAAGGAAGTGTTTTTGTTTCGCAGTTATCGAATATCAAATAACAGAGCCAGCTGTACTGCAACTTCCTGATCAGTATTTGTAAGCCATAATGCTTGCATATCTTCGGGTGTTAAGAAATGGCTCTAGTCCAGATGGATAAACGTGTAAGGCTGACTACCAAAGTTTCATCTAGTCTCTTCGGCTCCTAGTTTCACATAACAGCAATATTATACATCAAAAAATGTCACTTTACAGTGAAATGAGCCTGGATTCTATTTTTAAATTCACTGTCATGTTTGTGGCAAAAGTTTATCAAAAATTTGATAACTTTTATATGACGTTTTAAACATTTTTTCTGCAATATTGTGGTTGTAGAAATTCAACACTATGGTTCTTACTGCAACCACAATTCCATTTCCTCCTGCATATGTGATAGTTTATATTTTCAGTCCAATAGAAGAACCTCACTAATCCATGTCTTGTGTCTGCAAACCTAGTAATTCATAAACCAACCATTAGCAAATTGCTGGCGACTCCAAGAGCTTTGCTTTTTAATAATACACTACAGGGCATTTACCAGAAAACATCATGCACAATCATGTTGCAATAAATTGATCAAGGGGATCGGTTTTGATAAGGTTTGGTTACTTAATCATTCCTAAGATTTTTGAAACTTCAAGGGACCTTTTTGGGTAATTCTGGGTATTTCTGAGATTCTTAATCCAGCACCAAGAGTCAGAAAGAATTTACCAAATGTAGAGCTTCAGATGCCCTGTCTTGCATGCAGAGAATGAAGGAGGATCATTAAGGGATGCAGGCAAGTAGGCGCTTACAAGTTATAGTGCAAATAGAAAGGAGAAAACTCTCTGGCTTCTCATAATTGATCATTGATTTTTTAGAGCATATTTAAATACATAGTGATTTAAGAAATTGTTTTGGTACAGGGGCATAGATGATTGTAAAAGAAATTTGTGAGAGGGTTTGATCATGCCTGCACTGGTGGTGAGCCATTCATGAGAACATTAGTGGTGTGCCCCCTTTCTGAGAATGTTTTGGTTATGTGTAAAAGTGGGTAGGAAAGAATGGCCTTGCTTTGATGATCGGAAGTTAGAATGCAGAGGGTAACTCTTAAGTAATCTGAGACCTGTATATATACATAGAGCTGTACCATATCACTAGTGAATGGTTATTTTTCTCTTGGGGAAAAACAGAACGCGTCTTTTAACAGGAATGTAATGATGCTACTACCATTTGATTAGCGCCTACCCTTAAAGGTCATGTTGAAGCCATATTTTGTCTTTAGAAAACAGACTGTGACATTCTCTTTAGTTGGGCAACAGCATGATAGGGTGAAAACTGCCACCTTGGGCCATCTTAGGGAGCAACTGTGCTCTGTGGCATAGAAAAAGTGGAGCTGAAATTAGACTGAAATCTTTAAAGAAGCATTTCAGCTGGCAATCAAGGTTTTCAGTGGACAAATTCTGCCATCACTAAATAGGCAGGGAGGTGAGAGGTACAGAATATGCTGCTTTAGAAGGACTGTTTAAGCCTACCAAAAAATGTAAGTCCATCCTACTTTTTAGGAGAAGTATGCTGGAAAGTTCTGTATTGCTTTGTTTTTTAGATGTTATATGAGATAATAGAGCTTTTAAAACTGTTACCAAATTGTAAAAGTGAGGTGCAGTCATTTCTGTGAAGAGGAACTTCAGCATTTGTCAGTACTCCATCAAGGGTGAGCAACAGACATTTTAAGTGAGCTAGGGACTGTCTGATAGATGTGGAAATGCTGTGAGGGTTTGATGGGTTCCCCCCTCCCTTTTTATTAACTGCTAACAGGTTTTTGCTGTATCTATACTGTGAATAGAGTGCTTTTCGGTCATCTAGGACCACTTGAGCACAATCATGTTTGCTGGTTCTCTCCTCTTAATTGGCCTAGTGCCGAGCCATGAAATTCACGAAAACTCAAACCAGCCTAACTTTTAAACAGATTTAAGTTTCTGAAAACAGTTTCTCCATTTTAGTTAGAAGAGATATTATTATTCTAAATAACTATCCAAGATTCTTACCCAGGTTCACTGTGACATTGTCCTGCTTCTTAACTAACATCCTTGTAGGGACATAGGAGTTAGTAGTGTTCTGTCTACATTAATGAATAGCTCTATAGGTATGTGCACAGAGGATACCTCTCTTAAGGATGTACTACATGGATTTTTAGCTGATGCTGAAAACTCATTACCAAATTTTAACTTGCACGTGTCACCTTGTGAAGGGAACAGCATTAGCAGTGAGAGCTAAATCATTAAATACTCTAATGCCATGAAATAGCAAACACTGGGACTGTTTTCGTTTGTTGAGTGGCCCTTAATAGCAAAGGAGCTACCTAATATTCTCAGCAAAAGAAGAGAGATGACATTAATCTACTTTCATTCTAAAAGGTTCCTTTTATTTTCTCTCAGAATTCTGATACTAGTTTAAAATATGGCATTGGCATGAACAGTAATACTGTACTTTAGGCAGAAGGCTCTTTCTAATGACTTGTTCTCTCTTTCCTCAGAACCGTATTTACCTCTGAACAGAGTTGAGTTTTCTGTGAGTTGCAAACTACTCCCTAGTTATTCATTATACCAGAGGGTCAAAGTTAGTCTTGAATATGTAAGCATAAATTAGTTCCTGAAGGATTAAGATTGGTAAACAAGGGAGACAGCAGTTAAGGGAAGTTTTGGGGTTGTTTTTTTTTTTAGTGTTTCAGTTCCCTCTATATCATTGAAACAGGGTTTTCTAAAGATGGCATGACAATAGAAATAAACCATTTTCCTACTAACTTCATAGTTGAATCTGACCTTGGTTGGAAGTGGTTTGATAGAAGAGTGAGCTAGCGAACTTCATCCTTAATAGCTGAATAGTCTTTGGTCAGGAAATAACTTTCAAAAGTTTTAGCTGTTTCTTAACACTAATTTTAACTGGTAAAAACAACATTTTGTTTGACTAGAAGATCTAATTTAAAGAAATGAAAGCAATGAGCAATAGAAAGGAAATTAAATTTGAACAAAGATAAAAAGTATTAGTCATAGTGGAAAGGCATTTAATCAGGGAGGAGTTGGAATCTTGGAAGTTTTTATTTTTTCAGCTGTAACAGGCATGTGGATTTTTTTTTGTTTTTCTCTTCCTCACATGTTCTCCTTATCTGTGTATTCATTCACTCATTATTTTGGTTGCTGAGATTTAGAAAAAGAACAAGTAGCAATTAAGCCAGATAAATCCCTCCATTTGAGAGGATGCCCTAAGGGGGCAAAGTATATCTCTAGGCTTTAGGAATTAGATCAAGATTCAGCAAACCACAGTCCCCAAGCCAAATCCTGAGGTCACCTTTATGTATAAAGAAAGTGGTAGTGGAAGAGAGCCACCCTGTTCATTTAGGTATTATGGCTACTTTGTACAGTCATGGCAAAGTTGACAGAGACCACATGGCCTGCTCTCTGGCTCTTGACAGAAAAGGTTGCCAAGTCCAGAATTATTAATAGATTTGAAAGAATTGTACCATCCCCCTCAACTTGTCACTCGTGTCATTTTGCCTTTATAACAGGTTGGTTGAGGTTTTAAGTTTCCACTGCCATGTGTGCATCAGTTTCTTGAAAGAGGTTGCCATCTTTTTCTAGATCCTTGTCTCATTTGTGCTCCTGCTTGAATCCCATTGCTTTAAAGCATTTAGAGCAGGCCTTATGACTTGTCCTTGCCTTTAAGGTAGATTATGTTGAGAATAGTAATTACAGATATAGGAGAGTAATTTTTAAAAATAATTCTCATGCATGATAACGTCAGGTTAAATGAATATCATGTTTAGAGAAAATACTGGGGAAGAGAAGTAATGTTTTTATAAGTAAATTTTGCCATTTCTGTAAGTTAACAGATGATGATGGCAAGAATGGATTTAGTCCCTCTAGTATTAAAATTAATTTCTCTTAAGACTAAGTGGTTTGATTCCTATCCAAAGTCTGTTTTTCTAGATTAGAAACTACCCATTTCTTTACTATAAATCTTCATTTTAATTTACTCAAGTAAACTCACTCTGTTCTATGTGGAGTAGTAAAAAGCCAAAATCTTCCTTTTTTAAAAAAAGAAAAGAATATTTTAAAATGTAAACATCTGAAGATTTAAAGTTCTTTTTAGAACTATCTTCCAATTTCTGTTATTGTTTGTAATTCTTCTCAGTATATATTGGGACATTATATATTTGCTTTGTGAATGTTCATTCTTACTGTTCAATTAGTTTATTTATGCCAGATGTGGAAAAGTAAATGGAAAATGTTAGTATGATAATAAACATAATTCCTTGCAAGAGGAAAATACAATGGCTCCCCATTTATAAACAATGCATGGACTTCTGAGTTAAATTTATCTGGACAAAGTGTTCTAGGCCATGCTCATCCAGTACAGTGAGTTTGATTCTTTGGTTGTTGTGAGTTCTATCAACACATGCAAAGTTTGGATGAGTTACCTAGCCGCTTATATAGGGCACCTCTTCACTATACATTTTATTCTTAAAGTTGCCTTTTTCTAAGTTGGAAATTAGCTTTTTTATGTTATACCCTCAGAGTAATAGATAATCTTCATCTAGAAGGTTCCAGAATATTTGCATAGGTCAGATCTGCTTTGTCTTGGAGCACTTATATTAATAATTAGTTCTTGAGATTTGAGTGCTGTTTTCCTGGTTAATTTGGGACTCCAGTTAATTAGGGTATAGGATTTGTGAAAGAAATTGTATTTAGGTAGTCCAGTGAATCATTTGCATACACCTCCATTTGAGGTCTTGGTAACAGATGTCATTTAAATAAGAATCTATTGAAAATAATGGAGTTTGCCAAGCATGACTTCTTTGATAACTATCAGTCTTAATGTGGTTTTGCCACCTTTGCTTTCTAGTGTCTTTCTGTTTTTCACTCTTCTTACTAAGTGGTGCTTTTCCCAGGACCAGTCTTTTTACTTTGCATTAAGTAACTTTTCTTGCTCAGGACAAACCAAAGTTGGATAGTTTCATACTTTCAAACCTAACTTAATTACATTCCAAAAGATGTAATTGTTGACAGGAACAGTGATATCAAAACCTGCAGGATATCTGTACAGACTATCTGGTTTTGTGTAGGCAGACTATTTTTTCCCTCAGTTGTGAAGAACAGCAGTGACTCAGAAGACAAGCACTGCCTGAAATATGCATTACGTTCACAGAGGGTACACATATAAATAAATTTCTTATCTTACACCTTCCCCATTATCTGTATAATAAATACCTCTCATCGTAATGTAATTAAGAAAGGTCCATTAGCTCAAATAGTGGAAGCTTTAAACAGCTTAGTTACAAAGGTAGAGCAGTTAAGGGGGGAAAAACCACTTTTCTAATGCTTGCTTTTTTTATGTCGACTCAGTAAGTCCTGTTAGAATTCAGGAAACTAGAATTCACCACCCACTTAAGATATTTGTTCAGCATCTCATACGACCAACAGCACAATTTAATATACTGTGAATCTTAGAATCTGAATTAATCCATAATGCCGGAAGTCAAAGTATATATCTCATGGGGGAATGTTTCCTATCCTGTGAAATCACTTATCTTATATAGAGGAGAATCTGTTCTATTAAGTACATTTTTGTTCCATTAAGTAATTTTTGGTACCAAACAGTATGCTTGGAATTTTTATAGCAAAACTGATTTTATACATAGTTTAGATGTGGCTTCCTGTACTTGAGAGTCCTAAACCCACTTGGTTAGAGGCTGGTATTGCATTTAAAAGCCATGAGGGTAAAAAAGAAGGGGACGGATTAACCATACTAAGTGCTTTAGAGACATAACTGCAGTAAATTCTCAAAATAATTCTCTGAGGTAGTAACAGAAGTAGCTAAAAATCAGTGACTTTGAGTGTTAACTATGTGTGAAGCACAGTTTAATGTACCTCACATTTTTTAACTCTGCTACTCCTTACGACAAACCCATTAGAGTAGATGCTGTTACTGTCCTCACTTTAATAAGAGACTCAGAGAGGTTGACCTAGGCAGTCTTTCAGTAGACTTGACACTCTTAATGGACTACGTTGCCTTTAACAGGTATAATTATACGATATTTTATAGATGAGGAAACTGTTGAGCCCAAGATTACACGATTGATAAATTGCAGAGCCAATATTTACCAATCTGATTCCAAAGCCCAGACTATCTCCAGTACATCATGTTAACTCTGTTTACTTAACAGAGTTGGAGTGAACTAGAATGTACCATAGCCAGTAACAGCACTGCTTTTAGTGAACTTTAAATTCAGGAATAAGTGATTGGAGGTTTCTCCAAGAGATAATGCTGTTGATTTCGTGCAAATGTTGCATGGTGAATATTTTCTCGGGATATTGCCCACCAATTTAGAGGAGTCACCCATTTGGTGGTTCTAATTGTGAACAACTGCTTTAGTTACTACAACCAAGGCAGAAATTGAAAGATAGCATTCCAGTTACCTGTTGCTGTGTAATGAACTCTCTAAACCTCAGTGACTTAAAACAGCAACTACTTTATATATTTCATGATGTTGTGAATCAGAAATTCAGGAAAGACTTGTCTAGGCAGTTTCATGTTCCCTGTGGTGACAATTCAGGTCATCGGATAGTATTCAGCAGGTAGTTGGACTGGTCAGGGTGTCCCAAGGTGAGCTCACAGTCCTGACACCTTGGTTGACTGGAAAACTAGGCCCAGCAGGCCTCCTCCCCATCTCTGGAGCCTCGGGGACCCTCCATCTGATCCCTCCATCAGAGTAGTCAGATTTAGGAGATGGCAGCTCAGGCCTCCAAGTCCTCTTCAAGGCCAGGCCCAGAGCTAAGAGTCATCACCACACACTGTTGGTCAAAGAAGTCACTGGTCAGCACAGATTCGAAGGGAGAGGAGATACCTTACCACCTGATGGAAGATGTGTCAAGGATTTGAGACCATCTTTAATCTGTTACAGGCAGCAGTAGGTGTTTTGGATTTGTCTTAACTCTTGTGTGTTCATTTAGGTCAGTTGTTTGTGCTGTAAGAAAACATTTCTTCTACTTACCATGGGTTAAAAGAAGCTAGAAGGATAATGAAACAAGTACCTGGAATAGATTTCATTAGCTTCCCACCCCCAAGTTTCACTTACAGCAAAATTTCCATGTTTTCTTTTGTGCAAGTTCCAAATTGTTGCATTTGCCCTTTTTTTTTTTTTTTCTGTGAAGCAACAGTAATTGTCCATCCTAAACCAGAAATAATCTATAGAGGGAGTAAAAACCTTGCTGTTACAGACCTTGATTTATTAGAGATGTCATCTGTAGTTCATTTTCAAATAGGCAAAAACTCCTGTGGTATGGAAAATTCATATGGCTGCTAAATCTATTTCAACAGGAGTTTCTATTAAGTGGTTAGATGGATTATATTTTTGACATAATTGAAAATTTTGCCTACATATCTTTGTTCTGTGCTCAGTCTCTCAGTCATGACCAACTCTTGGCAACAACCCTCTGGACTGTAGCCCACCAGGCTCCTCTGTCCATGGGATTTCCCAGACAAGAATACTGGAGTGTGTTGCCATTTCCTCCTCCAGGGGATCTTCCTGACCCAGGGATTGAATCCTCCTCTCCTGTGTCTTCTGCATTGGCAGGCAGATTCTTTACCACTGAGCCACTGGGGAAGCCCCCTACCTATCTTTACTGCCACCTCTGGCACAAATTTGTGCTGGAAAAGAGATTCATTCCATTTATATTACCTTCTATTTTGGAAACTCTGTTGCTCCATTTTATAGTTGTTAATCCTTTAAAATTATCATTTGCTACTGGCTTTTATTGTCTGAAATGACAGATCATTGAAGTGTTATGATTTGGGGTTCGATTTGTCAAGTTTAGGATGCTTTAACTCCTGCTGGCTTATAAAAGGACTTTTATTGCTTTTAGAAGAAATAAGGGCAAGGAATAAATTCTGTTGGAAAAATGATCATCCCCAAATCAACTTTCTAAGAAAAGAAAGGTTTGGTGTTATCTATCCATTCCATCTGCAGAGGTTTCTTAGAGAATTAGTTGTGAGGGCTTTTTGTTGGTCAATCCCAATTAGATCATATAGTTGAAGGGATTCTGTTCTCCGGTCAGGCCTCAGGAATTACAAATACAGGATATAAAAGGGGTACTCAGGGCTGAAAACTTAATTTAGGACTCTAGAAAATCCTGGGACAGGAAAAAAGGACTCTGGCATTTGTGGTTGAATAACCAGGTATGGCATGTTTGAGTCATTTAGGCATCTGGATTAATTAGATTTTATCATATAATGATTGGGGCAAATTTTGATGAATAAAAATCAGTGAGCCTTAACATTTTCTACTCTGCTGTACCTCAAAGTCTGCCCATTGTGACAGAGAAAACCTTCGAAAATATATTCCTAGGGAATGAAAAATTGGTTCTAGGTACTTTTGCTCTAAGCATCTTCGCCATAGACATCTCTGCTGCAGGCATTTTCACCTTAATTACTAATTCACTACAAGGCAATTTTCCCTTAAAAGATAAAATAGTAAAAAATAAAAGAGGGATATTAAAGAGGACATAATGAAACATGATAAATGAATGACAGTTTTTTTAAAAAACTTGAAAGCAAATTACAGAATATTTGAATACATCTAAAATGTGTGTATTTCATGGCAATCCTGCACAAATAACTAATTTTCATATTTTGTGTGTTGTACCTAAGCACTTGTCTTCCAGGTCTTTCATTCTTAGTATTGAGTATTTTGATCATCTCCTCATCAGCATTGTGCATTTTCTTTTTTCTTAAAATTCTTCCTTCATTGAGAGAGGTGTCAGTTTCCAAATAACCAGGATGCATATTCGTAACCATGCTTTGTATTGTGTCATGAAAGCCTCTGCACTATTATTTCTTCTTAGCATCTTGTCATATGTCTGTTCATACTTTCCATAGTTGTATAGGAAATGTGGGTTCAACTCCGCACCTTTGAGACTTTTGCCCTGTTTATCCTCCAGTGTAGTGTGTTTCAAAATAAGAAACCAGCTCATGGGGCCAATCATCATTATCTGTCAGCTCAATAAAACCATCAGTAATGTCACTAACTTGGAGACATGCCTGTTAAAACCATACTATCAAAGCAAAAACTGTCACCCAGTTATTTTATCTTTTGTGGCAAAATTGTCTTATAGCCAATTAGTCATGGTCCAGAAATGTTTGCAGCAAAGAAACTCATAGCAAAAATACTGGTTACTTGAAAAATCGTTGATAATCTGTGAAGATGCCTCTTGTTTGGTGTCTTTGGGCCCTCCTCTAGATTCTCTGACTCTTAAATTTGAAATCATCTGGTGGTTGCACAAAAACTAAGTCCAGTTGACTCTTGAACAGTGTGGTAGTTTGGGTGCAACTCTCTGCAAGTGGAAAATCCGCCTATATCTTAGTAGTTGGGCCTCTGCTGCTGAGGTTCCTCTGTATCTGGGGATTCAGCCAACTGCTGGAGGTATAGTATTGTAGCCTTTACTATTGAAAAAAAAATAGGGTATAAGTGGACTCATGCAGTTCAACCCTCTTTTGGTCAAGGGTCAACTGTACTATGGTCTCAAATTGAAAAAGAGGACAAAGAAGAAAGGGAACCTGTAGATTGACAAAATACTTATTTTTTCTTTTCAGCATCATAAGTCTAAACCATTAAAGCTAATAACAACTACCTGAGAAATTCCTATGGTTTAGATTTCTGCATTTAGCACATCTTAAAGCAGAGGTTTTTGACATATTTGAACATGATCTACTGAGTTTCCTGTAAATTAACAGAATCCTAACTCTAGTGGTTCCTAAAGAGCCATTGCAAAAAGAGAATTACAACACAGGGAACAAAGCTTAAAATGTGTTTCCTCTGGAAGCCAAGATGCTAAAGCAGGGGTCACTAAGAGTGTGGCTGAAATCCACTTCAAGAATGGCTATCAGTCAGATAGCAAAGATATGTACAATTTATATGGTATTTGCTATTTTTACAAAAATGATTTTAAATCATGTAACTTGAAAAGTGAGCCTGTTTTCTTTTTGGAAAAGTGGGCCAATAAAATTAACACTAATATAACTCAATTGTATATGCATGTGCATTAAACACAGAGTGGTATACTAAAGATAGTTCATGCAAATAACTTTTGTGGGAACTTTGGCTATTTTCTTAATATCTTTTTTCATAAATGTATGTTTATAAATATATTTACTCATCCACTGTAACCTTGGTAGCTTTAGAAGCATTTTGTTAGCTGTATCATTGATTATAAAAATCAATTTCTTGGCATAGTAGGCTATGAGAGCTTTTAGTTGCTTTGTTTTTATTTTGGGTAAGAATTATTTCTCGCACTTTGTATTTATAAAGATGTTATAACACTTTGCACCCACTTAGTGCAGCTGTTCTTTAGCAACAAAAGATGTAGGCGTTCAAGTGAAATGTATGTTTAGAAGCCCGGCAAAAGGAGGGCTCTCAAAAGAACAAATTTGGCTTGCATCTACCATAGAAAAGCTGGGGGTTAATATAAAATTTAGGTTGAAAATATCTGTTGGAATAGGTGTGCAGTCACTGCAAGTTGCAATATCATTATGAATTGCCCGCTATATATATGTGATTTTATGTATGTGTGTGAGAAAAAGATGTCTGATGAAGGCAGATAAGTCAGTGTAGAAAATTCTACCTCCCATTAAAGACAGAATATTCCAAGTTTGCCCTGTAGCCCCTTACGCAGGAGGCTGGATTGCTCAGCCACTGTCCACCTCATTCTCTTTTGTACTCGCTTTAGCTCCTCTACCTCTGAGCTGTTGGCTGAAGAAAGTATAGCTTTCTGTAGCAAGCAAAAGAAAGCCAGACCCAAAATACAGAGGTTGCAGTATCTCATGTCTCCTTGTCATCTTCACATGTTAATGTTTGGTTTTGTTGCCCAAATCAGTGTCAGAACACTTGGGTTTAGTGCGTTTATCCACTGGCCTCTGTTTGGCAAGAGTAGCCCTTGGAAGTGGAGTCTTTCTGCTGTTTTTAAAGATGCACTCAATTCCTTTTAATGATGTGAAAATTTTGTTTGAATCCTGAGCTTTTTTTATTTTTCAATTGCCATTTGCAGCCCATTTGGGGGACTGGAATATCAACCATATTTTCCTGATGTTGAGCCTTCTGCCAGTATCTTGACATGCAGTTTTGCATGACCTGGATTTTTGAATGACCTATTTTGCTTTTAGACACTCTGAAATTCTTCTCCTTATAATGCCAAGAATGTTGTAATAGTTAGGATGGCCTATTGTGGGTGTCAGGAAATTCAGTTTCAGTAGTAAATGCCACTAGGCAGACACCTAATCTTTAAATGCAGTTGGAGCACTCAGCTGATTTGCTGTTGGGGGCACACTAGTTCACTGAGCCAAATCAGGTTACCTACCTTTTGAACATTTGTTACAGCTGAGAAAGGACTTTGGGCCTTTCAGAAATATCCTGGAATGCTTTCCACCTTTTCACTCAAATACACTGGTTAGAATGGCTGGTTGTAATGTCCAAACAGGGACTCGCTGGTTAGGAGTGAAAACGAGAGAGTGATCCATTTGCAGACTTTTCAGAGTTTCACATCCATGTCTTAGGTTGACTGGATAGGGCAAGTGACAGTACTGACAGTGTGAAATCCCAAATTCAATAAGCAGTACTCATTGGTGACGACTGATGTATTGGGTTGGCCAGCCCAACAGTAACCTTCATCCGTGTAACTATGAATTCTGTAAGGAAATGAGATACTAAAATCATGTGAATCTATTCACCACAGCTATTTTTTTTTCTAAATATAGTATAATTGTCAGCCTATAAACCATGCTACTAAAAACCTAGACTCAGGAATTAACTACTGCTTAGGAAAATTCTTCCTTCTGGCTTATCTTTTGTTTGTGCCCAGAGTCTTGGCCTAGACGTGTCCCCAGCTGTTTTGCTACAAACACATACTTAAGGTGCAATCTTACCTAAGTCAGTAATACACTGTCAGCCATGCGGTCTGTTTTATAGCCAAAGTGATTTATCGAAATACAAAACAAAAAAAGTGAGAGATGCCTAGGTCATTTCTTGGAGGCATGTTGAATCAATCTGTGAATCTGGGAGGAAGCATAGAGTCTTGTCTTCTATCTGACTTGGGTGAACAGTGACTTTAATGCTTTCTATTAAAATACTACAGAGCTAGTTGACCTCAGCAAGTAGTTCTCAATTTGGGCTGCACATTAGAATCATCTGGGGCTTTTACAAAATGACTGCCGCCTAGGGCCCCCTCCGGACATGCACGTTTAATTGGCTGACTGTGCAGCCTGAGCTTTAAAAGCTCCTCAGGTGATTGTAATGGGCAACCAAGGTTGAGAATCATTTTCTAGGTAGTCCTGAATGGTCTGTGGCAGGATAACCTCCACCCGGTTGTCTGTTGTCATAGGTACCTCTATCAGTATCACAGGCATGGCTTGGCATTAAAAACTTAGCCTGGGCCAAGGTTCAGGTGGTAAGATGGACCACCCATTTGCCCTCAGAGTCATTCAGTAGAGAGCTGTTGCCATGCATCCAGTTTCCTCTCTGTACCAAAGCCTGCACAAGTCAGCAAAAGACATTTTCTGAGTCTGCTCCCTAGAATCCTCTTTCCCTTTCATATGTGATTTAAGCGGAGATTTTTAAAACTCTGCTAGCTGAAATAGAGCACTTGAACTTATTATAAGAGCCAGGCCCAAGCCACCTAGGGTGATTTTTATTTGTAAAATAATCAGGTAGCATTGTTAATGAAGAAATAGAAGGGTTCTTCCTGGTGTGATGGTGATGTAGTTGATTATTTGTCCCTTAGCCTGTCTTCTAAGTGGGATTTCAATCACTTTTCCATGTTCCTTTGTGAATTAAATGCACTAGCTAAGGCGTAAATATTTCTGAGTTTTATCTGAAATGTGAAGTGAGTCCTTTTAGCAGCTTTGTTCCAGGATGTCAAAGACTTAACCCAGTAATTCCCAAACAAGTTTTCCTATCTTGATTCATTCACCCACCTAGGTGTAAAATACCTGCCCATGGCAACCTCAGTGTGGTAATGGGGAGGGGAGGACTGTTTGATTATCCTTTAAAAAGTGAGAGCCACCATTCAAACTAATAAACTACCAAGTGATTTCTAATTCATTAAAGAAATTTGTGTTCAAGAGCAACTTCAAACATGACCGTCTCATCTGAGAGACTGCTGGCTCTGTGGAAACTTTCATTCCTATACTGCCTGCAAATAATCGACGATTTAAATTTCAAATAGGTGGTATGTTTGAGAAGAAACAAGTGGGTGGAAGGAAAGATTGTTAAGTGCAGAGGACTGAATTAACATCAGACTCTGACATTTCATTAAAATAACATTTAGGCCTGACTTTTTTGCTTAGCATGTATATGCTGCAATGTCAGAAATGCCTCCTATGCCTTAGAAGATCTGAGAAGGCTTCCTTACGTTGGGTGGAATAGAAAAGCGGTAGCCTATGAGATTTGTCTGCATCCAGAGAGTAGCCCATTAGGGCTCTTATACTGAGAAACCTTGTAGAGTACTGTGAAATGTTGTTGAACTTTATGCAGATCACATCGCACTGGATTTTAAGATTTAGGGGAAGGAGAGTAGAGGAGAAGGGAACTAATGGTAAAGTATATATATATATAAACTTGTACTATATTTTACACAAGTAATGAAACAAATTCCCTATCAGGAATTCTCTGTCAGGACTAAGCAGCCAAATTCTTCTGTCCTACTGATTGGCTTGCTGATTCCTCTTAAACCTCTAAGAAATCCTTTCTGAAAGAGCTAAACGGAAACTGGTCTGACTGCAGTTTCACCACCCTGCCCCATTCCCTTCCTCACAGCAAAAGAAAAACATACCCAAACTATAGGCAAAAAAAAGCCTCAGCATGTTAACTGTTCATCCTTTCTGGTCTGTGTTCGCTGTTGTAGCCTATTGCATTGTTTTACAGTATAACGGCAGAACTTAAATAGATCTGCCACATGAGTCAGGGCCCATTGGCTTCTCCTTTAAGAAATCTTAACATCAGAACTCTCAATTTTTGGCTTGTCAGCACAAGTGAGTAAAGGGAGAAGTACGTTGAAAGAACACTTAGGGAATTCCCTGGCCGTCCAGTGGTTAGAATTTCATGCTTTCACTGCTGAGGGCCGGGGTTCAATCCCTGGTTGAGGAACTGATAGGATCCTGCAAGCCACTTAGATTTCCTGGCGTCTCATAATTTCGTGGGACCCACTTACGCTCTGTGTCTGAAAAGACAGAGGGTTCAAAGATAGAAAAGTCAATGTAGTTGAAATGTGGTTTCCTTCAGATGGACATAGTCTCAAAGACATCTGTCCAGCTGTTCTCAATGGTGCTTACACAATGGGTGACAGCTGTCTCCCATCTTCCCGTCCCTGGCACTGTGCCTTCCCACTGGTCACTGTGAAAAGCAGATCACACTGGACTCAGAGGCCAGAATCCAGGACGATGTCCCCCTTCTCATCATTTCTTCATACAGCTAATAATGTAGCATATACTTCTCTTTGGAAAATTCTTGGGTTTGACCCCCCAAGAAATAGTAAAGCGTTTAAAGGAAAAGTAAGATTCTGGTGGTAGCTATCAAAGAGATGACAGGAACATTTTAGCTTCCCCTCAGATGATATTTATTGATAGCAAGGACCAACTATGCCTCCTCATCCTCAGTTTCTAAGGATAGCATAATAATTTCTAAGCAACAAAGTTATCTAATATTTTTTTCACAACTTGTTAATCAAGGATTCATATTAAAACCGACAATCAGTTTCTAAAATGTTGTTATCCCTGAAAGGGAATGATATAGAGTTTTTAACTAGAAGAACCTGTTTTTTTTTCCCTTTGAAAAAACTAACACTTAAGGTTTGTTGTCTTTTGTCTGCAATGATTACTCCATAAAGACGTCTCAGAACAGTTAGTGAGCCAAGGCTAGGACTCTCACGCCCCTGAGGGTGCTGGACTGGGTTTGTACATCTTATTTCCTTAGAGAATATCTGTTTTTATTATGCCCTTAACTATAAATACTTATATATAGGAATAGGATTTTCACCCCACCCTCTTGTAATCATTATCACTTAAGTGTAAACCACACCTCCCCCTACCCCCACTTTTACTGAAAAAAAATGCACTTTATTCCTAAGGAGAGTGGCTGTTCCTGGCCCCAAGCCAGATTACTTCAGGAGGAGAGTTGTGGAGGGAGAACCCTTGGCAGACCCTGTGAAATTAACCAAATTCCTTAATGTAAACACACAAGTCAACCATTTTTAAGCTGCCCCCACCCCCAGCCAAAGGGCAAAAGAAGCAACCAAATGGAAAAGTTCAAAATGCCCACCTTAATTTGAGTTTCACTAGGGGATATACCCAGTATTTTTTCAGCTACCAAATTATCAGAAACTTGAGGGTGATTTTGTGGGAGGCTGAAAGACTTTTTTTTTTAATGAAAAGGCCAAGTGAATCACACAGGCTATAAAATACAATCCTGATTTGTGTCATTTCTAAGTATCAGATTCGTTCTCTCCCTTAATTTGACAGGTGTTCTCAAGTCTCTCCTCCTGTAGATTCTGTCCTTCCCCTGATGACAAGCCAATAGTTCTTGGTGGGGTTGCATGTCTCCTAGAGCCCCAGGAGCCCTGTTGTGTCGGGGGAGGGGGGAGGGCAGGAGGGTGGGCAGAGACTGGGGTTGGGGGAGGGAAATTCAGAGAAAGAGTGAAGATATATGGGTTTATATAAACATATTTAAAGCAGTTTAGCAAAAGCTTTCTCGTTGAACAGCTTTAAGAACAATGTGAATGAAATCTTAGCAACTTGGTTAGTAATTTGAAAAGTCTATTAATGTATACTTGAAATTCTGTTTGTATAAAAATACATTTTCCTCTTTATTTTAACACTGTGTAAAAGAACATTATGCATGTGAGTGGTTTGAGAATTAAATGATTTAATATTCAGATTTGCATCTCTGTCTCTTCTGTATAGAGATTAATTCTTTTTAAATTTTTGGACTTTTTTTAGTATAAAGGGATTATCTAGATTTCAACTCCCCCTGCCCTCTCAAGATGCCTACTATCTTTCAAGATGAAGTAGTAACATTCCTCCCTCCTTCACTTTCTTGACCCAGATGTGTTCACCGGTAGAGAAAAGTTGAAAGCCTCATTATACCAAATGCCCAGCAGCATCTCTATCCATTTCTCCTTTCCTTGCCTTCATTTCAGATGGCAGAGTCGATTCATAATTGTCAGATATGGGAATATTTGTATTTATTTTTACTTGTATTCACAAACGAAAATAGGAAGAAGTACAAAGGATAACATTTTAATTAACACAAGGGTTGGCTACTCTGCCCATGAATATAATAGTGTTCAGAGCAACTTCCCTGATGAGAACCAGGAAGGGTCTGTTGGCCTTGAAGGTCACCCTGTTCGGGTTCAGCGAACGACCAGCGATGCTAATGACAGTACTTGCTGTGGCTTCACTGCCTTCCTCATTTACCTGCAGGTCAAATGGGAAACAAACCGCCACGTTAGCTACTCTGCAGCTCATTACAAGCAGGTACATCATCCATGGACACAGCAATTCCTCAAAAATGCCATTTATTTTCCAGTTGAAAAGATATGAGTTAGGTCAGATCCCCTCTGAAACCTTTTAGTCTTTCTTTCGTCCACTGAATACTGATGTAAGACTTGTATTCATCCAAGCCTTGTGCTGAAAGTAAGTGCCAAGGTCCATTCAGATACTCTCTGAACCAGAAATCTGGATGTATACAAGGTTGTCACATTTCTGGCTGGCAACGTTGTACATGATACTGAACTCTATACTACAAAACCTATTGACTCAAAATTAGAGCACCATAGTTGAGACAGTTCCACTCTGGATCATCAAGATCCTAGATAGAACTACTGTAAACAGCCACTCAGGAGCTAGGGCCTGTGAAAAGAGGAGGGTCCTCTGACTGGATGAGATGAATATTTCTCAGAGTAATAGATTGAAAGGATGGTGTTGGAACTTACTGATAAGTAGAACTGCCACAGATTTGGAGGGATATGGGAGATACCTTCAGAATTTTGCTTGGGCACCAAGAATGTCACTAAAACTCTGTCCCTGCCTCTAAGGAAAGCATTTCAGATCCCTGAGCTTTGAGAGAACCTGGTTGATTTTCCCTTCCTCGTTCCTTACCACCTCTCCCTTCTACACATGCTATCTAATTCATGATCATTTTAGCACTGACAGCAGATGAGCTTTTGTAAGACCAGGGTCCTTTCACTTAAATCAGATTCTGGTTTTCAGTGGCTTCTCAGGAGACTATCAATTAGGGTCATTGTGTATAGGGTTCCCAAGAGCCATGGAGGAACCTTGCATCATTGTTTAGTGGGCTCAAGTAGACAAAATGAATCTGAACTTTTGCTTCTTCTTGATCGTAACTCAAGGCCCTCGTGGAGGTATGAGTTGACAACTTCCATTTGGGGTCCGTGGAAGAAGATTCTCAGTCATAGTTAAAATCCTGAGGACTCATCTCTTGCAGTCTAAATGTTATTTCTTCCATAATCAATATGGCTTCAGTGTTGTTTTCACTTCCAAAATCATTAATCCAGTATTCACGTAAAATCACCTGTTCTGACCTCAGTATCTTTTAAGGTATATATCTTTCTACTCTTGCTTTGGTCCTACAGGTCTCTCTTGCTCTACAGAATATAGTCCCACATTGAGGATTTTATTGCCTAGCCCATTGCCTTTCTAACCTAACTCCTGCTATAGTGTGACCTAGACAATTAAAATATCTTGGTAGGAGACCCATTCAACAGTCTAAACTTCTATTTCTTTCATCTCATTGAACCCAATGAGCATTGCCTTCACTTCAGCAAACCAGTCCATGGCTGCAGTTTGAACTTGCCATCTCTCAGAACATCTCAACCTTTGAAATTATAATTACATTATCCTCTCAGACTATAACCTTCTGTTTTTTTCAAACTATCACATTTCCTCACTCCCTTTACAATTACCCTGGCTTTTTCCTGTCCCTTGATCCTTCCACTTTCCTCCTAATGACATATTTCCCACTGAGCTTGGACTCTGCAACTATATTTACTAGCACCATGCTCTGAAATCTTTCTCTTCGACCACGATCTCCTCTTTGAGATTCCTAAATTTTATGACCTCTACCATTGGCCTACCACATTTCCCTCATAGCCTGGTTCCCCCAAAGAATAGTCTACATAAGTGGTTCCCAAACCTGGATGCGCATCAGAATTTCTTGAGGAGCTTTGTAAATATACAGATGCTCAGACCCTGAGTCAAGCTCTCTAAATAACTAACGCTATTGATCCATAGTTCAGTATTTGTTTGAGAGCCAGAAGTTCTAAAGGCTTTACACAGCTCTTACTCCAGTAAAGATTTCCATGGGCATCTTAGTTGGGGCAACACTGGGTTAAGCAATATTGAACCATTTTCTTCACTGTGGAACTGCTCAGACATCAATACTCCAATGTGCATTGATTTTGTTAGTTTCCCTAGAAGAGGATATACATTTATTTGACCACCTAACTTTTTATTATCTGCAGTCTAGTCTAGAGTTCTAGTTTTCTGGAACACATTGTAGGACACTACAATGATGGTCTACACTCACCAGCTCTCCTTTCTTACTTTCCATTTGCTCTTCAATCATTACAATTAGGATGTGCCCCCACTACACTGTCCAAATGCCTCAGGGAAAAGTTACCTACGGTCACTTTTCAATCTTCTTACTAGATGCTTTCCATTTTCTTAAGACTCCTTCCTGGGTTTCCATGAGCTCATCCTCTCCTGGTTCTCCTTTGAATCCCTTTGCTGGCTGCTTTTCTGGTATCACCTTCACCTTAATGTCTGTGTTCCCAGGAGAGGTAGCAGATGGAGGGTGGAACAATTAGACAATGAGGGCTTCAAGTTAGAGTTATGTTGTAGAGGAGAGCACTATAGACTTGGGGTTTGAGGGACCTGGAAACATGCCTTTTATCACAGTTGTCACCTACTGTTCAAACATCTGCTGTCTACACTGTAAAAGCCAATGAAGGAATGACTCCAAAGTTACTCATCATATGAGATACTGATGTATTGAATAATAAAGCAGCATGGTAACAAAAAATCAAGCATAAGAAGAGAGAGCGGAGAGAGGTGTACTTACCTCAAGAAATGCCTTGTGGAATGCATCTGAGACATAGAGGTCGTTCCGACCTTCTGCAACAATACCTAGAAGGAAGACCAGAGAAAGATCTGTGAAATGGGAGAAAGTTGGCTTCAATCCACAGAGAGGAATTCAGTTTGGATTAAGAGGTCCTTTGGGACTTTTAGAAAAATAGAAATCCTGGACCCTCATCTAATGATACCCTCAAAATAAATATACGTTAAAAATAATAAAATACTTTGGGGTTTTTTCAGCCTGGTTCCTGTGAAGTTAATCTGGTGCTTTAGCTCATGGGGGATTGGGAGTTGAGGCTGAGGACTCTGTTCTTGAAGAAATGCTCACTCCATCTAGTAGCAATGTCTTTCCTTCCAGGGTGACAACACCTTGAAAAAAGGGTATGGTTCTGAGACCTAGTTTAAAGACAGTCCATTACAGGTGAATCCACTTAACTAATATTGTAAACTTCTTTTTAAAAATGAGATATCTTAATGCATATTTTTCAAGGATGGTGTGTTGGAAGAACCAAACCAACTTAACACTATTATCAAAGATTCACAACTGGGAAGGCTTGACTGCCTCTGTCCATGTGACCTTAAAAAACACAGAACCTCTTTAGAATATCAGGAAGGGCTATTAAATGTCAGCTACACCTCTTTGGTGGGACTCGGATGTCCTTGGCTCTTAATCCTACCTGTCTCTTTGCTCTGAACTCTCTGGTGGTTTTGAAGTTCCTCTCCACCTGGTCCCACCTATTCTATGAGTTATAGACTCCAAAGGTTTAAGTGCCAGCTGGGCCCAAGGAGATCCAAGAGCCAGCTTCCCCTCATACATAGGAGAGAACTGATCCCTTGAAAGGGAAGGGATTCTTCTGAGTTAGCAGTAGGACTGGGATTAGAATCCAGGTGTCCTGACTCCCTCTCGTCTACTCCTTCCCCATCTCTTCCACCTTTGGTCAGACACTCTGAGGGCAGAGAGAGGAGGAAAGCCCTTCCTCCCCTCACCTGGGAGCCTGGACTTCTCAGGACTGAACAAGTCTTCGAGGCCCATGTCTTGCAACCGCTCCTTCACGCTGAAGCTGTCCTCAATGCGGAAGCGGGGCATGTGGACCACCAGCAGTGTCTCTGTCAGCTCATCCAACCACTCCTGCAGCATGTCTGGGGTGAGTTCCTGTTCCACCTTGGCCAGGGTCTTCTCCAGCTTGGGCAGGATGAGCACCATGGTGATGTCATCACCCTTGAAGGGCAACTCGAGCACCTGGGTGCTTTCTGCCACTCTCCGATAGCGGAACTTGCCTTCCTGGTACATCATGGGTACTGAACACGACTCCCCATCAGCCTTGTAGAACAGTTCGTTCCTTGTGTTCTCAGGGCTGAACTTTGACTTCCACAGGCCCTGGAGGAAGACACCAGGTGGGAGAATCACAAAGCAAGAAGACCAGAAACATCTGTAGGAAAAAACAGTCACAATCTTTTATTATATTAAAAAAGTGAAGTCGCTCAGTCGTGTCTGACTCTTCGTGACCCCGTGGACTGTAGCCTACCATACTCCTCCATCCACGGAATTTTTCAGGCAAAAGTACTGGAGTGGGTTGCCATTTCCTTCTCCAGAGGATCTTGCAGACACTTTACCATCTGAGCCACCACGGAAGACCATGGGAAGTGCAATTTTTAGAACAAAGACCTAGAGAGATGTGCATAAAAAGGCTTTAATACTGACTGCGTCATAGTGGCAGAATGATGAGTGGGGGTTTTTTTTCAATGAATTTTCTGTATTTTCTAGATTTTCAGCAATGACTATTTGCTTTTATAACAAGAAAAAAATAAAAACAAAAATAACCTACTGGCCTCTTGGCAAGTCTCTTCTGGAGTGTAAATCTAATTGCCTTTTGCCTTCTGCCTCCCACCAGCCTCCTTCTCAAAGACCATCCTCCAAAATGCTGGGCTTTCTCCCTGATGAAGGTAGACAAAGGTAGTAACCCCAGGGGGTCATCTGGGAGTCCTGCCAAGCAGAGAGTGAGGCCTGGCCAACTTCCTGTTCAAAGAAGGAAGAGATACAAGATACTGCTTTGACAGTATTTGACTTTTCCAAGTTGTAGTTAGCATTCCTCATCATCTTCTGGCTCTTTGATTTGGGGACAAGTCACTTAACTCTTTGAGTGGTGGTTCTTTGCTTGTAAAATTAGGAGCTGGTTATCCCTAATATTTGTAGGATGCTTATTGTGTGCCAGTCACCACTCCAGGCATTTTGTATGCATTGACTTAATCCCCTCAGTAACCCTGTGAGCCAGATGTATCATTATTACCACTTTATAGATGCAGAAACTGGGGCACAGAAAGGTCTTAAGTAACTCGCTCAAGTTTGCAGTCAGAAGTGGAAAGTCAGAATTTAAACTAAGTAATCTGTCTGAGCAGCTCAAGTTCTCATTTGTGATGTCATGAGAATCAGGAGGCAAAGTGTTTCATAAAATGCAAAGGGGAGTCAGTATACATTGTAGAAATGCAACCTACTGCATTCTTGGCATGAGGGAACCCCCAAGCAACAAAGCAATTGGCAACAGCAGTGATGGGCTAACCCCCCAGGCCCAGTAGGGGAGAAGAACACATCTAGAGCATGACCCGGGAGGGCACAATTCAACCTGCGTTAAGCTGGTGGGTCTCCTGAGTATCAGTGGTCTGTTTATTCCCAGTACCCTCTCCCCTCATCCTTTTTCCTAAATGTAATCAAATTGGAACAATCTTCAGAAATTGACTCTCTGAGAAAGACAAAGCCATCTGCATGATCATGTCACAAGGCCACTGCAAAATTTGTGGTTAGTCTGGTACCAGGAGGTTCAGAAGCTTCAGGCAAGAGGAATTTTGAGATGCTGCAGAAGCTGCTCTAGATGATGGAGAAAACCTCATCACTGAGGATTGTCTACAGACTCTGTCATTTTGTTCCAGATTTCAAAATGAAGTTAACTGGACAGAAGAAATCATCACATACTTATGAGAATTAATTATCATGCACACCTTACTGCTGAGCATGCTGGTCTATGAATGTGTACACTCTGTCTTGGGCCCAGAGACATTACCAGGCCCCCTTTGGACCTCAGTCCAGCAACCACAGCCCTAGACATGACTCTAGACTCAGCAAATTTGTATTTATGCCCAGACCACACACGTACTATTTCTCAAAATGATCTGCCTACACATACCCAATGGTATGAAGGAGAGTGAGCTGGAGGGAAATATGTCATCCCTGAGGTCTTTCCAGGGTCATTTTATTTTTAAAAAATATATTTATTTTTAATTGGAGGATAATTGCTTTACAATATTGTGTTAGTTTCTGCCATACATCAACACGCATCAGTCATAGGTGTGCATATGTCCCCTCCCTCTTGAGCCTCCCTCCAGTGCCATTTTTGAGTACCTTGAAGTAAATGGTGTTGACTAGTACCAGGACAGTGAACTCATTGATGGCTTGTGGGGGAATGACATCAGTGATACGCCCTTCAGTCTTATTGGATATCCATTGGTTGATAGACAATCTGGACTGCTCTGCATTTCCCTGAGGAGAACAGGAAACAAACCTACCCAACTGTTCTATTCAATCGACTTCTCCATCTCCCCATGCAGAATTTTATTTTGTCCATCATCCCTCCACTCTTTCCCACCATTTTGTTAAACCATCACCCTAACCCAGATTGGAGAAACCACACATATCTAGCATACTGTCATGGATCTTCCATAGAGTTAATAAATATTAACAGAAGAAAGAGAAAGGAAAGAAAAAGAGGAAGAAATAAAGAAACAGAAGAAGAAAAAAATCGTCTGGAAAAAGAAAACAAAATATTATCTTCTTTGACTTTGGAAACCTGAACTCTTATGAGTATTCATGAGATGTGTTCTCTGGGAAGCTAAGGAGTGATGCAGGAGGTGCAGGGGGCACAGGAGAGATGCCCATGTGATCCAAAAAGTTTGAGAAATACCTTTTGAATAAAATCAGTAGACTTCTTTGTTGCAGGACTTTTTTTTTTAACTTTTTAAATAAGTCTGTTTATTGAAAAGATCTGAAAATAGTAATAAGGCTTTCAACTTTTTCTTTTTTTTGGCTTTCAACATTTAACAAACTTTCAAGATAGTAATAAGATGAGACATTAAGAATTTACTTCAAAAACCCAAAGTTTCCTACATCATTCCCTGTCATGCTTTAGGAGGAGTTGGTCTACAATTTTTCTGTTATGTGAATGAGTGACGTGTTCTGAATGCCACTGGTACAGGATTTTTATAACTTTTTCAGAGGAGCCTCTGCAATCCATAGATAGTACTGATTTCTCAGGTTTCAAATAAGAATACATATCCCAGGGGCTCTGACTTAAAACACCTCTTCCTGCCTTCAATTAGCATAGCAGTGTTCATTAGGATCCTGCTTCCTTGGCTCTTTAACTTCTGAGTGGAGAGGAAGAACTTGGAGGTCTGGGATGACATCTGGAACTCACCTTGAAGTCCAGGGGCTGGAGCTTGGCCCCATATACCACCTCACTGATGTCCTGGTAGGTCTCATTGAACGTAATGGATTTGTCTCCAAAAAGACGGTTGGCTGATACCAACTCAGAGGATTTATTGGCTTTTCGATAAAGTCGGCAGTTCAGTTTGGCAAAGAAAAAGTGGATCTGATCAGAAGTTTTCTCAGAGATAGTATCAAACTTAAAAACCTGTTGAAGCCAAAAAAAATAGTGGTGGGTCTGGTGGGACAGCCTGGCTCACATGGTCGGTGAGCATCATGCCAGTCAGCCCCTGACCAATAGTCATCAAGCACAGTGCCTGGCACAGCATAAACATTCAACTCATGCTTTCTAAAGGAATAAATGGAAAAAAGAAGAAGAAAGGGGGGCTTCCCTGGTGGTCTAGTGGTTAAGAATCTGCCCACCAATGCAGGGGACACGTGTCTGATCCCTGGTCTAGGAAGATTTCACATGCCGTGGGTTAGCTAAGCCCATGCGCCACAACTACTGAGCCTGTGTGCTGCAACTACTGAAGCCTGTGAGCGCTAGAGCCCATGCTCTGCAACAAGAGAAGTTGCCACAATGAGAAGCCCGAGCACCACAACGGAAGAGGGTCATCCTCTCTGGGCAACTAGAGAAAAACCCATGCAGCGACAAAGACCCAGGACAGCCATAAATAAATAGATAGATAAATAATTGATTTAAAAAAAAAAAAAAAGGGTAGGAAGGAGAGAGAGAAAAAGAAACACAAAGAGCCGGGGATAGTACCCAAAGTCTCTAAAGGGTGCTAAACCCAGGGATGTTCTCCTGGGAGTTCCAGCAAGGAGCTGGGGAGAAGGGCTTTGAGTTGTACCTCCATCAACTGCTTGAGTGTGTTGTTACAGGCACCCAGCTTGGTCATAGCAAAAGCTGTGGAGATACTCAGGGGTGACAGGAAAATGTTGTCATTGTTATTCTTGGAATCTGCCAGATGCTGATAGAAGGCAGTGGCAAAGTGGGAATTGGCCTTGGACAGTTCCCAGACCCGCCGGTTGGTGGCCCCGGGGATCTTCTGCTCTGAGCCCTCGCCCTCAGATGCCTTCTTCTCTGGGGAACGGTAAATACACATGGGATTCACAGGAATGTCCCGAGGTTTGGCTGTGCAGATGTCCTCCACAGGGCTCCGATGACAGGTCACACAGCCCCAGAGGCCAATAAGCAGCAAAGGGAGAAGACATATGCTCCTATAGGGGACAGAAAGCTGAGTTAAGCTAGGCTGAGAAATCCCCTCCCCACTGTCCACCACAGATTTACCCTAGTAGATCATAGACTACCAGCCCACACTGTGTGGCCAGAAGGAGGGCCAACACCTTGGAAAAGTACAAGGGCCCAGGACAAGTTCAATCCTGGACTCCTCACCCTGGACATAGTCCTGTTGAAATTAGAGTCAACTGTTGGAGTAACGATGTTATTAGAAGTCTTGTGTGCTCAAGGCCTCATGCTGGAAGAAATAAAGAATGTGAAGCTTCGAACTGGTGAACTGGACCAGGGACACATGAAAAATGGCAGGGAATTTTAGTGCCCAGTGAAAACTTAGGTCAGTTGGAGGAGCCATTAACAGAAGCTATTTAGGGAAGGGATTTAAACCTGGATGTTAAAAGATTGGGAAGACTTTGACAGCAACACCAGAGGGCTAAGAAGGAATGCCTGGGGCAAAATTACAGTCTATGTGCTGAAAACTCTGAAATCTCTAGCCCCAGTCCTAATCTTTCCACTGAGTTCCAGACCAGTTGTTTGCTGGACAATTCCACCTGGATGTCCTGTTGATCCCTTAGTGAAATACAAGTAAACTGAACTTGTGTCTCTCACCCATACTCCTGCTTCTCCTTCTATGTCCCCCAACTCAGCAAATGGGAGTTTCAGATACCCTGTCATCCAATCTAAAGACCATCCAGGATTTCTCCCTCTCTCCCTTCTCTATGCATTATTTTCTTGTTCTCTCTCTGCCTTAGATCAGGTCCTCATCATTTTCTGATGCCTGGAAATTTTCAGTTCAGTTCAGTCACCCAGTTGTGTCCAACTCTTCGCGACCCCATGAACTGCAGCATGCCAGGCCTCCCTGTCCATCACCAACTCCTGAAGTTCACCAAACCCACGTCCATTGAGTCAGTGATGCCATCCAACCATCTCATCCTCTGTCGTCCCCTTCTCCTCCTGGAAATTGTAGTAACTTCCAAAGTGTGTTCACTAAAGTAAGTAAAACCAGTCTCACTTTGAAAAAAAAAAGATATCATGAAACTGACAAACTCGGAAAATTGGGACACCCAATTAAGTAAACAAAATGATAAACTCTATTATAGTGTTTTTATAGATTAGACATGAGGGGCCAGACACTTCCTCTGGTTGACTTGGGGCCCTAAGCCTACAGAAGGGAGTCTGTACATGGGTACTGACTCTTCACAAGACAAGACATGCAAGCAGTGTAGAAAGGACTCGCCAGAGTGGTCTTCGGGCAAGTGTGGGGCTGGCTGGAAGCTGGGGGCAGCTGAGGGGTACTTGGTTTCTTGCCTGGTCTGAAGAGGCACTGAGTGGGAGAGCGGAGGTGCTGAGGGAGCTGTGGAAGACAGGGTGAGCAGAGAGAAATTTGCATTCATCTCCCCAGCTGGCTTGTCTCTTTCCCATACTGTCCCTCAGCTACCTTTAGAAATACAAGTGGAGGCTGAGGGCGCCCTGGGAGCTCTGTTAAGCACAAAGAAAAACCAAGGTGATCAAGCCAGAGCCTCACTTTTAGCTTCCTGTAAAAAAAAACAACAGATCAAGGAAGGAATGGGTATGATGTTAAGAGATGCGATCCTTTGTCAGAGGTCACTGAGACCTTGGGAGAGAGTGGGGGTTGTGATGGGAAAGAGGGGGCAGGGTGGAATTGGGTGGAAGGAGGAGCAAAAAGTGAGTTAGGAGGTCCTCACACATTACATTCTCCCTCTTTCCAGATATATGGCAGGCCCAGAGCTTCCCCTGGACTGCTGTGAGGGCTGCGGCGGAACAGCATCTCTTCTGAGGGAAGACATCCCCTTGTTTCTTGGGTTGGGAATCCAAGGTGTGGCTTAGGGAAAGGCCTTATCTCAAGAACCAAGCGGGAGGGAGGGTACTCAGGATGATGTCTTCTCATTATAACTACCAGGGAGAAAGGGCCCCGTCTTCTTGAAGGTGTCGAGGTCATCCTGGCGAGGCCCTCAGAGGTCAGGAAACCCAGTGAGGGCATGCGGAGGGAAAGCCCACCCCTCTTACCTTTTTCCAGTGGTGACCGTTCCTACCCCATTGGAAATCATGGTCACTAATCTTCCACAGTTCTGAACAAGTGGAGATATTGTGGTCTGAGGCAATCCCTCTGGACTGGTTCTTTCCTCTACACTGGGGTTCCAGAGGCTAGGGTGGGGGATGGAGCTGGTGAGGAGGGAGGCCTGAGGTCAAAGGCTGATGACCAGCTCCCAGGGTTAAGCAAAGTGTGGAGCCCAGTGTTGGTTAATTAGTAGAGAAGTTTTAAAGTTCAGTCAGGTCCAGAGAAAGAGGCCCACCTTACTTACTCTCTTCATCTTTATAGAAAAGGAGGACACGTTCACAAAACTTCATCAGAAAATACCTGACAGATGAGAACTCTGTCTGCAGGAATTTTTTTTCCTGGTTAACCAAACGGGGAAGTAGAAAATAGTACATATTCTATGTAAATAAAATAGTATTACTGTATGAGCCACCAGGGAAGTCCCAAGAATACTGGTTGCCATTCCCTTCTCCAGGGGATCTTCCCAACCCAGGGACTGAACCCAGGTCTCTGGCATTGGAGGCAGATTCTTTACTATCTGAGCCACCAGGGAAGCCCAGTATATAACCAGCCAAGTTCAATGTCCAGAAAATTCTAGCTTTCTACCTCTCAGTGCAATGTCCTCTTTCTCATAGCTTTTTAAGGAGACAGAATAAAAGAGAGCTGATGTTATCTAATCAGAGGGGAGAGAAGAGAAATATTTTGAAACAGGTGCTACCTTCAGGCCTCTGAGAGACCATGTGTCTGTGACCCAGACAGGTTACACCTCTGTGTAAAATGACCTCATTCCCCATTCAGCCTTGAAGTGGTTTGAGAGGGACACAATAGCAGGGGCCTCAGGGTACCGCCACAGACATTTCTTAAGGTGGAGGAGCTGGGTGAGGAATACTTTGAAAAATTCTATTGGGGGATTAGGAGACAGTGTGGGGCAGGTGAAAAACAAGCTTGCAACTGCTGAAGTACTTCTAAAAAGCAAACGGTGAATTATATTTATGTATATTGTTAATTTTACTTATTTTAGTAATTGGGGAGATGAAGTCAATTAGTGGAGATAAAGGGCAACGTTTATATTTATTTCCCTCTTCCTAAATAAGCCAAAAACAGTATCACAAGGATTGCTACAACTGTATTCACAGGATATAAGCCATCTTCTGTGTGACTGAAGACCGATATTAAGTTGGTGTTGTCATAAGCATTCTAAAGCGTTCTCTATTCATTAGACAGGAGAAACCTCTACCTAGACTGAAGTTGTGTCTAATTTATTTTTTAACTTTTTTGGCCGCACCCTGTGGCATGTGGGATCTTAGTTCAGGACTCGGGATTGAACTTGCAACCCCTGCACTGGAGGACTGAGTCTATTCCCTAGACCACTGGGAAAGTCCCTATGTCTAAGTCTTGGCTGATTTAGACCCTGGATACTATGAGGGCCTCTGTGTATGGTATGAACGGTTACAAGGAACAGTCCTAAAAACCCCCAGAATGTTCAGAGTCTCTTGTCACTCCAGAGTAAAGGCAATTGGAAAGTCTCCTGTTCAACCACTGTGTTCAGCAAACATAGGAGCACTACCTAGACAGCAGGCACTGTTGTAGAGACTGGGAGCTCCAGTCTGCAAGACATGCAGCAATCACATAAAGAACCAATATATAAAAAATAAACCTGGGACTTCCCTTCCAGTGGCTAAGACTCCATGCTCCCAATGCAGGGGGCCTGGATTCGATCCCTGGTCAGGGAGCTAGATCCCACATGCCGCAACTAAGGATTTAGCGTGCTGCAACAAAGACCCCGCACAGCCAAATAAAATTAAAAAAAAAAAAAAGAATATCTGTAACATAGAGTTGGCTTAAACCTCAACATTCAGAAAACTAAGATCATGGCATCTGGTCCCATCACTTCATGGGAAATAGATGAGGAAAAAGTGGAAACAGTGTCAGACTTTATTTTTTAGGGCTAAAAATCACTGCAAATGGTGACTTCAGTCATGATATTAAAAGATGCTTACTCCTTGGAAGGAAAGCTATGACCAACCTAGATAGTATATTAAAAAGCAGAGAGACTACTTTGCCAACAAAGGTCCGTCTAGTCAAGGCTATGGTTTTTCCAGTGGTCATGTATGGATGTGAGAGTTGGACTGTGAAAAAAGCTGATCACCGAACAATTGATGCTTTTGAACTGTGGTGTTGGAGAAGACTCTTGAGTCCCTTGGACTGCAAGAAGATCCAACCAGTCCATTCTAAAGGAGATCAGTCCTGGGTGTTCAATGGAAGGACTGATGCTGAAGCTGAAACTCCAATACTTTGGCCACCTCATGTGATGAGTTGACTCACTGGAAAAGACTCTGATGCTGGGAGGGATTGGGGGCAGGAGGAGAAGGGGACGACAGAGAATGAGGTGGCTGGATGGCATCATCGACTCGATTGAGTGAACTCCGGGAGTTGGTGATGGACAGGGAGGCCTGGTGTGCTGTGATTCATGGGGTCGCAGAGTCAGACACGACTGAGTGACTGAACTGAACATGTGTGTGCTTAGTTGCTCAGTCATGTCTGACTCTCTGCAACCCCACTGACTGTAGCCTACCATGCTACTCTGTCCATGGGGATTCTCCAGGAAAGAATACTGGATTGGGTTGCCATGCCCTCTTCCAGGGGATCTTCCCAACCCAGGGATCAAACCCAGGTCTCCCACATTGCTGGCAGGTCTCCTGCATTGCTGGCAGATTCTTTACCATCTGAGCTAGCAGGGAAGCCCATGTTAGGTGTTAATAAGGGTTACAGAGGAAAATACAACAGGGCAAGGGAGTAGAAAGTGGTGAGAGGAGACAGGGACATTATTGTTGTAGAACGGGTGGTAGGAAAGTCCTCCCTAATGAACTGACATTAAGGGACCAGAATGAAGTTGTGGGGAGGGGGAAGGAACCACATAGTACTTTCAGAACTATTGTTCCAGCTTGTAGAAGTTGTGAGACTTGTGCCTTGGAGGAAGGCAGACGAAGAGATGGAGCACAAGGGGTGAAGGGGGTCTGGTGAACATCTGTGGGAAAAGAGATGAGGACGCAGATACCACCTGACCAGGTAGTGAAGAACTATACATCAGCAACTGGGTTTAATATGTTCATTCACTCATTGAGTCATATGCTCACTTAATTAACATGTGTTTAATAAATGCCTATAGGTACCAGGCATGGTTGGTGCTGGGCCTGGGGATATGAAGATGCCTTTGCTCTCCAGGAGCTCCATGCTTCACAGCAGACCCCAGACATGACGATAAACATGCCCATCAATGCTACTGGTCATCTGACTAAAGCTGGGGCAGGAGAGGGGAAGATCAGGAGGTGATAATAGTATAAGAAATTTCTAAGACTAAGATACAAAGTCTTTTTATTTTAAAATAATTCTAAAGTGACAAAAAAGTTTCAAAAGTAATACAAAATAGTCTTATATATCCTTTACCCAGATTCCCCAAATACTCACACTGTTCCCATCTTACATCTGCTTTCTATTGTTTCTCATCCCCCTCTCTTCCTCTCTCTCTCTGACTCCCCATCTCTATATTTTCTGTATTGTTTTAGAATAATTTGCCGATATAAGTGCTCTTTTACCCTTATGTAGAGTGAGGTTCCTAAAAACAAGAACATCGCTTTACATGATCACAGTATAAAAGACACAAGATTGAGAGTAATATAGTACCATTTTCAAATCCATAAATCTTATTCTAAATTTGCCAAATGTCCCACTAATATTCCATATTCTTTACAGCAAGTGGTTCTCAAAATTTTGGGTCTTAGGATCTCTTTTTAGTCTTGCTAAATTACATTTAAACATAATTATTTAAATAATACATACATAAAATAATTTTAACTTCATGCATACACTGAAAGGTTTGCATGGGGTAACTCCCAGGATCACACTTTGGGAAACATTGATTTTCAGGCCCTGAAAGTCCCCGCCCCACCACCACCACTTCCAGGTCCCAGGTCACACACTGCATTTAATTGTCATGTTTCTTTGGTCTCCTCTAGTTTGGAACAGTTGCTCTCTTTTCTTTGTCTTTCATGACTATGGAATTTTTTAAAGAGTACGGGCCAGTTATTTTTGAAGAATGTCTTTCAATTTGAGTATATCTGAGGTTTCTTCAGGATTTGATTCAAGTTACATTTTTAATTTTTGGTAGGAATACTAAAGAAATAATATTGTGTCATCCTCAGTGCATCATATCAGGAGGCATGCTGTTGCTGCTGCTGCTGCTGGGTCGCTTCAGTCGTGTCCGACTCTATGCGACCCCATAGATGGCAACCCACCAGGCTCCGCCATCCCTGGATTCTCCAGGCAAGAACACTGGAGTGGGTTGCCATTGAGGTATCAGTTTATCCCATTAATTGGGATAATTGATGCTAGTTTTGATCACTTAGTTAAATAGGATCAGGACTGTAAAATTATAACATTTCCCTTTTTATTAAGTAAGTATCCTGTAAGAAGATACCTTGAGAACATGATACATTATTTTTCATCAAATTGTCACATGCTAATTTTAGCATTCCTCAGTGGTTCTTCTGTAAGACTTTTAAAGCACTTTTCCTAGTTCCCATCTGATTCCCTAAAAAGAATTACCATTGAAACCATTAGAACTCAGACATCAACTAAAGTTAGACAACACACTCTCTTGCTAGGGTGTGAGGAAAATGCCCTTTTACTCATTGCTGGTGGGAATGCATACTGCTATAACCCTTTGAAGGAAAATTTGGCAATCAGTTCAGTTCAGTTCAGTCGCTCAGTCGTATCCGACTCTCTGCGACCCCATGAATCACAGCACGCCAGGCCTCCCTGTCCATCACCAACTCCCGGAGTTCACTCAAACTCATGTCCATCGAGTCGGTGATGCCATCCCAGCCATCTCATTCTGTCGTCCCCTTCTCCTCCCACCCCCAACCTTTCCCAGCATCAGAGTCTTTTCCAGTGAGTCAACTCGTTGCATGAGGTGGCCAAAGTATTGCAGTTTCAGCTTTAGCATCAGTCCTTCCAGTGAACACCCAGGATTGATCTCCTTTAGAATGGACTGGTTGGATCTCCTTGCAGTCCAAAGGACTCTCAAGAGTCTTCTCCAGCACCACAATTCAAAAGCATCAATTCTTCAGCAATCAGCTTCCTTCACAGTCCAACTCTCACATCCATACATGACCACGGGAAAAACCATAGCCTTGACTAGACAGACCTTGGTTGGCAAAGTAATGTCTCTGCTTTTTAATATACTATCAAGGTTGGTCATAACTTTCCTTCCAAGGAGTAAGTAAGCGCCTTTTAATTTCATGGCTGCAATCAGCATCTACAGTGATTTTGGAGCCCCCCAAAATAAAGTCTGACACTGTTTCCACTGTTTTTCCATCTATTTCCCATGAAGTGATGGGACCAGATGCCAGTTATAAATGAGTTTACCATTTGAGCTGGAAATTCCACTTCAGGAAGTGTATCCTACAGATACAGATGGGTATAAGTGTGTCCTACAGATGGGTATAAGTAAGGTAACCAGTTATAACTCGATTTGCAATAGCAAAAGATTAGAAACAATTTCCACCTATAGTAGACTAGTTAAACCAACCTACATCCCCACAATGGAAAACTATGCCACTGTCAAAAAGAATTATGCTCTTTTCTGATATGGAAGGGTTTCAAGGACCACTAAGTAGAAAGAAGCAAGCACTGCAGAGCTGTGCTTAGAGTGTGCTACCTTTCATATCACAAATTGGGGATGATAGGGGTAGGTGTCAACAGACAAGGGTAGGAGTGAGAGTTTTCAATATGAATCTTCCTAATTAATTTTCTATTTTTGAACATGTCAATGTATCATTTAGTCAAGACAGTATGGACTTTGTGAGCAACAAGGGCATCAGTGTTGTATTCCACAGAGGCTTGGGGAGACAGGAGTGTAAGGGCATGACATGAAAGTCGTGGCAGCACCAAAGAGAAACTAGAAGCAGCTTGAGTCCCTGGCTACTGACAGAGGAGAAAAGAAGAATGAGAGTAGCTAAGGTCAGTGTCTGCAGGAGGAACAGAGGTGTTCAGGTGTGCTCTGCCTGGGAAGATAATTTCAAATGACTGTATCTTATTTCATTGCCTAGAATTTTAACCATTGCTTCACAGTAGCTTAGGTCAAAATCTTTAAATCTTTAAATGAGATAATAATAATAGGTGCCATTTACTACACACCAAGATCTATGCTGAGTGTTTTATAGGCATTTGCTTCTACAATTCTCTTGTCAGTTCTATCAGGAATATATTATGCCCAGTTTACAGACAAAGCAACTGCTATTTACAAGTGTTAAAGACTTGGCCCAAATTACAAAGCTGGCAAAGCAGAGATTCAAACCCTTGTCTGCCTGTCTCACAGGTCTTGGGCTCCTACAGGACAGCTATCAAGAAAATGTCCAGGGACTTCCCTGGTGGCACAGTGGATAGGAATCCACCTGCCAATGTAGGAGACACAGGTTCAATCCCTGATCCTGCAGGATCCCACATGCCTTGGAGCAACTGAGCTCATGTACCACAACTACTGAGCCTGTGCCCTAGAGCCTGAGAACCACAACTACTGAAGCCCCACTGCCTAAAGCCCATGCTCCACAACAAAAGAAGCCCCAGCAATGAGGAGCTTCTGCACCATAACTAGAGAGTAGCTCCCGCTTTCCACAACTAGATAAAAGCCTGAGCAGCAGTGAAGACCTAGCAAAGCCAATAAATATCCAAATTTAAAAATTTTTTTAAAAAGTCCATGTCAAAAAAAAAAACCCAAACAAAGTTCAGTTCAGTCGCTCAGTTGTGTCCAACTCTCTGTGACCCCATGAACTGCAGCACATCAGGCCTCCCTGTCCATCACCAACTCCCAGAGTTCACTCAAACTCATGTCTATCGAGTCGGTAATGCCATCCAGCCATCTCATCCTCTGTCGTTCCCTTCTCCTCCTGCCCCCAATCCCTCCCAGCATCAGAGTCTTTTCCAGTGAGTCAACTCTTCTCATGAGGTGGCCAAAGTATTGGAGTTTCAGCTTCAGCATCAGTCCTTCCAATGAACACCCAGGACCAATCTCCTTTAGAATGGACTCGTTGGAATCTCCTTGCAGTCCAAGGGACTCTCAAGAGTCTTCTCCAACACCATAGTTCAAAAGCATTAATTCTTCGATGTTCAGCTTTCTTCACAGTCCAACTCTCACATCCATACATGACCACTGGAAAAACCATAGCCTTGACTAGACGGACCTTTGTTGGCAAAGTAATGTCTCTGTTTTTTAATATGCTGTATAGGTTGGTCATAACGTTCCTTCCAAGGAGTAAGCGTCTTTAAATTTCATGGCTGCAGTCACCACCTGCACTGATTTTGGAGCCCCCAAAAATAAAGTCTGACACTGTTTCCCCATCTATTTCCCATGAAGTGATGGGACCGGATGCCATGATCTTAGTTTTCTGAATGTTGAGCTTTAAGCCAACTTTTTCACTCTTCTCTTTTCAGAATCAAATAAAAATTCACACACACACAAAAAGAAAATGTCTGTTTTCCCAGGTTAAAACTTACAGTGTCTAACTGTTTTCCTTGAGGCAGGGTTTAAGTCACCATCTAGTTGCTCAGTCGTGTTTGACTCTGCGACCCTATGGACTGTAGCCCTTCAGGCTCCTCTGTCCGTGGCATTTCCCAGGCAAGAATACTGGAGTGGGATGCCATTCTCTTTTTCAGGGGCTCTTCTTGACCCCTGAGATGAACAATACAATACAGGGATGGAACCTGTATTGCAGGCAGATTCTTTACCGCCTGAACCACAAAGGAAGCCCCTCCTCTGAGTAGTCCTTATCAAGTTTGTCCAGGAGTCCCTCAAAATCCAGGGCCCAGAAGCAAACTCAGGGGCTGCCACCATTTCCTTTGTCAACCCAAATTTTATCAGAGAGCATTTGCCTTTGAGGCACATTTCAAATGTGATTTTTTCACACAGTCCTTTGGCGTCTTTAATACCAGCCCAGTCTTTAATTCTCTCGCACACAACGCCCCTTGGCTTTCACTGTGAAGATTTTGATGACCCCAAATCCCTTTCCTGTTGGTACATCTTAGACTGGTTTGATGAGGAAAGGAAAAAAGCAGCTGATATGCTGGGTGAACTAATTTGGGTCTCTGTCTACACGCACACACACACACAGTCATTAGTATTCTGTGAAGTGTTTTTTAAAATAACTTTATTTTTGGCCATGCTGGGTCTTCATTGCTGCATGCAGGCTTCTCGTTGTGGCTCTTCTTGCGGTGGAGCTTGGGCTTTAAGGTATAGTGGCTTCAGTAGGTACAACACCTGGGCTCAGTAGTTGCAGCATGTGGGCTCTAGAGCACAGGCTCAATAGTTGTGGTACATCAACTTAGTTGCTTTGTGGCATGTGAGATCTTCCCGTATCAGGGATCGATCCCTTGACTCCTGCATTGGCCGGCCAATTATTTACCACTGAGCCACCAGGAAAGCCCTGTGAGGTGTTATAATAATCGTGTACCTTAAAATCAAATTCTTCATGGAAACGTCTAACCATTTCTGGAAGTGGAGGCAGACTTTTGGAACTTTTATTAGATAAAAATTAGCACTACTTCTATGCTGAGCAAAAACAAAGTTGGAAGGAGCTCAGAGGGCCTCTCTATGCTTTGCGCTGTGTTAGGGGTAGGTTTGAGGAGCCATGGAGAGGAAAGAATGTAGCATTCAATTGTATTCTCTTTAATGCTTCCTTCAAGGCCAATAAGAAAATATAAAACTCCTCTTTCCCTAGCCCTGCCTCTGGTCTCAGTAGTAACTCCTGTGAGCAGGAAATCAAGCTGGTCCTCACCATTACCTCATATCCTGGGCTTTTCTTTCTATTCTTTTCTTTGGATCCAAGAGTAAGACCTTGGCAGAGAACAAACAGTAGAACTGAGCTCCTGCTGTGGTTACTGAGTAACTCAAAGATTAACTCTTCCACAGAAATTCGGCAAAACATCTAGCACACAAACACACACAAAAACAGAGTTGTCTCCAACTCTCTTGGGTTTCTAGTTTACTAGATGGCTATGACCATCCAGTAATTAACATGAAGTAGTAGCTGGCAATGGCACCCCACTCCAGTATTCTTGCCTGGAGAATCCCAGGGACGGGGGAGCCTGGTGGGCTGCCGTCTATGGGGTCGCACAGAGTCGGACACGACTGAAGCGACTTAGCAGCAGCAGTAGCTATCTAGTAATTAAGGTGAAAGAAAGTTTATCAAACTAAATCCTGCATTATCATTTGGCAGCTAATCTCAAAGCATCTCACTGGTTATTTGTCCAAATTCTCACAAATGTGAGAAAGTTCAGTTTCAGTTTCATGGAAATAAAATAAAAACAAATACTTATTGAACATGTCCAGTGCACATGCCACTGGGTCTTGAATGTACCAGGTACTCAATAAATATTTGTGTTTGAAGAAACCCAGGTTCAGAGTAGCTTGGCTGACTTATTAAGAAGGAAGTACTTTAAATTTCTCCCAAACGGAAGGTTAAGATTTTCAAGTAAAGTAAAAAAGATTACTTATCCAGAGGAATTGACACCTTGTATGAACAGAAACACCTCTTGCAAGTTTGAGCAAGAGAGGGATGCATGGGGTCAAAGTTCATTGCTTAGTTCAGGAAGCTGCAGGTGGTAAAAGAGAAATTGAGAAGACAGTGGAAGCAGAGGTTAGAGGTAGTGGGATAAAGTTCCCTGGAGAGAGAGAGGGTGGGTTGGACAGACCAAGAAGCAACAGGCAGAAACTCGCAGTAAAGCTGAAGTCAGGAGTGTACGTTTTGACAAGTACAGGTCAATTGTGTGACCGGTGTCTTTTACCCACTTCTGCCAATGGCTGCTTTAGCAAATTTAAGTCCACTTGAGGGTGGAGGAGGAAATGAAGGGGTAGACATGAATGTAGCTTGGCAGCTTTTATCCCATCAAGACACAGTTGGTTTCAGGTCCTTCCCAGCCAGTGCTAAAAATCAACAGATACTGTATGGGCACAGGCTTTTAACTTTGAACAGAAACAAGTTCTAGGAAAAACATCTCATGTGGCTTCACAGGTTCAGCTTACCAGGGGATGGTGCTGGATACAAAACCCTCCAGCTGCTCAGAGAGAAATGGGCCAGCCCACTCTGGAGGCAGCCTGCATCATGCCCCAAGGCCAGGAGTTCAACTGGTTGTCTAGTTTGTTGTCAGGTTAATAAAATGCCTGGTTAAATGATAATGGTAAGCATAGGGACTGAGGAAAATTAGAGGGCATGCTTTAGATCTTAATAACCTGAACATTGTGGACTTGAGAGGATAACAAGATGATGACAAACTAAGGTCACCGTACGTTTTCCTTAAAACTGAATTTTTTAAGGGCTTTGATACTGTAAAGGTCATTTTTTTCCCTTTAACCTGATAGTATTGGATAAGGCCATGCACTTGGTCAAGGGAATTACGGGAAGCTGCTGACTTTGGTGGCACCCATTTGGGTATTTAGAAATGCCAATCATACTTGTGCTGTTCTCAAGTATGGCCTAAATACTGTCTCAGAAATTCCTCCCCTCCTTTTCATTTTCTTTGTCCTGCTGCAAGCCCTCATCATTTCTTCTAAGTCTATTGCAACCGATTTGTAACTGAGTTCTCTGCCTTAGGCCCTCTGTGTTGTTGTTTAGTCACTTAGCTGTGTCCAACTCTTTGTGACCCCATGGACTGTAGCCCTCCAGGCTCTTCTGTCCATGGGATTTCCCAGGCAAGAATACTGGAGTGAACTGTCATTCCACTCAGGGGATCTTCCTGCTTCAGGGATCAAACCTGAGTCTCCTGCATTGCAGTTAAGATTCTTGACCACTGAGCCACCAAGGAAGCCATGCCTGAGGCCCTGTTCCACTTCAAATCACAATCATCACATCACTCTCAGGTTGAAAATCTTTACTAGTGTTTAATTGTTAAGGGAAAAAAAATCACAACTCAGAAGGGGGTACATAAAGCTTTCCAAGACCTGCCCTCAGCCAAAATTTTCTATATCCCCAACACCTTGAAGTTCTGTTCCAGGCCATATTCTATGTGCTCCCAGGCTTAGAACTTCTACTTCTGCTCTGTTCACCATACAAACACTTCCGTGCCTTTCAGGACCAACTCCTGAAATGTAAAAACTCTGCTGAGTCACCATGCTTCTCCAGCCTTACGTTTGTCTCCAAGTTGTGCTCCTTATGCCTCACATCTTATTCATGTCACTTAAATAGGCAGAAACTGGATTCCTCTGCTTCTAAAACTGCCTCTCAAGAAAGAACCCCACTACTCCAAAGTGTGGTCTTTGGGGTTGATTTTTGGACAGACAGCACCGGCATCACCTGGGAACCTGTTAAGACAATCTCAGACCCACTCCAGACCTGCTGAAACAGGAGCTGCACTTTAACCAGAGCCCAGGTGAACTGCATTCACCTTAATTGACAAGCACGCTGACACAGAGTCTATTCAATAAACATGACTAAAGAGGCACAAATCTGATCGCTTTAGTTCCCCAACTTATGACCCTTCCTTGGACAGCTTTTACTTTCAGAATGAAACCCAGCTTTGCGATCTGGCTCTGCATCTGAAGCCATCTCACTCTCTCCTCTCACTTCAATTACCTTCTTTCAGTTTCCGTACATCTTTCTTTTTTTGCGGAGTTCATACATCTTTTTTTCTCTGACTAGGAGTCTCCTTATACACCCCCCACCCCCAACCCAGAACCCCCACCCCGCCCCAAGCCATTTCTTACCTTCAAGGCCACTATCTCAGGAAAGCCTTTGCTGCCCAGCCAGGCAAGGTTAAATCTTCCTTGTGTATATTCTCACAGCTCGTTGCTCTTGTCTTCTGAAGATAATCATGGATGAATAATCTTTTGGGTGGAGAAGGAAATGGCAACCCACTCCAGTATTCCTGCCTGGAGAATCCCATGGACAGAGGAGCCTGATGGGCTATAGTCCATGGAGTCGCAAAGAGTCGGGCATGACTGAGCCACTAACACAATGATCCTTTGGTAATTCTGCCTGTGGTGTCTTGTAGATGACTGTTACCTATCCATAAATGTACACGTCAAGTTCCGTAATTGGAGTTTGAGCTCCTTGAGGGTAGAGAATATTCTTTGTTCTCTACAGTACTGTGCCATATGGGGAGTACTCAGTAAATTACTTCAGTAAATACTGTAGTAGGTATTCACTGAGTAGTTGCAAGTTTACTTCTGATGTGCTAGCTGGTCCCAATAAGGGTGGAAAGCCATTAACTAACTGAGCTACCATGTTGGAAAGCAAAGGAGTTTACAAATTGACCATGCAGACTAGCTGGTTACTGGGAATAAGTTTCAGTGTAAAGGATCAGAAACTAACCTGTTGCTTGTAAGCAGGGTGGGCCTGGGTAAGTGGTTAAGACAGTAGGTCTGGTTTTGGAATTCCCATTCTCGATTTTATTTTAGGCAATAGTTACCATCCCTCATACCCCCTGAGCTTTTTTTGACTGTGGCCACTTCTCTTGAGGTCTGAAATGGTACCAATGGATACCTAATGCTAACTGATAGTAGAAGGCGTGACGTTTGTTCACTGGTAATATACATCATTTTTCTTTTACAAATATTTAGTTATTTTAAAGGAAACTCTACCCACTGTCAGTTATGTGTCTTCTAAAAATACGGACATTTTATTCTATAACAATGTGCTATTATCACCCTGAACAAAATGTTATTCCTTTGCTTTTTCTAATATTCAATGTGTAAGTCAAATTCCCCTAACTATATATATATATATATATATGTTGGAGAAGGTAATGGCAACCCACTCCAGTACCCTTGCCTGGAAAGGGTACTGGACAGAGGAGCCTGATAAGCCTGATAAGCATGGGGTCACAAAGAGTCGGACACGACTGAGCGACTTCACTTTCACATATATATATAAATCTTTGAATGTTTGGTTTGTTGAAATTAGGATCCAAAGTCCACACACTGCATGTGACTTTTGTATCTCTTAAGTTCCTTTAAATCTAAAGTAGTCCCCTCCCCTCCCCTGCTTTTTTCTTTAAGCCACTAAGTTCTTGAAGAAGGTATATTTTATAGTAGTCTCTAAAAATTCTCTAAATGTCAGGACTGATTAATTGGTGGGGATTGCAGGACAATTAGGAAAAGTGAGAAAGAAAGACAAAAAATATTTGTATCAGGAAGGTATTCAGAGTAAGGTCATGTTGCTTAAACATAAAAAGGTCCTGATTTTAAGAGAAGGCATAAAAACCAGAACTTTGCATATTAACCATGGAGTCTCACTGAACGGTGACTCTAGGATCTGAGAACCATTACCTTTATTCCTAATGTGCAGTCACTGTATAACAAATGAAGGATTCTGGACTGTGGTGTTGGATTAATTCCTGTGAAATCTATAAAACTGGCACTATGAGTATGTGTTTGTATATATTATCTACTTCTCTATTTTTCACCTGAAAAACAAACACAACTCCATAAAAAAGGTACAATCAAGTACACAATCCCAGGGTTAGAATAAGATGGCACAGGCTCCTTTACAAAAAAAGACTACGTGCTTCTCCTCATTAATTTATCATTTAATATAAATGCTGACAGAAAGCAGATAAAGACCTTGTAGACACTTTCATGTATTTACAAACCAAAAGGCGAATCACCTCCTTCTACTTGTTAAAATAATCCTTTTATCTGCAACTTGTGGGAGTCTTAAACACTAATTTGGAGCAACATGAGGCTGAGTCAGTTTCCAAGATAATAAAGAAAATGACACCATTTTAACAAAAGTGGCAACTTTGGTATAAACAGCATGCACACAGGTTGAACAAGATGGCCTCATCCTCTCAAAATCCTGCAACAAATAGACTATGTACTTACTCAAACCCAGCATTTAGCTGTCTTAAACATCTTTCTATTACTACTTTTTCCCACCTCACTTTTTTGAAGGCCATTTAAAAATTGAACATATAAACAGATTTTTAAAGAGAGAAAAATGGTCTACTTCAAAAACGGGATTCTTCTTTTCTATTCCCAAAGAACTTCCAGAAGATAACGTCTTTAAATAATAAGATTTCACAGTTTGCCAGATGCTAGTTTCACAGCTTGTGAAATTCCAACTCATTATCTGCCTTCACTTTTTAAAGAAAAGTTGGAAACACTTGGAAAAAGTAAAATTTCACAAACTTTAGCAATTTAAAAATAAGCTGTCCCTTTAAGGCTCAATATTTTTAATTCTTAACAGGTCAGTGAGGCAGGCAAGGAGCCAAGGTAAGGGGAAAATAACAGAAATGCACAAAAACTTTTAAAAATTATATTCTGTCTAGCACTAATTTAAGAACAGGAGACATAAATTTTCACTATTCAAACTGGAAATGATTTCATGGTCATTTATACCCTGACTCAAATCTCATGGGCTCCTTTATTAACCTACATTATTTTTGTCTTGTTAAATATACCTCTGCAGGGCACAATCACATACAATCAATACGATTGGTAAATTACACAAGCTCTATCCCAAGCAAATATGCATCAATATTAAAAAGTTATTTAAAACAAACAAACAGACAAAATAAAACAAAATAAAATCCACCCAAAAAGGTGATAATGACTGCAGAATGTCTCGGGGAGACTGGTATGAGCCTAAAGACCAAATTGACTATAGTCAGGGGGAAAGGGGAAGAGAGTAACAAGGGGAAGAGACCACACACAAGAAGAGGAATCTCACAACTGGAAAATGCTGAAGTGGGTGAAAGATTTTGTTCATTATCTTAATTCACCTTTTCCATTTCTGTTGTTCTAAAAAGTCACAGATTCATTATAAAGTAAAATAATCAAGCCTATGGATCAGTGGGGGAACAGAAAAAAAAAAAAAATCAACTTTTTTTCTCTAAGTTCCTTTCATTCCCAGAATGTAGGAAGAAGAGAAAGGATGAAGAAGAAATAAAGGAAATTTAGGCAACAATACACCTGGAAAAAGTAGCTCTCAGAACATGTCTTAGTTGAACAGAGGATGTAAACATGATAAGCAAAAGCTTAAAATGCCTTGAAATCAGAGGAATATTTTACACGGTGGCTCAGATATTACTGTGAGAATGGCAGTCAATTAGTGGATAAAGATTACACTAATAAATGGTGATTTCTAAAAAAAAAAAAAAGGCTACCGATTATCCACCCAATAATTTGCTTCCATTCTTTTCTTGATCCTTTCATACATCAGCCGGAGTTGGAGTAGGGGGCCACCTGACAGTTTCCAGTTATAAGATGACTCTTGAGTGTACAACCTAGAATGGATGCCAAAGACTTGTGAGCTCTGTCTAGTTAAGAGTTTAAATTAAAAACAAAACCAAAAAAAAAAAAAAGAAAAAACCACACAAAAAACCCCAACTAGAAACAGTGAGACCTCAATACAAGAAAATAAATCACCTTATCTAGTATATAACATACATTAGGATAACAAACTCCACAGGATTTTATTTTTCTAAATACATATTTTGGACACAATATTTTGTCGTGAAGCTTATTTTAAATTCTCTCTTGGGTTATTGTGCCTTCTTTTCTTTTGAAAATAAAAGTTATTAATCTTGGGATGTTCTGCTCAGGAATAAAGTTTAGGGGAAGTTCAGTGTTTGGCTGAAAACTCACAAGCTCTGTAATTCCAGTGGTGAGGTTAGTCCCTTTATCACAATAGGATTTCAAAGGGATCTTTACCCACTTTGTTCAGTGCAGTATTGAAAACTCAACCATTGGGAACATATTTATTATTAAAAGGTGTTACTTCTTGGTGGTGGCAGTTTTTTTATTCTTAAGTAAGGTTGCTGCTAGTGTTACTATCAGTTAGAATCTAAAACATGTGAAAACATCTTTAGCAAAGAAAATCTTAAGAATCAAATTGTAAGCTGGCATTTACTACAATTAATAGTGTCTTTTGACAAGAACATCTTTCTTTTTCCAAATGGCTCAGGAAAGTTGAAATAAGAATTTTAAAAAATGTATTAACTGCAATCCACCTGTAATTCCCAACAAGTAATTTCAGCAGGAAAATTTCATAAAGCTGAGTTGAAACCACAAATAAATATAAAAATCATAGTTGTCCAAGGCAGAAAAGTAAGCATACAGGCCAGCCAAATGGGCAGTCAGGTAAAATAATGACAGCAGTCAATCCCTAATGTAGAACGTAAAACATGCTTTAGTTCAGAAGCCCTAATTTTTACCTACAAGGATAGGCAGATTTTTCAGGGAAGATAACACCTTGCAAACACAATAATCATCTATCATCAATATCAACAAAACACAATTGAACTTTTAGGGTAAAAATCTAAGTAAACATTGCAGTTAATTTCCAGACAGGTTCTTAACTTCCCCTAAAAAGTAACTGGGCCTTTTAATGACATATAAAACATTACAAGTGCTTTTCACAGACAGAGTTGATACATAAAACCTTTACTCAACTCTTTAAAATGAGCAAAAAGAAAGCAGAAAAAAGATGGTTAGATCTCCATCTATCACCATTTATATATAAGGAAAAGCAACTGAGTACTCTTTTATCTTTAGTGAAAAGAATCTCTTTTTCTCTGAATATAATCCAACAGGTACAGTTAATTATTTTTCACCAATCACATGTTCATGGATTCTTTTACTCAGTCCTAAGACTTGATCATAGTGACAGTAGATTGTCCTATAGGCACAAGTAAAATAACAAAAATATAACAAGCTATCATGACCAGACAATCTCAGTATATGGGGGGAGGAACTGTTTACACAAAATACTGTAAAAGATGACATTCATGGCTTTAGAAAAACTGATGGATTTTCATTACTTTTATATTTTATAAGGCCAGCTAACTTTAAGAGTTAACTTTAGATACATCTCCCTACACAGTATAATCAACTCATGAGTACTAAGAGGTTTCACAATCAAAATGGCTACTATTTCCTCCCAAACCAAAACAGAGTAAAGCACAAGTCTTTGGCTCTCCTTTAAAGAAAACAGCAGGTTACCATTCCTAACCAGACCTTTGTTTTGCCTACCAGTAGGGCAAATACCACATTTGTGCATCACTGAGTAATAACACCATTAGAAAAGGCAACTTCACAGAAGTTATTGGCTAAGCGAATTCATTTGAATGCTCTGTTTTGAGGCAGCAAACTGTCACTGTTGCAGATTGGGGAGGGCAGTGGGTAAATCAAGGGAAATTTGCAAGACAGAGAAGGGCCAGAGAAAAAAGAAAAACAAAAACAAACTTTGAGCTCCAACTTTGAAGACCTATGGAAAATCTGATGGAGTTACATATTCAAGATAGCAAATGAGAATCATACCAATTTTAGGTCTTTCAGACCAAAAAAAAAAAAAAAAAGGGAAAGACTAGGAGAAGGAAAGGGAAATAAAATGGGAGAAGGAAATTAGCCATATTAATGCTGTATGAAAGATATTTTTATACATTCTGAGTAGTTAAGTATTTTGTAGCTGGTATTAAAAATAGTGTGTTACTATTTAAATATTACTAGAAACCTATAACCAATTTTTCTTTTGATTAGAAAAGTAACAAGGAATGTATCTTTGGTCATGTCAGCCTCTGTAAGTCACCCAAGACACGGCAGCTACTGAACTTATGACAGTATCTATAAGTAAGGAGAAAAAACTACACATAGGTCAGAAAATTGAGTCTAGATATCTTATTCTCAGTTCTTCTACCCTTTTCCTAAGACCCACTGAATAAAGAAAAGGTCACAGTATTTTTATACTCCGGTTATAATAAAATTATGGTGTTATCCAAACAGAACTGAAAGCAATGCTTATTACTCCTACCTTAACCCTTCAAAAGTGTTCACTTTCATCTGAGATGTCTGAGTAATGCCTTTTAATTCAAAAGAAATTAACATTTGAATAAGTAAAAAGCCTAAAGATGGTATTTCCTATCTGACTGACTTCACTGTTTTAACTGTCTCTGGGAATAAATCTAAGAAGCCAGAAAAGTCAGTATCTTTCACAGATTTTAAGAAAAAAAGCAGTTAAAAAGTCAAACAGTTTTGCGAAAAAAGGCCATTTACCATTATAGGCTCATCAGTGACAAAAAATATCACAGGGAAAAGGAAAAGAAAGTAATAGAAAAACAAAATTTTTGGAGGTTTTATTGAATTCCTAAAACTGCTTATGAGCACTGGAAAAGTTATAAGAATTTCCACGAGGTAAGGCAAAATAACTAATCTTAAATGGGACAATATACCTTCCTCTTGCTGTTTTACCCATCCAGATTTCCTCTCAAGGGTGGGGTATTAGAGAGGTATAACTAGAATTAAGGCTATAATTTAAGAGATCCCCCATCCTCACTCCATGAAAATACCTTAAAAAGAAAGACTATTTTAAGTCAGTTCAAAACAGTGGCTTTTCTGGTTTTATTCAGAATAGGAAAACATAAATTAATCTCTCTTTCTACCTAGCTTCAAAATCAAAATGGTGAAAGAATGAGTGTATTTGAAGGAAATAAACAAGAACAACAGAAGTTGAGTTATCAACAGATACCCAAAATGGAATTTTACTTTTACTCCATATTTCAACAAAATTAACACCCATAAATTTCTTTTTAATACCAGAATCATTCTGAATTCCACACTGAACCAACTGCTCCTAAAATTTAGGAATTATCTAACATGTCCAAAGGAGAAATAAGATCTGCCCAAATCTGCCTACAGAAGGTTAGAGGCCAAGAATGTTGCCTTTTATGGTTAGAGAGAGAAATTAAAAATCTCAGGACTCTGTCAGACATAAAATTTCTCTCCTTCTCCTCCCCAAAACAATAAGTACTTAAACAGTAAATGGAAGAGGGTTTTAAGCAAAATAAAACAAACAAAAACGGCAAAAAAGCAAATGTCTTTTTAAAAAATAGGAAAATATGGATATCAACTGATAAAATGCCTCATCTTCATTCAGTGCTTCTACCTCCCAATCAGTCACTTTATCGCAACAGCTGCGCTCATGCGAAAAAATCCATAAAACATACCCAATATATATACAGATATAGCTATGTATATATGTATATATATAATATATATATATAAATTTTTATTTAAATAAAAAAGAAAGCTCGAATCCCAAGCCAATATGTGTATATCAAATCCTTGACCAGCCAGGTCTGTAGGGCATAATCAAATTCAATGTGAAATAGTATATAAACACGGTGCCTTGACTGGGCAAATTAAATAATTGCTACTCAAAAGAGTGTTCTGTTTGGACTCTCCTACTGGTAGGCAATGGCAGGACTGTATTACCCTCCCCCCTCCCTTACCCCCCATTTGTTTCATTTAACAGTACGATAAACACAGAGCTTAGACTGAGGTGGTTATGACCTCAGCAGGAGTTACGGGTTAAGAAAATAAGAAACAAGAAAAATACAAACTCTTGCTTTTACCCAACCAAAGCAATGCAGTAACTTATTACATAACCAGTGCTTTCTGTTTTAGTAGTATAATCCAGAAAGGGAAATTTCTAGAAAATCAGGAAAACATAGGGATACAGTGGGTGACTATGTCAAATAACCCCCACTAAACACATTTTATACAGTCTTAGTTCAGTATAGACATGTGGCATCAGAATATGTGCAGCAAAACTAAATGAGAAAAATTATTCCTTATTCTCTTCAACATTTTCATGAAGAGTCTTTTCAGTATAGTGAAGCCAAGACTACAAAAATTGACTTCTAGGTACTTACTAACTACCTACTTGTGCTAATGATTCCAAAAGCCAACTACTGATCAATTTGTAAACTATCCTTAAGATTCAGGCAGTTCTCATTTGCCAAATCTCCTTGAAAGCCAGGGGCTCCAGTATATAGGAATTTTGTACTTTTGGTTTTCGAGAGTAAAACAAAACATTCATCGAAATAATGTAGCTCTTCTCATTTTAAGTTCAATCAAGCGTTGAGCAGTTTTAAAACATGGTGGATTGTCCTGGTTTTTGAACATTCTATGATTTCAGAAGTTCAACTTGGAAAAGCATTGCTATGAATTTCCAGTCATTAGCTCAATATAGGTAATAAACTAAATATGTATTTTCAGTGCTAATAAATTATAGTTCATCCTTAAAATAATTTCCATTTAAATCTAATCAAGCAGTCTAAAACTTACTTGGATTTCTGATTCCATTAAGAGAATGAAAGCAGTTCATGATATGAAAATGAGGTCTTCAAAAATTAATTGGTAATTATTTATCTGAAAAGCTGAAATAAACACAAAAACAAGAAATAAAGCCTTCCTGAGCAACAACAAAAGTTTTAATGCCATATGAAAAACCTCCCTACACATGAAGCTTGCGACCCAGAAAGAAAGCAAATTATGGCTTCCAAATAATGGCTCTTGGAAAAGTTGGTTTGCTGCACATTTTCTAATAACTAGTCTATGACTATTTTTCAAGCACCACAAAATTCTCAGAAAGGCCGGTGCTTTTAGTCTGTGGTAATTTATGGGGTTGTGAGAGTTGGAAAGGATTGGGGGTACGGAATTATACACTGGGTATGTAATAATACCAAAATACAAGAAAAACCTACTTCATTAAGATCATACAATTAATCAAACAGAGTGTATATATAATATCTTCTTTTTTTTTTAAAGCCCTGGATCCAAGGCGTCCAAAGTTATTAAAATAAAGTTCATTCACAGAACAAAAACAAATTTAATCTGAATTCCTTGCAGATACTGCTAATTTTCTTTTTCTTTAAATTAAAAAATGCATTAATGTGAACTATGTGCAGGGTTTGTTTTTAGTAGTGGTGTTTGTGCACATTGCCTCCGGTGCTTTTCCTGGATTTCTCTGACCACTCTCAGAGAAAGGTTTAGAAGTTATCTGTTCTCCTACCCCTTTGCCCCACAGATTGGTTAGGAGCAGAAGATAAAAGTAGGACTCCTCATATTTTAGGGAGTAGAATTGGATGTAACTCCTGATCTCTGGGAGTCATTATTGTCCCCTCCTCCCTCAGGGTCCTCTGACAGGTTCAGAGAGCTGGTCTTGTTGGACAGGAGGCTGATATTCTCTTGTGTCAATGCTGATCCATTAGGCACGTCACTGTTAACAAAAAAAACAAAAAAAGAGTTGGAATTTTCAAAGAGGAGAGAGAGAAAACTGATTATTAGCAGAATAAAATCAACAGGGTCTTTCTATATAGCACTATGGAAAATACATGAATGGCTTTCAAACTTTAATTTATAGCTCTATATCCATGCTTTATGTTAGCATATGGGTTGGCAAACCAAGACAAGCTAGGTGACTGGTTTTTGTTTTGTTTAGCTGCCTGTTTCTGTAAATAAAGTTTTACTGGAACACAGCCTGCCCATCTGTTTACATATTGTCTATGGCTGCTTTCACATTACAATGGCAGAACTGAGTTCCGACATGGATAGTAAGACTAATAATTTTAAATATTCACTATTTGGCCTTTTAGAAAAATGCTGACCCCTGCTTTAGCAGGTTTACTAGGACAAGATAACACATGGATTTTAACAGACAAAAACCTAAGCCTGGAAGCAACAGAGTATTAGAAATTGTTGTTGTATATCATCAGGAAGGCAACTCTAGACTATGAATTAAAAGCCTCAAAGTGCCCTAGTTGCAAAATATCCTAAGGTGCAAGATGTACAAAGAATTAACTACAATATATTTTTTGCAGGGTTGTTCATAATAATTGATATGTATTCTTCTGTACCTGTAGATGAGTAATGGGTGATATGGATAGACCAAATTAAAAACCGGGATAGAACAGGGGTTATGTGGGTGAAAGAGGCTAACTGCCTGCACACTTAAGGGTATATATACATCAAAATGTTAACAACGGTTTTAAATAAATTGTAAAACAAGGGGAAGAAGGAGATGGAGGCAGAAAATTTCATTTCCTGGATATTAATAGATAATTCAACTTTGACTGTTCGAAAATAAGGTTTATTAACTCATTTTTGTTGTTTAGTTGCTAGGTCATGTCCAACTCTTTGTTACCACATGGACTGTAGCACTCCAGGTTCCTTCTGTCCATAGAATTTTCCAGGCAAGGACACTAGAGTGGTGTGCCATTTCCTTCTCCAGAGGATCTTCCAACCTAGGGATCGAACCTGTGTGTCCTGCATTGGCAGGCAGGTTCTTTACCACTGAGCCACTAAGGAAGCCCCTTTATTAACTCCCAAATTTATGAAAAAATATTCTTTTCTCAATGTATACAAAATAATGATACTGTAAAAATCAAATTATATTTATGAGAGTGCTTCTATCATGACTGTATGAGACTATATGGAAGTGTCCCATTCTTTACCTGAATGTCAACGTAAGGTCCTCAGCTGGAACCTTATTTTGTGGTTCTGGTTGTCCATTTTCTGCTTGCTTACTTGTATTCAATTTGCTTTTCATGTCCAGAGAACACTGGTTCTCCTTTGAAAGAAAAAAGAAATAAATTTGATTATCTTCTATTTAACAGTGCTGATGGAGGAGAAATCTGTTACAAGTAATACAAAGTGATGAACAGAAATCATATTTAGTTCTGTAAAATGAGCAAAGAAACAGGCAGATTAAAAGAACAACAACACAAAAATATAATGGAGTATGGTCCACTTGCTCATCATCCAAAATGGGCAATAAGGGGGCGATGTCTCATGTTAACATTGGAAAATCTCACAGGAAAACTGATGATTCAGAAAAATCAAGTCAAAGTATAGTAAGTATCTATAATACACTTATTGAAAACAGAAAAACAAATAAGCCCCATGTATTTCCTTTAAAAGAATGTGAAAACTATGCAATAACAACAAAAAGAAATAACAACTACTATGCAATCTGAAGGAATGTTTCAATCACCTAAGATTCAAAATTTACTGAAATGAGTGTTCATGTACCGTAACATAAATCCTAAGCATATCCGTGGATTCAATTCCACAGGAAAGAATATGCTGATAGCATTTCATTCATGACAAAAAACAAGTCATCAATAACTTAAGGGCTGTGAAACCTAGAAATGTTACTTGGTAATATACCTTTGTATAACATGTGAAGTGAAAGTCAGTCGTGTCCGACTCTGTGATCCCATGGCCTACATTGTCCATGGAATTCTATAGGCCAGAATACTGGAGTGGGTAGCCTTTCCCTTCTCCAGGGGATCTTCCCAACGCAGGGGTGAACCCAGGTCTCCCGCACTGCAGGTGGATTCTTTACCAGCTGAGCCACAGAGAAACCCAAGAATACTGGATGGGAGTCTATCCCTTCTCCAGCAGATCTTCCTGACCCAGGAATCTAACCAGAGTCTCCTGTATTGCAGGCAGATTCTTTCCTAACTGAGCTTCAAGGAAGCCCTTGGATAACATAGCACTGCAAAAAATGCCATCCCCTCTGCTTCCTTAATCAACATGTTTAACAGAAATTTAGTAACTTTCAAGTAATCTCCCTGTTTTCCTTGAAACTTTATTATAAATACAGAAAACTAAGAGAAAAAACACACTCAAACAATAGATAACTTAGAAGAAAAGTGATAAAGTAAGAAGGCAGTCCATCTTCACAACACTCTATGTATTAATCACTCATTTTAGCCATGGGGTGATGATTCTATATCTCTAGATGATTCTAGAACTCTAGAGCCACAAGTTCAGTGACACAACTACACACAGGGTTTCCTTTTACCTTCCCTCTCTCTTTCCACAGTAACACTTACCATACTCAGTTCCCGGGTTCTCTTCCCAATTTCCCTTTCCACCTGGTGCAGTTCCAAGCTCAACTGCTCACTTGAGATCATTCCAGGCCATTTTGGAGGTGGTGGTGGTGGGGGCTGTGACTGGCCTGCCAAGGTGTTCGCCTCCCTCTGCAACACCAGTCTGTTACTAACAGCCTAGTGCATAAAGCCAAGCACATACACAGCTCAACACATTTCACACCATGCACAGAATAACCAGGCCTGATTCCAGACCACAGCCTTAAGTAGCTTATTACTCATATATATTTGAAATAAAAATGATGCAACTATAAGGCACTTTTTCTTTGAATACCATTTGAATAAAAAAGGAAAAAGATGGGGGATTTAAACTTGGTGAACAGTAATTTAATTTTTGGTTTAAGTTACTCTTCTTTTCTTATTTAAGAGAGAAGTCAACTATAAATGTGGGGGAAAAAACTATAAATGTGCTTTTTTTTTTCTTTTTTAACTGAATTTTCTCTGAAATAAATTCTATAATTTCTTTCAATGAAACTTCAATGACGACAAAGATTTTTAACCACAGTGAGTTAAACAATGCTGAAATTTTTTGGAACAGAAAATCAGTCTAGGAAATTTCAACTAAGATAATAGCAAGGTAAAGAATTATATTTTATGAGGTTAAAGGTCCAAATCTTTAATAACTAGTTACCTGAAGATGAACATAATAAACACAGCATTCTTTTTTCTTACAATAGGAATTAGCAAGAAGTTTTGGACCAATGTAAATAAAGCAATGGAAAAAGGAGACAAACATGAATACTATACAGGTTTATACTTCTAAACTTTATCACTTACACAAGAGTATAAGCCAGCACAAGCTCAAAAACAAGCAAGCAAACACACAAAACATCCTACCTATTGGTCTTGCTAGTAAGAAAGTCTAAGACAGAATGAGTTAGAAATTTACTTCCAAAGCAATGCCTTACATATTATTAAAGATCTTGGTAGAAAGATAAAGACTAATGTTCTAAGAGTATCTTTTTCTTCAGAATAGAGCAATGCATTCATCACTAGAATGTCTTTAGTTTTTCATATTCAAAGTCAATGTTCTAATCCAAAGGATAATATAAACAAAACCTAGTCTTCCTGATGTGGCACTTAAAGGACTTCCAGAATTTTTTGTCTTCTGACATTCTGTTTCTCTTAAGTACTAGACAGCACGGTGGAAAGAACACTGAACTTGGAGTATGAAGACTTGGGTTCATGTTCAATCTCTGTGAAATGCATATCCTTCAACCAAAAAGGGAGGAAAATACCACCTCCCAATCTATGTGTCACGAACCCGTATGGGTCAAATAAGATATGTAATGATAATTTATAAAGTGAAAGAACTATATTAATGAAAGGTGTTATTATTATATAGAGGATTTTTTTTTTTAGGTCAAAGTTGTGAGCTTCTACTAATACTAAGGAGTAAAAGAAGTGAGAGAAATATTTAAAAATTAAAGAAAATGTAAGAAATTAAAAACAAAATTTAAGTTAAAAGCATCTGTTGATTAAAAAACTATATAGTATACCCTCAACTTAAATGTGTTATCAGGGAATATAAACTCCTTTTATATATTTTATTTAATATTTTGGATAATCTAGGAAATTTAGATTATCTAAAATATTACACAGTATTAAAATATAAAAGCTTATATATAATATATAATAACATATAAAACATATAAAATATGTTTTCTATTCTCAGATAATAGAAATTCTAAATTTCCTAAAGTCTGAAAACTTCAAAGTATTAAAATTCTTTGAAAAATGGACACCTACATAACTCTTAAGAAAAAGACTTTAAAGTTTGAGGTTCATTGAACCTCAAAAGTTCCTTTTAAAATCTCTTTGAGAATGCTTTAAAAATTGGAATATCTCTAAGCTTGTACCTCTAATCCACGTAGCTGGGTCTGTTGGCTAATTTGATGGTTTAGCTGCTGTAATTCTAGTCGTAGCTGTTCCCTCTCAGCAGACGGAAGGGGTTTTCCATGACTAGCCACTTCTGACATAGATATTCTCTCCCTTTTGTGGGAAGAAAAATGTAGAATAAATTTTAAATTTTATTAAAAACAAATACTATTGACCAGAACAACCAAGCAAGCTGAGTAATTTTAAAGTTTTGTAAAAGTAATAGGAATGACGTAATACCTCTCACTGAAGTGTCCCTGAGAAGGTATGTTTTGATGAGGTGAATATGGAGGACCTCCCCAGCCACCATGGGTTCCATATGGACCATAATCTGTAAGAGAGTAATTTACAGTGAAATGATGCAATTCATAGATTTGATTCTTCTTTTCAGGTAGTCACAATCTAAAAGTCAAAGTTATATTCTGTACAGTTATCTTCAAAGATGGCTACCAAAATGGTAATAGGGTATTGATGTTAGTTTTTTCCCCACTAAAATATCAGTCATTGTAATTTTTCCTTTGGTATGAATTTTTTAAAAATAACATGTATTATTTTAACAAAAACAATGAAACTATTAAAAAACACAAAGGTTATCCTCATATACAGACATTTTAGTTTATACCCCTACAATTCCCCAGGTTATCATTACTTTTCTACAGGGCTAATTCCACAGAAAACTTTGAAGACTACTGCCCCTGAAGATTATGAAGAGCACTGATGGTAAATAGGGAGAAGGTAGTGTTGGCAGTTGTGAATACGAACCCTCTAAAATCTGATTACCTCTGAGATTCTTACCTGAAATGTTAACAGATTTTGTGGGAGCTCCCTGAGGTGCCATAGCCTGCATTGGGCCAGCACCCTGATATATGGTTTTGGAAGTTCGAGAAATGGCACCAAACCGAGATACTGTTGGTCGGTCTCCAAATGGGATGAGATCATCATCACTGGTTTCTGCTGCTCTTCTCTGAAGGTCCAATCGCTGGTCTCTCATTCCTTTACTCTCTACATTCTGAGAAAAAATGAAATGAGAAACCCACCCTTCACTTAGATCTCTAACATAATTTCCTCTAGCTCTGTAATAAGGTTAAAATACAGTATAATGTTTTTACTGGTAAAGACTAAAATCATTGCTTGCTTTTAGTTGTCATATAAAACACTACCTTTTGAATCTCTGATCACTCTTTATAATGGTATTTTTTTCTACATCAGAAATATTTTTTACATCATTATCCAGTATACATATATATATACACACACACACACACATATATATACATATACAAATATATATATGTATAATTCAAATAGATATAAACATTCTTTAAAAATATGTGCCAACACAGGCTTTTAAAAGGGATTTCAGTCAGAAAGATAAATGGAAACTAATTGTCAGACCCTTGCTACTTAAAGTGAAGTGAAAGTCACTTAGTCGTGGCTGACTCTTTGCGACCCCATGGACTTCACAGTCCATGGAATTCTCTAGGCCAGAATACTGGAGTAGATAGCCATTCCCTTCTCCAGGGGTTCTTCGCAACCAAGGTATCGAACCCAGGTCTCCCACATTGCAGGTGGATTCTTTACCAGCTGAGCCACGAGGGAAGCCCAAAGTATAGCCCAAAGTCCAACAGCAACAGCATCACTACAGAACTCAACAGAAATGCAGAATTTCAGGTCTCATCCCAGTCTTACTGAATTGGAACTTGGTTAAATTCTAAGGATCAGAATTCACATCTAGACTCATGTTTGAGAAACACTGGGGGAGATTTTTATCCATTTGGGAAATGTTTAATAACAAGTAGGTTAGGTTTTATTCTTCAGTAATTTAAAGAAATGAGTTTTATTTTGCTAATGTTTATGTTATTTTAATTACTCTTTCTGAAACAAGGGTTTCTATCTACTCTGCCCCCTTATCTCATTCCTGTTCTCAGAGAGGCTGTTTTTTATGGCCTAAAAACAATGTTGCCCTAAACCCACTACAGAAAAGCAAAAGGTTCCTTTCTGCTTTTTTCTCCTCTATATTCCTTTCTTTCTCTTTCTTCTTTTTTTTTTGCCTGGCATCTAATCATATTCATGCTATAGATGCCACTTCACTCATTTACAGCTATACTGGCATCTAAGTCTTCCTTTTTCTATTATCAAGAACTGGTCTTCTCTCAACCTGCTGGACAAGTCTTTCTCTTTGAAAATCTGTATCTAACAACCCAGGGAACCTTTCTTAGAATTAATAAGGGCAAATGGCTTAAGAATAATAGTAAAAGAAAAAAAAAAAAAAGTCAAGGCATACCTTTAACTCATCAACACTACTCCTAAACATATTTTTCATGCATGTAAACAAGGAAACATAGGCAAGAGTGTTTACTGTAGCACTGTAGATAATAATAAAAGATCAAAAACAGCCTAAAAATATCAACACGAAAATGAATAAACAATTATATTTATTGTATGATATCAGTTATCATAAATGGTATCTGATAAAAGTGAAAATGAATGAATTTGAACTTAGATATAAATTTGGATACATCTCAAAAACAATGCTGAAAGAAAACATAAGCTCAAATTTATAATATGTATAAGGTCTATAAATATTCAAAACAGAATTGTTTATAAGTCGAATAAAAGTATCCATGAAATGATAAACTCTCAATTTAGGATAGGATTTACCTTAACTCCAGGAAAGGAGAGGAGCATAAAATGAGATTAGGGAGGTATAGAAAGTCAGATTTAATTACTTAAAGTTTTATTTCTTTAAAGGATAAAGAAGCAATTAAGATAAAATAGTCATATTTTAAGCTTGAGTATTAGATACACTGGTGCTACACTACTTTCTGTTAAAAAATAAAATGATTTTAGTGTAATACATTTCAGTATACCATAGCTTATTTGAAGCTAAGTAACATAATTGTGACACAAAAACTAGTGGTGTTCACTAGATTCAACTTTATTGTTTAAACTTAAGAGTTTTAAGAATTATAAAAGAAATTTTAAAAAGTTTTAAATGTAATTCAATCACACAGTATAGAATTATGGCTTAGCTGTTACACATACCATCATTTCCACACTCCCTGCTGCCACAACATCTTTAGGTTTTGCATCTTTGGTTCCAATGTAGGAGCCAATAGTGTCGCATGACCAGGGTGAGTACTGGCTATAATCATTTCCTTTGTATTTCCCAGCTACCTTCAAGTCTTCATCCAAAAACTAGAGAAAGAAAAAAGAAAAAGGAAACAAAATAGGAAATAGGTCTATGAGTAACAACACAGAGAAAGCAGGAATTTCGTTAGAACATTATGCTAAAGCAACACAATAAAAGTTATTTGATTTGTGTCACAATAGAAGATTTTTGTTGACTCTGAAAAATATAAAACAAACAAAAACTGATGTTGAGTCATTACACTCTGTTAACACAAGGTCAAATATAAGTATCTCAAAATCTTTCAAAGAATCAGATTAGGATTTTTGAAGCAATTTGCTCATCCTCTTTCTCAACAGATTAAGTTAACATTTAACAAATAAGTACTAGGCCCTGGCTTTGTTAGACTCTCTTTATCGTTTCTTTCGGTAATATTTCAGGTAAACAAGAGCACTGCTGCTGCTAAGTCACTTCAGTCGTGTCCGACTCTGTGTGACCCCATAGACGGAAGCCCACCAGGCTCCCCCGTCCCTGGGATTCTCCAGGCAAGAACACTGGAGTGGGTTGCCACTTCCTTCTCCAATGTGTGAAAGTGAAAAGTGAAAGTGAAGTCGCTCAGTCGTGTCCAACCCTTAGAGACCCCACGGACTGCAGCCTACCAGGCTCCTCCATCCACGGGATTTTCTAGGCAAGAATACTGGAGTGGCTTGCCATTGCCTTCTCTGAACACTTTAAAATGTAATCGTAAATTTTCTATATAAGAACATGATGACGTAATGACTTTTTCCCTGAAATCTCTTTAATAGCAACAACTTGTATCTTGAATAAAATCTGGTCCTTATGTTGATTCAATGAAGTGAAGATTCCAAATTTTCTTTTCTTAAGATGAGCTCTGAAGTTATATAATAACAAAATAGGTATTCTAAGTCAGATGTATTTTTACTTATATTCACATTTGTGTAACCTTTTACAGCCTTCTAAGTGCTTTTAGATATACACTATCTCATATGTTCTTCAAGTCCAGGTGAGACAACATGGGTGATCTGACCAAGGTTATACCAGTATAAGGAGTGCTAGGACACTATTAAATTGCCCTCACTTTATCACAGATGTATATACTGGCATACTAACACTCCAGGCGGGTAATGGCACATTTAAATGGCTCTATGCTTCCCCTATCGGAGAAGGCAATGGCAAGCCACTCCAGTACTCTTGCCTAGAAAATCCCATGGACAGAGGAGCCTGGTAGGCTGCAGTCCATGGGGTCGCTACAAGTCAGACATGACTGAGCAACTTCACTTTCGCACACTGGAGAAGGAAATGGCAACACACTCCAGTGTTCTTGCTTGGAGAATCCCAGGGATGGGGGAGCCTGGCGGGCTGGCGTCTATGGGGTCGCACAGAGTCGGACACGACTGAAGTGACTTAGCAGCAGCAGCAGCAGCATGGTTCCCCTATACTGAAAAAAAATAAAAATTCTGTTTTCTGAATCATCATTCTGGTCTTCTGCACTGGCAGAAGGATCTGCTGTTCACAAATACCACTCATTTTCAAGCACAGCTCCTGTTTCCATTGTGTATAATCTCTTTCCATTTTTTTTTGTCCTACTTCTACTTTAAAAATTCCATCTCTTTTTTACATGTCTCCTCCACACACAAATTTTGTATAAAACAACTAGCTTTTTAAAATACATGACCTACTAACAAGACCGTTTTCTGCCTCCAACAGCAAGACATGCAGGATAATTGGTTAAGTAAAAACAAAAGCCAAAAATATGCAAAACACAAAACCTGAAGATGTAATTACTAAGTAATCCTATTAAAAATTATAATGATATGTTAGTTCATGTAGAGAAAAGTTGAAATACATATTAAAAAGTTTAAATATATAATAAACTGACAATGATACAGAAAATTAGATTTTGGAGAAATTTCTATGTTACATTATTTTCATAATATATCAGTTTAATATAACTATACGCGGGTTGTAATAATCAGAACGGAAGTTTAATTACACAGCTTTGTTATGTTACTAATGAGACAAATTCTTAAAGTTCCTTAACAGTCAACATTATTATTTTTTAGAAATAAAAAAAAAATACAAGTAGTTATTATTTACTGAATGCCCACTATGTGCCAGATGCCTTATGTCACATTTCATTTTCACCACACCACTATGAGGTAGGTTTTGCTATGCTTGATTTACAAATAGAGAAACCTGAACCTCAAGGTTAAGGAAAGCTAAGTAAGATCTTACAAAAGATCTGAGCCACAAAGCTGAACCTGACAGATAAGTGCATTTCATTCTAAAACTGGCTCACTTTTCCTAGTGTCATACTGCTTTCCATATTTCTCAAAAAATGGTACGGCATAATAAAGCTCAGGGATGTCTCTAATAGTTTTTGAAAAAATATCATGTCATGTTTATCCTTTACAAGTAAAATTATATTAAGAGATGTTACAGCTTTATTAATTAACCTACATTATTGTGGAAAATTCATCCAAAGTGTTTAGATAGGAAAGCCAGATACTGTGAACTATCTTTAGTAATTTTACTTTCATACACCCCAAAGTTTACTGTTTATTATAAGCAATATGGTATACTTTACTTTTCAACTTTCATTGCTTAGAAATACTGTTTAAAATTATAATTCTACACATAAAGCATGTAAGACATTTTCATTACATAATATAACCTGCACCCATATGAAAAAAATCTATTTGACTTAAAATGGCTATACACACTGAGCTGAGGCAGTATATATAACAACAAGCCAAAATAAATACATAAGATCAACAAAGCAAAAAGATAGCTTTCTGAAAAGATAAAATTGATGATAAATCCCTAGTAAGACTAACCAAGGAAAAAAATTATTACTAACATTAGAAGTGGAATAAACCCTGTAGACATTAAAAAGATAGTAAGATAATACTCATGATAACTTTTAGCACTGTCTTGTTGAAATACTGATAACCTTGAAATTATTGTTTATTACTCTCTAGTTTATTAAACAGTTTATTCTAGCAAATCTATTTCAGTGTTTTTCTGCCTTTCACTAATTATTAATATAGGTAGCCTGTCTCTTATATTTGAATCAACCTTATCATCCTACTGTTTTCCTCGTTATTGAGTTTAACAAAACTTTGATATGTCTCAGTTATAAAAATAGTCTAAAACTAGGAATAAAAGGAAACTATTAATCTGATAAAGATCATCTACAAAAAAGCTGACAGCAAACATCATAAAAGTAAACTGTTAGAAGTTTCATTTGCTCAAAGACCAGAAATAAGAAAACCTATCATCATCTCTCTTTTTAATATTACACTGGAGGATCTAGCTTACACAACTAATAAGCAGAAAATACTTAAGAATTGAAAAGGAGAAAGCAAAATGGTCACCATTCATAGAGAACAAAAAAAGGATTCCATTTAAATCATATTCAAAAACATTAGTTTTCTAGGAATAAGTTTAATGACAGATGTGAAAGACACTGAAAACCATACGAGGTAGGACATTATTGAGAGAAATTAAAGAATATTCAAGGAAATGGAGAGTATACCATGTTCTTGGAGACTCACTATTGGAAAGATGTTACTTCTCCCCAAATGGATCTAAAGCAATACTGACCAGTAAAAAATATAACTGACCCACACATGTAACCTAAAAATTTTTAATAGGCACATTAAAAAATAAAAACGTAAAATTAATTTTAACAATACATTTAATAATCCAAAGTGAAAAGGGGGCTTTCCTGGTAGCTCAGACAGTAAAGAATCTGCCTGCAACATAAGAGACCCAGGTTCAATCCCTGGGAGGGGAAGATTCCCTGGAGAAGAGGTTAAATTGTTAAATAATTTTAATACATTTTATTTAACTTAATAATCCAAAGTAGTATAATTTTAACATGTAATTAATATATATTATATATTAATCATAATTATTATATGACTATATAAATTAATATAAATATATTACTAAAATATTTTTGAGGGGGTACTAAATCTTCAAATCCAATATGTTTTATGCTTATAGCACAGGGAAACTCAGATTAGGCTTATTTTAGGTATCATCATTATCCGCATGTGGCTAGTGGTTAGCATACTGGGTTGTGCAGATCCAGAGATTCGATGTAATCCTAATAAAAACTGCAGCAGATATTTCTGTGGACATCCACATGCTGATTCTAAAGTATGTTTGGAATTTATAAGAACAAAGAACAGCAAAGATAAACCTGAAGACCAAAACTGGAGAACAAACATCACCACATGGAGACAGTGTGGTATTGGCAGAAGGACAGAGAAACAGATCAATGAAACTGAAACATACACAGTCACCTGACTATGACCAGATTATGATACTATATACAATAATCAATTCTAGATGGATTACAGATCTAAATGTGAAATAATAAACCTTTTAGAAGAAAACAGAAAAATATCTTCATGATCTTGGGAAGGGTGAAGATTACTTAAACCGGTGATAAAGGAAAAATTGATAAATGAGACTAAAAAGCCACAGGCTTACTTCCTCTTGATGGAAGGCAGGAGGCAATGTTGGTGAAGGTGCAAAAGGAGGTGGAGAGATAACCTTCCTTTCTTCTAGCTGTGCCATTATTTCCTTTCGTCTTCGATGTAGCTCATCTAGACTCGGATGGGGCTGGGGAGGAGGCGGAAGCCGACTGTACGGAGGATCCTGAAAATGAAAAGATGAGTACAAATTGAAAAAGAATTTTAGGACACACTGATTCGCTTAGCACATATTTTAAATAACTAGCCTGTATACTCATCTTAACATCTGGAAATAGCAAGACTTAAACAAAACAAAACCTTTAAAAGTTCTCAGGATTTCCCAAAGACCTAAATATAAGTTTCATTTTCTTGGTCAGAGACCATACTTTCTAAATGAATCTAGAAATGTTAATAAAATCATCTAACATTTTCAGAAACTAAGATGGGTTAGTGGGAGTGGGCAGTAATTTACTTCCCTTTAACTAGTAAAAAAATAAATAAAACCTAAACCTATAAAGATTATGAAAAGGTGACAAAAGACACTTTCTTTTAAAAGAATTAACTGATCAAAGGATTATTACCATGGTAAAAGGTTAAACAAAAAATCACTCTAAGCGAGTCTAATTAAATCTACATTAATAATAATAAAAAGAACTCAGCATACTCTGTTGTAGGAAGGTCTGATCTGAGTTGGGTGTGCAGCCACTGGATAGTAGCCCTCCATTTGCTGGTATCTTTCTCTGGGTTCTGGTACATAGGGTGGCACTGCTGCAGGTGGAATCTCAATGGGTATAGGACTTTCTCGGAAAATCTCCTCTCTTGCATAAGACTGAGCAGGGTATACTCGACGGCCATCATAGTGTGGTGGGTACATAGGTGGGTACTGTTGTGGCTGTGTACCATACTGTGAGTTTACTACACGATCTTGGAGGTATGGCGGATAATGCTCCAAGTAGGGAGCACCAGGTTCAGGAGCAGATGGTGGAGGTCGGACAAAACGGGACACACATTGTGGTGGTGGAGGATAGTACATACCTATACAATACAAAAGAGCAACCAAAAGCAACAATCAGCCAATCTATTTTTCTGTGTAAGACTTTTCCTTTTAAAATATTTCAACAGTAAAGAATCAAAAATCCACTCATTTCTTTAGATGTTTTCCCCTCTGCTTAGGTATGTAGTCAGGTTAGATTTACGAAAAATATCAAGCAAAAATTCTCCTTCCAAATTATTGAAAACACCAATCTACTCATAGTCTATAATAGTAAACTGGCTCTCTCAATTCTCTGATCATCTTTCTGGTGTGCCTAATATACTGCAAACACTGGAAAGCAAAAAACACTGTATTTTCCTGAAGCTTCAGTTCAGTTCAGTTCAGTCGCTCAGTCGTGTCCGACTCTGTGTGACCCCATGAATCACAGCACGCCAGGCCTCCCTGTCCATCACCAAGCCCCGGAGTTCACTCAAACTCATGTCCATTGAGTCGGTGATGCCATCCAGCCATCTCATTCTCTGTCGTCCTCGTCTCCTCCTACCCCCAATCCCTCCCAGCATCAGAGTCTTTTCCAGTGAGTCAACTCATTGCATGAGATGGCCAAAGTATTGGAGTTTCAGCTTTAGCATCAGTCCTTCCAATGAACACCCAGGATTGATCTCCTTTAGAATGGACTGGTTGGATCTCCTTGCAGTCCAAGGGACTTTCAAGAGTCTTCTCCAGCTTAGGTTCCACAAATCTTTCATTTGCATACGTTTAGAATGTGAGACTGAGTTAACTGGAAAGAGATATGGCCCTCAAAAGATCCATTCTGCTGATACAGATAGAATGGCTAACTGCATAACGCCAGAGTCTTTTTTGGCCATGCTGAAAGGCACGTAGGCTCTTAGTTCCCCAATCAGGGACTGAACCTGTGCCCCCTCAGTGGAAACATGGAATCTTAACCACTGGACTGCCAGGGAAGTATCCTAGAGTTCCCGACCCAAAAGTTGTGGCAGTTGCTTCCCAATTTCAAGACATTTGCCTCAACTGATGAACTCCTCTGTTGGAAATTAGGAAAGAAGCTTCCTATATATATATATATATTAACATGAATTACATTATGTGAAAACTCATTCTCCATACCTAGTATTACCATTAAAACTGGCTATGTCTGTTTTCTCAAATACCTGCTTCCTATTTTCTCACCACATTAGTCCAGACCTCAAGTCACACCTGGATTAACAACAGTCTTACTCCTCTAGACTCTCATCTTTACAATCCATTTGTAAATTTTCCTTTCTATTCCCAACACCTCTATTTAGGGCATTCTTCCAGAGTCTTTTGAGTCCTCAAGTTCTCAATGATCTTCCTTGAGTCGTGCAGTTAATTTCTACCACACTAATATTAACCACCACAACTGAACACCTCAAGTATGTATATAGATATACTCTAACACATATAGTTTTCTATTCTTTACTGATATTGATTTTATACTATAAACTCTCTAGAAGTACATATTTACATTTTTTTCATGTATATTATAGGACCTAGAAAAAAATATTAGGTGACAATGAAAGGAAATGATGTACCATGTGTGTTTAATTTATATTCACCATAATATTATATTCTTTTCTCATGCTTGAAGAAAACTTTGTCAGGAAAATATATATATATATTGCCTCAGCAAATTTCCATTGTCTACTTTCAAGTCATTCATGACTTATTTCCATAAATATGTAGACACTTTTAATACACAGTTAGGGTAAACTGGTTTTCCTAGCTTTGCTACTTCATTTATTTCATATTATTTAACTGATCATATAACTTCAGTTTTTCCCCAAGTATTAAAAAAAAAGCATTTATTTATTTTGAGAAGGTTACTGAAAATATGGTCACTCTTAGTTGAAGTCATTCTTGTAACTCCTAAGAAAAGTGAGTGACATAAATGAAAGATCATTACCCTGCTGATAAGGTGCTGGTTCAAATTGTGGAGCGGCTCCTCGAGGATCCTGGTAATAAACATCAGCCTGCTGTGCTGGATAGAGCTGAGAACCTCGCGCCACCATCTGAAGAGGTTTAGTGACAGGCATAGGAGGCAGCTCTGTTGGTCCTCTGGGAGGTACAGGATGCGGATTAACAGGCAAGGCAGAAATACTCTTAGGGACCGATTCCAGCCTATGGGAACAAGAGTCTGCATGTCAACTTTAAGGTCTTGAAAACATTTCTAAATGTATACAAACTGTTACATGTAAAAAAAAAATTGCCAAAATTTGGGAAACAGGTTTCTTCCAATAAACATTTTTTCCACAAATTTTGCAAACTTTGATCTTATGTCACCTATACTGTTTCTCAAAAAATCACTGGCACATGAAATAGAAATAAAAAACAACAGAATAGAGCCCTCCGGTTAAGGGTTTTCCTCTCCCCCAAACAAAACACTGATTATTCTTTCTTCCTTCTACTCTATGTCAATAAAGAAACTTTAAATCAAAGTTAGTAAAAACAACGTACAGGTCAGGAGGGGACCCAGGGGCACTACTGCTCAGGTGATCGATCTTTCCTGGTTTCAGACTGGAATCGTAGCTGGGGTCTGTCCCTCGTGGAATCAGTTGTGTTACTGTATTCCCTGTTGATACAATCCCATTCGGCAGAGCAGGGGTTTTTCTGCTAGGCAGATCCACTGCCCCTTCTTCGGGAAGGATAGCTGTTGAAGGCAGGCCCACCTCATTAAGTTGACCCAAAGAGGCACTCAGGGGTCTTCTGGGAACCAGGCGTTTGTTCATTTTACGAAATCTATAAAAAAAGCAAAGGTGCACAACAAAATCCAAAATTGTGGAAGCAAAAATCAAGAAATAAAATGTATTTAAGAAACAGATACAAAAGGAAAAGATTCTGAGCATATCACTTTCTAGAAATTCTCTTGAAACACTGGCTCTAGCTATCATCTTGGAAACCTGTATAAATATACATATATATATATATATACACATACATACACGTGTGTGTGTGTCTGTATATATACAGACACACATACACAAACTTTGGAGTAGGGGTCGGGGGGGACCACCCATCAACAGTAACTACTGTTAACAGTTTGATATATAATACAGATTTTTCCACTCATGAACTAGTTTAATATTCTTATGTTTGTAAGATTATTATTTATAGAAATAGGGTTATATATGGCAAAAAGTCAGATACAACTGAGCGACTGAACTGAACTGAACTGACGGCTGCTTAGTAAATTTTTTCCTCTACTTCAAAGTCTTAACTATTCCTTTATGTCAGTATACTTTAAGTTGTCCCTAATTTTTCTATTAAAACAATGTGGTAACAGAAAATTATATACATATACTTCAGTTCAGTTCAGTTCAGTCGCTCAGTCGTGTCCGACTCTCCGCAACCCCATGAATCACAGCACGCCAGGCCTCCCTGTCCATCACCAACTCCCGGAATACACTCAAACTCATGTCCACAGAGTCGGTGATGCCATCCAGCCATCTCATTCTCCGTCGTCCCCTTCTCCTCCCGCCCCCAACCTTTCCCAGCATCAGAGTCTTTTCCAGTGAGTCAACTCATCGCATGAGGTGGCCAAAGTATTGCAGTTTCAGCTTTAGCATCAGTCCCTCCAATGAACACCCAGGATTAATCTCCTTTAGAATGGACTGGTTGGATCTCCTTGCAGTATAAGGGACTCTTAAGAGTCATATACTTCACACCTATGTAAATAACCAAAAGCAGAATTACTAATTCTAATGTATGCACATTAGAAATTGCTATAATGTCCAAAGCTATTATAATTCCTACTGATTAAAAGGAAAAAAAAAAGGCTTTTTTTCAATATCTTATTAAACATTGGCTAGCCTCAATCTGCAAAGAATATATCAATCTGATTTTGGTGCTGACCATCTGGTGATGTCCATGTGTAGAGTCTTCTCTTGTGTTGTTGGAAGAGGGTGTTTGCTATGACCAGTGCGTTCTCTTGGCAAAACTCTATTAGCCTTTGCCCTGCTTCATTTCGTGCTCCAAGGCCAAATTTGCCTGTTACTCCAGGTGTTTCTTGACTTCCTACTTTTGCATTCCAGTCCCCTATAATGAAAAGGACATCTTCTTTGGGTGTTAGTTCTAAAAGGTCTTGGAGGTCTTCATAGAACCGTTCAACTTCGGCTTCTTCAGCATTACTGGTTGGGGCATAGACTTGGATTACTGTAATACTGAATGGTTTCCCTTGGAAACAAACAGAAATCATTCTGTCGTTTTTAAGATTGCATCCAAGTACTGCATTTCAGACTCTTTTGTTGACCGTGATGGCTACTCCATTTCTTCTAAGGGATTCCTGCCCACAGTAGTAGATATAATGGTCATCTGAGTTAAATTCACCCATTCCAGTCCATTTTAGTTCACTGATTCCTAGAATGTCAACGTTCACTCTTGCCATCTCCTGTTTGACCACTTCCAATTTGCCTTGATTCATGGACCTAACATTCCAGGTTCCTATGCAATATTGCTCTTTAGAGCATCGGACCTTGCTTCTATCATCAGTCACATCCACAACTGGGTATTTGTTTCGCTTTGACTCCATCCCTTCATTCTTTCTGGAGTTATTTCTCCACTGATCTCCAGCAGTATACTGGGCAACTACCGACCTAGGGAATTCCTCATTCAGTATCCTATCATTTTGCCTTTTGATACTGTTCATGGGGTTCTCAAGGCAACTGAAGAGGAACTCAAAGGCCTCTTGATGAAAGAGGAGAGTGAAAAGGTTGGCTTGAAGCTCAACATTCAGAAAACGAAGATCATGGCATCTGGTCCCATCACTTCATGGGAAATAGATGGGGAAACAGTGGAAACAGTGTCAGACTTTATTTTTTTGGGCTCCAAGATCACTGCAGATGCTGATTGCAGCCATGAAATTAAAAGATGCTTATTCCTTGGAAGGAAAGTTATGACCAGCCTAGATAGCATATTAAAAAGCAGAGACATTACTTTGCCCACAAAAGTCCGTTTAGTCAAGGCTATGGTTTTTCCAGTGGTCATGTATGGATGTGAGAGTTGGACTGTGAAGAAAGCTGATAGCCGAAGAATTGATGCTTTTGAACTGTGGTGCTGGAGAAGACTCTTGAGAGTCCCTTGGACTGCAAGGAGATCCAACCAGTCCATTCTAAAGGAGATCAATCCTTGGTGTTCACTGGAAGGACTTATGCTAAAGCTGAAACTCCAATACTTTGGCCACCTCATGTGACGAGTTGACTCACTAGAAAAGACTCTGATGCTGGGAGGGATTGGGGGTAGGAGGAGAAGGGGACGACAGAGAATGAGATGGCTGGATGGCATCACCGACTCGATGGACATGAGTTTGAGTGAACTCCGGGAGTTGGTGATGGACAGGGAGGCCTGGAGTGCTGTGGTTCATGGGGTCGCAAAGAGTTGGACACAACTAAGCGACTGAACTGAACTGAACTGAGCCTCAATCTCTGACAGTTAAAAAAAAAAATCAGCTTTTAATTTGCATTTCTTTAACAATTAGTGAAATTGAACATAATTTCACATGTTTGCTGGCCATCTGTGTTTCTTTGGTGAATCATTTATATGTCTGATCCATGTATCTACTGGTTCTTCTCTTTCTTATAGATTTGTAGATCATTTTGTGTTAGAGGTAAATAATTTCACCACCATTTTTCCTTCTTTTTATATTTGTGATGTTTGAGCCATTATTTTAATTTTAAACTTTCATTTAATCAAATTTATTAATCTTCTTTATGCATGCCGTCATTCTTCAAAAATCTTTTCCTGGGCTTCCCTGGCAGCTTAGTGGCCAATGCAGGAGACACAGGTTTGATCCCTAGTCCAGGAATATCCCACATGCCACGGGGAAACAAAACCTGGGCGCCACAGCTACTGAGCCTGCGCTCTAGAGCCTCGGAGCTGCAACTACTGAGCCCACGTCCTGCAACTACTGAAGCCTGAGTGCTCTGGAGCCCATGCTCCGCAAACAAGAGAAGCCACAGCAATGAGAAGCCTGTGCACTCCAACTAGAGAGTAAACTCCACTCGCCACAACTAGAGAAAAGCCCATGGAGCAATGAAGATCCAGTGCAATCTAAATAAAATTATATTTAAAAAAACCCCTTTCCTACATAAGATGATGTAACAAAAACAACAAAAATCTCTATAGTTTTCTCCTAAATATTTAAATCTCTGATAAATTTATAATTCATTTGGTGTAAATGTTAAGAATCCACCCCTAATTATTTTCCAAATAGAGTTGTTTCATCATCATATTTTTTGGATATTGATGTGAAATGCCACCTTTTTTCACACTGCTGAGTTCCTATATGTATCTGGAATTCTTTCTAGATTTTCTACCGTATTTCATTGGTCTATCTATTCCTATGCTAATACCAGTTTTTATACTTTAGCTCATAAAACAGGTTAATAGTAATAGTTATTAGTCTAGTCTCCACTGAATACTTTTTCCCCCAGAATTTCCTGGTTATTGGCATATTTTTTTCTTCCAAATGAACGAATTTGTTAGGGCCCCAAAACCATCCTGTTAAGACTCAGAGATTTCACTGAATTTACTATTTAAGAGGAAAAAAAAAACCTCTATAATGCTAATTCTCATCCAAGAACACAGTATGCTTCATTTAGTAAACTCTTATGTTCCCAGGTAGTTTACTAATTCAATTCAATATAGATCCTGGGTATTTACTAGATTATTTGGTGCCTAACTTTTTTGTTTTTGTTGTTAATGCAAAAGGGATTTTAATGTCACCTTACTTTTTAACTGGTTATGTTTCCCTTTTTAGTTTATATGAAAGCAATTCATTTTTTGCTTTCATATAATTTTTTGCTTTGCTACTTTACTAAATTCTTGGTTCTTTTGATTCTAGTTATTTCTCTTGAATTTTTCCATTTAATGATTTTGGCTATTTTATTCTCTTGCTTATATACATTAGCTACAACTTGCAGAATGTTAAATAACACCTTTTAAATTTCCCTGACTCTTGTCTGAAACAGAACTGTATCTAATAAACTAATACCAAGTAAGCATCAGGCTATCATGCTGACTCTTGATTTGAGATATAATTATCATGTTGGGAAAATATCTATGGCATTTTTGTTCTACCAAGGAAACTTGATGGACATCAAATATTATTCAAATATCTTTTGGTATCTTTGGATATGATGATCACATGGTTATAAAACCCTTCTTCTCTAACCTACAGTAATTATACTGTGCTACCTTTGTACCTTTGTAATGGTGTCTATTTTAATGTACTGAATTCCAAGTTATAATAGTTGGGATTTTTAAAATATCATGTGAGATGAATCTGTAGCTTTAATTATGCTATCTTTGCCAAATTTAGTGTCAGTGTTACACGGGTTTTATAAAACAATTAAGAGGTTTTTCCTTTCTTTTTACTCTGTGTTGGAAATTTAACATCATTGAAATTATCTGGTCCTTGAAATTTGAAAGAATCTGTGAAAATGAGCCTGGCAGTAAATAATTTCTTGATAGACCAAAGGGCAAATTTTTCCACTGGAAATGCAATTTTCAATTAGTTAAGGTCAATCAGTTAAAGCTGATGAAAATTTGGAGACTTTTAATTTGGGGGAGGGGGTAATGAAAATGACTCACTTCTAGATTTAGTTAACCGTAAGTACTTTTCCATTTGTAAGCACAATGTGATGAAAGATAAGGAAAGTGATTTGCTTTTCTTTTTTTAAAGTTTTGTATTCCTTTCTAAACATTTCCTATTCATCAAAGGGAATACAAATACATTTCTTCCTATTTCTCAACGGCAGCAAATTATTCTCTAACAAATTATTGGAAGGTTGAGTCTGACGACCTTCAAACTTACTTTTCCAGTTCCTCCTGTGAGTGTGCAAATGTACAGCTGGCCCCCCGAGGGCATCCTCCTCTCTGCTTCATGTCTCGACACATGTATGTTTTATATTTGCTATGCTGTGGAGGCTAAGATCAAAATTAAACATTAGCTATTTAAAATAATGCAAATTTTGTGTCGCTATTTAAGGAACTTAATAATCCAGATGAATTAACTCAGACTAACTTATACACTTATCTAGACTACTCAGAGCAAAAGTGCTGGAACATTATCCTGTCTGAGGTCTTAGAGAGTCCAAAAATAAATTACTTTAAAAATGTAGCCCTGATTTTTCTATGTTGATATTAACTATCAAACATGTAACATCACATAAATTCTTGATTCAATCTCATGAGGGCTCTATGATCTTCCTTCCAACATTTTACAGTGGACAAGCAAACCCCTGAAGTTTAGGACCTTCAAATACTTAACCTGTCTTCCAGTACTTGATTTGGACAGTGTTCAATGTAACTATGCTTACAATTATGTTCCTTTATAACATACTACAAATCTACATGGGAAGAACTTAAAAGTTAATATTATTTTTGTAACAGGAAGTTAAAAGTAATTTTAACTAAATTTTAATGTTAATTTTTCTAAATGTCTTAATCATAAAATAAAGTCCTGATCTTAGATTGGGAAAAGCATATCTGTACTATTTGACTTAGCAGGACACTTCTAATATTTCTTACTTTTAAAGAAATTGTTAATATTTACCTGAGCCAGATAAATTAATAACAAAGTTATAATTTCTCAAGCTAACTAGGGCAAAATAAAAGATAAAGTGAATCTAACATAAATTCTAAGGGTGAAATGAAATCATTGGGAGTAAAATTTAAAATTCCAGCCATAACATTGGCTATTATATTTTACTGCCATATATTCCATTAAAAAATATCTGAGGAAAATTTGGCCCACTGGCCTAAGAGACATTATGAATGAAAAATATTTAAATACTAATAGAGAAAAAGTATTTACAAAATATGTGAACAGTACTGGAGAAATAAAGCATTAGCACTAAAAAGTAATACTTACAATCAAACAGAAAAGCAATAGTAGCCAGGAAAAGAATCAGTTTATATAAATGGAATAACCTTTAACGCGGAATCAAATGCTGCTATATCCAACGTGAAAAGTGACTCCAGCACGACATCAGGCCAACAAGGATGACTTAATTTCAATGCCGTCAGACAAAATTAATAGGTTAATCCAGTAAACTGGCTGCTAACCATTCTAAACTATAAATCTTATTATTTTTGTTACATTTTTCTTGATGCCTAATAGAATAGGGAGTTAAAAATAGATTTTTAATTTTTAGCTTAATTTCTAGTCTTTACAGAGTCTAAAAATATTCTCGTCGTCTTATTGACTTAATTTTTATCTGTAAGGATAACCACAGTAGCTTACTTCTACATTTCAAACACCTCCCTTACCTGCTGTTGATCTGCTCCTTTTTTGCTGTGATTCTGGATATAATCAACCAGTCCATGTACCACTGTACGCACAGCAACCAGCCCATTTTCTAGCTGTTCCCAAGTAGGAGGAGGAGCATCTATACAACAAATAAAAAAATTTTTTTTCAAACTATGTTATTCAAAGTTCTGCCCAGTACTAAATTAGTAAAAGAATGTCAGCACTTCAGTGGAATTAAGCTAAGTTTCATACAGCTATTCATGAAATAGCTTATTCACCTAAACATCATTTTAAGGAAATAAATATACCCTTTTAAAGTAGGGGTTGCAATCTAAAATAACTACAGAGTGTGTGAAGGTAATATATAGGAATGAAATATGACAGATAATAAACAGCAACTGTCATCAGACCCTTATTGTTGGAAATAACAATGAAGAGTGACAGGCCTGGTGCTCTGTGATGACCTAGAGGGGTAGGGTAGAGTGGGAGATAGGAAGGAGGTTCAAGATAGAGAGGATATATGTATACTTATGGCTGACTGACACTGTTGTATAGCAGAAACTCACACAACATTGTAAAGCAATTATTCTCCAATTTAAAAAAAATAACTCATATTAGAATCACTGAAAAATAGAGTACAAAATAAATTTCAAAGAGATAAAGTGATTTTTAAAAAAGAGTGATGGGGACTGTGTTAAAGAGTATGTCTCCCATCTAAGGCTACGGTGACTACTCAACGTGAGCTGACTGTTGTTATGTGAAGATGCAAGGATGACACTTCCAGATACACTTCTGTTTCCCAAGGAAAACTGAAATTTGAGATTTTTATGTAAAAAGTTTTAGTTTTTAAATGTTTGCACCTAAAAAAATGAGAGTACAGTAGAGACCAACACACTTTGGATCAAATGTAATTGTGAACTTCCTACAGTCAAGCCAAATTGTAATGTCTATTTTGAAATTTTGTTTAAGGCAAGTATTGGTAAACAGAATGCTTAAAAAGTTTAATAGAAGAGCTATTATATAAAGCAGCTGTGCTATACATACTCTTCATTTAGGAAGTGATGTGATTTTCTAAAGGAAAAATTAGCTCAAAGCTAAATATGAAATGTTCTCTAAAAGAAATACAGAATGAACCAAGAATGCTTATGTATAAATGAAATGCTTATGTATAAATGGCTTCCTGTTGGAACACTGAAAAACTTCTGGGCAATGGCATTTGAACTAGGCTTTGAAAGACACATGGAACTTCATCAGGAAAAAAGGATAAAGGCACAGAGAAAGTAAAGAGAACAGTCATACACAAAGTATTTTACTGAATACCTACAACGTTTCAGGTATTATTCCAGTTGCTCGAGAAGTAGTAGATATCAAAACAAAAATCCTTATTCGATTCAAGGAGAAAAGCCAGACAATAAATAAATAATCAAAACACAAATTACCTAGAGAATGATGAGTTGAATAAATAGAGCAAAGAAAGGAAGTGGAACAGGTGTGTATAAAACTTTAGACAAGGTTGCCTGTAAAGGCCTCCTTGAGAAGGTTACATTCAATTAGAGACTCAAAAGTAGGGTTTGAGTGTGCCTTGTGGATCTACTATGATACATAGGGAGAAAAACATTCCAAGAAGAGGGAAGAATAAGTACAAAGGTCCTAATATGGGAGTATGCCTGACATGTTAATAATGGAGGGGAAATGTGGAATGAATGAGGTGGGAAAACAGTAAAAGAAGTTGGAGAGAGGTAAAGGAAGACCAGATCATGTGAGGTCTGGTAGGTCATAGAAAAGACTGGCTTGAATTGAGTGATGGAAACCACTGGAGTTTTTGAGCAAAGGGGTAATAGAATCACTCTGGCTCCTACGTTAAAACCAGACAGAAAACAGGAGGCTACTCCATCATCCATGAAGACAGAAGAGGGAGGTAGTAGAGAGGTGATAAGTAGATGGATTCTGCTGTAGAGCCTATGGGGTATGCTCATAGGTAAGATGTACCTTATGAGAGAAAGATGAGTTAATGATATCTCCAAGGTATTTGGCCTGAGGAAATGGAAGAATGGAGTTGCCACTAAAAGGAATGATGGGTGGGTGGGTGGGTGGAGGATACTGACTGGAACTCACTTTTAGACAGACTACTCTTATAATTATTAGATACTCAAGTAGAACTATTGGATAACAGGCAGGCAGATATACAAAAGAATTTAAGAAGAAAGTCTAGGCTAAGTTACACAGATTTTAAAACACCATCAACTGTAGTATGTATTATCATTTTATGTGCTACCAAAATAAAAAATTGGTAATTATTACATGTCACTGATTATACAAATACAGCTCAACTTCAGAAATGCTAAAATCTGAAAAAATGTGAGTCTCAGAACTGATGAAATATAGCAAGTTTGTGAGTCATACAAATAAAATCTAAAGCTGTGAGACTAGATGAGATTATCTAGGGAATGAGTATAAATAGAAAAGAAACACAAGGATTAAATTCCAGAAGCACTTCAAAGGTTAGAAAATATGGGAGGAAAAAAGAAAAAAGTTTAGAGGTTATGGAGAGAAGAAATCATCAAAAGAGGCTGAGAAGGAGGTTTCAATGTAGTAAGAAGAAAACTAGGAGAATACAGTGGCCTAGAAGCAAAGAGTGGTACAAGGAGTAGAGAGTAAACAACTATGTTAAATGCTAACAGGTCAAACACAAAGAGAATAAAAAATTGATATTTGGAATTAGATGCATGGAAGTCACTTGTGACCTTGACAAAAGCCACTTTGATTGAGCAGTAGAGATAAATGTCTGACTGGAGTGTGCTCAAAGGAGTGCTATAAAAAGTATAGACCTGGAGTTGTAGGTAGACGGCAAATGATGTCAAAAGTGGGTTTTGATGAAAACAATGATAAAATGTTTATATGTTGACAGAGCTACTCTACAGAGAAGGAAAACTGATGACATAAGAAACAGAGGCTACTGGAAGGATACACTTGACAAGAAGATATTGATACATAAGGAAAGATGGTGGCCTTAGCTACAAGTATGGTTTATCCACTGTCACACAAGGAGGGAGTAGAATATATTGGCTCAGACTGATGTAGACAGATTGGTGACTGATAAAGTAGTGAGCTTATGAAGTGCTCTTTTGATTGCTCAGAATGTTCAAAGCACAGCAGTGGGGAAAAAATAAAATCACTGTGTTCTAAAAATAGATCTTAGAATCCCTGGCAGTCCAGTGGTTAGCACTCTGGGCTTCCACTGCAGGGGGCCCAGGTTCACTCTCTAGTCAGGGAACTAAGATCCTGAATGCTGTGCAGCTTGGCCAAAAAATAAAATGAAAAGATAAAAATAGATCTTAACTGATTTGATTAAGCAATTTTGGTAATAAATTTACTACTCTGAAATGTCATGGTCAAGTGTTCCAAGCCTTATTCTACAGGCAATGAGTGTCACTAAAAGTCTGAGTGTTAAGATCAGAGATGTGATTTATTTTGCAGCAGTAAGCAGATTAGATTAGAAGAATCAAAAGAGTAGAGGAGAATGAAAGGCATTTAGTTTCAGGAAAAGGAATGAGGCACTCATTGAGGCAGTATTAATCTATGGGATAGAGAGATACTGTGAAAGAACAGACAAATCTTGTCTGAAATGGTGTGTAGAGCAAGTGAAAGGAAAAGATATGAAGACAAAAGACTCAGGTTTTAGGCTTGCATACCTAAAGAAGAAGAGCAAGTATCAAGGGAAGGTAAGTTTGCTTTGAAACAATGAGCAGAGAGGACGTAGAACCTCAGAAAGCATTTGGGAAAGTAAGTGTGGAGTGATGAACAGACAATAGTGACAGAGGTATTTGGGAGTCCATTATCTGTGAAGGAATAATACCTGATGCTGAGAATGAATGACAAACATCTTCAACAGAGAGTGTAGAGAAAACAAAATTCCAAGAACACAAGCAGCCTACTCTTTAGGGGGCAAGAGAGGAAAGAAGATAAAGTGAACAAAATAAGACAGAACTAGCATTCAGACAGGCCAGAAGAGAATCCTAAGACTACGGAAAGATAAGGTATCAAGACAGTTTATCAAGGAAGTAGTCAACAACATTACCAAATGCTGAAGACAAATAATTTAAGAAGCCTTTGGAATTTGAAACTAGGAAATTACTAGTGAATATTAAGAGCTTTTTAGTTCAGTAGTAGGAATAAACACAAGGACAGTAGCATATAAGCTAATACACCCAAGATGTAAGTATCAGGTGAAAAATGAAGGTTGGTTGATTTTCAAGTTAAGGAGAAGGAACAGGAAATGGCTTAACAAATTAGGCATGCAAAAGAGAATATGTGATGGAACAAGATTATTGTGGAGAAGGGAAACTTGGGACCAAAAAAATGTAACTAAGGACATATTATACAGAAAAAATGAAAAAAAAAAACTGGAGTTTTGTCAAAAGAGATGAAAATGGTAAAAATATAGCACAATTTTGTGATGAGACAGGGAAGAAACATAAAGGATCCCAGAAAGAATCTTATTCTCCTGGTGAACAGAACAGTAAAAAGTACTAAATAAATATTAGTTGAAGTAACAAAGAGACAGACAAGATTGGGGCCAGAAACTTAACTACTACAGAAAGGATTCAGAATGACTACTCTGGGAAATTCTAGAGAACTGTAACAAAAGACGAAAGAATCACTGAATAGTACTAAGGCACATATAGGATAGTCCATTAATTCCCCCTGGATTTACCTGGACTAGGGTCAATGTTTGCTAATAGCTCCAAATGGGGTCTTAGTCGATTCAAGTTTGCCGGATCTCCAGTCCGCTGGAGAGCAATTGTTAGTTCCTGAACACTTTGTGCAAAAGAGGCTGGGGTCTGCAACTTAAAAAAAGATAAATATTAACTTCCCCCAAAGACCAGATAATCCTTTTAAAATAAAGATTATTTACAACATCACAATCATTTTTGCAATTAATTCTATTTAATTTTTATCCTTGTCCACATCCTATGCGTTGGCCAACTGGATCACTCGTTTCCTGAAAAAGCCTTGCACTTCTCTGCATCCACAAGTTGGTATATTGTATACTCTCTTCTCTCTGCCATTACACTCCTTGAATGTGAGATCTTTCTCAATTCCTCAATTTGGAAATACTCTTTAGAGCTCAGGTTCTTATAGCACCATGTTAGTTTGCCTCCTGGATCCATTCAAATAATTGAAATTTGGAGATACAGTCTAGAGATAATGTTATACAACAACAAAAGCAATGAAACTGGAGTCAAACTGAGTTTGAATTCAAGTTCTGTTATAGACCAAAGGTTATGGCACCATATACAATATTTACAGCCTCGATATGAACTCATCTGTTGCACGGATTACATAATTTGAGTTCATTCCAGTTCAGAAAAATTCTGTATTTGGTTTGGGATTCTTGGAAGCTATCAGGTTGCGTGTTTTCCTAAGGCTTAATGGACACACATACTTGCCCTAACTCTCCTAAGGTGGCCAATACATTTGACCGTTAAAGAAAAGAAAAAGATTAGCTGATGCTTCCCTAGTGGCTCAGTTGGTAAAAAACCTGCCTGCAATGCAGGAGACCCAGGTTTGATTCCTGGGTTGGGAAGATCCCCTGGAGAAGGAAATGGCAACCTACTCCAGTATTCTTGCCTGGAGAATTCCATGGACAGAGGAACTGGGCAGGCTACAGTCCATAGGATTGCAGAGTCAGATATGACTATGCAACTAACTTCCACTTTCCACAACTAAGGGTTCTTACTTGAAAACATTTAGCTCTGTGGTTTATTAATATAGGAGAGGGCTGTTCTCACCTTATGAAACGGACTGCATTCTGCCTATGACATGTGCATCTTTCTAAATAAACTTACTTTCACTTAAAAAAAAATACATGTATGAAACTTTTTCTCCCCTACAGGTCATTTTAAAAGGTAAATTTTAAATAGCATACATTTAAAAAACATGGAGTAACACAACTCAGAGAAGGCAATGGCAGGCCACTCCAATACTCTTGCCTAGAAAATCCCATGGATGGAGGAGCCTGGTAGGCTGCAGTCCGTGGGGTCGCTAAGGGTCGGACACGACTGAGCGACTTCACTTTCACTTTTCACTTTCCACTTTCACACATTGGAGAAGGAAATGGCAACCCACTCCAGTGTTCTTGCCTGGAGAATCCCAGGGACGGGGGAGCCTGGTGGGCTTCCGTCTATGGGGTCACACAGAGTTGGACACGACGGAAGTGACTTAGCAGCAGTAGCAGCAGCAACACAACTAACTAATCGTTAAAATGGTGACATGCCTTTTATTCAATTTTTTCATCTTTGCATGTTTTTCACATACTTATAATGGGCTATTTATAAACTTCTGGATTTGTTTACCATTGACATTATAACAAACATATTTAAAAAATATCTAACCATCTTTATTATAAAATACTTCAAAGTAACTGTCTAATATAATTCCTGTGCATGTATCACTGAGATTTAACAAAAATATTTCACTAACATTTTTAAAAAGAAATTTAATGCTATTTAACAGCTGAAGAGAGTATCTGTCCTGACATAACTGCAATTTTATTGGCCATGTAACTACTCAGTGTTCTGAGTAGATGTATATTAACTTCAACCATCCTCTTATTTTATCTTTTATAAATATATCCTTTATTATAAGTTAATAATGTATATTAACTTCTTTAACCATCCTCTTATTTTATCCTTTATATTTAGCAAATAACACTTTTGAGTTTGTAACTTTTTTGGAAGTTTGGATTATTCCTTTAAAATAAATTCCTGGAAATAGTAATTTTGGTAAAAGACATGGATATTTTGAGGTTCGGGGACTTCCCAGTGGTACAGTGTTAAGACTCCTCTTCCGCTGCAGGGAACTAAGATCCCGCATGTGAAAGTAATAGAACACTGTAAATTACCTATATTTCAATTAAAAACAGAAAAATTTGAGGCTTCACTGACAGGTTAGTTCCCCCAAAATCTGTAATCCATTTCACAAACCATCAGCAATGAATGAGAGTATATGTTTCTTTATATTTTTACAGACAATATTTGTCATGTTACTGTTTTAGATGTGTATTTATTATTGGGGCCCATTCTATCCATCAATTAGATATACTTCCTCTTTGTGAACTCTAAATTCATATTTCTTTATTAATTTAGTATAGTTATTGATTTTTTCGCTTTTAATAAGTTCTCTATTTCCCTCATCCAATACAGTAGCCCTTAGCTATGTAAGGCTATTAAAAACTTTAAGTAATATAAAAATTTTAGTTTATCAGTTACACAAGATACATGTCAAGTGTTTAACAGCCAAGTATGGCTAGTGATCACCATATTGGACAATGCATGTATATAGAAGATTTTCATTATCACAGGAAATTCTATTACTCTATATAGTAACAAGATATCACGCTGCAAACTTCATTTACCAGTTTGTTCCATGAAAGTTTAGGACATTAAATTCAAATTAATGCTCACAATGTGAGCAAATTATTACAGAGTATACATTTAGGTATATAGTCCAGTTCAGATAAGAAGGTTAATAATCTCCTACTAGAGTCTTCACAAAAGTCAGTCAAGTTTCTCTTCAGAAATAGAAAGGAACTCCTCTAAAAGATCATGATTAAGGTTATAAGCAGTCCATTACATAATTTCACACCTAGGAGTGGCAGGTAAAGTTTTGGTAAAGGTATCTACAGGACAGAACAAATAATATATACTGAAAATTATGCATCACATACTTATAAAACACATTTTCTAATTCTTTGACATCAACCTACTACTTATTTCAAGAATCTTATCTTTAGGAACAGCAACAACAAAAAAACGGTGGGGTGCGGTGGGGAGAATAGCCTGGAAAGAGGTTTGAGTAGTTAAGAGCTGGATTCTTGAGTCAGAACGTACAAGTTCAAATCCAGCTCTGTCACTTATTACCAATATGACCCTGGAGAAATGTACTTAACCTGCCTCCGTTTCTATATAAAAGGAATATTACAGGGCTGTTGAGAAGATTAAATGAATTATTTACAACTACCAGACAGGGAGTTCCCTGGTGGTCCAGTGGTTGGGACTTGGCACTTTCACTACCATGGCCAGGGTTTAAATCCTGGTCAGGGAACCAAGATCTCACAAGACATGTGGTATGGCCAAAAAGTAAAACGTTCTAAGCAAAGTATTAACACATTAAAATAAAAATAAATAATTAAAACTATCAGATACACAGTAAACTCTCAGTAAGTGTTAAATATTTTTTATTTAGGCTACTCTTACATACTGACATTTCTTTAAATTAAATATAGGGTAGGCTCTCACATATAATCTCATTTCTACGTTTATGAGGATTTAAGATAAAATAGCAAAAATTAAGGAAAATAGTAGAAATTTTTAAAAAATTATTGAACATAATATATACAAATGGCACTTAAGGACTTTTAGACAGCACTTTCACAAATTTCATGTTGAATTACAAAACCAGGCTTAAATATTTACTCTATAGCTTTAAGAGAATTAAATACAATTTTTAGAGTCAGAAATTTGAGGGGTCTGACCTAAAATTCATGTGTACTTAAATGATCTTTTCATCATAACAAACAACAATTAAAAGTAAAAATAAACTGAAAATCTGATCAAATTTAGAATGGTTGGTAATTATTATGTGAAATTTTCTGGACTGAGAGTCACAAGAAACCTCAGTGTACACATGTTTCAGGCTATTAAATAGGTGCTCCAGGAAGAAGATAAAAGCATTTAGAAAATGAGTTTAACAAATATAGTGATCAAAACTCAAGAGAAAAATAAAAGGGAGCGAGGCAATGAGAAAATAGAGACAGAAGACTCTCAAAGGGATGGAAAGCAGCACTGGATAAAACTTAAAACAGTAATTAAATCAATTCTTATATAAGCAATGTCAACTACACCTCAATTTAAAAACCTTTATATGAACAAACCGGTATTATGATGTGACTAGTTGTGACACTCAGCTATAAAAAATATAATTTACAAGAGTCTGATATATAGTATTCATTTTAATACATATTTGTTAAATAAATGAATTACCAAACTCCATGATTAGTCCAAGAAGTAAAGAACAAAAAAAGAGTCTACCTTGTCAATAATGGACTGCATATGAGATTTGTGAGATTGGTCCCCATACAGCAAAGAGGACCACTGGTCTGGTGCAATTCGTAAGCCTGCTTCCATAGCAATCTGCACTATCTGGGAGTCATGTTCTCGCCGCAAAGCTTCATAAGTTCTAAATTCTTCTTTCAGCTGCATCAAAGAAGAGTCTTCATCACGTTTGGTGACCTAATAAGACATACGTAATCTCATAATGAGTCAAGTAAGAAACAAACTGTGTTTATATGTTATAAGACCACATAGAGACATGAAAATACTTTGAAAAGAAGAAAATTCTCATACAACTATTCTGAAAAATACTGTGCCTTTTTTAGTTTGAGTGTCAGATGAGGGGATGCAATGGCCTCCTTATAGCTTGTTAATCAATTAACAATTTTTTAGACAGGGCTCCCCTGGCCCACGAAGTACTTGTTATGTGTTGTGTCAAAAAGCAAGAAACCTTGACTTTAAGAAGTAAGGAAAACAAAATGAACAGTAAGAGACACATACTGGACACCAATGTTTGAAGTAGTATTGATTCAATCTGGCATACAAAGGACTATATTCTGCATATACTAAAATCAAAATGGCAAATGGAGCTCCAGTGCTGTATATATGTGGAATTACGTCAGGAGCAAATAGCCACATAAAACCCACTCCTGCTTTAATGACTCTCTCTTTAGATCAATTCTGTTTGTAGTCTTGATGGAAAACTGACATGGCTTTATAGTCTCTTCAAATACAAAAATCTACATGCCTTGATTTGATCTTTGCTGTTCAATATCTAATATACAAAATTCAATGCAATAAGATTTAACTTTAATAGGACACCATCTCCCTGGAGAAGGGAATGGCAACGCACTCCAGTATTCTTGTCTGGAGAATCCCATAGACAGAGGAGCCTGGTGGGCTATAGTACATAGGGTTGCAAAGAGTTAGACACAGCTAAGTGACTACATTCTTTTTTTTTTTTTTTAGATTTTTTTTCTTCTTTTCTTGATGAGGACTATTATTAAAGTCTTTGTTGAATTTGTTACAATATTGCTTCTGTTTTATATTTTGGTTTTTTGGCCTGGAGGCCGTGGGATCTTATCTTTCTGACCAGGAATCCAACCCGCACCCCCTGTATTGGAAGAAGTCTTAACCACTGGACCATCATCTACATTCTTTAAAAGAAAATCTGCTAAAATTTTATGAAAAGATACAGGCAACTTGATTAAACTCAAGTTTTACTACTTAAGTTCAGGGAAAGAAAGTTTCCTTTTAAGTTGAAATTTACCATACCTTGAAGCAGGAGGCTCTATAAAGGAGCTGGACAACATGCCCAATGCTAGTTTTGGAGGCTTGAGGAAACCGTGGCTCCAATCTTTGCACCACAAAGAGAACCAATACTTTTCTAGACAAAGCAGAACCATCTTCTAAGGCCAGGAGAACCAGCTTTAGGGCTTCCTCCTGCATTGCTAGGAAAAGTTGAAAAAAAAAAACACAAAATTTATCATGTACAGATATAAGATAAATCCATTTCTTAGAAGGGCAATATTTAATAATTTCTACAGGTACCACTTAATTAATGGGCAACACAACAACAACCAACATTCACAGCTACACTTTTTGAACCATATGGGGGCAATTTTGTATTACATTCCATATATTTTATTTAAGAAAGCAGGTTAATACAGTTAAGGAAAACCTCTATCAAAATGAATAAACTTTTGGCATTAAGAGAAAAGTTTTAAGTGTACTGAAAAACTGACTTGGAATTATCCAAGCCATGATTATGGGAAACCAAGTGAGACTTTACTTGATAACAACAGAATACTGCAAAGAACTGGCCTTTTTATATCACCTACAGTGCTTACACTACACTTTAAATATCAAATTTTAATTATATACCTGGTCCAAGGAACTGGCAGCCTCTAGCTCTGACTGCTGCCCAAAGATTGGAAGAGAGCTGCTGAGGATTCTGGTGTTGGAGAATGAGCTCTGTAACTGTTCGTTCACCTAAAGATCGAGCTGCCCTCATGGCACGAATCCTGCCTTCTTCTTCCACTAGTTGGCAGTGGACCAGCGTCACTAGCTTCCTCTGCATTGGGCGACTCAGAACACTCTGAGTAGTACTATTCAGACCCACTCCTTTAAAATAGAAGAAAGAGTTATTTCTAGGTTTCCAGTGCAATTTTGGAATCCAGAATAACTTCCTCTAATGGGCTGATTGACTTACAGGTATATGGAATAATTCTGGGTTCTATCAGGATATTTAAAATAAACAATACAAATCACACAAATGAAGCCTAGTTTGTAGTTTAAAAGTATACAAAGCTGTTAACCGCATGCAAATGGAATACTTACTATGACATTAAATGTATCATTATTCATTTTAATCATAATAAAAAAGGCTAGTCAATATTAATAATTAAAAATTCAAATCTTAGGTCCTAACAGATTTGGTACATTTCATAGTGGTTAAGCTCACCTTTTCAATGAAAACAAGCCATACTGGCAAGACAGTAATGGTAACTTCCAATTGTATTATATCCCCAACAGCACAATTGGCAGACAATTCAGGGCTGTCAAATGATACAAAGCCCTTCTGAAACCACTAGAATGTTTATACCTACTTTTGCAACCCTTTCAAAAAATGTTTCCAATAAACAGTACCTAAACTTTAAATTCACTACTTTATTTGATGTGGTTTATAATGATATTATTTAGCATCAGTGGGTTTGGCTTATAATAAATAAACTAATTTTGTTAACACAGCCCACAATTTTTATGGTGACAAAAGCATCTTTGATGAACATGTGCTTAATTAGCATGGATAATTTCATCCAATTTACCTCTAGCACTGCTGAGTGGTTTCAGATACAGTGCTAATTCTTCTACACATTTCTTGGCTTCCTCATAATGCTTTGTATCTTCAACCCCACTACACAGAGTAATGGGCTGCTGCTCAGGAACCTAGAGGTCAAAAAAAGGGTGCTCACTAATTAATTACGATCAAATCCTTTGTTGAGTATATTTTATGCACTCCTACTCTCCCTGGTGGCTCAGGTGGTAAAGAAGCGGCCTGTAGTGCGGTTCACCCAGGAGTGGCAGTGTAGTGCAGGAGACCCAGGTTCAACCTCTGGGTTGGGAAAATCCCCTGGAGGAGGGAATGGCAACCCACTTCAGTATATCTTGCCTGGAGAACCCAATGGACAAAGGAGCCTGGTGAGCCACAGTCCATGGGGTCGCAAAGGGTTGGACACAGTGGGCGACTAACACTTTCATTTGCACTCTATCACTGACACTATCAAAACTCCCATTAAATTTACTGAGTTCTTTCAAAAGATCTTTTCTATACATACATACAAAATTATAGCATTTTAAAATTTTTGTTTTATTTCTGTAACAGCTTTATTGAGACATAATTTGCATATCATTGACCCATTTAAGGTATATATTCAATGACTTTAAGTATATTCACAGTTATGCAACATCAAAATTTTAGAATATTTTCATGGCCCCCTAAAAAAACCCCACAGTCACGCCTGCCGTATTTCCCTTCAAACCTCCTCCAGTTGTAGGAAGAAACTAATCTATTTTCTGTCTCTCTGGATTTGCCTATTTACAACATTTCATATAAACAGAATCGTATAACAACTTCCAAAGCAGCTGTACTATTTTGCATTCCCATCAGTAATAAATGAAGGGTCTCTGTTGCTTTATATCCTCACCAGTATTTTGCATTGTGTTTTGAATTTTAGCTATTTTAATTCATGTGTAGTGGTATCTCATTGCTGTTTGCACAATTTCTAAAGGTTATATTTTGTTTATACTTGCTATAAAATGTTGGCTATCTTTCCCTTATTGTAAAATATATCTTTGCAGCTTATTTATTTTATAGTAGTTGTATCTCTGACTGTCATTTTAATTTGCAATTCTTTAATGACAAACAATGCTGAGCAAGTTTTTATTTGCTCATTTGCCATCTGCATATCTTTGGTGAGGTGTTCAGATCTCTATCCATTTAAAAATGATGTTCTTTTTATAATGGAGTTGAAAGAGTTCTTTATATGTTCCAGATCCATGTTTCTTCTCAGATACATGATTTACAATTATTTTCTTCCATTCTGTGAGCTGTTCTCTTACTCTCTTGACAGTGTTGTTTGAAGCACTATGCTTCTGGTTTCGTTTTTGTTTTTCGGCTGCAGCTATTGAGATCTCAGTTCCCTGATGAGGAACTGAACCTAGGCCCTCAGCAATGGAAGTGCAGAGTCCCAACCACTGGATGCCCAGGGAAGTCCAATAAGCTTTCCTTTTGAATAAGCTGTTCCAGAATTGCCCTCTTTATCTCCAGCATACATAGTATCGACCATCTTTACTTTTTATCCACATCAGTGAAGGATTGTTTAAGTGAATCATATCTATCTCTGAAAAGCCTGCCTTCCTTGGCTTTGTTGAAGCCTTCTGAAGATACTACTCATCTCTAACTTGAGAATACTGACACAAGCTTTCAGAGTATCACCTTCGGAATCACTAATTTTTATATTTTATGTATTTAAGGAGCATTTGTTCCTACTCTAGACAAAAGGTTCCAAAGGCAATGTTCTACAGTTTTCATTACTTTCTGTATCTTTCATTTCAGTTAGTATCTACTAAGTAAAATTGTCTGAAGCAGCTTCATTTTTTTATTAAGTAAAATGCAATTGTTTAGCAAATAATATCTTTCTTAATATTAAGAAGTCCTTGAGACTTACCTCTAAGGTTTCTCTAGTGATCTGAGAGCTAAGGCTGTTGAGAGAATCTGACCACCAGATTGAATGTTACTGTGCAATGAGAAACACTGCACTACCACAACAAAACCTAAGGTACTGAAATCAAGGATCTAAACAGTACTGAACAGAATTTTATCTATTTAAATAGAAGGCAATATTACTCAATCAGTATCTCTCAGAAGGAAAATACACATACACAGACATTTAAAAATGTAATAAGTTACCCAACTAACCTGAGCACCCACTAGCTGCAGCAATGCTGAGTTCACTGGGAGGAGTTCAATGTCTGTATTGATAGTGGTCTGGTCAAATGGACAAGCCTTGCGGTGGAGTTTGTTCAGGCACATCTTGCAGACAGTATGGCCACAACCCAAACTGATGGGCTTTCTAATTGTTTCGTCAAAAGTCTGAGTGCAAATTGGGCAGGAGAGGAAATCCGTCCACTGTGGAGCTTGTACAGGCATTGTTCTGGAGTTACAATTTACTCACACACACACAAAATCTAAAGCAAAGATTCCACTGGAATCAAAATCTTTGAAAAAAGTTTTTTTTTTTTTAAATATCTTCTGTAAATACAGTCAGCACATAGTGTGAAATATAACCTGAAAAACAAAGAAAGAAAATGACTGTCTTCCTTTACTGTACATTCTCACCCTACTACCTACAAAATTTTATACCATATTTATATCAACACAGTCCACCTTTTTTGCATTTTTATAAAATCAGAACCATAATAAAACAACTAGTCTCATCCCTTCATTTTAGAGAGGGAGAGCAGACCTCAGAAAAAGGAAGTACTTTGCTGTAGGTGACAATAACAAAGCTGGATCCAAGATCTAAGTCTCTCTATATCTAAGTTTGATAGTTTTATATTTTAAAACTAGACTTAAGACAGCTAAGACTACTCTGATCTGCACACAATCTGTTCATCTGTGAAAATTCATTAAGCTCTACACTTAACAATGTATCCATTTCAGTGTATGTTATACCCTAATAAAGAGTTTTTAAAAAACTGGCCTAAAGTAAAAACTACCCTAAGAGATCAAATTGCCAACATCCGCTGGATCATGGAGAAAGCAAGAGAGTTCCAGAAAAACATCTATTTCTGCTTCAATGACTATGCCAAAGCCTTTGACTGTGTGGATCACAATAAACTGTGGAGCATTCTGAAAGAGATGGGAATCCCAGACCACCTGACCTGCCTCTTAAGAAACCTGTATGCAGGTCAGGAAGCAACAGTCAGAACTGTACATGGAACAACAGGAAAAGGTGTACCAAATAGGTTTGCAAATAGGAAAAGGTGTACGTCAAGGTTGTATATTGTCACCTTGCTTATTTAACTTATATGCAGAGTACATCATGAGGAACGCTGGGCTGGAAGAAGCACAAGCTGGAATCAAGATTGCCGGGAGAAATATCAATAACCTCAGATATGCAGAAGACACCACCCTTATGGCAGAAAGTGAAGAGGAACTCAAAAGCCTCTTGATGAAAGTGAAAGAGGAGAGTGAAAAGGTTGGCTTGAAGCTCAACATTCAGAAAACAAAGATCATGGCATCTGGTCCCATCGCTTCATGGGAAATAGATGGAAAAACAGTGGAAACAGTGTCAGACTTTATTTTTTGGGCTCCAAAATCACTGCAGATGCTGATTGCAGCCATGAAATTAAAAGACGCTTGCTCCTTGGAAGGAAAGTTATGACCAATCTTGATAGTATATTCAAAAGCAGAGACATTACTTTGCTAACCAAGGTCTGTCTAGTCAAGGCTGTGGTTTTTCCTGTGGTCATGTATGGATGTGAGAGTTGGACTGTGAAGAAAACTGATAGCCGAAGAATTGATGCTTTTGAACTGTGGTGTTGGAGAAGACTCTTGAGAGTCCCTTGGACTGCAAGGAGGTCAAACCAGTCCATTCTAAAGGCGATCAATCCTGGGTGTTCATTGGAAGGACTGATGCTAAAGCTGAAACTGCAATACTTTGGCCACCTCATGCGACGAGTTGACTCACTGGAAAAGACTCTGATGCTGGGAGGGATTGGGTGTAGGAGGAGACGAGGATGACAGAGAATGAGATGGCTGGATGGCATCACCGACTCAATGGACATGAGTTTGAGTGAACTCCGGGAGTTGGTGATGGACAGGGAGGCCTGGCGTGCTGTGATTCATGTGGTCACGCAGAGTCGGACACGACTGAGCGACTGAACTGAACTGAACTGAATGAGATTAAAAAGTGACTGTGGGGTTTTTAACATCTATCTTAAGAGCTTTTTTTAACTGGTAAAGATCTTTCAGCCTCTGTTATGCCTTATATTTGCTGCTATAGTGTATTGTGTTATAACACAGTTAAAATGATTTACTTCAAAAGATTTTTTTAAATTCCCAAGTTTAAGAATGATAGAACAATTCAGTTAACCAGAACATATATACATACAGTCAAATTTTACTGTCTATCCACTACCTTTTGGTAGGGGATAAAAATCAAATTACAAAACTTATCACTTGTATCTAACAGAAATTTTCTTTACATATAAAATCTAATCTGAAATTTCTTGCACATATCTTAAACAATACCTGCTATACTTACTGTAACTGTAGTTTCTAAAAATGAGAACTGATGAACAGAACAATAAAGTAACACAGTATTACATATTCTTAAAGATTTGATTATGCTCCCTAGAGACTGGTTATGGAAGAAAAGAAAAACTCATCTAAGCTGTAATTAATTAGAAAGGTAAATTATCTGCACATTTTATTGTCTAAGCATTACATTTAATTCAGGTTTTACTGAAGTAATTCAACCTTAAATGCAAGCCCATTATTGAGAGAACAATTTCCATTAGAATGCTAAAAGATTTTATCCAGTCATTCAACAAATATTTTACTAAGCACTACTAGTACTGTGATCTAGACTCTGAATTATTAGAGAAACAATGAAACTCTGTAGTATCTGCTTTGTGAGTAAGCTGAGCACTGTCTGGACTTTTGTGCTATCAAATAAATGGATAATGGGGGAAAAAATGTAAGACCCTAGACAGTTAACAAGTTAATTTCATATGAGATCTAAAATTAAAGTTATCTGCGTATATGTTCAAATGGCTCGTGCAATAACAGGACAGAGTAAAGAAAATGCCCACACTTTTATTTCTATAATTAATTATAAATATTTTAAATAAAATATACCTGCAAATAGAATGAGTAAATCTTTATTACTTAATAAAAAGAGACTATTATCTGAAGTGCTAAAAAAAGAAATTATTCAAATGTAGAGTCAAATGCTACAATTTGCATGGGGTTAGAGAATGCTCCAAAATAAAGGCAAAAGTGCTTAAAACACATTAATATTTAGAATGAGAACTGGTTATTAGTGAGAAATGTTTGCTGAAGTTGATGAAGTATCATCCAATCTTTTCTATAAATTAGCATGCAGCTTAAATTAATGCCTAAAAAGAATCTGATCTTAAGTTAAAACTTCACAAAGTAAATGGTTCCTTCCTTTTTACTAGTATGGCTGTGTAGAGAACTTAACATTTGTTAATTAATCTTAAAACAAAGTTAAAACATGGCACTTTATTCCCTTAACACTATAAAACTACAGAAACCCAAAAGAGCACAAAAACATAAATGCTTTATTACACAATCACTATAATTTTTACTATTTATACATTATGTGCCACATACTATAAATGTACTAAATGCTTTACATAGCATATTAACAAAATGATAAAAAGTAGGTAAATACTGTTATCCCATTTTACAGATACAGTTGACCCTTAAACATCATAGGTTTGAATACCAAGGGTCCACTTGTATGTGGAATTTTTTTTTCAATAGTAAAAAAATAGTAAATTTTTTTTCAATAGTAAATACTGCAGTATTACAACAACCTGCTTCCCTGGTGGCCCAGATGGTAAAGAATCTGCCCACAATGTGAGAGACCTGGGTTCAATCCCTGAGTTGGGAAAATCCCCTGGAGAAAGGGGGAAATTTCCCCTGGAGAAAATCCCCACTCCAGTATTCTTGCCTGGAGAACCCCATGGACAGAGGAGCCTGGTGGGGTACTGTCCACGGGGTCGCAAAGAGTTAGACACAACTGAGTGACTAACCACAGCACAGCACAACAACCTGCAGTTGGCTGAATCCTTGGGTGCAGAACCACAGATAAGGAGGAACCACACATATGGAGAGCTAACTGTAAATTAAACATAGACTTTCAACTGATCGGAGGGTCAATGGATTTCAACTGTCAACTCCATGAGAAATGGAGGTTTAGTAAGGCTGAATAAGTTAAAAACAAAAAGAGCTGCAATAATAACCCAGATGTTATCGTTTAGTTGCTAAGTTGTGTCCTGCTCTTTTGCGACACCATGGATTGTAGCCCGCCAGACTCCTCTGTCCATGGGATTCCCCACGCAAGAATACTGGAGTGGGCTGCCATTCCCTTTTGGGATCTTCCCAACCCAGGAATCGAACCCAGGTCTCCTGCACTGCAGGCAGATTCTTTACTGTCTGAGCCACCAAGGAAGCCCAATATGTGTCGTGTATAGATTTTATAACAGGAAAAGCCCAATCACAGATTCTGAGACTAAATTCAATATAGTACAATTAGGGAGCTTGAAAAAAAAAAAATCAAAGCTACAGGGAAGCCAGAAACAAAACAAAAACTAAAACAGAGAGCAAGTCAAAAAGATACGAGGTGAGACTAAAGAATTAGAAGGAACCAAGAAGTACAGGAACTTTTAATTCATAACCGGTAGCTCATGGTAAAGAATCCACCTAAAAAGCAAGAGATTTCCCGGGTCAGGAAGGTCCCCTAGAGAAAGAAATGGGAACCCACTCCAGTATTCTTGCCTGGGAAATCTCATGTACAGAGGAGCCTTGGAAGGCTACAGTCCATGCAGTCACAAAAGAGACAAACATGACTTTGCAACTAAACAGTGGTATCATTGTAATGTTAAGGCACTGAAGAGTCAGGAAATGATCCAATTCATTGTTTGTTAAAACAATGTATGCCTATACTATCAAAACAAGCAGAATAATTAAAAAGAGAATTAAGTATTTAGAAATGTTCAGTTCAGTCGCTCAGTCGTGTCCAACTCTTTGTGACCCCATGAATCACAGCACGCCAGGCCTCCCTGTCCATCATCAACTCCCGGAGTTCACTCAAACTCATGTCCATCGAGTCGATGATGCCATCCAGCCATCTCATTCTCCGTCGTCCCCTTCTCCTGCCTCCAACCCCTCCCAGCATCAGAGTCTTTTCCAGTGAGTCAACTCGTCACATGAGGTGGTCAAAGTACTGGAGTTTCAGCTTTAGCATCAGTCCTTCCAATGAACACCCAGGATTGATCTCCTCTAGAATGGACTGGTTGGATCTCCTTGCAGTCCAAGGGACTCTCAAGAGTCTTCTCCAGCACCACAGTTCAAAAGCATCAATTCTTCAGTGAGCAGTCTTCGTCACAGTCCAACTCTCACATCCATACATGACCACTGGAAAAACCATAGCCTTGACTAGACGGACCTTGGTTGGCGAAGTAATGTCTCTGCTTTTTAATATGCTATCTAGGTTGGTCATAACTTTCCTTCCAAGGAGTAAGCATCTTTTAATTTCATGGCTGCAAACAGCATCTGCAGTGATTTTGGAGCCCCCCAAAATAAAGTCTGACACTGTTTCCACTGTTTCCCCATCTATTTCCCATGAAGCGATGGGACCAGATGCCATGATGTTAGTTTTCTGAATGTTGAACTTCAAGCCAACTTTTTCACTCTCCTCTTTCACTTTCATCAAGAGGCTTTTTAGTTCCTATTCACTTTCTGCCATAAGGGTGGTGTCATCTGCATATCTGAGGTTATTGATATTTCTCCCGGCAGTCTTGATTCCAGCTTGTGCTTCTTCCAGCCCAGCGTTCCTCATGATGTACTCTGCATATCAGTTAAATAAGCAGGGTGACAATATACAAGCTTGACATACTCCTTGCTGCTGCTGCTGCTAAGTCACTTCAGTCGTGTCCGACTCTGTGTGACCCCATAGACAGAAGCACACCAGGCTCCCCCGTCCCTGGGATTCTCCAGGCAAGAAACACTGGAGTGGGTTGCCATTACCCTCTCCAATGTGTAAAAGTGAAAAGTGAAAGTGAAGTCGCTCAGTCGTGTCCGACCCATAGCGACCCCACGGACTGCAGCCTACCAGGCTCCTCCATCCATGGGATTTTCTAGGCAAGAGTACTGGAGTGGCTTGCCATTGCCTTCTCCGACATACTCCTTAAGTTAATGCACATCTTTCAGACCAATACATATGATGTCATTTGTGTTGGGGGAAAAGAATCCTACAGTCTTGGTATCAATGAATATAAATGGATACAGAAAATATCTAACAAACTTAACAGCAGTTACACAGTTGGGCAAATTACAAAATGTATACAACCACAATTTACTTATATAAGTACAAAAAAACTGAAAGAATGAAAACAAGATAGACCACATTTAGAACACAAAGAATTACTATAAAACTATTAAAAACATTTTCTTTAATAAACTGATCTTTTACTATACATATTTGGATAGTCAAATCATCAAAATTACTTATTAGTTCTTTATAAAATTCATTAAAAACCTTTCAAGAAGTTCTCTATAATTTATGTTTCAATGAACTAGTATAATTTATTACTTTTATAATAAAATGTATCATTTCCATCTGTATTAACCTAGTAAAATGAAGTATAATTGCTAACCCTCACACATTCCAGTTAAGTAGCTATTAGAGGCATAACAAAGTTGATAGAATTATCATTCAGAATCAGCACCCAGCTCTTCACTAAAAACAAAAGCATTCTTTTGACCAAAAAGATGGGTTTGAGAGACGAGGAGAAAACAGTATTTTAAAAGTTTGACTTTGGATAGAAAATTTAATGAATAAGAATAGTAAGTCACTCTTTGACAATTCAATTTCAATCAGCAAAATCATAAACCAAAGCTTTTTTAAAGACTCAAACTGTCATTAAGTTGTAGCAGATACAAGAAGAATTTCCACTTCCTCATTCTTTAAACATCTTTCTACAAAGTCATCTTTTAAAACATTGTTCACGTTTCTCAAAGACAGTTCTTTACACCATCTTCAATTACAAAACACATCTAAACCACAAAGGACATATGACTTTGCGAATATAATAAACATTCTTTCAATCAAGAGTAAACATGAGACACTTTAATCATAACAAGCAAGAGGAGGCTGAGAAGACAAAGGAGCTGTAACTGGACAAAGAAACAGGAATTAAGTGACTTTGTTGGAATTCTAGATGTGTCCAAAGAGATTACTGCAACAGGTGAGCACCTGGAATAAAAATGAAAAAAAAAAAAAGTAACAGGAAGACAGTGCCACACCCCACCTATGGCGACTGCGCTGGTGTTTTGGTCTCACCACTCCAGTGAAATAAATGGCTCTTCTCAACATCACCAAGATCAAGCTCTGAGCTTTCGGAGTGGGAGCACTGACTCCAAGACCCTAGACTACCAGAGAACTAACCCTAGGGAGTATCAAATAGTGAGAACTCCCACAAAGGAAACCACAAGTATTCCTTGTCAGGAAAACACAAGTATTAAATGATACATTAGATGAGACAGATCTCACTGATATCTTCAGGACATTCCATTCAAATACAGAAGCATACACCTTCTTCTCAAGTGCACACGGAACAGTCAATTTAAGAAAATTGAAATCATTATCAAGCATCTCTTCTGACACAACACTATGAGACTAGATATCAATTACAAGAAAAAAACTGTAAAAAACACAAACACATTGAGATTAAACAATACATTTCTAAATAACTAACAGGTTACTGAAGAAATCAAAAGGAAAATCAAAAAATTTCTAGAAATAAATGACAATGAAAACACAACTCAAAATCTATGGGATGCAGCAAAAGCAGTTCTAAGAGGGAAGTTTATAGCAATACAGTCCTACGTCAAGAAACAAGAAAAACATCGAATAGACAACCTAACTTTACACCTAAAGCAACTGGAAAAGAACAACATCAAAAAAAAAAAAATTAGCAGAAGGAAATAAATCATAAAGATCAGAGCAGAAATAAATGAAAAAGAAATTAAAAAAACAATAGTAAAGATTAATAAAACTAAAAGCTGGTTCTTTGAGAAGATAAACAAAATTGACGACCCTTTAGCCAGACTCATCAAGAAAGAGAGAAGAATCAAAGCAACAGAATTAGAAATGAAAAAGGAGAGGTTACAACAGCAGAAATACAAAGGATTATAAGAGACTATTATGAACAACTATATGGAAATAAAATGGATAACCTGGAAGAAACGGACAGATTCTTAGAAAACTTTTAATCGTCCAAGACTGAACCAGAAAGAAGCAAAAATTATGAACAACCCAATTACAAGCACTGAAATTGAAGCTGTGATCAAAAATCTCCCAAAAAACAAAAGCCCAGGACCAGATGGCTTCACAGGAGAATTATATCAAACATTTAGAGAAGAGCTAATGCCTACCTTCTAAAACTCTTTCAAAAAATTGCAGAGGGAGGAACACTTTCAAACTCATTCTACAAGATCACCATCACCCGGATACCAAAACCAGACAAAGACAACACAAAAAGAGAAAACTACAGGCCAACATCACTGATGAACATAGATGCAAAAATCCTCAATAAAATTTTAGCAAACAGAATTCAACAACACATCAAAAACCTCATACACCATGATCAAGTTGGGTTTATTCCAGGGATGCAAGAATTCTTCAACATACGCAAATCAATCAATATAATACACCATATTAACAAACTGAAAGATAAAAAGCATATGATAATCTCAACAGATGTAGAAAAAGCCTTTGACAAAATTCAGCAGCCATTTATGATCAAAACTCTTCAAAAAATGGGCACAGAAACCTACCTCAACATAGTAAAGGCCATATATGATAGCCTACAGCAAACATTATTCTCAATGGTGCAAAACTTAAAGCATTCCCCCTAAGATCAGGAACAAGATACGGGTGTCCACTTTTGTCACTATTATTCAACATAGTTCTGGAAGTCCTAGCTACAGCAATCAGAGAAGAAAAAGAAATAAAAGGAATCCAGAAAGAAAAGAAGTAAAGCTCTCACTGTTTGCAGGTGACATGATACTGTACATAGAAAATCCTAAAGATAGTATCAGAAAATTACTAGAGCTAATCAGTGAATTTAGCAAAGTTGCAGGATACAAAATCAATACACAGCAATCACTTGCATTTCTATATACTAACAATGAAAAATCAGAAAGAGAAATTAAGAAATCAATCTCATTCACCATTGCAACAAAAAATATCTTTAGGAATAAACTTACCCAAGGAGACAAAAGAACTGTACACAGAAAATTATAAGACAATGATGAAAGAAATCAAAGATGACATAAACAGATGGAGAGATATTCCATGTTCCTGGGTAGGAAGAATCAATATTGTGAGAATGACTATACTACCAAATGCAATCTACAGTTTCAATGAGATCTCTATCAAATTACCAATGGCAGTTTTCACAGAACTATAAGAAAAAATTTCACAATTCATATGGAAACACAAAAGACCCTGACTAGCCAAAGCAGTCTTGAGAAAGAACAATGGAGCTTGAGGAATCAACCTTCCTGACTTCAGATTATACTACAATGCCACAGTCATCAAGACAGTATGGTACTGGCACAAAAACAGAAATATAAACCAATGGAACAAGATAGAACCCCAGAAATAAACCCACACACCTATAGGTATCTTCTTTTTGACAAAAGAGGCAAGAATATACAATGGGGCAAAGACAGCCTCTTCAATAAATGGTGCTGGGAAAACTGGATAGCTACATGTAAAAGAATGAAATCAGACCACTTCCTAACACCACACACAAAGATAAACTCAAAATGGATTAAAGACCTAAATGTAAGACCAGAAACTATAAAACTGTTAGAGGAAAACATAGGCAGAACACTCGATGACAGAAATCAAAGCAAGATTCTCCATGACCCACCTCCTAGAGTGATGGAAATAAAAACAAAAGTAAACAAATGGGACCTGATTAAACTCAAAAGCTTTTGCACAGCAAAGGAAACTAAGCAAGGTGAAAAGACAACCCTCAGAATGGGAGAAAATAATAGCAAATGAAACAACTGACAAAGGATTAATTTCCAAAATATACAAGTAGCTCATACAACTCAATGCCAGAAAAGCAAACAACCCCATCAAAAGTGGGAAAGAGACCTAAACAGACATTTCTTCAAAGAAGACATACAGACAGCTAACAAACACATGAAAAGATGCTCAACATAGCTCATTATTAGAGAAATCCAAATCAAAACTACAATGAGATATCACTTCACACGGGTCAGAATGGCCAACATTTCAAAAAGTGTACAACAACAAATGCTGGAGAGAGTGTGGAGAAATGCGAACACTCTTGCACTGTAGGTGGGAATGACACAGCCACTATGGAAGATGGTATGGAGACTCCTTAAAAAAACTAGGAATAAAACCACCATATGACCCAGCAATCCAAATCCTAGGCATAAACCCTGAGGAAACCGAATTGAAAAAGACACATTTCCCATCGTTCACTGCAGCACTATTTACAATAGGTAGTGCATGGAAGCAACCTAGATATCCACCAACAGATGAATGGATAAGGAAGTTGTGGTACATATACACAGTGGAATATTACTCAGTCATAAGAAGGAACACATTTGAGTCAGTTCTAATGAGTTGGATGAACCTAGAGCCTATTATACACAGTGAAGTAAGTCAGAAAGAGAAAGATAAATATCGTATACTAATGTCTATATACAGAATCTAGAAAAATGGTACTGAAGAATTTATTTGCAGGGCAGCAATTCTAAAGGAGATCAATCCTGGGTGTTCACTGGAAGGACTGATGCTAAAGTTGAAACTCCAATACTTTGGCCACCTCATGCGATGAGTTGACTCACTGGAAAAGACTCTGATGCTAGGAGGGATTGGGGGTGGGAGGAGACGGGGACGACAGAGGGTGAGATGGTTGGATGGCATCACTGACTCGATGGACATGAGGTTGAGTGAACTCCAGGAGTTGGTGATGGACAGGGAGGCCTGGCGTGCTGTGATTCATGGGGTTGCGGAGAGTCGGACATGACTGAGCAACTGAACTGAACTGAATGGAGAAACAGACGCATGGAATAGATTCATGGACATGAGGAGAGGGGAAGAGAGGGTGAGATGTATGGAAAGAGTAACATGGAAACTTACATTACCATATGTAAAACAGATAGCCAATGGAAATTTGCTGTATGTCTCAGGAAACTGAAACAGGGGCTCTGTGTCAACCTAGAGGGGTAGGATTGGGAGGGAGATGGAAGGGGGGTTCAAAAGGGAGGGGATATATGAATACCCATGGCTGATTCATGTTGAGGTTTGACAGAAAACAACAAAATTCTGTAAAGCAATCATCTTTCAATTAAAAAACAAATAAATTTTAAAAAGTAAGCACAAGATAAAATTACTAAATACCAACATCTAGATTCTTTAAACTTCCTCAGAGCAAGGCTATGTCAGAAAAAAAATCTTCTATTAATTAATGCATATGTGCTCAAACTCTGCAGGTAAATTCATTATGTGTTAGGGCTCAGACTAAATCTAGCTCATTAGGAGTAATTCTACTGGAACCTTCCTAATCAGAAACACAACATAAATGATGAATTCTCTTATTTCTAAAAAAATACAAGAGTCTCTCTGCTGCTCAATGATGAGAGCAATGGTAAACTTTCCCATCAGTTTAAATAAGACCTACTCTCCTATGTAGATGGTAACAATTGGTGATCTTACTGTTGATAACTGATAATAGATAATTCAGAATACAAATTAAACAGCACTCAGTCTGACCTTGAAGAACGCCCAAACTTATTTTAAAAAATCATATATAACTTCCCCAATAAAATACATATTCTTACACCCGTAGGAGTATGCTTAAACAGCATTTAGAAGATTGTCTTCTATGCCTTCTCCCATATCCTTGATAGGAGTTACTATACAGAATGTGACAATGACATTTTACTAATTCTTCCCAACTTCTAAATTCTGATTAAAAACCATCACTCAAAATATCTCTTACGCTGTTGTTGTTCAGTCACTAAATTGTGTCCGACTCTGCGATCCCACGGACTGCAGCATGCCAGGCTCGCCAGTCCTTCACTATCTCCCAGAGTTTGCTTAGATTCATGTCCATTGAGTCCGTGATGCTATCCAACCATCTCATCCCTATCCTTCTATATTAATAAAATTAATCTTCAATATTATCACTAGACTTTTCCCAGAATTTTTTTTCTTTAAAAACAAAATCTTATCAGAGTAAGAAAATTATTTCAGTGACCAGTAAACAATAAAACCACTGACTCATTCCACCAGCTAAGTGACTAGTTTGCAGACATCAAACTCCAAGTCATGTAAATGCCTTGTAGTAGCTCATTTCAAATCCATGCCTCTGTGAAACAACAAACAACTATATGTTGTGAGTCTTAAGGTTTAAGGGTGATTAAAGCAATTCCCAAAGAGCTACTACAGATAAAATTATGATAACATGATGTGTAACAGAGCTTAGCTTTCCAAAAGTAAACCATGTGTCATGTCTTTTGCCAGGTGTTTTCAGGTGCATCTCTCATTTAAATGTCTACCACAAATCTAAACCACAATATAAACCACCACCAGTAAACAGTATTTGTTAAGCACCAACTAGGTGCCAATACTTTTTACTGCATCTAATTAATTAAATGTTCACAGAAACACTGTGATATAGTTATTTCCATTTTAAAGATAGTGAGTGGCTGGACTATGATTCAAACTGAGGCCAGCTTAACCCATAAGCTGATCCTTTAAAATTCTCTAATTTCTGCCTCTTAACAGGTGCAATTAAGTCATTATGGCAAGGGAGCTTTTAGGGATGATGGAAATGTTCTACTATTGAATTGTGCTGATGGTTGCACAATTCTACAAATTTACTAAAAATTGTTGAGTTGTACACTTAAGTAAATTTTACAGCATGTAAATTATACTTCAATAAAGCTATTTAAATAGCCATTAAAGGCTTTTTATAAAGTCAGTTTTTAATTTTAATGTAGTAATTTAAAAATATAAAGATACCTTTCAGACTGTTCTATGAGTACAGCAACAATTCTAATAGTAGTAGTTTAGTTGCTAAGTCGTGTCTGACTCTTGGGATGTCATGGACTGTAGCCTGCCAGATTCCTCTGTCCATGGGATTCTCCAGGCAAGAATACTGGAGTGGGTTGCCATTTCCTTCTCCAGGGAATCTTCCTGACCAGGGAATTGAACCCAGGTCTCCTGAATTGCAGGCAGATTCTTTACTGAATGAGCTACAAGGGAATAGCTAAATTAAATAAATAGCTAAATTATACTGCTTTGAAGATTTCATTTAAATATATCACAAACTGACATTTAAAAAATTGTTAAAAAGTTATTACCATCTCCTCTATTAAGGTTCATTTTATGTGTGTCTGATTTAGGGGGAGAAATAAGAAAATCAAAATTCCTCAAGTATCTATTCTGGCCTAGTCACTCTTCAGAAGCATTATTATACCCATTTTATAGGTAACTCTTGATCTTCAGCAGCATTAAATTACTTGCCCAAAGCTAATAAATTGTCAAGTTGAGATTAAAACTCAGTTCTTATGTGAATTCACAGCGTAAGTTACCTAGAGCAAGATATTACATCAAATGAACAAAACCTTATTGTCTGTAAGAAGAAAATCCTGGATCTCCTTCCACCACACCCTACCCCATGAGATGAGTCTAATTATTATTTTTGGCCTTAATTTGCCATTTGCCTGGGACATTTCCATAGCAACCAATAAACAGGGCAACATCAGAGAAAATTTTTAACTATCTTGAAAAGTGATGGTAACAGCAGAAAAGAAAAACAAAAAGAATAAATAAAGGTTTAGTATAATACCACACAGTGTTATAATTCTCAGCAGAATATTAATTAATTCACATATAAATTAATGTGAATTTATGTGTGAGATTTCTGAAGGCTCAAGGTTTCTCCAGCAATAACACCCTGTGAAGACCCAATTTTGACTGTAAAAATACTTCTTCCCAAAATAAACAAACTGAATTATACCTTTATATTGTACACAACATCCCAGATATAAATAACTTAATATACTAACGTTAGTGCAAATATAGACAAATTCTTAGGACCGCTATAGAGAGAAGGGCTTCTGACTTAAGAGGAGGAACAGTCCTAGAAAATAGAACTTGATTAAAAGGGTCAAGAAAGCTGCAACGGGCTAATTTAGGTGGCTTATTTTCCCAGTGTTCAGAGGGACAAAAACAAACACTTCTACTTCCAATGTAAAGCCAAATTTAGATGAAGAAATAGTAAGGAAGGGTAAAGCCATTCACAGAGAAGTTGCCTGAGCAAGCTGAAACACTGCAAGTGAAGGACAGCCACTAAATTTGGGCATAAAATCTGAAGCTTCAGGTTTCTATTCTATACAGCAAAGTTCTATACTGTGTGTAAAATGTGTTCCACAAGAGGTCATTAGAGTTATTAAAGAGGTGGTGAAATAAAAAGGCCAAAGTCAAAAGCATCATCTTAAAGGAGCTGTGAGGCAGTAGGCAGGGAAACTTATCTGTCATAGCAAAACATCAAAGAGTTACATTTTTTAGTTTGCATTAATATTCTGCTGAAGATTACATATGCTGTATGTACATATGTCCTCACCATTTAACGGTGGCCCAAACATCAAAGAATAATGAGAATAACCAAAGTCAGACATATTTTGGAAAATGTCAATGCATTTTGGTTGATCTGTTATCTTGTTAACTGCTTTCAAATTAATTATAGATGTCTGAAACTTGTTTTCTTTGTGAACATTGATGTCTTCTTAATAATAACACTTCCTAAAAAACAACAAAACCAACACCAAGAACAATGCACAGAAACTGTTTTGAGCCCTTTTTGTACATTAATTCTTTTTACTTTAAAAATTAAATATCTTTAAAAAAAGAAAAATAAGAAAATAAGCTTAAAGAAAGAAAAAAAAACTGAAGTCTCCTTAATTAAGACTCTTTTTTAAGCCATAAAGATAACTCACTTATCTTTTGAAATCTGTCCTCCTGCTAAAATAATGGCTCCTTTTTAAAAAGGAAGTTTACTCCTCCTGTCCCCAGAAGTTATTTTGAGACACAATGACAAATCTGATTGGCAAGTCCTCAATAATCTTGAATGTAAGGGAAAATGTTCACTATAAAAAAAAAAAACTGTGCCTCATAAATTTATATCCCAGATTGTTAAATACTAATTTATAAAACTCCTGAGGAATTCAATGAAATTGAGACATTTTAAGGCACAACACTAATACTGTTTCTTCAATGTATTCTAATGTATTAGTTCTTTCCTTGCTTATATGGAAGCATTTAAGTTTAAATCTTTGTGAAAAGGAGGTAAAAAAAAAAAAATTTACTTCTATCTCCACAATGTTATAAGTAAAAAAAAAAAATTAACTCAAACCCTGTGCCTATCTTCTGGTCTCTATTCTCTTCTCGCTCACCTTTCAGTTTCAAACTATCACTTTATCCCAACCACTATTAATGTATCAACAATCTTATGAAATCCAACAGTCACATCTCAATCCTTATCTTCTTTCTATGTGTTTAGTAATGTTTAGTAATGTTAACCAGACTCTCCTGCAAATGCACCCTTTTGGGCTTCTATAATGGCACACTAATTAGCAGGCCACTCCTTACACGTCCCTTTTGAGGGCTTCTCCTTCTCTGCGCATCCTTGCCCTCCACCCATATATGCAGTTCTTCAGAATTCTTTCCTCAATTCTCCTGTCTACAAAATTTCCCTGAGTGATTTCATCTACTTTCACCTTTTGAAACCAACTGGATGCTTATGACTTCCAAAATTTCAAGCCACTCTTCTGAGTGCCAGCATCATATAACCAGTTGACTACTAGTCACCCATGGCCAACTGGGGTCTCAAACTATCTCAACCATACCAAATCTTTTGTTCCCTATGTTAATGATGAAGTGACTTACCGGTTGAGAGAAGCATGAGAAATCATCCTTCACTATTCACTTTTCCTCAAACCTGCTCTCCCCTCAGCTAACAATCATCATGTCCCATTCATTTTATTTCCTCAGTGTTTTTTGAAACCTTTCCATCCATTCTTAAATCCTTACTTTAGGCTGCCAACATCTCTTACCTGGATTGTTGTGACAATTTCTTAAGTCCATGTTAAAAGTATCCTCAATAGAAGGTTCTTTAAAATCAGAGAATGTCTTGGCTTACCCCCGTCCCCTTTCTTGATATCTTCTCTATGGTTTTAATACAGAAGAAGCCAGCTAATATACAATAGCAAACATACCAAGCTGGAATATTTATGCTTTCACCAACAGAAAGTCAACTGAATTAAAGAGAAGAAACCTAGGGCTTTACTATCCAAAGTATCATGTACAGATAAACTAGGATAGATAAGACTTGAATAACACTATAAATCAACTAGACTTAAAAGACATCCATAGAATGCTCAAGACAACAGAATTCTTTAAGTGTTTATGCTTATGAAACACTCTCCAAGATAGACCACATGCTAGATGATAAAACAAGTCTCAGGAAGCTTAAAAGGATTGAAATCATAAACATTATAGTCTCTGCATACAATGGAATGAAATTACCAACAGAAAAAAACTTAAACTCACAAATATAGGGAAATTAAACAACATACTGATAAATAACCAATAAGTCAAAGAAGAAATCAAAAGGGAAATTAGAAAATATTTTGAAATGAATGAAAATGAAGACACACCATACCAAAATTCATGAGGTGCATCTAAAGTAAGGCTTAGATGGATATTAATAGCTTTATAGCTTTAAGTGTCCATATTAAAAAAGAAGAAAGTCTCAAAACAATAATCTTACATTCCCACCTTAAGACATTGGGGGAAAAAGATATCTAACACCAGCAACATGATGACAAATTCTCTGCAGCCAAAATATAAGTTCAGAATTTAATACTGTCAAGTAATGTCAATTTTATATGATTTCTTCCTTAAATACTACAAAAGAGAAATTTATAAACAAAAGACATTAAAAACTTTGAATATACACATTTCAACTTGGAAGAGGGAGGTAGAGAGACACTTCAAGGCTGATGTACCCAAATATAAAATCGAGGTTTTTGTTTGATTATTTTAAGCAGACAATTTGTAAGCAATTGAGTCTTAACATCAAAGCTAGCAAATAATAGAGGAAAAAATTCTCAACTGTATCTTTCAGAGGGTCTCTGGGAGAAGAAATAGAGGAAAACAACTGAACAGGAAAGACAAGAGATCTCTTCAAGAAAATTAGAGATAACAAGGGAACATTTCATGCAAAGATGGGCTCGATAAAGGACAGAAATGGTATGGACCTAACAGAAGCAGAAGATATTAAGAAGAGGTGGTAAAAATACACAGAAGAAATGTACAAAAAAGATCTTCACGACCAAGATAATCACGATGGTGTGATCACTCACTTAGAGCTAGACATCTTGGAATGTGAAGTCAAGTGGGCCTTAGAAAGCATCACTACGAACAAAGCTACTGGAGGTGATGGAATTCCAACTGAGCTATTTCAAATCCTGAAAGATGATGCTGTGAAAGTGCTGCACTCAATATGCCAGCAAATGTGGAAAACTCAGCAGTGGCCACAGGACTGGAAAAGGTCAGTTTTCATTCCAATCCCAAAGAAAGGCAATGCCAAAGAATGCTCAAACTACCGCACAGTTGCACTCATCTCACACGCTAGTAAAGTCATGCTCAAAATTCTTCAAGACAGGCTTCAGCAATACGTGAACTGTGAACTTCCAGATGTTCAAGCTGGTTTTAGAAAAGGCAGAGGCACCAGAGATCAAATTGTCAACATCTGCTGGATCATGGAGAAAGCAAGAGAGTTCCAGAAAAACATCTATTTCTGCTTTACTGACTATGCCAAAGCCCTTTGACTGTGTGGATCAAAATAAACTGTGGAAAATTCTGAAAGAGATGGGAATACCAGACCACCTGACCTGCCTCTTGAGAAACCTCTATGTAGTTCAGGAAGCAACAGTTAGCATTGGACATGGAACAACAGACTGGTTCCAAATAGGAAAAGGAGTACGTCAAGGCTGTATATTGTCACCTTGCTTATTTAACTTATATGCAGAGTACATCATGAGGAACGCTGGGCTGGAAGAAGCACAAGCTGGAATCAAGATTGCTGGGAGAAATATCAATAACCTCAGATATGCAGATGACACCACCCTTATGGCAGAAAGTGAAGAGGAACTAAAGAGACCCTTGATGAAAGTGAAAGAGGACAGTGAAAAAGTTGGCTTGAAGCTCAACGTTCAGAAAACTAACATCATGGCATTTGGTCCCATCACTTCATGGGAAATAGATGGGGAAACAGTGGAAACAGTGTCAAGAGTTTATTTTGGGGGGCTCCGAAATCACTGCAGATGCAGATTGCAGCCATGAAATTAAAAGACGCTTATTCCTTGGAAGGAAAGTTATGACCAACCTAGATAGCACATTAAAAAGCAGAGACATTACTTTGCCAACCAAGGTCCACCTAGTCAAGGCTATGGTTTTTCCTGTGGTCATGTATGGATGTGAGAGTTGGACTGTGAAGAAAGCCGATCGCCGAAGAATTGATGCTTTTGAACTGTGGTGCTGGAGAAGACTCTTGAGAGTCCCTTGGACTGCAAGGAGATCCAACCTGTCCATTCTAAAGGAGATCAGTCCTGGGTGTCCATTGGAAGGACTGATACTAAAGCTGAAACTCCAATACTTTGGCCCCCTCATGCTAAGAGCTGACTCATTGGAAAAAACTCTGATGCTGGGAGGGATTGGGGGCAGGAGGAGAAGGGGACGACAGAGAATGAGATGCCTGGTTGGCATCACCGACTCGATGGACATGAGTTTGAGTGAACTCCGGGAGTTGGTGATGGACAGGGAGGCCTGGTGTGTTGTGATTCATGGGGTCGCAAAGTGTTGGACACGACTGAGCGACTGAACTGAACTGATGCTTGCATTCCTATCTTTGAAGGAGATTATTACAGGTTCAGGTAATAAGTGAGCAATATGACTAACCCAGACAGCATAGTAAAAAGCAAAGACATCTCTTTGCTTACAAGATCTATAAAATCAAAGCTACAGCTTTTCCAGTAGTCATGTACAGATGTGAGAGTTGGACCCTAAAGAAGACTGACAGCCGAAGAAGTGATGCTTTTGAACTATGGTGCTGGACTCTTAAGAGTCCCATGGACTGGAGATCAAATGGACTGGAGATCAAACCAGTCAATCCTAAAGGAAATCAATCTTGAATATTCACTGGAAGGACTGATGCTGAAGTTGATGCGCCAATACTTTGGCCTTGTAATCTGATTCATTGGTAAAGATCCAGATGCTGAGAAAGACTGGAGGCAAAAGAAGGCGGCGGCAGAGGATAAGATAGCATCACTGACTCAATGGACATGAATTAGAGCAAACTCCAGGAGATAGTGAAGGACTGGGAAATCTGGCATGCTGCAGTCCATGGGGCTGCAAAGAGTTGGACATGATTTAGCAACTAAACAACAACATAAGCAAATGGAAATTTAAAGAATGACAAGTTCTAAAATAATAATATGATGGGTCAAAATATTCTAAAAACTTCAAGTTTTTAAGTTAATCCTCATAATACCCTTGCAAAATATTATTACAACTTTGAGAAAATCAGGGCTCAGAAAAGTTACGCAATGTTCTTAAGATCTCACAGCCACCAAGGGTTGAGATTCCAACCTGGTTTATCTAACTTTACTCTTAAAAAACTTTTCCCTTAGGTTTTTTAATCGTATACTGTGACAGTCTGCAAAGATGGCCACAGTTCCTCCCAACCCTTTAGCTACACCACTTTGTAATTTGACTTTGCTGTTCTTTCTATGAAGAAAGAGAATCTCTTTCCCCACTTTGAATCTGGGTGACTTGGCTTACTTTGAAAACTGTAGTTGAATACAGCATTAGTGATGTTTGTAGAGCTCCAGACAGAACATAAACCTCAAGAAATCTTGCAACTTTCCACTCTTGCTCTCTTGGAACATGGTGCCACTATGTGAGGGGACTTGAGCTAGACCTAAGATGAGACCAACAGATTAGAGAAAAATTGTCCCAGCTCAGACCCCTAGAACAATCAGCCCCAGTTTTAGCTGCCAGATGACTGAAGCTTCATGACTAACCTCAGAGACCAGCAGCAGAACCAGCTGAAGCTAACCTAGCTCCAAGCACTAACTTACAATTATAAGCAAATAGCTGCTGTTTTCAGTTCAGTTCAGTCACCGAGTCGTGACCGACTCTTTGCGATCCCATGAATCACAGCACACCAGGCCTCCCTGTCCATCACCAACTCCCAGAGTTCACTCAAACTCATGTCCATCGAGCTGGTGATGCCATCCAGCCATCTCATTCTCTGTCGTCCCCTTCTCCTCCTGCCCCCAATCCCTCCCAGCATCAGAGTCTTTTCCAATGAGTCAACTCGTCGCTTGAGGTGGCCAAAGTATTGCAGTTTCAGCTTTAGCATCAGTCCTTCCAATGGACACCCAGGACTGATCTCCTTTAGAATGGACTGGTTGGATCTCCTTGCAGTCCAAGGGACTCTCAAGAGTCTTCTCCAGCACCACAGTTCAAAAGCATCAATTCTTCGGCTATCGGCTTTCTTCACAGTCCAACTCTCACATCCATACATGACCACGGGAAAAACCATAGCCTTGACTAGACGGAACTTGGTTGGCAAAGTAATGTCTCTGCTTTTTAATATGCTATCTAGATTGGTCATAACTTTCCTTCCAAGGAGTAAGCATCTTTTAATTTCATGGCTGCAATCTGCATCTGCAGTGATTTTGGAGCCCTCAAAAATAAAGTCTGACACTATTTCCACTGTTTCCCCATCTATTTCCCATGAAGTGATGGGATCAGTTGCTGTTTTAAGCCACTCTAAATTTTGGAGTGGTTTGTTACTCAGCAATAGATTATCTGATTGTTTATATAGTCAAGACACAATTTTATATTTATAAATTTCACTACAGCCTTTTGAGAGAACAGTAATACTGAATATAATATTCATACTAGAATCTAAAAGGTTCCCTCAACTGAATTACAAACTTTTAATAAACTGAATCTCTTCTTTTTATAAGGCCTAAAAATTACCAATATAGTCGCCCAGTCGTGTCCGACTCTTTGAGATCCTATGGAATAGTCCATGGAATTCTCCAGGCCAGAATACTGGAGTGGGTAGCCTTTCCCGTCTCCAGGGGATCTTCCCAACCCAGGGATCAAACCCAGATTCTTTACCAGCTGAGCCACCAGGGAAGCCCATATATTATTCATACTAGAATCTAAAAGGTTCCCTCAACTGAATTACAAACTTTTAATAAAGTGAATCTCTTCTTTGTATAGAGCCTAAAAATTACCAATATATTTAAGTACCTTCACAAACACATGCCTAAATTTAGCTTCTTATTCTTGCAGCATAAATTATCAGTAAATGTGGGGAAGAGCACTCAAGCGTACCAAAATGGTGATACTTTCAAAACACAGCATGAACAACAAATCCTTAGACTTAACAATATGTACTACTTAGGCTTAATTTAAACCTATCTGAACCTTTGTATTCTATTCCAACCTAATACACTTAAATTGTCATCTATGTAACAGTCCTCCATGTTGATGTGCCAGAGCAGCATTATTAACTCTTATTGAAAGTGATTCAAATACTCCCATGTTAGGTGTTATTAGTCTTCACTGGTACAATCTAAAGGCCTAACCTTTCTTACCAGCATCACCTTAGTCATCTTCAGCAAGCTATACTTGCTTTCACCTACCTCTAACTACCTTTACGTACTCCCTGAATCTTTTCCCCCTCTATCCAAAAACTGTGTGTGGCAGGGGTGGGATCTGGGTGCTAAGCACTTACAAACCATCTCATTTAATCCTCCAACAACCTTCTGATCAGGTTACAGCAACTTCTATTATTTCTTTGGAAGAGAACCACAAAGCGTTTTATTAGAATTTTTCACTGAGGAAAAATCAGGGGACTAAAACACAAAGTGAATTTTAATTTTATAAATATTTTAAGATACTTAATATATTGAAATATAACATACATACATAAAAGGTATACAGACAGAGTGTTCAGCTCAATGAATTATCAAAGTGAGCACACCTGTATAACCCCGCCCTTCCCACAAAGCCCCTCACTACCCTTCTCAATCATTATCTCTTTATTCTTGTTAGAGGCCACTGCTATTCTAACTTCTAATATTGTAGATTAATTATAACTATTTTAAAATTCTATGTAATGAAGTCATCAGCATGTGTTTTCCTTTTTGGCTTCTTTCATTCAACCTATTTGTTAAGATTGTTTTTCCTACATTTACATTACTAAACTGTTAGAAAACATTCCTGTTGAACTACAATTGGAAAGCAAACCTTCATGAACTCATTTTTGGAGCACTGATGATATTTGGATTTTGAATGAAGCAAATTTCTAGTGCTGAACCAGAAGGAAAATACCAGGTATCAAACAATGAAACTGGAGAACAAAGAGTTCCCTCTTTACTCAAGAAAACAAAGCAGCACGTGTGTCACACTAGTAGCCCTAGGCCTTTACTTTTACTTGTTTCTACTTTTTTTTCCTGAGGGAGCTTGTGTCCTAGACTTCCTTATGGAATTTCATAGTTACCATCGGGCTCTGACTGAGTCTAGAACTGGGCAGCAAAGAAAAAACAGGCAGATGTATTCAGAATAGGTAAGCTTCAAATGCAATGTGCTTCTTTTGCAATGGGTGGGTGATACTTAGTGTATACTCTGACCTAGGGAATCTTTGTGTTAAAGATACAACCTATTTAATAATAGCAAAACGTAACAATAACATTAGTATTATTAAAATGTCCCCATAATCTACTGGCCAAGGCCTAAGGACATCTTTATCACAATGTTTATTTTAGTGAAATATGCCTGAAAGAATTCAAACTATTTCCAGAACACAAAGTCACAAGGATATTCAACTGCACATACTTGAAAAAGAATGCTTTAAAAAAAAAATAAGTATAGATTCATTTTCCACTTTAGAACTATTTCTAGACTGTGAATCTCAGGCAAACTTTTATTTTGAAGAGTTTAAAAGAATGAACCAATTGCTACATGAAGTCCAAACCCAGAAGTCTACAGCTACAATGTATCTTATTTACATATATCAAGTGGTTTGAAAAAGGCATATGAATTGTAAAAAGATATTTTGCTGTTCCCTAGTAGCTACTGTTAGAAAATCTACTGATTTGTTACTACTATATCAGAATTAAACACAAACATTTCCTCCAAAACAGGTAACAATGATCTCTGAGTAAATAAATCTGTGCTTAGGTCTGTGTAGTGTGTGCAACAGGAACAGAGGATAAAGGGATGGGATACGCCAAACCGCTGTGGGTTATATACAATAAACAAATCTGATTTTACACTCTATTCTTTCATAAAACAGGGGTCTCCTTTCTTATCTTAAATTACAAACAATTTGCCCCTCTCCCAATCCTGAACTTTCTCCCTATTTCCCTACACATATTACTATGTGAATTCCCTTAGGGAGAACCATAGATCACCTTTTTAAAAATGGACCCCTCAACCCTAATCATACTACCACCACAATCTGTGCTTCCCATCTCATTCCTGATTAATTTTTCTTCAAAATACTTCTCACCATTCAATGTGCTGTTTCTCTTATTTTGCTACAGTGTGGAACTGTAAAATTTAAGTTCCATGAAGACAGGGATTTTTGTTTTGTTTCTATCTCTCATCGTTTTAGAGTATATTTTATGTGCCAGGCATTATTCTAAATTTTACATGCATTATCTCACCTAGTCCTCACAATGATCCTACTAGATATCAGATACCATTATATCTTAATATTACAACTTGAAGAAACTGAGCACAAATGTTAGGTAATATGCACAAGGTCACATGGTAATTAACTTGTCCCTATTCTTTTTAAACTGGTAATTCGTTCTGTACCCTTTGTTTCTTTAGTTACCTCACTACACAACTTGACACTGAATGTACACACCTAGTAATCTGGTAAGCATCCTAGATTCCATCCTCTTCTACCTTCATGAAAAAATTTATATTATCTCTTACATCTGTATCTTCCTTTCTATCTCTCCTTCCATGACTGAAGGCTGTATTCATTCACTCATTCAAAAATTACTTACTGAGCACTGACCATGTGCCACACAGTGTCTTAGGATCTGAAGATGTAGTTCCTGAGTGAAACAAAGTCCCTGCTCTCATACAGGATACATATAGTCTCACTCACACAATAACCTTCTAAGTGATCTGTCTCCAGCTTTGTCTTCCTTCACCCTCCTCACAGCAGCTGGTCATTCACTTATGGTTTTCTTCTATGACCAAAAAAAAAAGCAATAAAAAGGACAATAACTTGAAAGATCCTCTTCCACAAGAGGATATCAAAATGGCCAATAAGTGTATAAGATACTTATTAAAGAGTCATCACGAGGGGAGTTTAAAGTAAAATGGCAATGAGAAACTTTAGCAGAATGGCTAAAAAAAAATTAACTGACAATACCATGTATTAAAGACTATATGAGCATGCAAAATTCTCATACAATGCTGCTAGCAGTGCGAACTGGTACATTTGGAAAACTGGCAGTATCCTCTGAGACTAAACAAAAGCCTACTAATGACTCCCAAATTTCACTGCCAGAGGAATGACTACATATGGTTACCAAAAAACGTATGCAATAATGTTCATAACAGCTTTACTCATAAAATGCCAAAAAAGACTGTAAACAATCCAAATGTTCATAAACACTAGAGTGGATAAACTGTGACAATTTCACACAATGGAATACTATACAGCAAAAATAAAAATAGAACAACTGATCTACTGTTAAATATAACATGGCCAAATTTCAGAGATACTACAATCAACAAAGCCAGATACAAAATAGCACCTTCTGCGGGATTCAGTTTATAGAAGGAGCAAAAAGAATACACGATGTACGATTTTGAAGCAAAACAGACTATGGTGCTAGAAGTGAGAATTTACTCTTGGGAAAGTTGGGAAACACTGGGGAGTAGAAAGAATTCTTGGGTGCCAGAAACACCGAGTATCTTGATCTGGATGGTGGTTACACAAGTGTACATACGTAAAAAGTCATCAAGATGTACACCTATGATTTCTGCCCATTAGTGGGTGTGTTTTGTACCTCAAACATTAAAACAAAAACAAAAACAACTCTTTGATGGTTCCTTAGCAGAATTGATCCCAACTGCTTGAATATGTCATACAAGATCCCTGGGATGTGGCCCCTACCTACCTCTCTAGCTTTATTTTTCATCACCATCTGCCTCAGGTTTTATATTTTAGCAACAAGTATGGAGATTTCCCATACACAACATATGCTTTTTCACTCTAGGTCTTATCTGGCTGAAATAAGTCAGGGATGTTAAACCCCTATTCACCCTTTAAGTCTCATTCAATTTGGGAAACTCAAGAAATCTCTTTAAAGCCCAGTGTATATTAGGTTGCCCCTCTGATGGCTCCAATACAGTCTAAACTTTATCTATAAGAGAAAATCCATATTGTTGCATACTGCAGTATGCCATTTAATTGTTGTTTAGTTGTGTCTCTTTGTGACCCCATGGACTGTAGGCCACCAGACTTCTCTGTCCATGGAATTTTCCAAGCAAGAATATTGGAATGGGTTGCCATTTCCTCCACCAGGGGATCTTCCCAACCCACGGATTAAACCCACATCTCCATGTCTTCTAATGACAGGCAGGTTCTTTACCACAGAGCCACGGGGAAAGCTGCTGTATGGCACATATTTGCTCAATAATTTTTAAATGATTGAAAATATCACTACCTGATTGTAGCATGTTTCATATTTCTAAAGATAGTGCTGGACAAGTCACATGAAAGGTAAGAGTGCAGAATATATCATATTGGTTCTATTTTTTTAATGCTGGTACTTAATATTTAGAAGACAGTATACCTCCAAAATTAATCACATTCTTTAAAATATCTATAAATGAGGTAAAGCTAAAACTGAAGGAACAGATTAAAAAGTTAAGGATAAAGAAGCTAATCTGAAAAGACTATATATTGTGTGACTCCAGCTATACAATATTAGATTCCACAGAAACATGAAAAGATACTTCACATCATATGTTATCAGGGAATGCAAATTAAAACAATAAAACACCACTACACACTATTAGAATGGCCAAAATCTGGAACACAGACAACATCAAATGTTGACAGAGACGTGGGGCCAACAGGAACTCTAATTCATTGTGGATAGGAAGGCAAAATGGGCCAATTAACTTGGAAGACAATTTGGCAGTTTCTTACAAAACTAAACATATTCTTAGCATACAATCCAGCAATCACTCTCCTTGATATTTACCCAAAGGAGCTGAAAATTTGTATCCACACTAAAACCTGCATGTGGATATTTACAGCAGCTTTATTCATAATTGCAAAACTTGGAAGCAACCAACCAAGACGTCCACCAGTGAATGGATAAATAACTGTGGTACAATCAGAAAATGGAATATTATTCAGTTCTAAAAAAAAATAAATAAATGAACTACCAAGCCATGAAGAGACATGGAAGAAACTTAAATGCATATTACTAAATGAAAGAAGAACGCATATTGTACAAATCCATAGAATGTACAACACCAAGAGTGAACCCTAACCCTAATATAAACTATGAACCCTAACCCTAATATAAACTATAGACTTAAACATCAATTTTAAGTTCATCAATTATAATCAAGGTATCACTCCGGTGGTGAATGTTGATAATAAGGGTGGCTATGCATGTGTTGGGGAAAACTTGGTACCTTCTCAATTTTACTGTGAACCTAAAACTGCTCTAAAAACAAACAAAAACAACCAAAGTCTTTTTAAAACAAAAAAGAATAATTTAAAAAGTCAGTAACTGAATTTGAAATCTCTCAAAAATGGAGATTCAACTGATAGAGGACTTTGCTCCCGCCCCTTCCTTTTCCTCTGCCACTTATCATTTTGTCATTATACAGCTGTGAAGATGCTTAAAGTTTTAATACTCTGAATACAGTGAATTAACTAATAATGCATGTCAATCATTAGGGAAATAGGTGCTGCAGCTTCAGTATTTAAAGGTGTTTTCATGAGATTATCTATTCTAAGCTTTGTGATATTCTAAGTTACTCTTAAATGCTTTTAAAGAGATTTGTAACATTTTCTATCCTAAGGATTTTCTTATTCAAAAAACCCTCTCTCCCTCCTCCTCTCCTTTCTAAAGCAGGAGAAAGAGAATAAACTGAAAGGAACTTTTGTGCCCTTATGAGTAGATTTTATCAACTGCAGACTTACATAGTAAAATGCCATTTCTGAAAAACTTAACTCAGGCAACTCGTAACTCAACTTTTCTAAATATATGAAGAGCCTTACATTTTAAAAAAGTTTTTAAAAAATTTAAAGAGAGGCTAGATTCAAGCAAAGAGTGACAATTTTAATCAAAACAGTAATTAACGTAAAAACTGACATATAAAACATGGGTTTTAAGAGCAGTAATTACAGGGAAAGCATTTCAAAATGAAGGTGAAAATTCAGGCTTTTTTTTTTTTTTAAATACAGTACTTAAACATGCAAGACTACTACTCTTTAACAGAATGTCTCCACAAAAATGAACTTTTGAGCGAGCATAACCAGTGTACAGTGAAGGTCAAATCAAGAACATACACAGTATGGCTATTTTCCGCAAAAGCAGAGGTACAGCTTACCCCAAAAGAAAAGCAAAAGAGACTGACACAAGGCTTTCCATTTTTCAAGCCCTGGAAACTTGAACATGATAATCTGAAGAATGTTTAAGAAGATACAAGTTCATGTGGTAACCAAACTGGATGTTACAATGTATTTGAATAGAATATAAACTACACCAAAAGAGAATTTTGGATGGCAACAATATTCAGTTAAAATTATATTCACTCTTATCAGCCAATTCATATTAGTACAGGAAATTAATTTTTATTAGGCAAAGTGGGTCACACACAGAGCAAAAAAATTTTTCCATCATAACCGAATTATAGAGAAGAATCAGTGAAATAAGATAAATTTCTTCATTTTCAAGTTAGTTTTAAAAGAATTAGTACATCACTATTTATTAAATTTATAGCTATAACCTCTACAGTTTTGATATAAATCACAGTCCCCAATAAACTCTTCAAACATGACTGCAACTTTAAAATTGTAAAAGCAACCCCAACTAGTGGAAATCCCCAGAGATAACTAGAAAAAGGAGTTCTAGATTCTGATCTAATCTCTGCCAGTTATTAGCTCTGAGACATGTTTACCTTTGATAAATATTCAAAAGGTGTAGAGAAAAAATAAAGAAAAAGATGACTCTAGATTTTAGGGACAAGAAGAGTGTAGTAAAAGATGATGCCCTGATAGGAAACCACATTATAATGGACAGCATCTGGAAAGGTTGATTCTTTGGGGGAGTAAAGAATTTTAAATTATGTTAAGTTTAGGACTGCGGGCAGCACAAGCCAAAGCACTGAAAATGTAGGCTTAATAACAAACTGAGGCTGTGCCAATAGGTAAATTCTCTGTGAGAGTAAATGTAAATGGAGAATCAGTCTTTGATTGGTATCAGCATCCTTCAATAGAGCTTCTTGCTGCTGCTGCTGCTGTCACTTCAGTCGTGTCCGACTCTGTGTGACCCCATAGACGGAAGCCCACCAGGCTCCCCTGTCCCTGGGATTCTCCAGGCAAGAACACTGGAGTGGGTTGCCATTTCCTTCTCCAATGTGTGAAAGTGAAAAGTGAAAGTGAAGTCGCTCAGTCGTGTCCAACCCTTAGCGACCCCATGGACTGCATCCTACCAGGTTCCTCCGTCCATGGGATTTTCTAGGCAAGAGTACTGGAGTGGCTTGCCATTGCCTTCTCCGTAGAACTTCTTGAGATGATGGAAATGTGCTATATCTGCATTTTCCAATATAGTAGCATCCTAGGGACGGGGGAGCCTGGTGGGCTGCCGTCTATGGGGTCGCACAGAGTCGGAGACGACTGAAGCGACTTAGCAGCAGCAGCAGCCACTAGGCACATGTAGCTACATGTAGTGATGGACAGGGAAGCCAGGCATACTGCAGTCCATGGGGTCACAAAGAATCAGACACAACTGAGCGACTGAACTGAACTGAGCCACATGTAGCCACTGAACCCTTGAAATGTGGCTGGTGCGACTGAGGAACTAAATTTTAAATTCTGATTTTAATTAATTAAAATTTAAATTTATCCATACAACAGAGCATTATTTAGCAAAAAAAGAAATGAGCTATCAAGTCATGGAGAGACAGGAAAGAACCTTAAAGGTACATTGCTAAGTGAGAGACAATCTCACCCAGAGAACTGTACAATACAAATCGTGAACTGTCAACTATGGACTTTAGTTAACTGTGGGGAAAGGCATACATGGAAACATTACTCACAGTGCAATTTTTCTATAAACCTAAAACTGCTCTATAAGAAAGTCCATTAAAATTTTAAATTTAAATAATCACATGTAGCTAGTGGCTGGTATTAAACAGCACAGATTCATATTAATGAAAGACTGCTGTTGAAGAGAATGAGAGTGGTATTTCATTTTTTACCAACTTCACCAGTACACAAAGTTTATTTTTATGTTGAATACTAACATTTGACAGCAGAAAATGTATCTTTCTAAAGTGATTTTTATTAAACAAAATTTAAGTAAGAAAGTAACATTTATCGAATGCATACGATACTAAAGATATGTTGACTCACTTAAATTTCGAAACAATCCTTTAAGATATTACCATTTCTGTTTTTAGAGACAAAGAATTATACAGTTAAATGATAAAAGATGGGAACTAAGATACATCTGACTGCAAAGTCTATGTTTTAATATAGTCTTTTTTAATAAAGTCTATGTTGTATATAGTTTTATGATTCCCCAAATCACACACATAAGTGAATTTTCCCAAAATGAATCTATCATGAAGAACAACAGGTTATACAGCAAAATAGAATAATTAATTAATTAATGATATACTCAGGAGTCTAAAATGTCTTTGTATTTCATTGTCCCAAGCTAATGTGATAATGTAGGACTGGATGAATACAAGCTGGAATCAATATTGCTGGGAGAAATATCAAGAACTTCAGATATGCAGATGATACCAGTCTAATGGCAGAAAGTGAAGAGAACCTAAAGAGCCTCTTGATGAGGGTGAGAGGAGAGTGAAAAAGCTAGCTTAAAACTCAACATTAAAAAAACAAAGATCATGGCACCCAGTCCCATTACTTCATGTCAAATAGAAGAGGGAAAAGTGGAGACGGTGACTGCAGCCATGAAATTAAGAGACATTTGCTCCTTGGAAGGAAAGTTATGACCAACCTAGACAGCACACTAAAAAGCAGAGACATCACTTTGCTGATAAAGGTCCGTACAGTCAAAGCTATGGTTCTTCCAGAAGCCATGTATGGATAGGAGAGTTGGACCATAAAGAAGCTTGAGCGCCGAAGAACTGATGCCTTCAAATCAAGGTGCTGGAGAAGATTCTTGAGTGTCTTTCAGACTGCAGAAGATCAAACCAGTCAATCCTAAAGAAAATCAACCCTGAATATTCACTGGAAGGACTGATGCTGAAGCTTCAATGGGAACAGCTGACTCACTGGAAAAGACCTTGATGCTGGGAAAGACTGAAGGCAAAAGGAGAAGAGGGTGGCAGAGGATGAGATGGTTAGATAGCATCACTGATGCAATGGACATGAGTTTGAGCAAACTCCGGGAGACAGTGAAGGACAGGGAAGCCTGGTGTGCGGTAGTCCATGGGACTGCAAACAGTCGGACACAATTTAAGAGACTGAACAACAATAAAGGTGATTTTTTATCTTACTGCTCTTCCTGCTGTCCATCTTACCTAGAGTGCCTCTACTCCCACATCTAATTTGCATTTTTAATCTGCTGTGAAATTATAAAGCAGATAATCAAACTTCTCAGAATTACACACAGTGCAAGAGAGATTCTAAGCCAGTTGCCTTCATATAGATGATTTAGTGCATTAATATTTAATAAAGTTTTTTTTGTCTATTTCTTATTCTAAATTGGGATCTGGCCAGATGATACACTGTTTTATAATAAAGCTAAGAATATAATGATCGTGTTTCATTCACAAATCTTACACTAAACCGTATTTTCAAGCATAATCTCTAAACATAACCTCACTTAAAGATGTTCTTTTATGATTAAATGTATTAATTTAGCACACCAGCTTTCTAATAAATGTTACTATCAAATATAAATGAGGTATATGTAAACATAAATATTTACAAAGAGAGTTGACATTTTCCTAAAAAAAAGTCACTAGTGAAAAAAAGAAGGGGACTTTGTTGGTGGTCCAGTGGCTAAGACTCCACGCTCCCAATGCAGGGGACTTGAGTTTGATCCCTGGTCAGGGAACTAGATCCCACACCTCAACTTAGACCAGGTGTAGCCAAATAAATAAATAATTTAAAAAAAAAAAAGAAGAGAGAAGAAAAGAAAGCAGGAATTTTACTACATTGAATTCTAAATATATCTATATAATTCTTTTTTATCACTTTTAAAGTTGCTCTTAAAACTACATTTAATAATTAAATTTTCCCTAAAAGAGAGGAAATTAGCATCAAAATTTAAATTCTTCTTCCCTGCTTCAGTTCAGTTCAGTCGCTCAGTCGTGTCAGACTCTTTGCAACCCCATGAATCACAGCACGCCAGGCCTCCCTGTCCATCACCAAATCCCGGAATTCACTCAAATTCAAGTCCATCAAGTCGGTGATGCCATCCAGCCATCTCATTCTCTGTCGTCCCCTTCTCCTCCTGCCCCCAATCCTTCCCAGCATCAGACTCTTTTCCAGTGAGTCAGCTCGTCGAATGAGGTGGGTTGGCTTGAAGCTAACATTCAGAAAACAAAGATCATGGCATCTGGTCGCATCACTTTATGGGAAATAGATGGGGTAACAGTGGAAACAGTGTCAGACTTTCCTGCTTAGAGCTTCTGTATCTGTAAAGTATTATAAATCTTTAACAGATAATATAAAATCTGTATTTCACTTCTCACCATAAACATTAAAGTTTAAATTTAATTAGGGGAAGTACCTAATTTTGAATTTTGGAAAAGAATAAAAGAGTATTTTCAAAGCCTAAAATTGAAGCTTCAAATTCAGCAGTAATTCTAAATTTACGAAAGTCCAACTTTATTATACTTTATTCCAGAGAGAAAAAAAATTGCTTATTGTCTTCCTCAATTGACCAACAAACATTTACAAACTAATTGCTTCTGTTTAACAGCGTCCATGCTTTTGGAGGAAATTAGGTATTGTGCCAAGACCAAGGTTTCGAAGATTTAGTCAACAAGCAAATCCTAACTCCAAATAGCCTCAAATGTTAGCTGAATAAAAGTCATAAAGTTAGACTCAAAAGGATAAACATTTTCTACTGTAAATTCAAATAAGTTCTTGTTTATTACTATTCCAAGTTTCTTCTATATATTAAGAAAAAACAAAAGGCAAACAAGTTGCAGACAACAGACTAAGTATTCATTGCTCACAATTGTAAAGAACATTAAAATTTAGTTAATTCTCACAACCCTAATGAATCTGAGAGTTTAAATACAACTTCAAAACAAAAACTTCAAAATGCTGTGACTTCCAACTTTTCTCCCATAAAGAATCCCTGGAGGCATGCCTACTGTACTTAGAGAAGAACACAAAGAATGAGGTAGTTTTTGATTCCTAACAATCATATCACAAAGTCTTTTCTTGCAATTTCAATTATACATAGCACTCATGCTCAATCTTGGCTCAAAATGATTTAATGATAAATTCACAGAGACAGAAAGTAGTATGGTGGGTTGCCAGGGACTGGGGGAGGGGGGAGGGGGAGTAACTGCTTAATGGGTACAAGAGCTTCCTTTTGGGGTGATAAATGTTTTGGAATTAGACAGAGGTGGTGGTTGTACGACATTGTGAATGTATTGCCACTGAACTGTTAAATACGGTTAATTTTATATTATGTGATTTAAACCACGATTTAAAAAAACTTACGTTACAATATATGGACCATTTTAGAGTTCTTCAAAAACACTGCTACCACATTCAAATGCTATTTAGATCTTGGAGATATTTAGAAAAAAAGCATTACAAGCTAAATTATCACCATATATGTACAGTAATAGGTGTGTATTGATATCAGCGCTAAAATGCCTGACAAACACCAAAATACTGCTGACATACATTTGTAAATAATCTCAAAAAATATATAAATGAACCTTGCAATATTTAATCCTCTAGGACAGAACACAATTTTAGTCAGCTCAACTGTGCATGTAAAGTGAACTCAAAATTTTTACTAAAATTTTTTTCTCAAATCTCAATCAGAAATACTGTGAACTGATGAGAAATGTCCAATATTACATAAAGAGTAAACAAGAATATAAGAAGTAAACAAGCACAAATCTGACCAACACTGGATATAAATAAATATGCTAAAGCTGTCTTGTGGATGTAGCACATCACCACTTCAGACTGAGTAAACTTCACACGTGAAAATGTATAGACTCAACATTAAGAAAATTTGGACTAAGAAAAATTTCTTTATATAAATGATTGACAAAATTAATATTATGCTATACCCTCAGCTGCTGCTGCTAAGTCGCTTCAGTTGTGTCCAACTCTGTGGCTAGTCCAAATACAGTCTAGACTTTAGGATTAACAAAAGAGATGATAATCTTAAAGTAGATCCTAACAACAGGCTGATTTTGAAATCTGTGACTGTCTTAATGCAGGTCAATCTGAGAATTTAAATCCACTTCAATACAACCTCAAAGAATACCTGAACTTCTGAGCATGGACAGGGCCAAAGTTAAACCAGGTCAGCATACCCTGCCAAGGAACATCCTGCTCCGAAGTGTCCACCAAACAAGGATCATTTATCAGTTTATTCTTCACTTTACTGGATACCAACCACATCCAAGATATATGCAAGAAAAGACTCATTAGGCCCCACCAAACTCCATTTCAAGCTCTAATATCTGGAGATAAAAAATGCTGCAGAATTCTAAATGGTCTATGGTTTTTACAAATTATAAATGAAGAACTTAAAATGTTAGCTGACCTGATCTTAACATCATTGAATGTTACTAAAATCATTTAAAAATCTTCCCAAGTATTTATTTCAAGGGCACAATTTAGTTAACAAATTAAAGCCATGAAACAATTACAACATTACCACAAATCTGTTCTATGTAAACAGTATAAGTTTCAATATGTATGGCATTCAAATGTACTTAAACCAAAAATGAGTGTTTTTTCTGTAATTTACATGAGTAAATACTTTCTCAAACTTGTAAGTGAATACTGGCAGGGTACAAATAATGATAATATAAAGGATATTAGCGCAAAAGGCAAGCACAAAATTTCAAAACATAGTTCATAGTTTAAAAAAAAAGAAATTCGTCATACAGGAGATGCGAATTTAACCATGGGATATATGGCAGGAGTAGCAGTAGTAAAACATCTATTAATAAGTTGTCACAAGACTTGGGTTTGAGTATGCTTTTTCACCTATTAATTAAGTGGTCTTTTAGCTTCTCCTTAGACTCAGACTCTTCCTATATAAAATGAGAATACCACCAATATTACAGACAAATTAGGAGGAATAAATTTTTATTTTACAAATATGCTTTGAAAAACTGCAATTTTAGATTTTTTAATGTATTAAAAAAATGCCTTTCAAATTTCTCCAAATGAATCAAACATATGGTAACTTTTAATATTACCTCGAAAATACAAATCTAATTCTTAAGCTGTGGTTCCAAAACTTCTTAGAGGAAATTCTTAAATTATCACTTGAGAAAATCTGAACTTACATAATCAGACTAAACATTGATATTGAGGACATGACAATTGAGGGATCACATCTTAAAATAGTTTGACACAAACAAAAGCACAATTCTCCAAGAGCTTTTTCAATACTGAATAGAAATTGGGACCTAGCCTCAATGCTTGTTGGGTCAGCATCTAATTTCAAACACAAAACCATCAATACTTAAAAATCTTTGTTTTCAGGAAGATGATGAGGCAAATTAGTCCTTAACACAAGATCTGTTTTCACAACAAAGCACACTGACCACTTAAAATTTACAAAATCCTAAATTACTACAATTGTTCTAATAGGTTTAGAGTCAGATTAAGTATTATTATGATATAGAGATTACTTGCACTCTGTATCAATCTAACAAAATTCAGCAAAAAAAAAAAAAAAACTGATTAAATTATAACTTTGAACGCTTAAAAAATGTCCCTTTTGAAATGTATTCCCAGAAAATTCCCATCAGCAGGAGCCATGTGAAAGTTGTTCTTTCCCCACTACCTAAAAAGTCAAAACATCCACAACACTATTTATACTAGACATAAAATGAAAGTCATTCATATTCATCTATTATGCTTCAATTCTAAACAACAAAAAAATAGTCAACCTCCACGTTTATTCAACTGCTTGTCTATTTACCGTGAGTTCTTGTGGAAGAACCAAGGACCAGTGCCTCTCATTAAACTTCATATAATCTGAAAATGTTCTAAATTACAGCAGATATGGACAATTCTAATTAGAAGTTCACCCTAAAACTGTGTAAAAGATATTAACTGGCATATTCTCTGCACAGCACAGGTCCTGTGAAGAACGCAAACGACTTGGACCATGAGAGTGAATGTTTAAACAGTGGAAAGCAGTCTTTCGGACACATTCAAACAATTTTAATATAAATGTCTCCATACCGCCGTAGAAACTGAAATAGAAATAACTTGGATAATTTCTTCCTTGAGAAATTAAGTTTAGGAGAAACAGTAGTTAATTGTTGACGTTTCAGAAATCACTACACAGGACAACTATAATGCGTCTTGATAAGCCTAAACATTCAACAGAGAACAGTTGTTTCTACTTTTCTGAAAATTGTTAAAAAAAAAAAAAGACAAGTTCTAGCCTGGAGATGAACCTCTTCTGTCTCCTGAAGAAATGCTTCATTAGGTCTATTTTATCTAGTTAATGTTGCTTCTTATGAGGCACATTAATAATTTAAAACGGTTCCTTTGAAGAAAAGTTCTATTCAAACATTACAGTTTGTCTCCGCGTTGCCAGTAAGCGGCTTTGTTTCCAGTTTCTGGGACTATTCTGGGATGTCAAGAGTTATATTATTTACTGTTCCAATAGAGCCCTTGTTTCGCTCTCACCCTGGACGCGAACACAATTGATGTTTACAGAGAACCGATGCCTAGAGATGTTTAAAGAGGAACAGCCTTTAGCTCTTTCTCCCCATCCTTTGTCGATAATCACATTTTACCTGGTAGATTTCTTGCTGTTGTGCACTTAATTAAAAAAAAAAAAAAAAAACACCTGCAAACATAACCGCCCTAGAGCCCCGGGAAGAAAAAAGGACTACCGGGCTCGCTCTGCAGTAGCTCCAGGCAAACAGACTTCGTAAAACCCACTTGGTCAAGGAAGGGGAGTGCTTAACGGGTAGGGGAGAAGGAGCAGCCTTGAGGTGCGGGGAGGCAGAGGCGGCGCCTGTTTACAGACGCCTTCACCTCCTCCACCCCCGCAGCCTGAGGGTCCAAGAAGCATCCCCCGGGCGCTCTCTGCTCCCGCCGAGGTCCTCGGACTAACAGAGGGGCTGGGCAGCCTGGTGGCCCCCTCCCTATGGCCGAAGCCTCCCTCGCCCTCCCCTCGTCCAGGGCGACGTCTGTACCTCCCCACGGCCTACCCACCCCTGCAGGCCCTCCCGGCGGCACGCGGAGGCCTGAGGCCTAAAGGACGCCGGCCACTGACAAGCCCCTGGACCACCGGCGGGGCCCGAGGCCGGCCGGGCGGACGCTACGGCCGAGGAGCCGAGGGCGGCCGAGGACATCCCCTGCCCTGCCGCGGCCGCCTATTGTTCCCGACGGAGGCCCGGCCGCGGCCGCCCGGCTCCCCACGCCGCCGCCGCCGCCTGCCGCTCGCTCACCGCGCTGGTCCGAGCAGTAGCTCCTCTCAGCTCCGAGTCCCCGCGGCCGTCGCCACCGCCGGGGCAGCCACCGCCGCCGCCGCAGCCACCGTCGACTCTGACTCTGTCCCAGGCCGCCGGGCCACGGCCGCCGCCGCCACCGCCAGCGCCGCCTCCGGCCCCCCACCTGCTGCTGAGGCTGCTCCTGCAGCAGGGGCCATCTTGTTGGTCTGCCTCCTCTTCCTCCTCCTCCTCCTCCTCCTCCTCCTCCGCCCGGTCGCTCGTTGTCCTCGTCCCCTTCCTCTTCCTCGGGCTCGGGCCCGCCCCAGCGACTGGGGCGGAGACGAGGGCCAGGCTCCTCCTTCCGGGGGCGGGGCAGGCGGAGGGGGCGGGGCGGGCGCGGGAGCAAAGCTCTGAGTCACCCGCCACCAACGCCGCGGAGGGAGGGTGGCGTCGCTAGCCGCCTGAACCCGGCGTGCACCCACGCCCCGAGCCGAAGAACTGGTCCCCCAGCGCCTCGGCGTCCCGCGGGCAAGTGGCCAGACGGCGAGGGTGAATTGGAAAGTTTCTGACGTTTCCAGCCGGTCCCGCGCTCACCTCTAGCCCCTTGGCTTTCTCAACTTGTCCGTCTACTCTTGTTTTTTTTTTTTCACGTCTCTCCTACACCCCAGAAGAATTTGTTCTTATCTCGCTTTATCCTGGTTCTTGATCACACCAGCTTTGCCCTAGTCACTCCTTTTACAGAGTCTCTGAAGAATTCAGCCTCCCAACAGGGCTGAACAATCCAAAGGCCTCAAAACATCTCTCCAGGCCTATGTGACCAATTAAGAGCTATCTGAGGGAGGACAGGAAAAGAACTGACTCTTAGAAGAAAAAAACTGGGATCTAAAAGCTGACCTTGTGGTTATTGAAAGTTTCTTCTCCCTTATGGAAAAGAAGCCATTTTCATCTGGGGTCATGGGAGACTCCTTCAAGACATGCAGTTTAACCAAACATTTGCTTTTAAGAAAGGAGAGAAATGGGGATTCTTCTTACACCATACAGTCCTAATTTCAAAATAAATCATCTAGAATAGAGAGAGAGATGGTCCTCAAATAATCACCCAATTAATACTCCTCTGCATTATCATTCCTTTGTTTTTTCCTCAGTCTGGCCAAGAGAGATTTTGCTGTCCTGTCCTTTCTTCCCTGCATACATCCCCAATACCAAGAGAAGTACTATATTTAGAGAAGTTTCTGCTTTTAAGGAGATAAATTCAATTACTGTAACAGCCAGTGTTTTTATATTATTTGTAAATAATATATCACACACCTTCCTAAATTCTGAGCAGAGAACAGTTCTTTTTAGTTGCTAACACCCTCCTGCTACTCAGATTTCAGCTTCTTTCTAGAAGACCTATTGATGTCTTTATACTGATTGGAATTTAGTCTCTTTGAAGTGGGCTGAATCAGTAACCATCTCTTCAACCCAGTAAATAGTTACCCCAGTCTTGCCAAGGGCAAATTTCTAGCTACAACGGAGGGATTAGGTGGGTGTGTGCTAATCTAAAGGCTATCTTTTGGATAGTATTTCCCTTCTCAGCCAGTCCTCCCATCTCCTGCTGGGAAAAACAGATTAATCTGTTCCTCCAGTTTTTCCTCCTCCTCCCTTCTCACTCCTAGGGAACCTTCCACAACAGAAGGTTTCAGCGGCTGTTGCTAGGCAAACATGCCAACTTCCCTGTTTAGGTGAAGCAAGTAAGCCAACTTTCATTACAGTCAACCTAAATAATACAGTTTATTTAAACTATTAATAGTTACACCTCAACAGGTAGACTCACTTCAAGGTTCCCTTAAAAAGTAAGATTTTTAAGTTAAATTTATTTTTATTTTGGTTAAAAATAAGTTTAAAATGCAGGGGCTTCCCAAAATTCATTTTAATGATATAATTAAACAAACATTTGGCAAAAAGAGACCAGCTTTGAAGAAAACAAGTGTTTGCAATAAAAACTAATCTACAAAAAGTAGTTTCTATGCTTTGAACGCCCCAGATAGGGTAGACGTATAAAGTCCTGAGAATAATTTATCCCATAGCATATAATATGGTTATTCAGTGGGAAAAAAAAAAAGATATCCTAGATTTTATTCCCAAATTAACTCTGTGAGAATTCTAGCTAGTGAATTCAGCACTTTTTTCCCCTGATGCTGCTGTTTAAAATTTTTACTGTTATTGTTAAATAACAGTAACCAATGTTTAGGGTGTTGAGAGTTAATATGAATAAGATTAAATAATTATGTTGAAATTTAAATTATATTTAAGCTTCTAAATGCTTAAATTATATAATTTGTTTTAGTCCAGTGAAATTTATATGTAAATTTTCATGTAAAGGGCTTAGCACAGCACATGGCACACAAAAGGTATACAAATGTTCTTTAAAAATCCATTTTAGATATATAGCATTATAGTCTTTAGTTTCTTGATCAGTCAAGTAAGGATGACAGTAACCAAATGCAATTTTGCTCTTAGCATGAACCCTAAAAAAAATTTAGTGCTGTTTTTTGTCACACACAAATCAATTAGAATAAGGCCTTATAAATCTTTTAAATGTGTTTTCTGATATGCCTATATAATGTTTTTCTTTTGATTATTTATTTAGAATAGGCTATGCTTTTTAGTTTATGCTAAGTGATTTTTTAAAGTTATCATATGCTTAAAATTGATCTGGAATGTGTAATTGTCAACTTAAAGCATTGCTTATTGTATTCCGTTCCGTTCAGTCGCCTCCGACTCTTGTAGGCTTCTTCGTCCATGGGATTCTCCAGGAAAGAATACTGGAGTGGGTTACCATTTCCTTCTCCAGGGGATCTTCCTGACCCAGGGATCCATTGGAGGCAGACACTTTAACCTCTGAGCCACCAGGGAAGCTTATTGTATTAGGGCTAGAATAAAACCTTACTTACTGCAAATGAACTCACTTACTGCAACAGCTGAAACAGAGACTACTATAAGTTAGGTAGTTCACATATGTACACAACTCTTTGTTATAGATAAATGCCATGTTATTGAGTAGGGGGTCTAGAGAGTGGGAAGGACTGGAAGAGTAGGAAAAAAATTCAAAGATAAATGATTCATGTGTCCCTGCCTTAAAGAACTGTAATAATCTAGTGGGAAGAATACAATGAGAAGTACTTGTTAACAGCTAAAGTATAAAATAGCTTGATGATTCTTGCATAAAAATATAGAGTTCTGTGAAAGTTGAAAGGAAAAACTAGTGGGAATAGTCATTCTAATGTCATAGAACCCACCTTTGGACAGATGTCAATACTGTGCGTTAGATCTGTACGCAGGCATTATAAATACAACCAGCTTTCAACAGATGGCTCATTGGAGGATATGAGAATGGAGTTTGAATTAAATCTATTCAAGTACAGCTGATTTCGGTGTTGATCATCTGGTGATGTCAATGTGTAGAGTCTTCTCCTGTGTTGTTGGAAGAGGGTGTTTGCTATGACCAGTGCATTCTCCTGGCAAAACTCTGTCAGCCTTTGACCTACTTCGTTTTGTACTCCAAGGCCAAATCTGCCTGTTAATCCAGGGATCATTTGACTTCCTACTTTTGCATTCCAGTCCCCTGTAATGAAAAGAACATCTTTTTTGAGTGTTAGTTCTAGAAAGTCTTGTAGGTCCTCATAGAACTGTTCAACTTCAGCTTCTTCAGCATTACTGGTCGGGGCATAGACTTGGATTTCTATCATATTGAATGGTTTGCCTTGGAAACGAACAGAGATCATTCTGTCCTTTTTGAGATTGCATCCAAGTACTGCATTTTGGACTCTCTTGTTGACTATGAAGGCTACTCCATTTCTTCTAAGGGATTCTTGCCCACAATAGTAAATAGAAGGGTCATCAAAATTAAATTCGCTGATTCCAGTCCATTTTAGTTTGCTGATTCCTAAAATGTTAACTGTTCACTCTTGCCATCTCCTGTTTGACCACTTCCAATTTACCTTGAATCATGGACCTAATGTTCCAGGTTCCTATGCAATACTGCTCTTTATAGTGTCGGATTTTACTTCCATTACCTGTCACATCACAACTGGGTGGTGTTTTGCTTTGGCTCTGTCTCTTCATTCTTTCTGGAGTTATTTCTCCACTCTTCTCCAGTAGCATACTGGGCACCTATTGACCTGGGGAGTTCATCTTTCAGTGTCATACCTTTTTACATTTTCATACTGTTCATGGGGTTCTCAAGGCAAGAATATTGAAGTGGTTTGCCATTCTCTTCTCCAGTGGACCATTTTTTGTCAGAACTCTCCACCATGACCAATCCATCTTAGGTGGCCCTACATGGTATGGCTCATAGTTTCACTGAGCTTTTCAAGGCTGTGGTCCCTGTGATCAGTTTGGTTAGTTTTCTGTGATTGTGGTTTTCAGTCTGTCTGCCCTCTGATAGATAAGGGTAGGAGGCTTATGGACGCTTCCTGATGGGAGAGACAGACTGAGGGGGAAACTGGGTCTTGTTCTGATGGGTGGGTGCTGTGTTCAGTAAATATTTAATCCAGTTTTGTTGATGGGCGGGGCTGTGTTCCCTGCTAGTTACTTCACCTGAGGCCAAACTATGGTGGAGGTAATGAAGATAATGGTAACCTCCTTTGAAAGGTCCCACGCACTGCTGCACTCAGTGCCTCTGACCCCAGCAGGCCACTGCCAGCCCACGCCTCTGCTGGAGACTACTGGACACTCATGGGCATGTCTGGGTTAGTTTCTTGTGTGGTCACTGCTCCTTTCTCCTGGGTCCTGGTGCACACAAGGTTTTGTGTGTGCCCTCCAAGAGTCTGTTTCCTCAGGCCTGTGTAAGTTCTGGTGGCTCTATGGTGGGATTAATGGCAACCTCCTCCAAGGTCTGCTGCACCCAGAGCCCCTGCAACAGGCCACTGGTGACCCATACCTCCACAGGAGACATCAAGTGGGTCTTAGGAAGCATCACTACAAACAAAGCTAGTGGAGGTGATGGAATTTCAGTTGAGTTATTTCAAATCCTAAAAGATAATGCTGTCAAAGTGCTACACTCAATATGCCAGCAAATTTGGAAAACTCAGCAGTGGCCACAGGACTGGAAAAGTCAGTTTTCATTCCAATTCCAAAGAAAGGCAATGCCTAAGAACGTTCAAACTACAGCACAATTGCACTCATCTCACACGCTAACAAAGTAATGCTCAAAATTCTCCAAGCCAAGCTTCAACAGTACATGAACCGTGAACTTCCAGATGTTCAAGCTGGATTTAGAAAAGGCAGAGGAACCAGAGATCAGATTGCCAGCATCTGTTGGAGCATCAAAAAAGCAAGAGAGTTCCAGACAAACATCTACTTCTGCCTTACAGACTATGCTAAGCCTTTGACTATGTGGATCACAACAAACTGTGGAAAATTCTTCAAGAGACGGGAATACCAGACCACCTGACCTGCCTCCTGAGACATCTGTATGCAGGTAAAGAAGCAACAGTTAAAACTGGACATGGACCAACAGACTGGTTCCAAATTGGGAAAGGAGTATATCAAGGCTGTATATTGTCACCTGACTTATTTAACTTACATACAGAGTACATCATGCAAAATGCCGGGCTGGATGAAGCACAAGCTGGAATCAATATTTCCAGGAGAAATATCAATAACCTCAGATATGCAGATGACACCACCCTCATGGCAGAAAGCAAAGAAGAACTAAAGAGCCTCTTGGTAAAAGTGAAAGAGGAGAGTGAAAAAGCTGGCTTAAAACTCAACATTCAGAAAACTAAGATCATGGCATCCAGTCCCGTCACTTCATGGCAAATCGATGGGAAAACAAGGAAACAGTGACAGACTTTATTTTGGGTGGCTCCAAAATCACTGCAGATGATTACTGCAGTCATGAAATTAAAAGACGCTTACTCCTTGGAAGGAAAGCTATGACCAGCCTAGACAGCATATTGAAAAGCAGAGACATTACTTTGCCAACAAAGGTCCGTCTAGTCAAAGCTATGGCTCTTCCAGTAGTCATGTATGGATATGAGAGTTGGACTATAAAGAAAGCTGAGCGCCAAAGAATTGATGCTTTTGAACTGTGGTGTTGGAGAAGACTCTTGAGAGTCCCTTGGACTGCAAGGAGATCCAACCAGCCCATCCTAAAGGAAATCAGTCCTGAATATTCATTGAAAGGACTGATGTTGAAGCTGAAACTCCAATCCTTTGGCCATCTGATGGGAAGAACCAACTTGTTGGCCAAGACCCTGATGCTGGGAAAGATTGAAGGCAGGAGGAGAAGGGGAAAACAGAGGGTGAGGTGATTGGATCTCATCACCGACATGATGGACATGAGTTTGAGTAAGCTTCAGGAGTTGATGATGGATAGGAAAGCCTGGTGTGCTGCAGTCCATGGGGTCTCAAAGAGTCAGACACGACTGAGCGACTGAACTGAACTGAAAGTACAACTGGGTCCTGAGACCTCTCCAGTGTAAATTATTTATGTATGCAGAGGAAATGACAGCCTCAAAAATGAACCCATGCACAAAATAGAGGGTACTGGAGCTGAGTCATTTGGATTTTATGAATTTCTTTTGGTAAATTAACTATGGGAGGCCAAGTTAGTCCTCTCTTTCTCACCCTCCTTTCCTTGTATGTAGATTCCCCATAGTCTACATTTTTCCCCCAATCTACACTTCTTTACCAGTGCTCATTAAGATAAATTTGTGGGGTAAGAAATAGAGGAAGGTGTCCCAAGGAAATAGGAGGAAATCAATAGATTCTGACCTGCCCTTAATCTTTACAGTCCAGTCTCAAAACGGGCCTGAGTTAGTGACTGCAAACTAAACCTAAGGGGTTGCCTTAGATCCAGAACAGTGCACAATGATCATGGAAGATGTAGCCAAGTTAGTTCTGGGATTTCTGGAACTAGATTCCTGTAGACTTGATTCCAAAAGAGCTAAATAAAATGATGTTTCTGAGTCCTGCCTGTAATTGCTTTTGAACTGGCCTTCTACTGCTGCTGCTGCTGCTAAGTCGCTTCAGTTGTGTCCGACTCTGTGTGACCCCATAAACGGCACCCCGCCAGGATCCCCCGTCCCTGGGATTCTCCAGGCAAGAACACTGGAGTGGGTTGCCATTTCCTTCTCCAATGCATGAAAATGAAAAGTGAAAGTGAAGTCGCTCAGTCGTGTCCGACTCTTGGCGACCCCATGGACTGCAGTCTACCAGGCTCCTCCACCCATGGGATTTTCCAGGCAAGAGTACTGGAGTGGGTTGCCATTGCCTTCTCCTTTGAACTGGCCTACAACCTATTAATTAAGAGTATCTGAACTTCAGCTGATCTCCTGAGACCTATTCCAGGGTGATAGTAAACAGCACCCCTTTATGAAAGAGACATCAGACAACTTGAGGCAGAGAGATGCATTCTAGGCTCTATAATACTTTAAACAGTGTCATAAGAGAAAGTAGCTCCACTTTTAAATTGGGCAAAACTCACTAGAATATTGTTGGTTTTCATTATTGTGTTAGTTTGCTAGGGCTGTGGTAACAAATACCACAGATTGGATGGCTTAGACAACAGATATTTTCTCAAAATTCTGGAGACTAGAAGTCCAAAATCAAAGTGTAGGCAGGCTTGTTTTTTTCCAAGGCCTCGCTCTTCGGCTTGTAGACAGCCATCTTCTCCCTCTGTCTTCACATGGTCTTCACCATCATGTCTATCTGTGTACTATCTCCTCTTCTTATAGGGCCACTAGGCATGTTAGATTAAGGCCTACCCCTATAACCTTATTTTACCTTTATTATCTCTCCAAAGGCCCTATCTCCAAATTCAGTCATGTTCTGAGGTACTTGGAGTTAGGACTATAACATGTGACTTTGGTGGGAGCAAGAGGGATAGATAGACACAGTTCAGCCCATAACAATAATAAGTGCTCATTTTTAGAGTATCGTACTTATGAGTAAAAGGCACCCTAGTGAAAGTACAATTTTAAATCTACCCAGTGAAATCTGAAGCTGCTTTTCTTTTTCTAATTACTCCTTGTACAATAAAATATCAATGCTTTGGGAGGCATAAATTAGCAACAGTAATTAGGGTGCTAGAATTATAAAAACCAAATTATCAAAATTATCTAAGTCACAGCACAGTGAGAACAGAACATACTTGAAATTGAATAGACCCAAGATTAGTATGACTGGATTAAACATTTTTATCGAGCTAATGATTTGAACAACATTTAGAGCTCTGCCTAAATAATCAATTATAGATATTGTTCCTGTTGTTCAGTGGCTCAGTTGACTCTGTGACCCCTGTCGTGTAGCACGCCAGGCTTCCCTGTCCTTCACTATCTCCTAGAGTTTGCTCCAACTCATGTCCATCAAGTCAATAATGCCATCTAACCATCTCATCCTCTCTTGACCCCTTCTCCTCCTGCCCTCAATTTTTCCCAGCATCGGGGTCTTTTCCAGTGAGTCGGTTCTTCCCATCAGGTGGCCAAAGTATTGGAGCTTCAGCATCAGTCCTTCCAATGAATATTCAGGGTTGATTTCCTTTAGGATTGATTGGTTTGATCTCTTTGCTGTCCAAGGGGCTCTCAAGAGTCTTCTCCAGCACCATAGTTCTAAAACATCAGTTCTTCAGTACTCAGCCTTCTTTATGGTCCAATTCTCACATCTGTACATGACTACTGGAAAAACCATAGCTTTGACTAGATGGACCTTTGTTGGCAAAGTGATGTCTCTGCTTTTTAATGTGCCATCTGGGTTTGTCATACCTTTTCTTCCAATGAGCAAGTGGCTGCAGTCACCATCCGCAGTGATTTTGAAACCTATAAGAATAAAGTCAGTCACTGTTTTCCATTTTTCCACATCTCTTTGCCATGAACTGATGGGACTGGATGCCATGATCTTAGTTTTTTGAATGCTGAGTTTTAAACCAGCTTTTTCATTCTCCTCTTTCACCTTCATCAAGAGGCTCTTTAGTAAGCAGAGACATTACTTTGCCAACCAAGGTCTGTCTAGTCAAGGCTATGGTTTTTCCAGTGGTCATGTATGGATGTGAGAGTTGGACTGTGAAGAAAGCTGATCGCCGAAGAATTGATGCTTTTGAACTGTGGTGCTGGAGAAGACCCTTGAGAGTCCCTTGGACTGCAAGGAGATCCAACCAGTCCATTCTAGAGGAGATCAATCCTGGGTGTTCATTGGAAGGACTGATGCTAAAGCTGAAACTGCAATACTTTGGCCACCTCATGCGACAAGTTGACTCACTGGAAAAGACTCTGATGCTGGGAGCGATTGGGGGCGGGAGGAGACGGGGACGACAGAGAATGAGGTGGCTGGATGGCATCACCGACTCGATGGACATGAGTTTGAGTGAACTCCGGGAGTTGGTGATGGACAGGGAGGCCTGGTGTGCTGTGGTTCATGGGGTCGCAAAGAGTTGGACACGACTGAGCGACCGAACTGAACTGAACTGATGGGACTGGATGCCATGATCTTAGTTTTTTGAATGCTGAGTTTTAAACCAGCTTTTTCATTCTCCTCTTTCACCTTCATCAAGAGGCTCTTTAGTTGCTCTGATATATTGAGATTAAATACATTTTGTAACCAAATTATATCATCTAGCAAATAACGTATGTTCAATGTTTCTTAGGCATTATTAGATTTACCTTATTATAAGTAACCAGTTAAGAAAAAGTCGGACATTAATATGTAAGTCATTCAGGAAACCAGCGTTTGAAAGTTGTGCTGTAAGCAAGATGGAGAGGAAACTTCCTTTCACTCCATGCCTTAATTTCTAAGATCTGGGCTTAGGTGAGTCTTTAGAGTTCTTTGTGATGTTCTAAGAGGTTAGGGATTAAAGTTGAGCTCTACCAATGGGAGACAGGTCATGAACCAGATGTCCCTGTGGCATACTCCTCAATGAAGATGAGTTTTCACCCTTATGTTACTCTATAAGTTCACTTCCCTTTTGTTATCCTCTAGATTTGAATAACATCTTATTTGAATGTTTCAGTGTTTTCTCAGACGTGCTACCTTCTTTTAACAGGAGAGTTCAGCAGTTATACCTAGGCCTAAGTCATACTGAACTGAACTGAACTGAAGTCATACTTAGAGAAGGAAATGGCAACCCACTCCAGTGTTCTTGCCTGGAGAATACCAGGGACAGGGGAGCCTGGTGGGCTGCCGTCTATGGGGTCGCACAGAGTCGGACACGACTGAAACGACTTAGCAGCAAGTCATACTTAGGCCAACCATTCTTATGGAGGTCCGTGAGAATCCTAGGGACGGGGGAGCCTGGTGGGCTGCTGTCCATGAGGTTGCACAGAGTCAGACACGGCTGAAGTGACTTAGCAGTAGCAGCAGCAGTAGCATTAGTAACGGAAAATACTACAGTTCCCCCAGAGAAAATGCTCATCTCAGGGGATAAGAGTCAGTATCTCTTTCCACCTGTATATTTTTCTTCTGTTGTCAGTCTTGGACAGGTAGAAAGACCTAGTGCAAACCCTTGTCCTGTTACTTACTGGCTGTGTTGTACAAGCTAACCTTAAAATGCTGTATTTTCTTTGCTATAAAATAAGGATTAAATGTATTTAATGCATTAAATAAATTAAAATGTATCTGATGGTTTTTATGTAGGTAAATGAGAAAATACATGTTGAGCATCTAGTGCAATGCCTGGCATCCGTTAGTAGTAGAGACTCAGTGAATGAAAATTATTAAAATTATACTGTGCTTGTGTGTGTTCAGTCCCTCAGTCGTGTCTCTTTATGACCCCATGGACTGTAGCCTGCCAGGCTCCTCTGTCCATGGGATTTTCCAGGGAAGGATACTGGAGTGGGTTGCCATTTCCTTCTCCAGGGAATCTTCCTGACCCAAGGATTGAACCCATGTCTCCTGGTCTCCTGCATTGTCAGGTGGATTCTTTACCACTGAGCCATCTGGGAAGCCAAAATTACTAGGTACTGTGTGTTATATTAGATTGGTGATTCTCAATTTTGTGTGAACTTTTAAAAACTGTGTCTCTCCAGAGATTTCGATTGGGGGTATTGGTGTGGGACCAGGGAGTTTTTCTTTTATGGGGATTTTACAGAAGGTCCCATCCTGTGATCTGAGATGAGAACCATTGACATAGATCAATGGTCAACAAGATTTTTTGGTAAATGGCCAGATAGTAAATATTTTAGGCTTCACAGGCTATCTGGTCTCTGCCACAACTACTCAACTCTGTTATTATAGTATGCAAGCAGCTCTAGACAATGTGTAAACTAATGAACATGACTGGATTCCAGTTCAACTTTGTTTATAAAAGCAGACATAAAGAGATGCTGGTGGGCTGGATTTGGCCCCCACACTGTTGTTTGTCATACATGTCTTCCCTGAAGAGAGATTTTATTTGCTGTAGCAGGCAAGCTATTTATTACTATAATGCACAACAGCAGCTTTAAAAATCTTCCTTACATGTAATGACCAATATTTGGTGTTAAACACAATTAGACAGAGATCTTGCCTTTTCAAGGAATTAGTAATCCAGAACAACAACAGCGCAGACATAATATTTGCAAATAATCCTGTATGAGTAATTGTCATGTAAACAGATGACTCTACAACACTAAACAGGAAACTGAGTTCAGAGGTGGGCAGATTTTCCTAATACTTTTGATTTGTAAATATCAGATAAAATCAAAGGAGCACGAGAGGTCATTTAGGAACCAATGTGAAGAGGAGAACAATGCCCCTGAATAGAACTTCCTTCTTATCAGTAAGCTATATAAGGGAGCATCTTTTAAAAGGAGTCCCTTAAACAGAACTTCATGACTCTACATGGCTGAATTGCCTTCTTGCAATGTCATTTCATCAAAATACATTATTTTCAAATTTATTCTCTGAGGTTAGGTGCTATGATATAGCTGTTGTTTAATAATACCTATGACCGTACCCTTTATTTGACCTGGAAAAAAGAAAGAAGTTTCCTTTTCTCAATAGGAACAGTAAACTTAGGAAAAAAACAAACAAACTTTAGTAAATCAATTTGTGTGCTTGTGTGTACATGTATATATGGGTATGTTTATATCAATAAATAGTGATTTAGTAAGCTACCACCTCATGTGTGCTCAGTCACTCAGTTGTGTCCGACTCTTTGCGACCCTATGGACTAGGGCCTACCAGAGTCCTCTGTTCATGGGATTCTCCAGGCAAGAATACTGCAGTGGGTTACTGTTTCATCCTCCAGGGGATCTTCCCAGCCCAGGCACAGAACCCACATCTCCTGCACCTCCTGCATTGGCAGGCAGATTCTTTTTTATCACTGAGCTGCCTGGGAAGCCCCTAACCTACTGCCTACAATTGCAGAAATGATGTATAGTAGCTGTTGTGCAGAGCAAGATTCTCTTATATCGCCTCATACCCCTGAAAGAGATGTATTTAATGGATATTTATGATTTTTTGACTGCTCATCATCTTACCCTTCCCTTCTTATACTGTTAGGGAATTTTCCAATTGGGAATATTTAAGGGTGGCAGGATCTTTCTTCCCACTACAGGCAGAAAATCCGGATATTTGCCTTCTGCCCTCCACCCGCCACCTCCTCCCCCTTTACCCCACAGCATCCTAGAGTGAGAGAAAATGATCTTAACTTGGTAGGCTGGATGCTGTTACTTGGAACTTTGAGTCTGAACTGAGTTACACAGAAGTAAGTAGAATTCATCCCACTCACACCTGTGATACCCAGAGTCTGATGAAACAGTTGCAACAAGTCTGAGATGGGGTCCAGCCTTCACTGGTCAGGTCAACAGTACCCTTACCAGGCTGTTTCTGGACTGACTTTAGCCCAGGTTCTGGCCATCTAGCTTCCTTCAGTTCCCTACCTTACTATTAAAAGTATAAGCCACTCAGGGTTCTTCCAGAAAATTCCCTCTCTGCTGATGTTAACCACCAAAATAGTTTAACATACAAGGGAAAGGGTACAGCAATCAAGGGTCCACAGAAATAAGCCGTTTCCCCATTTTTCATGTAGTTGACGTTTACTCACTTTAAAGGAATTATCCATGTTTTTTCTTTCTTTGGGCCCTGATTTCATGAACCTAGTCATAACAATCTCAAAACTTAACATCTGCATCCATTTCACTTAAACTGAAGTGGAGATATCCTAAATTATATGTTTCCTTCTGTTAGTTCATTGATTATACTCAAATAATAAGCAGTTCTCCCAAGCTTTTGATGTGATTGTTTTCCTTATTCTGCCAAGAATGTTTAGTGTCTACATTAAAAACTAATATTGCACATATTTCTCAAGGGAAAAGTCTCCATGTAAATATCTATCTTAGCTAAAAATTATGACAAATGCAAAGTGCTTTTTATTTTTTCTCGAATTCCTTTTGCTAACAGGCATTCTTTCTAATCAAGCATTTCATCTGGGGCAAAAGCTTCTTTGCTAAAATTACATGGAAAAGAATTAATTTTAAAATTTTGTGCAAAGGTATTTCCACTCTCATAATTGAAGTGTTCATTTGTGGTTCTTTTCTGCAGAGATCTGTAACCTTGTTTCTGCAACATCTAACCGAGCATCAGATGTTCTCAACTGATGATATAAAAGTCACAGAACAAAATTAATTTGCATTGACTTTATCACAAGGAATCACAGCAAATATTTGATAACCTGTTATACATGCCTATCCCTGGAGAAGGAAATGGCAACCCATTCCAGTACTCTTGCCTGGAAAACTCCATGGGTGGAGGAGCATGGTGGTCTATAGTCCATGGGGTTGCAAAGAGTCAGACATGACTGAGCGACTTCATTTTTGCTTTCTTATATATGCCTATAAACATCATTTTGCTTCTCAGATGAGATTGATATGCAGAAGGGGTTTTCTGTATTTATATATATTTAATACAAATGATCATGGAAGAGTATTTGTGTAAACATCGTGGGTGGGGGTTCAGATCAGGATGATACCTAGGATGGACTGTCTTGCTATGATGCTAACATGTAAAATATTCTGTCACATGCTCACACATATACCCCAAACAAAACAAACCATCTATCAACTTTCTGACGTTATCAGCTATTCCACTTCTAGATATTTACTCAAGAGATATCCACAAAGATTTATACATAAATGTTCATAGCAGCTTCACTTATGATGACCTCACATGAGAGACAGCGTTTCAGTGTCCATTAGTAGAAGAAAATCTAAACAATGGTGTCACCATACAATATAGTAATACTCATCAAGAAAAAAGAACAAGCTAATTATACTTGCAATGACATGAATGAGTCTCAAAAGCATCTTGCTGAATAAAAGAAGCCTTACATATAAGAAAGAGTATATAAAATATAATTCCATTTATATGAAATTCTAGAATAGGCAATCTTTGCTGGAAAAATATCAGAAATATGGTTGCCTCTGTGGGAGAGGGGGTAGAGACTGACTGGAGGGGACTTGAGGGGATTTTCTGGGGTCATCATGATATGTATATATTGATAGGAATTTGCATTAAACAGGCAATTATACATTTGTTAAAATTCATCAAATGGAACATTTTCATTACACATAAATTTCAGTTTAAAAAGTCCCATAGATAAATATTGAATTCTGATGTGCATGCTTTTAGGGGTGAAATGTATTAATATCTGCAGCTTACTTTGAAATGCATCAAAAATAAGATACCTTGATAGATGGATAGAAGACTGGACAAATAAATAAAAATGGGAAAAAGCAAATATAGCGAAAAACCAGTTATAGAATCTTGGTGGTGGGTATATGGATGCTCACAGTGTTACTCCTTATGTTTAAAGGTTTTCATCATAAAGTGTTGATGAGGAAATTATGTTCTTCAAAGCTTAGTTTTAGGCCCCCCTTTTTTCTTTTTTCTGTTCTCTTTTCCTGTCTAATCTCACCTACTCCTATGACTTAAGTACCAACTGATGATGCCCTCATCCTTGTATCATTAACCTAAATCTATCTGCTGAGTCTCTGATCCATGTATTTCTTACCCGACATGTCACTTAGATATCTGGTAGACGTCTCAAATTCAGCATTTCAAAATAGACTTACATTTATCGTCTTCCTGGTCCAAAACTGCACTTTTAGTGTTTCTCACCTCTGTAAATTGAGGGCTGCACTTTCACAGCATCATCTTTTAGGATCTGAAATAGCTCAACTGGAATTCCATCACCTCTACTAGCTTTGTTTCTAGTGATGTTTCCTAAAGTCCACTTGACTTCGCAATCCAGGACGTCTGGCACTAGGTGAGTAATCACACCATCATGATTATCTGGGTCATGAAGATCTTTTTTGTACAGTTCTGTGTATTCTTGCCACCTCTTCTTAATTATCTTCTGCTTCTGTTCGGTCCATACCATTTCTGTCCTTTATTGTGCCCATCTTTGCATGAAATGTTCCCTTGATATCTCTAATTTCCTTGAAGAGATCTCTAGTCTTTCCCGTTCTATTGTTTTCCTCTATTTCTTTGCATTGATCACTAAGGAAGGCTTTCTTATCTCTCCTTGCTATTTTTTGGAACTCTGCTTTCAAATGGGTATGTCTTTGCTTTTCTCCTTGTTTCGCTTCTCTTCTTTTCACAGCTATTTGTAAGACCTCCTGAGACAACCATTTTGCCTTTTTGCATTTCTTTTTCTTGGGGATGGTCTTGATCCTTACCTTCTGTACAATGTCACGAACCTCTGTCCATAGGTTGTCCACTGGAATGGGTGGCCATTTCCTTCTTCAAGCACTCTATCAGATCTAATCCCTTGAATCTATTTCTCACTTCCACTGTATAAATGTAAGGGATTTGATTTAGGTCATATCATTTTAGTTCGCTGATTCCTAAAATGTCGATGTTCACTCTTGCCATCTCCTATTTGACCACTTTTAATTTGCCTTGATTCATGGTTTGCCTAACATTCCAGGTTCCTATGCAATATTGCTCTTTACAGCATCGGACTTTACTTCCATTACCAGTCACATCCATAACTCAGTATTGTTTTGGCTTTGGCTCCGTCTCTTCATTCTTTCTGGAATTGTTTCTCCACTGATCTCCAGTAGCATATTTGGCACCTACTTATCAATGCAAAGATATAGAGGAAAACAACAGAATAGGAAAAACAAGAGATCTTTTCAAGAAAATTAGAGATATCAAGGGAACATTTCATGCAAAGATGGGCTCGATAAAGGACAGAAATGGTATGGACCTAACAGAAGCAGAAGATATTAAGAAGAGGTGGCAAGAATACACAGAAGAACTGTACAAAAAAGATCTTCATAACAAAGATAATCACAATGGCGTGATCACTCACCTGGAACCAGACATCTTGGAATGTGAAGTCAAGTGGGCCTTAGAGAGCATCACTACGAACAAAGTTAGTGGAGTTGATGGAATTCCAATTGAGCTATTTCAAATCCTGAAAGATGATGCTGTGAAAGTGCTGCACTCAATATGCCAGCAAATTTGGAAAACTCAGCAGTGGCCACAGGACTGGAAAAGGTCAGTCTTCATTCCAATCCCAAAGAAAGGCAATGCCAAAGAATGCTCAAACTACCGCATGATTGCACTCATCTCACACGCTAGTAAAGTCATGCTCAAAAATTCTCCAAGCCAGGCTTCAGCAATATGTGAACCGTGAACTCCCAGATGTTCAAGCAGGTTTTAGAAAAGGCAGAGGCACCAAAGATCAAATTGCCAACATCTGCTGGATCATGGAGAAAGCAAGAGAGTTCCAGAAAAACATCTATTTCTGCTTTATTGACTATGCCAAAGCCTTTGACTGTGTGGATCACAATAAACTGTGGAACATTCTGAAAGACATGGGAATCCCAGACCACCTGACCTGCCTCTTGAGAAACCTGTATGCAGGTCAGGAAGCAACAGTTAGAACTGGACATGGAACAACAGACTGGTTCCAAATAGGAAAAGGAGTACGTCAAGGTTGTATATTGTCACCCTGTTTATTTAACTTATATGCAGAGTACATCATGAGGAACGCTGGGCTGGAAGAAGCACAAGCTGGAATCAAGATTGCTGGGAGAAATCTCAATAACCTCAGATATGCAGATGACACCACACTTATGGAAGAAAGTGAAGAGGAACTCAAAGGCCTCTTGATGAAAGTGAAAGAGGAGAGTGAAAAGTTTGACTTGAAGCTCAACATTCAGAAAACAAAGATCATAGCATCCGGTCCCATCACTTTATGGCAAGTAGATGCGGAAACATTGGAAACAGTAACAGACTTTATTTTCCTTGGCTCCAAAATCACTGCAGATGCTGATTGCAGCCATGAAATTAAAATACGCTTACTCCTTAGAAGGAAAGTTATGACCAACCTAGACAGCACATTCAAAAGCAGAGACGTTACTTTGCCAACAAAGGTCCGTGTAGTCAAAGCTATGGTTTTTCCCGTGGACATGTATGGATGTGAGAGTTGGACTATAAAGAAAGCTGAGTGCTGAAGAATTGATGCTTTTGAACTGTGGTGTTGTAGAAGACTCTTGAGAGTCCCTTGGACTGTAAGGAGATCCAACCAGTCCATCCTAAAGGAGATCAGTCCTGGGTGTTCATTGGAAGGACTGATGCTAAAGCTGAAACTCCAATCCTTTGGCCACCTGATGGGAAGAACTGACTTGTTGGAAAAGACCCTGATGCTGGGAAAGATTGAAGGCAGGAGGAGAAGGGGATAACAGAAGGTGAGATGGTTGGATAGCGTTCTCAATGTGATGGACATGAGTTTGAGTAAGCTCCAGGAGTTGGTGATGGACAGGGAAGCCTTGTGTGCTGCCGTCCATGGGGTCACAAGAGTTGGACCTTACTGAGCAACTGAACTGAACTGAACCTCAGTAAATTATGCCACCATCCAGTCATGGCCCATGCCATAAATCTAGACATCTCCTTGACACTCAGGTCTTCCTCTCATCCAGATAATCACTAAATGGTGACAGTGCTTATTCCTAATTTTGTCCTAGAATGCATTGAATTCTCTCTGTTTATCACTGAGACTAAAGAGGCTCCAGGTGCCTTATTTTATCTTGACTATTTAGTCTTGTAACTGGTCTCTCCTGTCTTTGAAGAATCACACCAATTCTTTCAAGACATAAACTGATCATGTCACTTCCTGGCATGAAACTCTTCAATGGCTTCATATCACACTTAAAATTAATTTGAAATCCATGGCATATGCTACAGGCTGAATCATGTCCCCTCCCCAAATTCATATGTTGAAGCTCTAACCTTCCATGGATTGTATTGGTGGTAGCATCTTTAAGGAGGTAATTGAGATGAAGAGTGGAGCCTTGATCTGATAGGGCTTCCCTGGCAGCTCACACGGTGAAGAGTTTGCCTGCAATGCAGGAGACTTGGGTTTAGTCCCTGGATAGGAAGATCCCTTGGAGAATGAAATGGCAACCCACTCCAGTATTCTTGCCTAGAAAATCCAATGGATGGAGTAGCCTGGTGGGCTATACCCCATGGCGTTGCAAAGAGTCAGGCATGACTGAGTGACTAACACACACCTGCTCTGATAGCACCAATGCTCTTTATAAAAAGAGGAAGGGCTACTAGAACTCTCTCCCCACCAAGTGAGGACACAGCCAGAAGGCCACTGTCTGCAAGCCAGTAAGAGAACTCACACCAGATCCTGCCCATGCTAGCTAGCACCTTGATCTTGGACTTTCACCCTGAAGAACTGTGAGAAAATAAATTTCTGTTGCTTAGGCCACCCAGTCTTTTGTAGCAGCCAGAGCTGACTAATAGAGCATAGAAGACCATGTATGATCTGGCCCCAGCGTATTTCTCCAGCTTGTGTCTCACTCTCTCCCCCTTGGATCTCTACTACAACTTCACTGCTTGATTTCATCTTCAAAACATGACATGCTCCCTCTTGTCCCAGGGACTTCATACATGCTGTCCCTTCTGCCTGGAAGTTCTTCATTTCCCTCTTCACCTGGCTAATTCTTATTCATCTTTTAGTCTCTAATGTTTCTTGTTCAGAATGGCCTTCCCTAACTTCTCTGTCTAAACTGAGTGCCTCTCTCATAATACCCTCTATTTTTTCTTCATAAGAAAGTTTGTAATTTTATAGCTTGTGTTGTATGTTGTCACTTCAGTGGTGTTCAACTCTTTTTGACCCTATGGACCATAGCCCGCCAGGCTTCTCTGTCCATGGGATTCTCCAGGCAAGAATACTGGAGTGGGTTGCCATGCCCTCTTAAAGGGGATCTTCCTGACCCAGGGATTGAACCCATGTCAGTTACAGCTCCTGCATCGGCAGATGGTTTCTTTACCACCTGTGCTAACTGGGAAGCCCAATTATATAGTTTACTGTGTTATAATCAATAACCTCATATATGCAGGTGACACCACCCTTATGGCAGAAAGTGAAGAAGAACTAAAGAGCCTCTCGATGAAAGTGAAAGAGGAGAGTGAAAAAGTTGGCTTAAAGCTCAACATTCAGAAAACTAAGATCATGGCATCCAGTCCCATCACTTCATGGCAAATCGATGGGGAAACAGTGACAGACTTTATTTTTCTGGGCTCCAAAATCACTGCAGATGGTGATTGCAGCCATGAAATTAAAAGACGCTTACTCCTTGGAAGGAAAGTTATAACCAACCTAGACAGCATATTGAAAAGCAGAGACATTACTTTGTCAACAAAGGTCAGTCTAATCAAGGCTATGGTTTTTCCAGTAGTCATGTATGGATGTGAGAGTTGGACTGTAAAGAAAACTGAGCACCAAAGAATTCAAGCTTTTGAACTGTGGTGCTGGAGAAGACTCTTGAGAGTCTCTTGGACTGCAAGGAGATCCAACCAGTCCATCCTAAAGGAGATCAGTCCTGGGTGTTCATTGGTAGCTGAAACTCCAGTACTTTGGCCACCTGATGCGAAGAGCTGACTCATTTGAGAAGACCCTGATGCTGGGAAAGATTGAGGGCAGGAGGAGAAGGGGATGATAGAGGATGAGATGGCTGGATGGCATCACCGACTCAGTGGACATGGGTTGGGTGAACTCCGGGAGTTGGTGATGAATAGGGAGGCGTGGCGGAGAAGGCAATGGCAAGCCACTCCAGTACTATTGCCTAGAAAATCCCATGGATGGAGGAGCCTGGTAGGCTGCAGTCCGTGGGGTCGCTAAGGGTCGGACACGACTGAGCGACTTCACTTTCACTTTTCACTTTCCACTTTCACACATTGGAGAAGGAAATGGCAACCCACTCCAGTGTTCTTGCCTGGAGAATCCCAGGGACGGGGGAGCTTGGTGGGCTTCCGTCTATGGGGTCACACAGAGTCGGACACGACTGAAGTGACTTAGCAGCAGCAGCAGCAGCAGGGAGGCCTGGTGTGCTGCGGTTCATGGGATCGCAAAGAGTTGGACATGACTGAGTGACTGAACTGAACTGAGTAGGCTGATATTTCCCCTCCCCTAGAATTTAAGTTTTGTACATGTAGGAACTGTGTATTATCCATTGTTGTATCATTAGGGACTAAAAATGTCTCATAGACATCAAGTCTTCAGGAAATATTTGTTGAATGAAAAAACAATTGATGATTGCAGACACATATTCCTTAAATAAAATATGTTCTTTATACATTGTTAATATTAAAAAGCATGTTATGAAACCATATATTGATATAATATGATCCTTTTTAATAACATAAACAAAGAAAAATAATATCAGTGACTTAGACTCTCCTGTTGAAAGCAACAAAAATTGTTGGTTGAAATATTTTCTCAAAAATTATCTTATAGGGATTTCCCTGGTTGTATAGTGCATAAGAATTTGCCTGCCAGTGCAGGGGACAAGGGTTCAATACAGAAGACTCCATATACCATGGGCAACCAAAGCCTGCAACTACTCCAGAGCCTGTGAGCTTCAACTACTAAGCCTGAGTGCTGCAACCTCCTAACAAGAGAAGTCACCATGAGAAGCCTGTGCTTTGTAATGAAGAGTAGCCTCCACTCTTCACAAGTAAAGAAAGCCCACACATAGCAATGAAGACCCAGCATAACCAAAAATAAATAATTTTTAAAAAGATCTTATATATATATATATATAATATAATATATATATGTAGAAGCTGGCAGGAAAGTTAGGAATATTCAGACCAAGTTCTGAATAAAGTCAGGAGCTCTCAGTTTTACAAGGCGCTCTGAGTTTTCTCCTTGAGATCATTTGTTGAATTTGCCTCTCTTGGTAAATTCAATTTTCATGACCGAGAAGGACTAGGGGCACAAAAAACAAAGAAAGATTCAAGATGTAAACTCTAAAATGAGAGTTTTCCCTCGTAAAGCCAGGACCCAGAGGGCACTACCCCCAATATTAGGATGAAATATATTATGAACCTGCCCCCACCCCACAATCCTATTTTCAAAGAGAGACAACAGTAGACCACAGTTAGGATCAGTCAATCAGACAAATGTTCACCTTGTTCCTTGTTAAGTGTTTCACTCTGACATGCCAAATGTATATCCAGAACAGTCTTTTCCAGACTTTCCTGGTGGTCCAGTGGTTATGAATCTGCCTACCAGTGCAGGGGACATGGGTTTGATCCCTGGTCCAGGAAGATTCCAGATGCCCTTGGGCAACTGGAGCCCATGCTTCACAACAAGAAAAGCTACCTCTATGAGAAGCCAGCACACTGCAACTAGAGAAAGCCTACATGCAGCTACCAAAACCCAGCGCAGCCAAAAATCAATCAATTAATTTATTAATTTAAAAATTTATTTAAAAAACCCCAGTCTTTGTCCTCAAGGAGATGACAGTCTCATGGTGTATGTAAGAGCAACAGGTTCAATCCCTGTTCCAGGAAGATCCCACGTGCTCTGGCACGACTAAACCCATTGGCCACAACTATTGAGCCCACACTCTAGAGCCTGCGTGTTCAAAACTACTGAAGCCCCCACGCCTTAGAGCCTGTGCTCTGCAGTGAAGCCCATGCTTTGCGACAAGAGAAGCCACTGCAATGAGAAGCCTGCGCATCACAATTTGAGAGTAGTCCCTGATCGGCTCAACTAGAGAAAAGCCCAAGCAGCAAGGAAGACCCTGCACAACCAAAAACAAATTAAAACTGCATTAAAAAAAAAAGACTGTGGCACAAACTCTAGATGCCTAGATGTCAAAAATATTAAAAAAGAGAAAGTATTGTTGAGAGCTGGCATAGAGAAGGCTTTAAAACTGACCAGAAACCTTGAGAATGGTTTTAATTTAGATTGGTGGAGGGGAAGGATAGTACCTCTCAATGGTTTAAAGATTATGAAGGAGGGAATAAGCTCCAAGGATGACAATGTAGCTGAACAGAGTTACACAGGGTAAGAAGAGGGGGCCTGCTAATAACAGGCCCTCAAAGGCAGGAAGGGGGTTTAGACAGGATAAATTTGGTATACAGAGTGAGAGTGTTCAGGGATGCCAGCCAGGTGACTACTGTGGCAATCCAGATCTGAGATGCTGAGGGATCCAGCTGGGGTGAGACAGGTGTGAATGGCAGGAGGAAGTGATATTTGAAAGGAAATATTATTATGCCTTCATTATCAAGAGGAGGGAAATAAAGGATGGGTTCAAAAATAACTCTCGGGGCGGGGGGTCTCCTCTGTTCACTGATGTTTATACTTACCCAGTGTTTCCACCCTCCTCCTTTCATTCTTTGAACAGCCTTCCATCAACTATGTGTAAAACTATGCAGAGTAAAATAAGATCAAACATTTTGATAAACTCTTTTGGGGCCAGTTTAGAGTTAGTTGTTTATCTCAATGGGAAAAGAATATTGAGAATCAAGAAGCGTTCTTATTTTCAGTCTGTCTTCTTTGAACATTGTGTATGTGGGATTTTTTCCCCTTTCTTTGTTTCTTTCATTCTTTTTGATATTTAAGTATCATTAGGCTGTATTTCCTTAGTCTACAACAGAATAATATCTGCTTTTTTCAGTTACATGTTTATCTGAAAACTTCTTAAGTTTCATTCAGTTCAGTCGCTCAGTTGTGTCTGATTCTTTGCGACTCCATGGACTGCAGGTACGCCAGGCCTCCCTGTCCATCACCAATTGCCCAAGTCTACCCAAACCCATGTCCACTGAGTCGGTGATGCCATCCAACCATCTCATCCTCTGTCATCCCCTTCTCCTCCTGCCCTCAATCTTCCCCGGCATCAGGGTCTTTTCCAACAAGTTAGTTCTTCCTATCAGGTGACCGAAGTATTGGAGTTTCAGCTTCAACATCAGTCCTCCCAATGATCACCCAGAACTGATCTCCTTTAGGATGGACTGGTTGGATCTCCTTGCAGTCCAAGGGACTCGCAAGAGTCTTCTCCAACACCACAGTTCAAAAGCATCAATTCTTCAGTGCTCAGCTTTCTTTATAGTCCAACTCTCACATCCATACATGACTATTGGAAAAACCATAGCCTTGACTAAACAGACCTTTGCTGACTGAGTTTCATTATATTCCTCCAAATGCTGTTTGATTTTTCTACAAACACTAATAAAAAATAACCTGAAGTTAATACTTCACCTTTCATTCAGAAAGATCCCAACATTCTTTACAGTGTGATCTTATTATTGTATGTAGACACACTGCATTTCCTTAATGCCTTTCATCTGAGGATCATAAAGTACACAGCAAACATTAATTAATTTTAACAACAACCTTGTGAACTATAAATTTCATGTGTATATAGTAGATGAATCACCTGAAGGATCAGCAAAACACAGGCTTTGGGAGGAAGATTAGGCTTGGCACAGCTTAATATGTTAACAGCCCAGTCAAACAGTTTAGAGCAAGAAAGGCAGTATCATTTTTTAATTTAACTATAACTACCAATGGAGTTTCTGTGAGAGAATAATTATCCGAATAACAACTTGTCTAGGTTTCCATAAGTAGCATTTCTCATTTTGAAACAAACAGTGCCAAAAAAAAAGGAGTAATTTTTTAGTTAGAGTCTATTAATATCTATACCCTCAGACCTATGGTCACTCCCAAAACAAGTGCTTCAGCAGCAAAGCAATCCTACTCATTAACTGAAGCTCTGATTTAGTATCAAGGCAGAGAAACTGTGCCACCAGCTGACTCATCAACACTTTGCCTCCTACTGAGGTTTCCCTGGAGGGTCTCTCCTTCAGGTTCTTAGCAGGCCAAGGCCTGTTTTGCTGATGAGGATGAAATCTTTATATTGTTATGTAGGCTGCTGTTTATATTAAAAACAAAAATAGAATTTATAATGGAAAAGATTGAAAAGAAAATGGACTCTTGCCTTCCTAAGTTGACTCACCGAACAATCAAAGATAGATGTTAACAAATGCTTTCTTTTATTGGAAACTGAAAAGTGTTAGTCACTCAGTGGTGTCTGACTCCTTGCAATCTCTTGCACTGTAGCCTGCCAGGCTTCTCTCTTCATGGAATTTTTCAGGCAAGAATATTGGACTGGGTTGCCTTTCCCTTCTCCAGGGAATCTTCCCCAGGGATCAAACCCAGGTCTCTCACATTGCAGGCAGATTCTTTATTGGCTGAGCCACCAGGGAAACCCTTTATTGGAAGCCTTCCTTTATTGGAAACCCACCTTTATTCTAGCTGTTTTAGTAAAGAAAATTCCTGTACAAGCAGAGGTAGATTGAATACTATAATCAAGACCCTAAATACCCATCACTTAACTAGCAAGTATCATGTGCTTTGTTTTACAAACTATAGTCAAGGGATCTACTAAAGCTCAATTCAAAAGACATATGCCACTAACGTTAGAGGGAGAAAGAAAATGGTAGTTCCAATTTAGGGGGAGGGTGTGAAAAGAAATCCTTAAGAACTGTTGAAGTTTAACACCAAAGTCAAGGCAAGGGAGTTAGTCAAGTCCACCTTGCATTTGCTCCATTTAAAAGAAACCTAGGACTTCCCTGGTGGTCCGTTGGTTGGGAATCCACCCCCCAATGCAGGGGACGTGGATTCAATCCACGCTCCGGGAAGATTCCACATGCCATGGGGCAACTAAGCCCGTGCACCACAACTACTGAAGCCCGAGTGCCTAGGGCGGAGCTCTGCACCAAGAGAAGCCACTGCAATGAGATGCCTGTGCACCGTGACAAAGAGTAGACCTGGATCCCTGCAGTCAGAGAAAGCCTGTGCCCAGCGCTGAAGGCCCAGCACAGCCAAAAAGAAATTAAAAATTTGAAAAGAACCCTAGATATCTCAATATGACAAAATGAATAAATATGTCATTCGCCCAGCAATACAATCATTTAAAATAGCCATAATTGCATAGTAAAGAGTATTTTAAACTTCCTATGGATACAATGCTAGGTTAAATCAGAAGCCGTGTGAAATCACCATTAGTGCATTCTCTAAGTCCATTATAAGCTCATGTCATTCAAGCACAGTGCATTAACTTGAATTTCATTGACTCAGTCATCCTTACCTTTTATAGCAAATTGATTGTCAAGATGCCGAAAGAGCAAGTGGGAGTTTGTTTGGCATATTTTTATTTAGGACCAGCGATCCTTTTGTGTTCGGCTTTTATTTATAGTACTTTCTTTTAAAAAGATATTTCATTAGAGAAAATTATTTTATTTAAACTTTTATCAATTTTACTTCATTAATATTTTAATCAAAGTATTTGCTACATGCACGTATTTTTAAAAAAAATCAAATAGCACCAAATAAGTTATAAAAACAAACAGGATTTTCTTGCCCCGCTCCTTCAAATTACCTCTCTTGTCTGCCTCCGAAACAATTACTTTTTAAAAAAAATCCATATTAACTGTTTCTTTGTGTATAAACGTATCTCTATATTCCTAGATACCTCTGCCTTTTTTCAATCTGTATTGATTGTTCTCTGGGCCTGCTTCTTATATGTTGCACTGTAGTGTTTCCCAGATTGCATGTCTTTCTCTGTCTTTATCTATATCTCTCTTTTGTTGTAGAACATCTTTAGTAAAATCCAGAGAAGGATGGACAGAAAATAACATCTGGGGCCTTGAATCAAAGAAAATCCTTAGTCTATGTAACGGCCTTGAATGATACTTTTTCCTCACAATTCTGAAAGCATTATTTCATTATCTTCTAGCATTCTTATTGATGACAGAATTCTGAAGCCATTCTCTCTTGCTCCTATGCATACTACCTGTTTTTTCTCTCTGGAAGATTTCAGAATCTTCATCTCTGGTGTTACAAAATTTCACAATGACAAACTTTTGTGTGAGCATTTCTTTAGCCACTGCTTAAGGTATCTGGGCTTTTTCAATTCGTAGATGCCTGTCATTTAGGTCTGGGGAATTTTCTAGTATTATTTCATTGATAATTTATTAATCTGTATTTTCTCTTTTTGTAGAAATTCTACAACTTGGTTTTCAGCCTTGCTGGATTGATCATCTATATCTCTTTTCTCTTTCTCTGTTTTCTGGGGGATTCATTAACCTTCTCTTCCAACACTTCAAATCACATTGTTATTTTGGCTGTTATATTTTTAATTTCTAGATAGCTTTTACATTTTCTGTGTAATTTTTTTACAGAAGTCTGTTTTTTTTTTAATTGATTGTCATATAATTTCTTACTTCTTTGAAAGTTTTAGAGTTTTATAAAGAAATTTCTTCTTCTTACATTGTCTCTGTCTTCCCCGGGCCCCTTTTTTCTGTTTACTTAGGATGATTAGGTGGAAGCCAGCTGTTTCACTGGAGGGTTACAAAATGTATTTTTTTTTTTTCTGGAGCTATTCAGTTTCTGCTCTGCACAATCAGTAACTGCTACTTTATCTGATCTCGGTTTTAAAAAAAACTGTTGACATTTTTAGTCTGCTGTTGTTTCTTCTTCAGTTCTCTTAATTTTAAAGAGGTTCTTAGGCAGGCAAGGAGAAGAATTTATATGATCAGCCTGTCATTTTCAGCTAGAATCTATTGGAGAAATGTAAAAGCCCTCAAAAATACAATTTTTTGATTACTCTTGATGGTGGTTGTTAATGGAGGCAGCAAGATTTATAGAGGTAGTCTTAGAAACTCATTTTTAAGCTTTCTGTGTGAACCCATTAGCTCGGCTGGGCAGAGCACGGTAAAACAATGCCAAGGTCATGAGTTTGATTTCCATGAAGGTCAATTAAACTTACTTAATTTCACGGGCTCAATCTTCTCCCTCATCTCAGAGAAAATTAAGAATATTGTTTTGGGTAGCTATAAAATAAGCAGGGAATAACACAGCTTTCATTTTACTGCTGTTATTAATATTCTGTGTCCTATGCAGCTGCAGGAACTTAAAAAGAACAAAAACCACTGGGAAATTGAAGGGAAATGTTAAGAAAAAGAGTACAGAGTTATTGTTGAAACCATTTGGTGTCATTTCAGGGGCTTTGTAGGGCTCTGGTACCACAGTCCTTTATGTCTCAATGCAGAAAATAATTCAGTGAGAGGCAGTGTGATAGATAGGAAGTGATTTATTAGAATAGGATGCTTATGAGAATTACAAACAGGCAGGCAAGGGGGTGCCACACCCTGAGAACTTACTTGACTATAGTTTTATAATCACAGGAAAAGGGGGAAATCATGGGAAGGGAGAAAGTAACTTCTTTGTATTTCTTGAGTAGAGCTCATGATTTCACCATCAGTTCCTTCACCAGGTTGACAGATGAGTTTTCTTGTCCCTACTTGGTCAAGCTAGGTCCACAAATGACTGTTTTTGGTGTATGCAGAAAGCATGTCCTAGGGATCATTAACTTACTGAGCTCACTGGGCAAGATGTAGGTCTCATGCCATCATTGTTTTATTGTTTTGGGGCATGTCTCATGCTTCTGCTGCATGGGTTTTATTGCTAAGCAAGCCTTCTTGGTTTTGTGGTTAAGTAAACCTGCTCTCTTGAGTAATCATTAACTTACAGGGGTCTCCCATATTTTTCTACTTACAATCCCCTACTGGGATTAACTATTTAATTACCGACTTTGTCCCTTTCCTCTGTCCCTGTCATTCCTACAAAGCAATTCACTTTTGCTGGAAGGAAATCAAATATGCCTTAGATTGTCTCCCAGAAGCAGACTCTTACTTAGTGATTGATGGAGAAAGGTTTACTGAGAAGTACTTTCAGGGACAGTACCTTTAAGGAATGAAAGCAATGGGAAAAGCTGATCTTTGATCCAGTCACAAGAGAAGCCTCCAGTGATCCCACAAGAAGTTTTGGAGCTGGGAGTCCCTTCATACATGTTCCACCTTGAGACAAGAGGCCAGTCATTTATAACCTCACATTGTTAGGAGCCCTAACATCTGAGTAGCCAGGATAGGCCTGAGATCTTGCTTAGGCCTAAATTTCCATTTCCTGGAGACAGCGTGGAGGCTAAGTTCACAGAAACTCCTCCCTAAGAAAATCCTGCCAGCGCCAAAAATAAGAAACTCCTCCCTAGAAAAGTACCCCCCCACCTGCCCACCTCACCCCCGCCAAAAATTGGGCCAATCAGAGGAAAAAGGGAAATCCCCCAGAAAAACCCCTGCGCATGCATAAACTGGCCAATGAGCTTCTGCGCTCCCATGAACTGGCCAATGAGCTTCTGCCAGCTTGATCTTTTGAACAAAAATAGGTGCTTATGTAATCTAAGACTATAAAAACCGCTGTGACCTGGGCTCTGGGCTCTTGTCCACACTCCACTACATTGGAGGAGGCATGAGCTCTAGCTCGAGCTAGAAATAAGCCCCATTCTTGCTTTTGCATTGTTGCAAGTGTCTTATTCTACCAGTATGGGGGGACCGGACTCAGGGCATAACAACATTGACCAGTTATCGGATGAGAACTACCTTTGGGAAAGAAGCATAAACTTTTGAAAGAGTGGCTCTCATTAGTTGATGGCAATTTCCAGAGTGTTTTGAAATTTGGGCCACCAGTGAGTTGGAGTAGCAGACCATAATATTGACTATACTTTATAGAGTACTGTCCTTTTGAAAGTCCAGGAGCTGAGATGTTTGGTTCTTCTTTTGATTTCTCCTAGATTCTTATGGGGAGAAGAAAATGAGTGGTTAAATGGCAGAAGTTCAACTATATTTGGAGTGAGAAGGAACAAAATATCTGTTCAGTCCATAAACCAGACAGTTATCCTCCAAGAAATGGAATGAATGGAATAAACTCTCCAAGGGTTTGAGTATTTTTATTCCATATTATTGCTTCCACTTGTGCATTTTGAGTGTATTTGCTTTGGCTAGCAATCATTCTTAGCTTTTAAAAATGAAGCCAAAATTGTTATTTTTAGGTTTATGATGTTAAATTTGGGGTATGTTGAAAGATAATACCTCCAGGAGGAAGAAAACACTCAGAGTGTATTTCAACTTTGGTTAACAGCACAGAAAAGTAATGGTCAAAAATTCTCACTGGTTTTCCACTCTTTATTTATGGAGAAAGAGTAAACTAGTGACTCATTACTGAAATAGATGTCTTTGAGCATATATATATATATATTTATTAGTACATTATTTTAATATTTATAGCAGTGATCTATAATATTGTCTATACTTCATGCTCTAAAATTGTATTTTGTTGTTGTCAGTTAAAATATTTTTAATGTTTTAGAAAAAATGATTGAGGATAACAGGGTATCAGTTAGAGTATTCCCATTTCCATTTCCTTAACTAAAGTTTTCCTTACTAAGGTTTCCATTTCCTTAACTAAAATTTTCCTTAAGGTTTTCCTTCCGTTTCCTTAACTAAGGTTTATGTATGCTATTTTATCTCTAATAATTACATTTTATTCCTTGGAAAAGAGAAATTTAATAACATCTTTTGATGCATTTTGTCGTTTTTAAAAAATCAGAAATTCAATATTTTCTAGGCAAAGGTATATCAAAATCATTCAAAACATAGCTAAATAAAACAATGGTTTGAAACTTTACTTATTTTCCTATAAACTTAAAGTCTGTGGAAAACCAAAGATAAAGAAAGAAAACGGAACTTCACAGCCTACAAGTCTATTTCTTATTGCCGGGAAATTGAAGAACGTTAATCAACTAACCCAAAACTATAAAAGAGGGAGGGAGCAAATTTTTGTTAAGCAGTGACTTAATGGATTCAGCATGAACCCATCAGTTCAAGACGCACTGTGAAGACAAGTGGTAGCTGAGTCATGTGTAGCCAACAACGAAGCTTCAACAGACATCTGAATTTAGCATCCCGTGGTAATTGAGAACAAAGTAAGTTGGTTTGTCTGTGTTGCAATAAAGGCTGGGAAGATGGTGTCAGCATCATCTCAGAGAATCTTCAGAAAGCTCTGGAGGTTAGGCTCATTAGGTTGAATTTTGTTCCGTGCATGCAATGATTCCTGCTTTTGTGTCAACAAGAGCTTCATCACTCATGAAATGTTAGAGCCATACAATTCAAAAGGTACTTTACCGAGACAGTAAAATACGGCTTCCTCCTTCTTCTGTTCTCCAGCCTTCTCATTCCCTTGCCAGAGGCAAACATTTTTTCCATTCCATTCCATTGTGTATTTGCCCCTAAGATATTCTAAAATAAAGGTTTTAAAAATCCACACTTTACTTTCTACTTTTGCTGCCATTACCTCCTTGTCATTTATAATCAATACAATAACTTTGGAAAAGAATTTTGTTTTAGGAGTTTATAGAAAACCTCTGTTGGCTCTTAATGATCAATTACTACTTTTTCTAAAAGTGATCCTGTACAATGTGTGTGTGTCCTCGAATTTCTCCTGCGACAGATTTCTGTGGTTTCTGGGGTTATATATTGAAATTTATTTGAGGGCCAGACAGGAAATCAAAATATATAGGATGGCTGGGAGAAGACAGCAGGAAGTGGAAGGCAGGGTACAAACTGAAGTACCTAGTCTAAAGGTATTTCAAATACCAAGACTGTTATATATGTAGTTCAACTAAATTATCTACTTTTATGGTCTCTTTTTGTATAATTGGCTCTTCTTAAAAGAATCATAAACATATTTACCCACCACCTAGTATTGGTAAGACTAAGTCTCCTAACACTTTGTCTGTTTTTCCTAATTACTTCATAATTACAAAAAGCACTTTAAAACTTTTAGGATCCTGATAGATAATGTGGTTGGGTCCCAAGAGGAACCAAAGAGCCTCTTGATGAAGGTGAAAGAGGAGAGTGAAAAAGCTGGCTTCAAACTCAACATTCAAAAAACTTATATTGTGGCATCTGGTCCCATCACTTCCTGGCAAATAAATGGGGAAAAAGTGGAAATGGTGTCAGAGTTTCTTTTTTTGGACTCCAAAATCACTATATCACTGCAGACAGTGACTGCAGCCATGAAAGTGAAAGACACTTATTCATTAGAAGGAAAGTCATGACAAACCTAGACAGCATATTAAAAAGCAGAGACATCACTTTGATGACAAAGGTTCATATAGTCAAAGCTATGGTTTTTCCAATAGTCATGTATGGATGTGAGAGTTGGACCATAAAGAAGGTTGAGAGCTGAAGAATTTCAAACTGTGGTGCTGGAGAAGACTCTTGAGAGAATTTTGGACAGCAAAAAAATCAACCCTGAATATTTACTGGAAGGACTGATATTGAAACTGAAGCTCCTATACTTTGGCTACCTGGTGCAAAGAGCCAACTCATTGGAAAAGACCCTGATGTTGGGAAAGATTGAGGCCAGGTGGAAAAGGGGGCAACAGAGGATGGGATGGTTGGATGGCATCCCTGACTCAATGGACATGAGTTGGAGCAAACTCCAGGAGATAGATAAGGACAGGGAAGCCTGGGGTGCTGCAGTCCATGGGGTCGAAAAGAGCTGGACACAACTTAGTGACAGAATGACAACAAGGGATTTAAATATAGTATGGAAATTTTTGCATTCATTGGGCAGAATCACAGCATGTTTAAGGACACAAGCTCTGAAGTCAGAGAGACCTGAGTTTGAACTTTGGCTTGGACATTGGCCAGATTGGGCAAATTCCTTAAGTCTTTGGCCTACTTACCTTCTTTATCTACCAAAGGGGATAACAATCCCTTTGCTTTGAGGATTATATTAGATAATATAGGTTAAGTGCCTGACACCTACTTGGTACTTAATAAGTTATCTCAATTTTCAATACTTTGTTTCTTCTTAACCAGTTTTTTTCTACTTTTTTTTTTTTTGCCATGCCACATGAGACCTTACCAACCAGGTAAGGTTGGTACCAACCTTCCCCAACCAGGAATTGAACCCATATCCTCTGTATTGGAAGCATGAAGTCTTAACCACTGGACTGCCAGGGAAGTCCCTTTTTCTTCCTTGCTTTAATCCAAAGGTCATTTTTGACAAAAGACAGAAACAAGACAGGTTTGTTTTTTTATTGGCTGAATTATTGGATTCAGCCAATAATAAATATTTATTGAATATCTTTTATGACAGGTACAATTTTTGCAAACAGAGTATTGACAACAAAATTCCTCTGCTCATGGAACTTACTTTAGAGTGAGGGAGACAGACAACAAAAAAATTAACAATGTATAATACAATTTCAGTTATTGATAGGTGCTAGGATTTAAGTTGGGACTTCCCTGGTGCCTCAGATGGTAAAGTGTCTCCCTACAACGCGGGAGACCCGGGTTCAATCCTTGGGTCGGGAAGATCTCCTGGAAAGGAAATGGCAATAGACTTCCCAGGTGGCGCTAGTGGTAAAGAATCTGCCTGACTATGCAGGAGATGTAAGAGACTCAGGTTTGATACCTGGGTTGGGAAGATCCCTTGGAGGAGGGCATGGCAACCTGCTACGTATTTTTGCCTGGAGAATCCCATGGACAGAGGAACCTGGTGGGCTGTGGGCCATAGGGTTTCAAGAAGTTGGACACGACTGAAGCAACTTAGCACATACCCATGATATCGGGTGTGAAGGCAGTGGAGGCACAATGGAGTAGAATATCAATAAATCATAATTACGGGCACCTTGTTGACACAAAGGTAGGAACCAATGAATTAACATTGCCATTGGACCCAAGAGGTAGGTTAGTTCATTTTTCTTCACATCCTCCTTAGTATTTATTCACAAGTCTTATTAGTTCATTTGGTTTCAGCCTTGCTGATACTTTATGTTAGAGCCAATCTCTTATATTTGCTTTTGGCTATGGACCTTTCTGTCTTCTGATTTTTCTTGTTGTTGTTGTTAAGAATTGAGTTTATGATATGTTTCACACTTGAAACTAATATGGTGTTATATGTCAATTATATCTCAGTTTAAAACAATACAAAAAGGCAGTATTGGAGGAACAACAACACAAACTATTAAAAAAAAGAAGAATCAAGGGACTTATCTGGTGCTTCAATGGCTAAGACTCCACACTTCCAATGCAGGGGTCTTGGGTTTGATCCCTGTGCTAAAGCCCACATGCCGCAACTAAGAGTTTGTGTGCCACAAATAAAGATCTCGCATGCTGCAATTAAAAATCCTGCATGCCCCAACTCAGACCCAGCACGACCAAATAAATAAATATTAAAAAGAAAGAATTGAGATTATTAGAGAACTTCCTGTGTAACCACAGTTACTTCCCTGACTCCCTCTTGGTTTTAGTCTTAACCAGAGATGTTTGCAAATGCTTCCCCTAGCACTTTGCTGTTGATAACTATAGTCATGTAGCCATCCTTCCGTAGACCATGTCTGGCTTCTCCTCATACAAACCTTGAGACGCAATTCATTTTTTGCCACATTCCCTTTAAAACAAATCTGCTCCACAAAATACTGAGAAGGAAAGCCAGTTTTTACTATTGATTTCATTGGAAGAAAAAAGTGTAGAGTTACAAGGCATACCACACAGCAAATAACTTTCAATTCCCAGCTGGACTTTTCTATCCCCTTCCCAAAATGCTGCCAGCCATAGGGTGTTTCACTGTCTTCTAACCCTTTACATAGTCTCCCCATAGAGTAATTTAGGACTTTTCAACTTCTCCAAGTTACTATTTTCAACCTTCCCATAGACTTATATTTTTTAATGGTTTTATGAATTATAGTTGATTTATAGTGTTGTGTTAGTTTCTGATGTACAGCAAAGTGATTTAGTAATATGTGTGTGTGTGTGCGTGTATAGTGTATTCTTTTTCAGATTCTTTTCCATTAGGTTATTACAATATATGGAATACAGTTCTCTGTGCTGTACAGCAGGACCTTGTTTTTTATTTTATATATTGTTGCACATATATGTTAATCCTAAACTCCTAGTTTACTCCTCTCTCCACCTTCCCGTTTTGGTAACCATAAATTTGTTCTCTATGTCTGTGAGTCTGTTTGTTTTGTTAGGAAGTTTATTTGTGTCATTTTTTTTAGAGTCCACAAAAAGTGATGTCATTCAATCTTCCCATAGACTTTTGAAGCCTAACCTTTTCTAAATTGGTCTAGCAAAGTAGGTCTGCCCCTGGGGAAGGATTCATCTGCTCCCTTCCCCACAGTCTTCTTATTTATCTTGTTTCTACAAGTCTCTTTTTCCAGACCAAATCTCTTGTATGAACTCTTGTTCTCTTTTTCTGCACCTGAACTCTTGTTTTCTATATCTAGTTGCCACCTGCCTTCTCTGCCTAGGTGTCTTCTAGGTACTTTATTTGATCATGTATTAAATCAAGCTTGCGTTCTTTCCTGTCTTTCCAATTCTATTTCTCTTCTGAATTTTCTGTCACAGAAAATGACTCAGGGATTCCAAGTCAGAAACCTGAGAACCATCCTTGACTCTTTCCTCCTTTCTCATACCTTCTGTGTTATCATTGCTCCCATCAGTTTAGCAATCAATTACCAGGTTCTGTTGAGTCTATTTCCTAAAATTTTAAAAATCTACTTCTTTTCATCCCCACTTGTCATAATGAATGGGTTTCTTTTGCTCAAAAATGTACAATGCTCTATTGTTTGGCAAATAAAAACTTCTTTGCCTTTTAAAATGAATACTAACATGAAAACATTTTATTATGATCAGAGGATTATCAGTAGTTTCCCTTTCAAGAAAGCCATTTCCATTTGATTAATTTTTAAAGACCCCTTTCACTACCTTCTTCTTTTTTAGTGCTTTTCTTCATGAAAGATATACATGTCTCTAAAGATAAAAATAATTTTGTAAGATTTGAAACTAAAATGAGCAGTCCATCACATCTTACACTTTCCTTCTCTGTAGAGGCAGCACTTTTCAACTCTTTAATTCATTTGGTATTCCAGATCTGTAAGCATACTATCTCTCTACTTCTTATTTTTTTCTTTTAAAAAAAATTAATTTTTATTTATTTTTGGCTGTGCTGGGTCTTTACTGCTGCATAGGGGCTTTCTCTAGTTGTGGCGAGTGGGACCTACTCTTCCTTGCAGCCCATGGGCTTCTCACTGCCGTGGCTTCTCTTGTTGCAGAGCACAGGCTCTAGGAATGAGAGCTTCAGTAGTTGTGGTGCATGAACTTAGTTGCCCTGCAGCATGTGGAATCTTCCCGGAGCAGCGATTGAACCCATGTCCCTGGCATTGGCAGGCCAGTTCTTGACCACCGGACCACAAGGGAAGTCCCTTTTTTCTTTTTCTAATTGAGGTGTAGTTGGTTTACAATATTATATTAGTTTCAGATGTATAATATTGTGATTCAAATTTCTTCTAGATTATACTCCATTTAAAGTTATTATAAGATATTGGTGATATTCCCTATGTTATACGCTATGTCCTTGTAGCGTATTTATTTTATACATAATAGTTTGTACCTCTTAATCCACTCTCCTTAATGTGCCCGTCCACTTTCCTTGCTAGTAACCACTGATTTGTTCTCTGTGTCTATTGAGTCTGTTTCTGTTTTGTTACATTCACTGGTTTGTTTTACTTTTTAGATTCTACAGCTATTAATACTTCTTAATTTTGAACTTTAGGTCTTACTATAATTTTGCTGTGGTAAAATATTCTACAGTGACCATGGAAAAACCGTTAACAGTTAAACCAAGTAATAAACTATGACAACTATTCTTTTACAACTTTTTGTTTCCCCTAGAATTAAGTGTCTTTTTTTGAAGCTGTTGTTATACATTTAGTTTTTTTATATACTTATCAATAATTCAACCCCAGCTCTCTGCCACATATCTAAATCTCCTCTCCATTCCTTCAGCTATATTAGTCATTCTTTTGATTTAGTCTTCATGGTGAAATGTCTCCAAGTATTCTGAACTGCTCCAGTGTGGACTAGCTGTCTGGTGTATGTCATTTTAGAATCTCCCTTCACCAATATCCTGGGAATTTTCACACCTCTTCCTGTATACCATATATTCTTCTTTCTTGATTTATCCACTGCCGCCCCCCGCCAAATTTTGATGAAGCACGTACCAGTAGCTTGCTAAGAAAGAATACATAGGAGCTAAATTTTTGAGACCTTGTATGTCTGAACATATCCACAATTTACTCTAAGAGCTAATTGGCAGTTTGGTGAGATATGTAATTCTAGGTTAGAAATAGCTTTTCTTCAGAATATCAAGTGTGTCTCCATTGTTGTCTAGATTCTGTTATTGCTGAGAAGCTGTGCTCATTTTCTCTTGCTGTTAACAAGTGACCACGAATCTAGCAGTTTAAACAATACCTATTTATTATCTCGCAATTCTATAGATCAGAAATCTGAGCACAGCATGACCAAATTCTCTGCTTAGGACATCACAAGGCTGAAATCACCTCCAGGCTCATTCAGGAGATTGGCAGAATTCCGCTTCTTGTGGTTTTAAGACTTAGACCCCATATTTCCTTGTTGACTGGCAGCCAGGGACCCCTCTCAGCTATGCTCAGTCACTCAGTCATGTCCAACTCTTTGCGACCCCATGGACTGTAGCCCACCAGGCTCCTCTGACCACGAGATTCTTCAGACCAGAATACTGGAGTGGGTTGCCATGCCTTCCTCCAGGGGATCTTCCCAACCCAAGGATCAAACCCAAGTCTCTTGCATTGTAGGCAGATTCTTTACCATCTGAGCCATCAGGGAAGCCCAAGGTATTTCTTGCCATTTGACCTCTGTCTTCAAAGTCACCTATGGGCAATCTCCTTTCTCAGGAAGAACACCATCACTTTTAAGTGTCCTTTTCATTCTGATTAGGTCAAGCTTT